>NC_034183.2:29913179-31113179 GCF_002021735.2 Oncorhynchus kisutch
TTTGTAGGCCTCCTTGCTCGCACACGCTTTTTCAGTTATGCCCACAAACTTTCTACAGGATTGAGGTCAGGGCTTTGTGATGGCCACTTCAATACCTTGACTTTGTTGTCCTTAAGCCATTTTTCCACAACTTTGGAAGTATGCTTGGGGTCATTGTCCATTTGGAAGACCCATCTGCGACAAAGCTTTAACTTCCTGACTGATGTCTTGAGATGTTGCTTCAATATATCCACATAATTTTCCTTTCCTCATGATGCCATCTATTTTGTGAAGGGCACCAGTCCCTCCTTCAGCAAAGCACCCCCACAACGTGATGCTGCCACCCCCGTGCTTCCCGGTTGGGATGGTGTTCTTCGGCTTGCAAGCCTCCCCCATTTTCCTCCAAACATAATGATGGTCATTATGGCCAAACAGTTCTATTTTTGTTTCATCAGACCAGAGGGCATTTCTCCAAAAAGTGTGATCTTTGTCCCCATATGCAGATGCAAACTGAAGTCTGTCTTTTTTATGGCGGTTTTGGAGCAGTGGCTTCTTCCTTGCTGAGTGGCCTTTCAGGTTATGCTACAGTATATATCTTTACTGTGGATATAGATACTTTTTGTACCTGCTTCCTCCAGCATCTTCACAAGGTCCTTTGCTATTGTTCTGGGATTGATTTGCACTTTTGCACCAAAGTAGGTTCATCTCTAGGAGACAGAACGCATCTACTTCCTGAGCTGCATGACGACTGCGTGGTCCCATGGTGTTTATACTTGCATACTATTGTTTGTACAGATGAACGTGGTACCTTCAGGCATTTGGAAATTGCTCCCAAGGATGAACCAGACTTTTGGAGGTCTACAATTTTTTTCTGAGGTCTTGGCTGGTTTCTTTGCTTGACATCATGGAAAAATCAAAGAGGCTCTGAGAAGGTAAGCCTTGAAATACATCCACAGGTACACCTCCAATTGACTCAAAAGATGTCTGTTAGGATGTCTGTTATCAGAAGCTTCTAAAGCCATGACATAATTTTCGAGAATTTTCCAAGCTGTTTAAAGACACAGTCAACTTAGTGTATGTAAACTTCTGACCCACTGGAATTGTGATACAGTGAATTATACGTGAAATAATCTGTCTGTAAACAATTGTGGGGAAAATGTACTTGTGTCGTGCACAAAGTAGATGTCCTAACCGACTTGCCAAAACTATAGTTTGTTAACAAGAAATTTGTGGAGTGGTTGAAAAACAAGTTTTAATGATTCCAACCTAAGCCTTATTCTAAAATGGATTAAATAAAAACATTTCCTCAGCAATCTACTTACAATACCCTATAATGACAAAGAGAAAACAGGTTCTTCAAAATTATTGCAAAAAATATATTTAAAAAATATAAAATAACTTTACATAAGTATGCAGACATTTTGCTATGAGACTCGAAATTGAGCTCAGGTGCATCCTGTTTCCATTGATCATCCTTGAGATGTTTCTACAACTTGATTGGAGACCACCTGTGGTAAATTAAATTGATTGAACATGATTTGGAAAGGCAAACACCTGTCTATATAAGGTCCTACAGTTGAAAGTGCATATCAGAGCAAAAACCAAGCCATGAGGTCGAAGGAATTGTCCGTAGAGCTCCGAGACAGGATTGTGTCGAGGCAAAAACAAGTGACCCCAAACTTTCTAAGTGACCCCAAACTTTCTAAGTGACCCCAAACTTTTGAAAGGTAGTGTACATTTCATTAGAACACTTGGAAATATTAATTATGCTTCTTTGCTTATTATAATGTGTATACATTTCCTCTCATTCATGCATTTTTGGAACTTTGGCTACCAGCTTTGTGCCTTTGTGCAAGACCTCCAGATGCTTTTTCAAAATGTATGTGCTTCTAGACAAGAGATCAATGCTGCCTTTGCAGAGTTTGCATTTAACTAAAATGTTTTTCTCTTTCTCTTCGATTGACTCAAAGTAATTTAAGTATTTACACAAGGAAAGGGTTAAGCGGGGTAACAACACAGCTGCCATCGGCTTTACAATAGCCTACTGGAAACGAGTTCGCTTACAGCATGAATCCCGCTAGAAGGAGACAAAGTTTTAGAAAATGTAACTAACACGTACATATGCTTCTGAAAGTAACTAATAACATTGCAATATTTGAAGACAGTAACTCGTTATATTCCTCTGCTACTCTTAAAAGTTATATTTTACTGTTAGGACCAGTGTTGGGGATAATATTACTAAGTGATTCTGTTGCATTTTGTCTATATTTCCACATTATAACTTGGAGACAGAACTCTGTGTTGGGTATTGTTTTAGTATAACTGGCATCATCATTGCCTAAATGGTAAATGTGAGGAAGTACAGACATGCTACTGTAAATATACACATTTCTGATATTCTTAGAATATGGCAACCATGTTCTGGGTATGTTTCTATCAGAAGCAACACTACCACCTAGGCCATGTTTCGGCAACAAATTTGGAATGTCACAGATAGAAATGCAATGACGAGAGCTGATGTGATTCCTTATCAGAGACCTGTTTGTTCTACATGGTATATATCCGCCACGCTGACCCTCAACGCCGGAGCCCATCAAGGGTGTGGGCTTAGTCCCCTCCTGTACTCCCTGGCCACGCACAACTCTAACACCATCATCAAGTTTGCTGATGACGGTTGTAGGCCTGATCACTGACGCCAATGAGACAGCCTATAGGGAGGAGGTTAGAGACTTAGCAGTGTGGTGCTAGGACAACAGCATCTCCCTCAACATCAGTAAGACCATGAAGTTGATTGTGGATTACAAGAGAAAGAGGAGAGAGCATGCCCCCATCCACATAGACAGTTGTAGCAGAGCGGGTCTCGAGCTTCAAGTTCCTTGGCGTCAACATCACTAAGGACTTAACATGTTCCACACACACAGGCATAGTCGTGAAGAGGGCACGACAGTGCCTCTTCCCCCACAGGAGGCTGAACATATTTGTCAGAGGGTGGTGCAGACAGCCCAGTACATCACAGGGCCGAGCTCCTTGCAATCCAGGACCTCTATCAGGTGGTGTTAGAGGAAGGCCGGAAAATTGCTGGCAAACGGTACCGGAGCATCGACTCTCGGACCAACAGGCTGAGAGACAGCTTCTACCCCTAAGCCATAACTGCTAAATGGCCATAAGACTGCTAAATAGTTAATTAAATGGTTATCCTGACTATCTGCGTTGACCCTATCGTGCACGGACTCTATGCACAATCACAATACTATATATAGATGGGTTGGTTGTTTAGCAACAAAACCGATGCGTGCGCAACTAATGGGAAAAACAGATGGGGTTGTCTTAGATCGTTGACAACATGGAAACTATATATTGTCCAATGTTTTTTCAAAAAACAAATAGATTTACACAATGAGCACTTGTTGTCTCTCAAATGCATCCATACAGTTGTTGGTTAGCTAGCACATTTTGCCATATTAGCATAAACATGACATCAGTCAAAACACCTCAAATCAAGACATGGTATCAAGAACAAGATACAACTAGCTGAAATGAGCCACCTACGATTCCCCACATGGCAGCTTGTCATTGTTGCTAGCTATCTGGTCATCCAGAATCACAGCAACACATGGAATTCTGGCCCATTGAAGCCTGCACATAGTTTTCATGAAGTTGTCAGCTAACCCATCTATACACACTGTACACCCACTCACTCATACACAATACTCACTCACACAAAACCCACACACATCCCCATACACTACATAAGCACACATACATACCGGCACAACACAAACATGCGTGTCTACACACACTGACACACACACACACACACACACTTTTACACTCATCATATGGTCCTTCTACTCTGTTCTTTATTTTACTCATATTAGTATCTATCCTAATGCCTAGTACTTATCTACCTCCTATACCTCATATCCCTGCACATTGATCTGGTACTGGTACTCCCTGTATATACTGTAGCTTTATTCTTGTGTATTTTATTCTTTTTGTGTTGCTAGTTTTCTTTTTATAATTGTTTAACTCTGAATCGTTGGGAAGGACTCCTAAGCAAGAATTACTTAGTAAAGTAACCCATTGTAATTCAGCGCATGTGACAAATCAAATTTGATTTGATATGTGGTGTGAATTTTAAAAAGATGATAGAGTTGTCTTTGATATCCTCAACTTCCTAGAATTCTACAGATTCCAATTGTTCAACGAGAAACTAATTTTAATTCGATCAGACAGGTGTTGTAACCGTTGCCAAATAATGACATTAACCTATATTGCTCAGAATGTGAGAGTAGAGTGATTTCCCTAGCGGGTCTCAATCCCAGGCCACCAGCACCAATGACAAACACCCTTACCACTGTTCTAATAAGAGACATCTCTAAGTGTTGTGCTTATTGGGCCAGCATAGTTAGGCCCTGTCCAGAAGAAACCCTAACCCCTCCTCCCTAAGCACTTGTGTAGATCTGAAACAACTTGATAGGTGTAAGTGTCATAAGTGGCACTGACTCTTACTAAACTAGAAAGTGTCATTATTTTTATATCATGTATCAGCATGTTATTTTTTTCTTATTATTTATGAGTGTGTTTTAACCACGTGTATTGTGTGTCGTTTACAACGATTGTCAGAAATTAAGTAAAAGGCATTCTCATGTGTGAAATTGAATTGCATGGACTATTTGTTTGATTGCATGGTGTGCTGTGATCCCCCAGATCAGCATGGACTACACTGACTGAGACAGCTGTTGCCAATTCCCTATCACCACCTCCCTCCCTGCTAAACATGTCCCAGAACTAGAGTTTAAAGGAACTGGAACTTATCTTCAGAGTGCCATTTGGACCGGTGACCTCTCGGCTGACGGCCTGTCATACATTAACTTGACAAATCAATCTCTGTAGCACTGTTAAAGGAAAGTGCTTGTTTCGAGTGTGACTCCAATAGTTGGCCAGTACATGCTTTACCGGACACAACTCCGATAGGTTGCACCCAACGCTACAAGACCCGGTGCAGATCGAGAGACTGCCCAGCAAACAGCCACCGACAACCAAGCCAGGCAACCAAGAGCTCAACTCAAACAATGCTCTCTTTAGCACTATTAAAGGAAAGTGCTTATTTCCAGCATGTGAGTGTGACTCCAATTGTTGGCCGACACATACTCTAATTGTATGTTTTGTGTCCCCTGTGACTACAGACACAGGGTACACTCCCGGCGCAGCTGCAAGAGGCTACACCCAATGCTACCATATGGCCTGTCCTGTGCGGAGAGAGGGACAGCCGGCAACCTGCCATTGGCAACCTAACCAGCCATGGACTCTCGGACCAGCCATTGACTAACGTCCCCTGCTTGTGAGGAAAAGCCAAACCCTAGAGTATAACGAGTATAACGAACAAACAATGGCAACCGCTCCGTGAGTGACTCACCTGCTGTGTTAGTTTGCCCTGCTGCTCAGTTAGTCCATAGCCCTAAATCCTAGCCCTTTTATGTTTCTAATCCGGCCATAGTGATAAGGTGTATTGTCATTGTAAAAACCATACCATTTCATTACAGACAATGGTTTGAGACCATCACGTGATGTCCTGACGACTGGTAAAACGAATGTCTTGAGAAACTCTGACAAACATCCTAATATGGTCCTTAACATTACAGCAAAACCACATCAATTTCACGAGATCACGTTTTCACATGTGAAGTGTTCCAAAACCAATCATGTAAAAAAAATTGCAGCACTTCACATGTGGTTTTTCATATGTGAAAAGCTGTTTTTGAAACATTTCACATTCGGAAAAAACAAGTTTTCTGGAAACCATGTTTGCTGTACTCGATATCATTCCACTCCGGTCATTACCACAAGCCTGTTCTCTCCAATTAAGTTGCCACCAACCTCCTGTGTTGGACACTTAGTGTATAAAACATTAGGAACATATTCCTAATATTGAGTTGCACCCTCTTGAGTCCCAAGTGTGGTCACACTACAAAATAATACCTCTATTTCTACTAATTTAAATCAGAATACAGCAGCATACTGTCATTTTATAGATATAACACCTTCAAAATGTTGTTTATACTTTAGGCAAAATTGTATGTCCCCTGACCTGGTGGAGCAGCAGGAACTTCAGGTATGTAGCAAGTTCAAATCCTAAGTAGTCCAGGGGACCATAATACAACATTCAAAAAAATATTGTCCCTGGAACAAAGCGAGAACTACACAAAGCACTGCACGGGACCATGACTGTAAATTCAATTAATGTAAATTATGCATTATAAAGTAAAATATTCTCAATTACATTTGACACTTGGGTTTTCACATGTGCTCAAATGTTGTCACGTGTAGTTTCATGGTATTACATGTTTAACTTTTGCATCCCCAAGTTGTCACATTTATTTCACATAAGATCACTGTTTTTACATGTGCTCACATTGTCACTTTATCACATTAACTTAACACACGAGTCTGTCATTCTTTGTCATACCTTAACTTGACAAGCTGAATGTGAATCACAGTACAGTATATGTCAGGGCCGACTCCAGGATTAAATGCCTGAAGGGCATTTTAAATAAATGGGGGCAACAACTAGTATTGCTGTTGAGTCCTAAAAACACAAGTAGATTGGTCCCACCACTACTGAAATGTATCTGAAATGTAGCCATACACATCAACCATTGTTTTATATAACACAAGTTAACCCCGGACCCCATTATGACATACAGCTGCATTTTGCCATACATTTGCGCCTACCAACACGCACAGATCAGATTGACGAGATGAGCACCACTAGGCTATCAAATTCATACAGGCTACATAGCATACACTTCAATCATTTGAAGACTCTATAGCAGGGGTTCTTAAACTTTTTCAGCCTGGAATCCAAATTAGAAAGTCTGTTTTCCTGGGACACAAGCTTAGGAAAATATGTGATGATATGTAAATATCGGTACATTTCATTGCCCTTATGCCAACCAAAAAAATGCAATATAGACCAAAACAATGAAATACACAAATATATTTTCATGTTTATTTTTCCTCATTAAAAACACTCTTACATACCTGTCTAGGTTGGAACTGATGCTGTTAAAATTAAATACAATAAATAATTCCATTCTGAACTGTGATGAACGGATTGATCACATCACACAGCTGTATAACAGAACACACACAGGCTTTTTGATCGTGCAACCCTAAGTAACAGTACAGATTTTTTAAAAATGATCTGCCCTACTGTACATTTTAAGGTATAAATTATTGTTGATAGAATGTCTAGGTTGAAACTGTTGCTCTTAAAATAAATGTGTTTTTTCTTCTGAACTGGAATAAATATCTACTGCTTTCTTAGTCAGGCAGGAGACTGCTTCCTGCTGCAGATGAGCAACCCAGAACTGTGTGAGTGTTTGTTTCAAAAAGGATCTTGCTTCAATCAGTTTATTCCAGTTCAGAATAAAAGTTACTATTTGTAACAGCAACAGTTCCAACCTAGACTTGTTTTCAACAATTTCTACAGTAAAATGTAACATTTTTCATATTCATCTGTACTGTTTCTTGGGGTTGCACATCAGTAGCTAGTTAGCTTGCTTTGGCTAACGTTAGCTATTAGCTGTGTAACGTTACAAAGCCAGGGGATTATTTGAAAGAGAAACTCACATCTACTACTCAGAGAGAGAACTCCCTTATTTCTGCTTATCGTCACCTGTTATAAAATGACAAAAATGCCTTGCTAGTTGACTGACATTTCCACGTTCGAATCACTGTTTCCTGAAGTATTCTGCCCTGTTCTGAAAGAACTCCCTGGGTTTACTGTCATGTTGTGCCTGGATGTTTGGTCAGGACATGTCATTTTATTTTAATTTGTTTGTTTTGAAAGACTCATTACTAAGCACTTCCCCACACAAAACACATTGTGGGCACTTCTCGTTATTTCTCAAAGTTAGTATGAAAGAGACAAAAAATCATCACTGTATTTACGTTTCATGACGATTGAGCTCAGTCAGAACATGTGGCTAGCATGAGTCCATTTCATGAAAGCGGGGAGTGGGAATAACAAGTCAGTGGCTTGAACGACAGCTTATGGGTCGCGGAGTCATCTTCAAGAAAACTGCAGAAAAAACAACTGGTGAACAGTGAAGCACACGGGCATCTCCCTCCACCTCTCCCACTCACGCAGCTGCCAAACTGAGCAAAGACTGCTGATAAGCAGAGAGCGCACTGAACCGAGAGCGCAGTTGCATTTGGCCAAATCAAATTCCAGTAATTAGTGAAAAATATATATATTTACATCGTGACCAACCATTTAAAAGGTTGGGTCGCGACTCATACTTTAAGAAATGCTGCTCTATAGGCTATATTTCTGTTGAATTTGTGACACTATCATGGAAGGACCACCAGAGGGTAGGCTGTTCCTATGGATTATAGCCCAGCCCGGCATGTGAGTCAAGGTGATCAGAGGCAATTAAGCACAGCTACAAGAGACAGGAGGGAACCGACAGAGAGGGAAGAAAGGAAAGAGTGTTTGCTTCTACAGAGGAGAGGACGTACCTTTCGGAAGGGAGAAGAAGGGGACACACCACCTTTTGGGAATGGTCACCACGAATCCGGACGACCACCCGAAGGGAGCTCTCCATGGAAGGATCGGGAAGACAGTGACACACGCGTGATTTATGTTATAGTTTAAAGATACTCAAGTTGTGTTACTTGTTCTTTTTTTGTAATTTTATTTGAACCCCTTTTCTCCCCAATTTCATGGTATCCAATTGTTTAGTAGCTACTATCTTGTCTCATCATACGGGAGAAGGTTGAAAGTCATGCGTCCTCCGATACACAACCCAACCAAGCCGCACTGCTTCTTAACACAGCGCGCATCCAACCCGGAAGCCAGCCGCACCAATGTGTTGGAGGAAACACCGTGCACCCGGCAACCTTGGTTAGCGCGCACTGCGCCCGGCCCGCCACAGGAGTTGCTGGTGCGCGATGAGACAAGGATATCCCTACTGGCCAACCCCTCCCTAAACCGGACGACGCTAGGCCAATTGTGCGTCGCCCCACGGACCTCCCGGTCGCGGCCGGTTACGACAGAGCCTGGGCACGAACCCAGAGTCTCTGGTGGCACAGCTGGCGCTGCATTACGGCGCCCATAACCGCTGCGCCACCCGGGAGCTGTGTTCCTTGTTCTTGTGAAGATTTGTGTTTTCCTTTGGATATCGTCCTTGATTGTGTTTGAGAACGTTGTTCAATAAAGAGAACCTGCTGCTGACTCATTTATTCACCTTTCCGCTTTAGAGCAACCTCCAAGTACTTGGACTGTTCACATTGGTGGAGAATGCGGGCACTAGGTGGAAATGAAAATCTACCTGTCGACAGAGAGGAACCATTCAAGAAGGATGGATAACGCTCTACTACAACAGTTCATCAAGTCCCAGCAGACAACCATAGAACTCATGCAACAGCTGAGCCGACGAGAAGAACCGAGATTGAAGCCGAGAGCGACTGCTCACGCCATCTTACCTCGCCTCTCAAAGGAGGATGATATTGAGCCTTTCGTCCTGATGTTCGAAAGGAGCTGTAAAGATGGAGCCGTAAAGTTCCATCAAAGGACCTACATGGCCAACAAATCCGTCCGTGCCCAGATCTTTGCACTCCTATGACTAACGAAACAGTGGCTGGAGCCCGGGAAGGGAGTAGGACATGTCGTAGAGACGCTCGTAGTGGACAAGATTTTGATGGAATTACCCTTAAAAAGGGTCGTGGGGCAAGCAAACCCGTCATCAGCCGACAACATAGCCCAGGCTGTGGAAACGTACCGATTTACATAGGAGTTCAATCGAGGACCGGAAGGACTTTGCCAAGCCCGTTCCCTGACTAACCCCGGCATATCATCCACCGACACGACCGAACCCGCTCCGGATGTGGGAGAAGTCATCACCCACACAACAGGGTCAGTGCTATAAATGACAGACCATTACGCCCCACAATGTCCCAGAAAGGATGAGTCCATGGCCACCAAGTCATCGCTGCCCGTCCCCGCGCATCCCGGTCCGAGAGGGCAGGATCAGCTCTGTTGGTTAGCAGAACCAGGCGCCCGGCCATCCGGTCTTGAGGGGGGAGGTATGTGGAAGGACCACCAGAGGATCAGGGCTGGGCTACTGTCTGTAGGAGTATGTGAGTCAAGGTGATCAGAGGCAATTAAGCACAGCTGACGGTACTAATGAGATATTCTCTTTCCCCTACAAGAGACCGGAGGGAACCGGCAGAGAGGGAAGAAAGAAAAGAGTGTTTGCTTCTACAGGGGAGATGACGTACCTTTCGGAAGGGAGAAGAAGGGGACACACCACCTTTTGGGAATGGTCACCACGGATCCGGACGACCACCCGAAGGGAGCTCTCCATGGAAGGATCGTGAAGGCTGTGACACACCCGTGATTTATGTTATAGTTTAAAGATACTCACCTTGTGTTCCTTGTTCTTGTGAAGATTTGTTGGGATATCATCCTTGATTGTGTTTGAGAAGAAAAAATTACCTCAATAGAGAACTTTGTTCAATTAAGAATCTGATCCTGACACGTTTATTCCGCCTTTCTGCTTTAGAGGAACCTCCAAATACTTGGACCGTTCACACTATGCCATGAGTAACGTACCGTACGCCAAACTGCCACTTCTCCAGATGCACAATATTTATTTTGTGGGAGTTTTTGAAAAGAAAAGTAAATCAAATGAAGTGCAGATTCTCCATTTTATAGCTGTGAAATTTCCTACATTGCAGTAGCCAATCTGAATCTTCCGCGAATAAGAGTAAATGCGCATACTGAGCACAACGCACACACGCTATACCAAGATAGTATCAGGGAAGGGTTAACGTAGGCTGTTTGTAATTTATATAGTATTGCCATCACTTTACAGTAGCACACAACCACTGTGTAGAGACTAAAGAGGGTCATTGTAGGGTCTGATCTGCAATGATTCCATTTGTGTTATTTCGTAGTTCAGATGTCTTCACTGTTATTCTACAATGAAGAAAATTTGTAAAAATTATGAAAAACCCTTGAATGAGTAGGTGTGTCCAAACTTTTGACTGGTACTGTATGTTGTCCTTTTGGCTTGGTTAATAATCTTTTTTTTTTAAAACAGGTTGTTATCCAGTAGGCTTTGATTACATTTCCAATATCCTCGCCTACCTGGAAATTCTGTAAGAGTATTGTGGATAACAATTATTTGATGGTCCAATTGCATTCTGTCCCCTATTTAGGGGCATAGGATACAAGAAATTAATCAAGACCACTAGCTTGATTAAGCCTCCCCATGTATATCTCACTAAGTCTGGATGTTTAAGCCTCCATATAGCAACTAGTTCTAAAGTATCCATGATATTCGTCATTTGCCTAAGTGCATGAGGGTGATTATTTGTAGTGTGATTTCCTTGAACTTCTTATGGCTGAGATCCCGCTACCGGGATCGATATGACAACAGCCAGTGAAAGTGCAGGGCGCCAAATTCAAACAACAGAAATCTCATTAAAATTCCTCAAATATAGAAGTATTTTACACCATTTTAAAGATAAAGTTGTTGTTAATCCCACGATAGTGTCCACTTTCAAAAAGGCGTTACAGCGAAAACACACCAAACGATTGTTAGGTCACCGCCTTGTCACAGAAACACAGCCATTTTTCCAGGCAAAGAGAGGAGTCACAAAAAGCAGAAATAGAGATTAAATTAATCACTAACCTTTGATCTTCATTGGATGACACTCATAGGACTTCATGTTACACAATACATTTATGTTTTGTTCGATAAAGTTCATATTTATATCCAAAGGTCTGAGTTTACATTGGCGCATTACGTTCAGTAGTTCCAAAACATCCGGTGATTTTGCAGAGAGCCACATCAATTTACAGAAATACTCATAATAAACATTGATAAAAGATCCAACTATTATGCATGGAATTACAGATACACTTCTCCTTAATGCAACCGCTTTACGGAAAAAGCACACCATGCATCCTGTTGAAGCGAGGCGTCCCCCCCCCCCCCCCCCATTCAGCTGAAATGGTGGCGCAGGGAATGCAGAAATATTCTTAGAAATATTTAACCTCCACACATTAACAAGTCCAATAGCTCAAATGAAAGACAAACACCTTGTTCATCTACCCAGCGTGTCATATTTTTTTAATGTTTTACGGCGAAAACACAGCACATATTTATGTTAGACCACCACCAAAACAAAGACAAAAGGCAAGATTTTGATGGAATTACCCTTAAAAAGGGTCGTGGGGCAAGCAAACCCGTCATCAGCCGACAACATAGCCCAGGCTGTGGAAACGTACCGATTTACATAGGAGTTCAATCGAGGACCGGAAGGACTTTGCCAAGCCCGTTCCCTGACTAACCCCGGCATATCATCCACCGACACGACCGAACCCGCTCCGGATGTGGGAGAAGTCATCACCCACACAACAGGGTCAGTGCTATAAATGACAGACCATTACGCCCCACAATGTCCCAGAAAGGATGAGTCCATGGCCACCAAGTCATCGCTGCCCGTCCCCGCGCATCCCGGTCCGAGAGGGCAGGATCAGCTCTGTTGGTTAGCAGAACCAGGCGCCCGGCCATCCGGTCTTGAGGGGGGAGGTATGTGGAAGGACCACCAGAGGATCAGGGCTGGGCTACTGTCTGTAGGAGTATGTGAGTCAAGGTGATCAGAGGCAATTAAGCACAGCTGACGGTACTAATGAGATATTCTCTTTCCCCTACAAGAGACCGGAGGGAACCGGCAGAGAGGGAAGAAAGAAAAGAGTGTTTGCTTCTACAGGGGAGATGACGTACCTTTCGGAAGGGAGAAGAAGGGGACACACCACCTTTTGGGAATGGTCACCACGGATCCGGACGACCACCCGAAGGGAGCTCTCCATGGAAGGATCGTGAAGGCTGTGACACACCCGTGATTTATGTTATAGTTTAAAGATACTCACCTTGTGTTCCTTGTTCTTGTGAAGATTTGTTGGGATATCATCCTTGATTGTGTTTGAGAAGAAAAAATTACCTCAATAGAGAACTTTGTTCAATTAAGAATCTGATCCTGACACGTTTATTCCGCCTTTCTGCTTTAGAGGAACCTCCAAATACTTGGACCGTTCACACTATGCCATGAGTAACGTACCGTACGCCAAACTGCCACTTCTCCAGATGCACAATATTTATTTTGTGGGAGTTTTTGAAAAGAAAAGTAAATCAAATGAAGTGCAGATTCTCCATTTTATAGCTGTGAAATTTCCTACATTGCAGTAGCCAATCTGAATCTTCCGCGAATAAGAGTAAATGCGCATACTGAGCACAACGCACACACGCTATACCAAGATAGTATCAGGGAAGGGTTAACGTAGGCTGTTTGTAATTTATATAGTATTGCCATCACTTTACAGTAGCACACAACCACTGTGTAGAGACTAAAGAGGGTCATTGTAGGGTCTGATCTGCAATGATTCCATTTGTGTTATTTCGTAGTTCAGATGTCTTCACTGTTATTCTACAATGAAGAAAATTTGTAAAAATTATGAAAAACCCTTGAATGAGTAGGTGTGTCCAAACTTTTGACTGGTACTGTATGTTGTCCTTTTGGCTTGGTTAATAATCTTTTTTTTTTAAAACAGGTTGTTATCCAGTAGGCTTTGATTACATTTCCAATATCCTCGCCTACCTGGAAATTCTGTAAGAGTATTGTGGATAACAATTATTTGATGGTCCAATTGCATTCTGTCCCCTATTTAGGGGCATAGGATACAAGAAATTAATCAAGACCACTAGCTTGATTAAGCCTCCCCATGTATATCTCACTAAGTCTGGATGTTTAAGCCTCCATATAGCAACTAGTTCTAAAGTATCCATGATATTCGTCATTTGCCTAAGTGCATGAGGGTGATTATTTGTAGTGTGATTTCCTTGAACTTCTTATGGCTGAGATCCCGCTACCGGGATCGATATGACAACAGCCAGTGAAAGTGCAGGGCGCCAAATTCAAACAACAGAAATCTCATTAAAATTCCTCAAATATAGAAGTATTTTACACCATTTTAAAGATAAAGTTGTTGTTAATCCCACGATAGTGTCCACTTTCAAAAAGGCGTTACAGCGAAAACACACCAAACGATTGTTAGGTCACCGCCTTGTCACAGAAACACAGCCATTTTTCCAGGCAAAGAGAGGAGTCACAAAAAGCAGAAATAGAGATTAAATTAATCACTAACCTTTGATCTTCATTGGATGACACTCATAGGACTTCATGTTACACAATACATTTATGTTTTGTTCGATAAAGTTCATATTTATATCCAAAGGTCTGAGTTTACATTGGCGCATTACGTTCAGTAGTTCCAAAACATCCGGTGATTTTGCAGAGAGCCACATCAATTTACAGAAATACTCATAATAAACATTGATAAAAGATCCAACTATTATGCATGGAATTACAGATACACTTCTCCTTAATGCAACCGCTTTACGGAAAAAGCACACCATGCATCCTGTTGAAGCGAGGCGTCCCCCCCCCCCCCCCCCCATTCAGCTGAAATGGTGGCGCAGGGAATGCAGAAATATTCTTAGAAATATTTAACCTCCACACATTAACAAGTCCAATAGCTCAAATGAAAGACAAACACCTTGTTCATCTACCCAGCGTGTCATATTTTTTTAATGTTTTACGGCGAAAACACAGCACATATTTATGTTAGACCACCACCAAAACAAAGACAAAAGGCAGCCATTTTGTACCACAAAAGATAAAATGACAAAAAGGAGGATTAAAAAAAAATCATTCACTAACCTCTTGAAAATCTTCATCAGATGACAGTCATATGACATGTTACACAGTACATTTATGTTGTGTTCGATAATATGCATTTTATATCCATAAATCTCGGTTTACATTGACGCCATGTTCAGAAAATTCTCAAAAATGTCCGGAGGAATTATAGAAAGCTACGCCAGATAACAGAAATACTCATCATAAACTTTGACTAAAGATACATGTTCTACATATAATTAAAAAGATACACTGGTTCTTGCAACCGCTGTGTCACATTTTTTTTTTTACGTTACGGAAAAAGCTTACCATGCAATAATCTGAGCCGGCGCTCAGACGTAACAATATTTCTCCGCTATGTTGGAGTCAACAGAAATACAAAATTACAACATAAATATTCCCTTACCTTTGATGGTCTTCGATCAGAATGTACTGCAAGGAGTCCTACTTCAACAATAAATCGTTTTGTTTCATAATGTTCAAATCTAGTGTCCATGTAGCAGCATCTGCTACCAGTTTCAGCTCAAATGCCCCAAAAATTACTTCTGGTCCAGGATAATTTTGCATCAAAACTTCCAAATTACATATTACAGGTCAACGAAACTGGTCAAACTAAGTGCCGAATCAATCTTCAGGATGTTATAAACGTACAAAACGAATGGCATTCCAACCGGACAATCCTAGTTCATCTGGGGCTGACTGGAACAGACACTGTAGCAAATTCCTCAGACAACAAAACAAGCCAAACAGATACCCGCCATGTTGTGGAGTCAACAGAAGTCAGAAGTAGCATTATAAATATTCACTGACCTTTGATCTTTATCAGAATGCACTCCCAGGAATCCCAGTTCCACAATAAATGTTTGTTATGTTCGATAAAGTCCATAATTTATGTTCAAATACCGCTTTTTGTTAGCTCGTTTGGTAAACAAATCCAAACTCACGAGGCGCGGGCAAGTCCAGGGCAAAGTTCAGATGAAAAGCTCAAAAAGTTATATTACAGTTCCTAGAAACATGTCAAAAGATGTATAGAATCAATCTTAAGGATGTTTTTAACATTAATCTTCAATAATGATCCAACCGGAGAATTGCAATGGAACGCAGGTAGCTCTCACGTGAGCGCGCGTGATCAGCTCATGCCACTCTGGTAGACCCCTGACTCATTCAGCTCTCATTCCCCCGTCCTTCACAGTAGAAGCCTCAAACAAGATTCTAAAGACTGTTGACATCTAGTGGAAGCCTTAGGAAGTGCAATATGACCCCATAGACACTGTATATTCGATAGGCAATGACTTGAAAAACTACAAACCTCAGATTTCCCACTTCCTGGTTGGATTTCTTTCTCAGGTTTTTGCCTGCCATATGAGTTCTGTTATATTCACAGACATCATTCAAACAGTTTTAGAAACTTTAGAGTGTTTTCTATACAAATCTAATAATATGCATATATTAGCAACTGGGCCTGAGTAGCAGGCAGTTTACTCTGGGCACCTTATTCATCCAAGCTACTCAATACTGCCTCCAGCCATAAGAAGTTGTTTAACATCCATTGGGGTACTGAAAACTGTATTTTAATCTCCCACCATAATAATAGAGTAATTTGTTGCTTGTTAGTTTGATAGATTAGTGTATATATAATTTCAAAGTGTGGATCATCATTATTTGGATCATATAGATTAATTAGCCAAAACTGTTTATTGTCCAATAGCATACTTAAAATGATCCACCTTCCTTTTGGAGGCATGTTCTTGCTGTGTTCTCATGAAACATGTATAGAACATTAATATATTACATTGTGAGAACATGGCAACCATGTTCTGTGCATGTTTGGTGGGACGTTTATGGAATATTCCCCTAACCCTCAAATTGGATCTAGGGAATGTTCTTGCAACATTCTCATGAAATGTGTCTAGAACATATTTTTATATTCTGAGAACATTGTAACCAAGTTCTAGATAAATTCTCCTTGAAATTAATTATTAAGGGAATGTTCTAACTTTAACACCAAAACAGGCTAAAAAGGTTTTCAGAAGGTTTCTGCTAACACAGGTTTCCCTAAAGGAGAACTGGACACTCAAACAGTATGTGAACATTATGGGTAACATCCCAAAAACATTCTCTCTCCTTAGAATTGTTAGCTGGGTGCCTCTGTCTACTGACAATCCAGAATAGGAGCACTACTGGCACCAACTGGATACAGCTAGTGGTGAAGACCATAATATGAGAGGGTTGTTACTGGTAAACTGGAGAAAACCTTATCATACAAATATTTAAAAAGCATTCATGTCCAGTCAACGTATGCTATAATATTTCAACATGCATTTATTGTATTAGGCTACTAAAATTGTATCAACATGTGAGGTAATTTCAGGGTGCCTGCCTGCATGTGCAGATTCCCCCTATTAATATGACAAGTGATGGATTAAAACACTGAAGAGTAACTGTCCTTGCCCTCAGATGAGTGTAGGCAAGAGGTCATCAGAGATCCGACCCAGGACGCAAGCTTTGCCATTGGTTTCGGGTATGTGCACTTAAAAATGATTTACCGACTGGACCAGCTTGGACTCGTCCTCTTTTAATTGAATGTGTGAGGTGATGAGAACTGTGCAAGCTTGTTATCTGTGTCAGCCAATTGCAACTCAATAAAACGTAGGCTTATAGTTAGGCCGGCCAGGTCCAGCTGAAACTGGTTCAGGGCGCTCTCCTTTATGTGCCTGTGCTGCTGAGAGCGAGGCAAACTGACAGCTGCAACCAACCGTAGAAATATTGTAGTGGGGGGGGGGGCCAGTTGAGGAACAAACCCAGGTCCATTGACTGTCAAGCCAACACCTTAACCGTTACACCAAGAGGTCTGAACTTCTTGATGAGGTAGTTGGGTCACTACAATATAATCCATAGACGGCAGTTCCCATTCATTTTTTTTAGAAGCTGCTTGAGTGGCGCAGCGGTCTAAGGCATTGCATCTCAATGCTAGAGGTGTCCCTACAGACCCTGGGCCGTCCAGTCTGAATCAGTGGGTTCACTGATGGAGAGCAGGGCTGGAGGTGTGTGTAACCTCACATATTGTGTGTAACCTCACAATTTGTGAGGTTACAATATCGTCTGGGTGGCATTATGCCTCTTATCATTGTACATAATATGTACTGTATGTATAAAGCATATCCTGTTAAAACACTCTAATCCATTAACTTTTCCTTGAGATCACACTTTAATCTATACCACTCTGTTCATTCAAAGACTACTTATAGGGCAATTCCACCACTTTTCAACCTCTTTTTCATTATCTCCAGCACATTATCTCCAGCACGGTGCATTTCTATATTTTGTAGAAAAGTAAATAAAGTTAAGTTCTACCCGGCGACATCATCAAAAGTTAAAACATTTTAAAAACTGAGATTTTCAAACACTATGAGATTCACTGTGAGCAAGAAAAGCAAGAAAAGACCTTCCCTCCGGCTAGAACCTTTTTGCAGGGTTTGAAGATCACTGTTTTTCTTACTTTTAATCCTACCCTGTGAAGTCACAGAGAAGTGTTTTTTAGGACCTTTCTTCTTATCTTTGTAACCACAGATCATTTATAGAAACTTGCTGTTTTCACATATGTAGACACTGGTATGGTGCTGAAGACAATGAATATGAGGTTGAAAAGTGTCGGGATTGCTCTTTAACGAAACTCAAGATATTTTTCAAAGGGGAACACACAAAAAGCATGCAATGGCTGAAATGTATGTAAACATATAAAACCTCTGACTTGAGGAACAGGAAGACCTGATTATGTACCTCTAGGTCTGGGAACACACCCTCAGCTACTGTAACCCACCAACTCAGGAATTAACTTTACTGTAAATTGTGTAAATTGAGGGTTCGATTAGAGGCGGATGAATTACTTTCTGCAACAGCAATGACTAGATGGAGACGGATAACTATTTAGCAGCTTTAATGATCAAATAACATTGATCACCATCAGCCACAACTCTAGAACTCTCTGTCACTTCCTGTATCACTAAAGCTTGTCCAACACAATTTAAGCATTGGCCAATTAAAAAATAAACCAGATCATTAGTTACCATGTAAAGAATTAAGTAAACACAGTTATTTCCTTGAACACAGATTCACCATGTATTAGATTTTTAATTTTTTTTTAACCTTTATTTAACCAGGCAAGTCAGTTAAGAACACATTCTTATTTTCAATGACGGCCTGGGAACAGTAGGTTAACTGCCTGTTCAGGGGCAGAACGACAGATTTGTACCTTGTCAGCTCAGGGGTTTGAACTCACAACCTTCCGGTTACTAGTCCAACGCTCTAACCACTAGGCTACCCTGCCGCCCAATGTGTATAAATGCAATATAAAACAGGTTCAGTTCACAGAATATAAATGCTTATGAAATAGTCTTACAGTTGTAACAAAACTATATTATTCACAGGTGGTGATGATAAATAAAATACATGTCCTGTATATTAAAGACTGTACTTTATTTTTTACAGAACACTCCTCTAACATAAATCACATGCCGTTTGATTCTTATAACTGCTTGATTTATTCTGATAAGCACAGTATTATTATATAGGAATGGTCCTATCAAGTGTTCTTTGGCAACTATAAGCTGTTAAATCTCACTTAAAAGCAGAGAGTACTGTAATGAACATTCAGACCTCAAATTGGCCCATAAAATTACTTGATTTTAAAATATGGCAACGGATGTAAATGAATCATTGGAGATGAGCTTGGCTGATGATAGTCATATCTTACAGACAGGGAGAGAATAATTTCTCTCTGAGTTCCACATGGCAGAAAAACCCTTTCTAGATGTAACAGAAGAACTGTGCTTTGTTTTATATAAAACACAGAAGATTTCAATTATGCCTGCTTGCGCTAGCAGCTCTGAAAAATAAATACACACAAGCAGTGAAATGCCAACAGCTTAAAGGAAGATGGAAACAAAAACAAATTGATGCACTCATCATTGTCAAAATGAGCACAGTGTGGCGAAGGTCCAGTGTGGGGCTAACTCCCCTCCTCCTCCCAAACAACCCTGTTCGCCTCAGAACATCTTGCTTAGCGTCGCATTAGAAGAATACAGTGGATAATGGGTGTAAAAATGCAGACATAGTCTCAATTAGGAGATGTGTGACTTTGCTCATCCAGAGGGGTGAAGGGTCATTAGGAGACTTGGGATGTAGGGCCTCTCCTTTCCACCAATATAGTAGTGTTGCCAGCCTGTGTGAAGGCCTGGGATGAAGGAACATGGTAGGGGACACTAACTGGCAATGATGAACATCAACATAATGACAAACACTTATTTGGATGAGGGGCTGACATGTTATCCAATCAATAGTTTGTCTGAGGATGCACTGAGAGAACTGAATCATAAAGCTTAAGTATTTATTTATAAATAAATAAAACATCCTCATATAAAGTCAGTTGTGTCAATTTGCTAAATGTCACAAGAGCCTCACTTACCAGATCATTCACCTGCCCTTGAAAACATCCTGTAAATCCCAGTAATGAGCGTTTTATTCCCTACGATAGACTATAGGGGATGAAAATCAGTTTTTAGGTGGCAGTGCATGAGCTATAATCTTTCATGAATGGAAGATATGATATTCCCATCAATGATTTTGTACTTTAATTTGTAAAATACCCCAACATAATAATAATAATAACTGACTGATGATCAAGGAAACCTTTTGTATCTGACCGGACTAAATTATTCACCTCAGGTCTGGTGACAAAAGACATGGCCTGGCCACACATTCCAGGCTGATTCCGCTCCAGCACACATGCTCAATCCTGGGATTTCCCCTTTCAGAAGGAGAAAATGGTTACAATATCACCTCTTTTATGTCCTGTGAGAGATGGGAGGGGTAACTAGCTGGATAGAAGGAGAGCTAGCACTCACTCGGTTCGTCACTAGTTTCCACAGCCACAAACTCACAATTATGTCTAAACCCCACCTATTTCTTCAATTGATCTTCTTAAAACTTTATTTTAAACATAACCCTAACCTTAACCACAATGCTAACCTTATGCCTAACCCTAAATTAAGACCAAAAAGCAAATGTTCGTTTTCATGAATTTTTCTACCAGTATCATGCTCTTTTTGTGAGGGTTTGACTAAATGGCATACAGTTTGTCAGAATTGACAGGTTAGGATATCTTACACGGCATGTTAGAAAAATGAACATAGCAGGTTAAGAGAATTAGGTTAAGGTTAGGAAAAAGGTTAGCATTACTGTTAGCTAAAATGTAAAACAATTTAACTTTCGGGATGAGAAACTTTAAGGGTGAAATTCAGACATCAGAGAAGGCTGGTGGGAGGAGCTATAGGAGGATAGGCTCTTTGTAATGGCTGGAATGGAATAGATAGAACGGCGTCAAACGTGGTTTAATACAATTCCATATTTTCCATTCCAGCCATCACAATGAGCCCATCCTCCTATAGCTCCTCCCACCAGCCTCCTCTGTTAGGCCCAATGTAGAATAAATATTATGATGGCTCAATAATACTAGCCTGCTAGGCATAGCCAATGGAAGTACGGGTGCTGCAGCCCCCCTAAAAAAATGTGGCTTACCGCCTCGATTCGGACTTAAGTAGCAAAATTTGAAATTGTGTTTTTTACATTGAATAAAAGTAGAGACTCAGAGCTAGAAAAGTATATATCATACACTACAGTTGAGGAACAATGGGAAAGTAATTCTGCTTTGAAAGTTGATCAACTTGTGACCTCACTGTTGAGAAAATGTCCGTTAACAGTTAACCCACTGTTCCTAGGCCGTCATTGAAAATAAGAATTTGTTCTTAACTGACTTGCCTAGTTAAATAAAGGTAAAATTAAATTAAAAATAAAGTCTCACTTAAAATGAAAATGACTTTGTGACAAAATTAGAAACTTGTAATATCTGAAAATGTTGATAGCTAGACTCACTTTACCGATGGCATACAAGTTTGTTAATAAGACACATGAGAGTTCACATGTTCCAGAAGGCATTTCTGCCAACAAAACGCATTTTGATAATAGAAAAAAAGTATCAGTTCAAATGGCGCTCCTGTGAAGTAGTAACGAGCGACATATGCCTAGTTTCCTGAAACGAGTCACAAATATGAATAAAACAATTTTTTAATAAATAAATACAACATTTGGGGGGGAAATTACAATTCTTCACAAAGATCGTGCACTGGGCCTTTACTAGTCCTGTATTAGTGGACCGATATAGCCGTCTGTAGCGAGGGGAGACAAGGATCTAAAATGAAATGTTTTGTGTATGGTGAACAATAATGCAATTATTATGGTAATATATCACTCATTAAATAACACGGTATTGATGTCCAGAGTGACTAGAAAGAGAGTACATGATCCCAATATTGTCCCTAACAACAATAACCATTAATACACTGAGGACAGAACAGAGATGCGTCACAGGGCAACTTCTGAAATATCTTCTTATTAAAATGAGGACGGATATTTTCTTTGGCAACTCAAGCAAGAGGAGATTGCTATAAGGGTTATTTTATTTTCTGTAGCTCATTTTGGCTCAGTAATGACTATTTGCTTAGTCTTTTGGAAGGAAGAAAAGAGGCAGAAAGGGGAGACCAGGGCCCGTCCAGACACTTCTTGCTTGACGGACACACCTCAGTCTCGAGTGCCTCGGCTGAGCAGCTCGCTGAGGTCCAGAAACGTCGCTCTAATTAGTGGGAGCTGAGCGCATCTCTCCGGCCCAACAATGGAGGCCTGGAAGTGGCTTTGTTCACCAGGCTCACCCAGTGTTGTGGGTGTCACTGTCCTGAGGATTGTCTGGAATGGTGTTTTCTATTCAAGGGCAAAATAGCTTCCCTGTTAAATGAAAATATGCTGAATTATATTGAATAAAGCCTTATAGGGCCTATTAAAAATGGTTTGCCAGAGTATCAAGTTCCAAGTTTGACAATTCCGAATGAGGAGCGAAACCCTTATTTTGAATTCTTGATTTTGCTTAATGACTGTATATAAATGGACAAAGCCATTGATCACGTGACACCATTCATTCCTAGGTGAAGACTCAATAGCACACTGAAGCCAAATATGATGTTGTCTCATGGAGACATAAGATGTACAAGAGGAAGTGATGTTGTAGACTAGCTTAATGCTTGAGTTTTTTATTTTACTAGGGAAGTCAGTTGAGAAGAAATTCTTATTTTCAGTGACTGCCTAGGAACAGTGGGTTAACTGCCTGTTCAGGGGCAGAATGACAGATTTGTACCTTGTCAGCTCAGGGGTTTGAACTTGCAACCATCCAATTACTAGTCTAACGCTCTAACCACTAGGCTACCCTGCCACCCCGTAAATCAAGTTGACAGCCATTAGCAGCTAAATGATCCTTATAAACTTCTTCTTTGTGCGATTTAAAAACAAATAATAGGTTCAAGGACATTGAGTTGAAGTTTGGTGCAAAAAGAAATTCAGTTTTCACAATTCCTGACATTTAATCCTAATAAAAATTCCCTGTTTTAGGTCAGTTAGGATCACCACTTATATTAAGAATGTGAAATGTCAGAATAATAGTAGAGAGAATTATTTATTTCAGCTTTTATTTCTATCATCACATTTCCAGTGGGTCAGAAGTTTACATACACTCAATTAGTATTAGGTAGCATTGCCTTTAAATTGTTTAACGTGGGTCAAACGTTTCAGGTAACCTTCCACAAGCTTCCCACAATAAGTTGGGTGAATTTTGGCCCATTCCTTCTGACAGAGCTAGTGTAACTGAGTCAGGTTTGTAGGCCTCCTTGCTCGCACATGCCTTTTCAGTTCTGCCCACAAAGTTTCTATAGGATTTAGGTCAGGGCTTTGTGATGGCCACTCCAATACCATGACTTTGTTGTCCTTAAGCCTTACTTTGAAAGTATGCTTGGGGTCATTGTCCATTTGGAAGACCCATTTGAGACCAAGCTTTAACTTCCTGATGTCTTGAGATGTTGCTTCAATATATCCACATAATATTCCTTCCTCATGAAGCCATCTATTTTGTGAAGTGCACCAGTCTCTCCTGCAGCAAAGCACCTCCACAGCATGATGCTGCCACCCCTGTGCTTCACAGCTGCGATGGTGTACTTCGGCTTGCAAACCTCCCCCTTTTCCTCCAAACATAATGATGGTCATTATGGCCAAACAGTTCTATTTTTGTTTCATCAGACCAGAGGACATTTCTCCAAAAAGTACGATCTTTGTCCAAATGTGCAGTTGCAAACCCGAGTCTGGCTTTTTTATGGCGGTTTTGGAGTAGTGGCTTCTTCCTTGCTGAGCGGCCTTTCAGGTTATGTAAATATAGGACTCGTTTTACTGTGGATATAGATACTTTTGTGCCTGTTTCCTCCAGCATCTTCAATAGGTCCTTTGCTGTTGTTCTGGGATTGATTTGCACTTTTCGCACCAAAGTACATTCATCTCTAGGAGACAGAACGCGTCTCCTTCCTGAGCGGTATGACGACTGCGTGGTCCCATGGTGTTTATACTTGTGTACTATTGTTTGTACAGATGAACGTGGTACTTTCAGGTGTTTGGAAATTGCTCCCAAGGATGAACCAGACTTGTGGAGGTCTACCGTTTTCTTTCTCAGGTCTTGGCTGATTTCTTTTGATTTTCCCATGATGTCAAGCAAAGAGGCACTGTGTTTGAAGGTAGGCCTTGAAATACAGTTTTCCATGTTGATTCAACGTCATCGCATTTAATTTGTTTGATAAAATGACATTGAAAAACATTGATTCCACCCGTTTTTGCTCAGTTCATCTAGCTACTTTAAAAGTCTAGGTTACCCCTCTGGTGTATTGTGTAACGTCTGCTTCCAACTCACTCTCAAACACGTAGATCCCCTGAACGCAGCTCACTCTCCAGATCCCAATCACCTGAATTCTGATCACCTGTTCACACACTTGTATATCTTAATCACACACTATTTAGTTCAATTCTTTGCACCCCATCATTGGGTGGTGGTGGTTTTGTTTGTGTCACACTTCTATTCGGAGCTCTGGTTTTCCCATAATTTAAACCTCCCGTCTATGATAGTGAGGCAGGCAAAAACTAACGACGCCTTTTGCCTTTTCCCTTCCTGTACTTTAGCCTATCGGATTTCCTGTTATCAACCTATTGCCCGATCTTCCGGAAGATGTTACTAGCCTTTCCCCTGCCTGTATTCTTGCCTTTTGGACCCCCTGTGTATGACCTTCTACCTGCCCCTGGACCCAGCTACCTGCCGCCTCCTGTGGTCCTTTACAAATAAACACCTGCTGCGCCCTGCGCTTGAAATCAGCTCTCTGCCTCCCATCATGTTCATTACATATTGGAAGCAATTATTGGTAGGCTACTATGATTGTCCTCAAAACACTTTTTTATTCACATGAAGATTGACCACGAAGATTACACTTTTTCCATTCACTATAATGGGGGATCCTGTTTTCTGCTAACAATGCCTTCAGTTACCCACTAAAAAATATATATAATAATAAAACATTGCCTGCAGTACCGCGGTCGGCCTTGACCTTCCATCGCTTAAATGCGAGGGGGCTGTTGTTCTCCCTGGTTTTGCTTCACATTTAGGCCTAATAACGTTTATCCAATGTTCTGTGCACAAAAATATCCCAATTTCTCTCTCATGGCATAAACTAATGGATGGTCTGATGCGCTCAAATAAAAGTTTTTATTTAATCTTGGTCGTCACGCTATTTGTGTAATTATGTATAACTCATTTTTGCATAGAAATCGAATTATTCATTGAGATATAAATTAGAATCCACATTCAGTGCGACCGGACTCCTGCAGAATCCTATTGAATTTCCTCCTACTGGCTCTTTCGCTCACTCTCTCTTTTCTCTGAATCCCATGAGATCGAGAGTAGCCACTGCAGCTGCTATTCACATTTACGAAGTAATTGTTAATGAAAAGTCACTGCGCGCCATTATGTTGTCCGCAGGATCATTGTTCATTTTCCCATCGCCATTGAAAACTATATTGAGGACCCGAGTGTTGCTATTCAGGATCTGTTGCCTGGTTACTAATAAAGGGGGAAATCACCCACTGTATTGGCCAAGATGGGCCGCAAGCCGGCCCTGTGTAACAATGCAACTTTTGTAAAAAGGCGTTAATACAAGTTAATGACGCTTGTTCAACAAAACATGAATGGACTTCTTCACGGCATAAGACTGCGAATGAGAGGGACTGCCTCAGCACTGCACTTTAACATGTGTGTGTTTTTGTTCTTGAGAAACTCAAAGCGTTGTGTCCACTCCACACACACACAAGCAAATACGTGGTTTATCTTCCCACTGAGAGGAAAATATCAACGGCTAATATGTGTAGGAAGGTTGCAAGTTCAAATCCCCGAGCTGACAAGGTACAAATCTGTCGTTCTGCCCCTGAACAGGCAGTTAACCCACTGTTCCTAGGCCGTCATTGAAAATAAGAATTTGTTCTTAACTGACTTGCCTAGTTAAATAAAATAAAAATAAAGGTAGGACTAAGCAGTGTATATTCATTCTTGAAGTGTGATTTATTAATACTAATTTGATCTTCATTATACTGAATGGGTACATGATTAATTGCCACATCAACATGACTTGAATGGGTCTGTCTGCAATAACGGCTGCTGGATTATGTATATAGTTTCCTCACAACATGGGAGAGGGAACTCATTGCAGTGGGGCTCTTGGAGCTTTGTGGATTTCTGACATTCTTTTCACTCTGACGTTTTTAAGCGGGCAATTTGGTAACGGTCCCATTTGTTGCACCCGCTTTTTAACTGAAGCGGACAAAGCTGTAGGTAGTCCTGTCACCCCGAGCAGAATAAAAAGAATCAAAGGATTTTTCCCTTAAATGGACTAATTTTCCCCTCGAATTATGAAAGTAATGGCAAGGTAACAGCCTGTGCTCTGTACCTAACGGCTTAATGCCTGCTAAACCCTTCCACGTGGCTCGACTAGTCGTGGCAATTAGAGCTCATTATAGACTCATAAAGGATCTCATTTGTGGGATTACTTAATAGACAATGACATTTTATCTTGCACAATTCTGGAAAAAGAATATTGGAGCTAAGATGGTGTGATGAGGGCGCGCGCCACACATCATTCCGGCTGGTTTGTTCCCTCTCTCTCTCTCTTTCTTTCTTCTCTTTCTGTATTTCTTTATTTCTTTATTTCTTATATATATATATATCACTCTCACTCTCTCATTTGAAACCGTTCTCCGTACAATAACAACCCAGAGCGCCTCTCGTGTCTTACGCTGTGTTCACTTTATTATAGCAATTACAGTCTGCGTGACAGACGTGTTTGTTTTCTGTCATTTATTCCATCTTAAAGTCATATTCTAATTCGTTTAAAGATGCCAATTCGTATCAGCACTGGTCACCCACTGGTTGCTCCCCCAAATTAGCAGAAAAACACAGACAACGAATTGACCATGTTCCCTTCCCTATAAAGCTAATTTACACGTAGAGCAAAACAGACATAAACCCCACAAAAATATAAGTGTATGATCTTGGAGACATAGTTCAATTGGAAAATGTGCAGCCAACGTGGTGCTGTTTATAGTCAGTCCAGTTTGACCTCCGTATTGTAATCCTTAAACTGAACTATTGTAGCTTGTAGGCCTACTTACCATTTGTTTGATCAAAAGGCTAAATGGATGTTTGCGCCTGTAACGTTTGCGCCATTAAAACTCGCAAAGGGCGCGCGCTCTGTCTGGAGGTTCGAGGCGTTTGTCCGCAGATGAAAGTAGAAGTTAAACCCACTGGTGACTCACCCGCCTGGAGATCAAACTCGATAATTATTGTCACAAGATAAGGGATTAACATATTTCTGAAATAGCTGCCTGTTTACCCGGCATAAACCCACCATAACAAACACTTTCTAATTGAATCCTAATCACTGTTATATAGGCACCACCCAGACTGCAGGCATTCATAATTCTTAAACGTTGGACCCGAAATCTTTACCAAAAGGACGCATGCAGTGTATGATTATTAGTCCGTTTAGTCACGAGATTTACAACTTTAAATAGCATTTCCACAAATAAACTTTCACATATAAAGTAGACGTACGCTTATTGTCACCATATACAAGGATAGGGCAATACAATTATGTTAATTATAAAGTAAATATCTAAGCATAATTTGCTCGATAATGGGAATTTTGTATCAAAACGAATAACCTGCTACAGTGTTATGGACGATCAAGTCTGTGGTTATACAGTACCAGAATTATAATTCGTTTGGGCATTTCACCCTTAGCCCTAAGGCAACTGCTAACATTCTAGATGATAATGCGTTTTTTTTTGTATCTCAGTTTGCTGAGAGCTGTATTTAGAGACTGACGATTGATATGATGATAGAGGTTGATATGGTGGTTGGGGCTTTTCAACTCCAATAGGCTATTTCAGATGTTTGTAATTAAGTTTTATCTATAGACCTACTCTTATATGAATAGATGTAACCTATCGGTCAAGTTCACCTTTGAATCGAACGTGAACAGGTGTAGGCCCTACAGCCAATTTTTGGGGAAACATTGCAGAAGTGCGCACTATTCAAATCAAATCAAATTGTATTGGTCACATACACATGGTTAGCATATGTTATTGGGAGTGTAACGAAATGGGTCACCCACGCGTCACCAAGGCAGCTGATGATACTAGATAAATATTACTTTGCTAACTAACTTTGCTCAATCACATTATGTTTTTGCGTGACTTGTTATTAACATGGCTTTTCATTTGTGGTAAAATTAGCGAATGTGGAAATTTTGATTGGAAGTTCTCTGAGGCATCACGTGGTTTTGCAGAAGAGCATACTGAGCCGGGTGCGCACGTGGGTGACGCTAGGGCCAGCCCTCTCCGGGGTCCCTTTTGTTTAACTATCAAACATAAGCACCTTCCGAGATCCCGAGGGCTTCAGATGACAAAACGGCCAACATCTTGTGCAAGGATCAATACTGACCGCGTATCGTTCTGCAGCCATGTCTAGGTCATTTTATGTGGACTCTTTGATTATCAAGGACACGGTGCGACCCATACCTCTTAACGAGCATCCACGACAAGACTTTCTCTTCCCCATCAGTATGCACTCGCCCACCATGATGACGGTCACCGCGCCAGTGTGCCCGTCCAGGAAAAGCGGCACTTTCTGCGTCTGCCCGCTTTGCGTCACGTCCCACCTACACTCTCCACGCAGCGGCATTTCGATGCTGAAGAGTCAGTTCCCGAGAGCGGAGCCCCAATATTGTCAGAGGATATCACACCACCAACAGTCTCCGCCACTTGCGCACCCGTCTGCACGCCCTGTCTGCACGCCTGTCTACAAGCCCATGTACAGCGTCACAGACCCCATGAGTTACCACTGTCTCTCCATAGGTAAGACTATGTGCTCTCTGACCACCTGTATCTGCAATATAACAACCTGTCAATTCAACCTTTGAAATTAGAGCGACACATTTTAATTGAACCACTACATCATGTATGTTAGTTATTTAGTATATCCAATTACGCACAGTAAAACCAATGCAATGTATTGCATAAAACATGTACTGCAGTGTTAGAAATTTGGAATAGAACTACAATGGTTGGCTAAATTGTTGTCCTGTCTCCATCAGGCGCCTCTGAGAGCAGTCACATCCAGAATGGCAAGAGAATGCGCACGGCTTTCACCAGCACACAACTATTGGAACTGGAGAGGGAGTTCTCCTCCAACATGTATCTTTCCAGGCTCAGAAGAATTGAAATAGCAACTTATCTGAACCTCTCGGAGAAACAGGTGAAAATCTGGTTCCAGAACCGGAGGGTGAAACACAAGAAGGAGGGCAAGGGCACACAGAGGAGCGCGCACAACGGTTGTAAGTGCGCAAGCGGTCACATGGATTACCCAAGGTCTGAGGACGAGGAATCTTTATCCCCTGCATCAGCGTCAGAGGAGAAACATATCTCCTCAATCTGAGGGCATCTCAGACTGTCACTGCACAGACTTCCATTACACTACTGGCACTTAGTCTACCATGGTTCATCACGAATTCTGCAACACCAGACGACCTCCGGGCCATGAGATGCTACTTTCAGTCTGAGAAGAAGTACTGGAAATATCCTTGGTTTCCCCTGGTTAAATTATGTAGGCCTATTCGTACGTTCATTTTATGTTAACTGTGAATACATCTTTTATTTGTTGAAACATTTTTTTTAAAACAGTGACGCTAAATCCTTCAGGGTTCGACCCAACGTCAAAGTTGTACCTCCTCAGTGGTTGTCATACGATGCTTGATATCATTCTTATCAGTGTAAATATGATGGCCGTTGATACACTCTGTTTCAGTTCTTATTTTTCCACGTGAAATTGTATGTACATAGTAGACTAGTATGTGTATATAATATGTATATTTGTATTTATTCTAATAAAACATTGGTGAGTTGTATCTCAGACAAAACATTTTTATTTTAAGGGTTGGCATGGTGGATCTTTGATGCAATCCTTACAGGCTATCGTCATAGCATATTAGTAGAGCTTTTGTGTTTGATATATTTGTCAAGAAATGTATGTTTAGTCTGTATTTTGACTAAAATGTTAATTTAATATAATAATTACACACATTTTATCACGAGACCATTTCAAAGAGCATATTGGACGTCATCACAGGCAGGTGACCAGAGACGCTAAGATAAACAGTAACAGATTTCCATCCACGTTAACCTTAACTTACATCCCGAGGAAGATACTCTAGTACAGGGATCATCAACTATTCAGTCGCGGGCTGATTTGTTTTCTTGAGTGGATGGTCGTGGTAACATAATTACAAATGCGTAGACTGCAAATTGACCGCAAGAAACGCAAAACAGAATGTTTGATTAAAACATAACCATTGCTTACATTTGTATGTGATCACGTCTGTCTATTAAGCGTGGGAATACTTAGGAACAGGTTCCCCAAATTAAAATCGATTGGAGCTGATTTTTAGTCTTTATGTTCTATTTCTTTGCTCAGAAAACTTGTGAAGCCAAATAAAACTACCCACGGGCTGCCAGTTGGGAAACCCTCCTCCATTATGGAAAACACTGAGTTTACAAAACATTAAGAACACCTACTCTTTTCATCTCATAGACTGACCAGGTGAATCCAGGTGAAAGCTATGATCCCTTATTGATGTCACATTTTAAATCCACTTTAATCAGTGTAGGTGAAAGGGAGGAGCCAGGTTAAATAAGGATTTTTAAGCCTTGAACGGGTATGGTTGTAGGTGCCAGGTGCACCGGCTTGTGTCAAGAACTGTTTTGTACATCATGCTTGGGGTCATGTATAAAAATGCTGAGCAGGCCATTATTTTGGCTACCATGGCTATATGCCCCTATCGGATGACAATGCCCCCATCCACGGGGCATGAGTGGTCACTGATTGGTTTGATGAGAATGAAAATCACATGCCATGGCTGTCTCAGTCATCAGCTCTCAACCCAATGCTTGAGACAGATTTTTCCACCATCATCAACAAAACCTACCAGCTCTCACAGTCTCACGTCAGAATTAGAAGTTCATCCATGTTTCTCAAACATCAATATTCAAAGTGTTTAACTTTAAGGTTAGTAATCTATACTCATTTTAAGAAGATAAAGAATCGATGGTTTAAAATGTTAAAAAATGTCAGTATGTTCCTTGGACTAGGGTATGCAGTGTTCAACCCACAGGGGGGTGCTCCTACTCGGGTTAACCACGTTGTTGTGTCCCTCTCTGAGGAGGTTGATAAAGAGTTCATTCACTGTTCATGAACTATACTGGCACTTAATGAGAGTTCACTTGTTTTCTATACTTAACAACTCTCACTCACTCACTCACTCACTCACTCACTCACTCACTCACTCACACACATTCTCATCAACCCCTTCCCATTATAAAAATATAAGACACATTTAAAAAATGTCAAATTATGATATAAAGCATTAGAGAAAACTAACATGTAACCTAAACTGACCTATTTCAACTCAGACTCAAATGCGTAGGCAGGCCTAAGCCTAATATCATTTAAACTTGGTCATCTGAAATTGAACAAAAGTCTAAATAAATATGTTTGTTATATTTCCATTTAAGTAGACCTACATTCGTTATTAATTATTTTAAAATTATTATTATTATTAACACCACCATTATTATTACGTTATTATTGATATCTGGGCTTTATTTGAACAGTAGCTACATAAAGTACTAGGCCTATAATTGATCCTGCCCACAACGCCATGTCCTGTTAATCCCCGGGATAATAGACATTTCCATTTTTGTCATTTAAGAGACACTCTTATCCAGAGCGATGTAGAGTTAGTGCATTCATCTTAAACTAGCTAGGCCTCTATCGTCCATGTTATGTTGCTTGACCAAACGGAGTTTAATTGCTGTTTCAGTCCCACGTTGGCTGATTATGCTGCAATTCCCTCGAAACCACAGAACAAGGATACATAGAACTGGGCAAAGGCTTTGACAGGTTAGATTGTCCTGCCTTGGGACTCGCATTTAGCAGTGGACCCCCGACGGCTGCAGACTCTGGGGGCTTTGAAGAGACAGCTACAGGGTTCCTCGGAGGGAGAGAGAACGATTTGGTCACTGTTTCATTAAGCACTATTTGAACCTTTCAGTTTATGGTAAATTGAAGGGGCACGCTGTAAATGGAAGGATTACGTAGGAAAGGCGATAGGAAATTATCTAACGGTTAATTTAACTCGTTTGAGTCGACGTTTGGGATACATTCCTAATTGAGAAGGGAAGCAGGTGAAGTTTTGGTCCCACGCAGGTCCATTCAGACCAGGAATAAATGGTCTCTTTTCACATCCCGCTGGCGATCATATATTATCGAGGGAAAGCCACCTAATGAATATATATTGAAGTTCCTATTAATCGAATTAGAGTTCAGCCCTTGCAGGTGTGAGAGTGAAAGACCACCGGCCCATTAAAACTGATTAACAAAGGAACTGCAGTTTTGGGAAAGTCTCCCCCTTTTCAGACTCACGGCCCTGACCTCGAACTGTCAGTCCACTATAATAGCCTGAAGCTCATGTTTATTATACCTTCAGGCCATGGCAAGACTATCTGGGGAGACAAACGAAACTCTCAAAAACACCATCACAGTCGTGTAAGCCAGTCAAGTTATTGACGACAGTCAACGAAAAGGAATAGCATGAAGCAGTTGTGTAAATTCCTGTGGCATGACTTTAAACAAATTGCATATTGGCCTAAATCCTAAACAGTGATAAACCGTTTTCTCTTTGCCCGTGGAAACCTCTGCAAGTAAACTTTGAATTAATTTGGATTTTTGATTTGAAGTAAAATTATGGCACTCGATAAATTTGACAACCTTCTCTTCTGAGTCCAAGGCCTTCGAGTGACTAGCCGTTTCACATCCATTACACTCACCCCCCTTTTGACCTCCTCCTTTTCCGCAGCAACCAGTGATCCGGGTCAACAGCATCAATGTAACAGTATAACTTTAAACCGTCCCCTCGCCCATACCCGGGCTCGAACCAAGGACCCTCTGCACACATCAACAACAGTCACACACGAAGCCTCGTTTACCTATCGCTCCACAAAAACCGCGGCCCTTGCAGAGCAAGGGGAACCACTACTTCAATGTCTTTTTTATAATGCTATTTAGCGCGAACCGCTAACTAAGCTAGCCGTTTCACATCCGTTACACCTGCGTAGCCTATAGGGGCCAGGAGTGTCCGGTGAGGAGCTTGCTTGTTTCAAATGGTGATGAAACTGTGAATTCTGGACACGTGTCCCATCAATGCTGTCATTGATGACTTAATCTAGTGGTCTCCTGGTCACCACACAATATGTGCCAGTAACTTTAGCCATGCTCTTCGTAATGTGCCTTTTCTAAAGTGTCCATTAATTTGTTGGATTAGAGTTGCTTCTTATCATTTAGTGGCTGAATAAATTAATATAGCTCTACAAAACAGAGGACAATGAACTGAATATGATGATATCGATTAAATACATTTCAGAAAGACCAAATTGCAGACCACTGCAACATAATAATGATAACACCTTATTTTGATACAGAGTGATGTACTTTAGCTCAAGTGACTTATGAATAACTATACCACCAGAATAGAGATGTTATAGGCCAATTGTTATATTCAGTTGTATAATGGCACATTTCTTTGTGTGTGTGTGTGTGTGTGTGTGTATGACATTATTACTAATCACTACCCTACACTGACAAAAGTAAAAGTTCTTCAATTGCTTTTCCTTGACTGATAAAGAACCTTTGAGTTAAGTGTGGGGTTCTTGACATGGCATCTGAGGTTCTTATGAATTCTAAAAGGTTCATGAAATGTATGGAAGCCTGTAGATGTGTCCCTTTCATAGCACACAGCAAATTGGCCAGTGTTTACTTGATTTTTCAGTTGAACATTTCTAGTGATGAATCAGTAGTTACATTAACACTGTAAAGAGTTAAATTAACACACAGTGGTGTAAAATAACCCCAGTGTTGGTGTTAATAACCAGAGTTGAACCAAAATTGCATCCATCATTACCATACAGGTAACTGCCAAAATAATGGAATCACTTGAGTAAATAACGGATACAAAGTATAATAAAAGCAGGTGCTTCTATACAGGTGTGGTTCCTAAGTTAATGAAACAATGAATATCCCATCATGCTTAGGGTCATGTATAGAAATGCTGAGCAGGCCATTATTTTGGCTACCATGGCTATGCCCCTATCGGATGACAATGCCCCCATCCACAGGGCATGAGTGGCCACTGGTTGATTTAATGAGAATGAAAACGATGTAAATCATATGCCATGGCTGTCTCAGTCATCAGCTCTCAACCCAATTCAACACTTATAAGAGATTTTGGAGCGCGCTTGAGACAGATTTTTCCACCATCATCAACAAAACCTACCAGCTCTCACAGTCTCACGTCAGAATTAGACGTTCATCCATGTTTCTCAAATATCAATATTCAAAGTGTTTAAGGTTAAGGTTAGGCATTAACTCTGAATGGTTAAGGTAAGGGTTAAGGTTTGGGATAGACTTAAAAACATATAGAAAAAAACAAGTTTCTATCGCTGGACTCAAACTTTGGAATGCTTATTGTTATCTGCCATCCCTGTCAACTCCCTAGCAAAACCAAAACTTACTTGAAGTTAACAGCGCTCACTGTTGCCCCTAGTGGCCAGTTTCCACGCCCTCTCCAGACATTCTCGGACAGGGATGGACGTGACCTGGCTGAACAAAACACCAAATTATGGAAGTCCTCATGGAAGAATGATGTCGCATCCCTCCGATAGAGTTCCATACACTTGTAGAATCTATGCCAAGGTGCAGTGAAGCTGTTCTGGCTCGTGGTGGCTTTATGTTGGTGTTTCCTTTTTTTGGGGCAGTTACCTGTATTTCCCAGCATGCAGGTTGATATTTAGAATTATTTGTTTCAATATCTTTGTTTTTTCATGCACATTGATTGATTACTTAATCCTATGCTACTGAAATATATATAACATTATAAAAAAAATATTCAAATTTGTTACATGGATTTATTGCACCCGCTACTGAAATGGTTGCTTCAGTTTATATCTTTAAGGGAGTCTCATGTCTCCTTTTTCTCAACCCTGGCAGTCATTAAGGTGAAGAAATATTCCCGAACGCTGGATGTCCCCACTCTGGGATTCAGCCCACTGTATTTGGGTAAAACTAGATTCCTCAAAATAAAGCCTTATGAAATATGTATTCTCATGAAGAACTTAATTTTCATGGCAACATCATCACTTCGGACCATTAATTTCCTTTATTTAACATTAATTTAACAAGAAAACATATCCTTTAGTGATAGCCACTGAATTAAAAATGAATGAATTCAACGCTCATCTCTCTGTAACTAGCAAACAACAGTCATGGGTGGTACTTGTAACTCAAATATTATCTTGTAAGGCACCCTGGGAAATATGCAAACAAGGCCTAAAACCCTAAAGCAGGCAGATTTACCAAGGTTTGCGCTGATGCTAAATGTAACCTGTTATTTCCAGAGGGGAATGAATCACAAACTTAAAAGTCCCAACATGAAACTTACCGGCCTTACAGCCATGTTAACTTACATGTTTGTTTTAACCTGAAACACGAAACCTTTTAGCCTATTTGTTTGGTAAAAATGTGCACATTTTGAACAACTACAAAAGATTATACCTAAATCAGACATGCTTGATATTTACTAAATTGAATAATATATTCACATTATAAACATTTATTCGACAAGAACAGATTCTTGGAGGCCTAGATGTAGTCTTACAGAACCGTATTCAATTGCATAAGTTCACTATGACTTGTTGCATGAAATGTAGGGCTACTTCATCCACCTTTCGTACTCAAAGGGGTGTTTGATTTATTTCCTTTGTAAATACGTATGTAAAGCTGTCATTCACCATGACTGGCTTAGCTGATAAAATAACACCAGCGCCATTTATGGAACAACTGGGAACATATGTAAGTACATTCTTAAAAATAAAGTTGCAAGTTGGAACCAGATAAGGTTATTGAGAGTGATAGGGGAACCATTTTAGGATCTCTGAAGAACCATAAATGGGATGGCTCTTTTAAGAACTATACAACAATCCCAACCCAGAAATGTTTTGGACCTCCAAACACCGTCATTTAATAGCCCCTACTGGCCGATAGCCCAGTTATTCGTTTAGTGTCAGTCACGTGACTAGGGTCAGGTATGCACTCATAAGTGCACTCCAGGTTGTGGCCTCACTTGAAGGATATAGCAGGGACATACATAAACGTCCTAAACATTATCGCTGGGGAAATTTGCTCAGTAATGGATACCTCGGGTATTTATGATGGTGGGCGCTTCCAACTGCCGTTACGTGAGGAGTATGACTATAACCCGCCCTCCTGCCGCTACAGCGGCGACACCGAGCAGGTACGGATCCCCATTCCCGCTTGTGCCTCTGTCGAACACCAGAGTAAGGAGACTTTACTGCCCTACGATCTACCTCTCTGTCAGCATTCGAGCCCTGGTCAGACCCAGGACCAGGACCAGGAATACCTGACAGGCCAGGGTCGTGTACCGGACGACTACCATCCAGGAGACAGCCCAGTAGTGGGGGGAGAGTCCCTGGGACACTTGTCATTCTCCTGGATGAGGAGCTCCAGAGTTCACTCGTATCAATCACTCCCAGGTGAGCAGGCTACTTTGGGGCTACTTCATTATTACAATATTTATTTTATCTCCATGTCATAATTGTGAAATTGTTCTCTATTGATTTTTATTAGGCCTACACTTATGTTTTGAATCGATTTTGTGTCTGACAGGTGAAATTAAATGAGAGATGAGGGAGCAGAGCAAAGGTTTCACAAGGCATCAAAAAAAAATAGCCACACTCCTTGTAACCTTGTATAGTCTTTTTTAAAGGTGGTCATTCCGAGAACACAGACCAACACAAGCGGAGCCGCACCGCGTACAGCCGGGCTCAGTTATTGGAGCTGGAGAAGGAGTTCCTCTTTAACAAGTATATCTCCAGGCCTCGCAGATATGAACTGGCCACCACACTCAACCTGACGGAGAGACATATTAAAATCTGGTTCCAGAACCGGCGGATGAAGTGGAAAAAAGAAGAAATGAAAAAAAAAAAATCTGACCACCACGAACCGGAGAGTTCCAATAACAAATGGTAAAACGTTTGGAGCATCATATGACCCTGGGTTTGAAAACTATGCCGGATAATTTTTTGCACTCGTCTATTAAATCATATACTGTATGTCCTTAAACTTTATAGCCTACGTTAGGCCTATTCCGAGGTTCAATGAACAGTTTACAATTTTAAGTTGCGAGCTATTAAGTTATTTATACAGTTGATGTGCATATCTAAGTAATATGTTTAGTAGTTGCCACATTGATTTATAATATCTAACATTTTAATTGAAATGGATAAAATCACCCATTTGTTTCACTCGGAATTTATTGTCTAATTTATTTTAGACATACAACAGTTTACATAAATGAATCACTTGTTTACTGGGTTCTAAACCTGCATGTTATGATGAAAGCATGATAGGCCTACATTAATTCATTATCCATGTATGAATCAATGAATGATTGTGTTGAATAGATTGAAGTCGAAATTGGAAGAATATTCCATATTCTGAGGCAACCTGGTCTCAGAGCATTTCGTATTATTCTGTACATAAATCAGAGACACCCCATTTAGTATATGTTTTGTTTTATATGGTATGCATTCATTTGTGGATGTCCATCACCCATTTCATATGATATGTTATGAATTGCAATTCCTATTATATGTTACGAATTTTCACAACATACAAAATGTTATGAATTTTCAAAATGTATGATATGTTAAGAATTCGCTCGCTGGCTAATGTTAGCTAGGCTAGGGGTTAGGGTTAAAGTTAGGTTTGTTTAGGAGTTAGATTAAAGGGTTAAGTTTAGGGTTATAGGGGAAGGGTTAGCTAAAAGGGTTAAGGTTAGGGGTAGGGTTAGCTAACAGGCTAAGTAGTTGCAAAGTAGATTAAAAAAAGTTGTAAGTAGTTGAAAAGTTGCTAATTAGAGAACATTTTAAAATTGTCCTGAGATTCGAACTAGCCATCGTTGGGTTGCTAGATGTTTGCGTTATACGTTAGGAAATGCCTTCAAAACTTGCCACTAGGGGCAGCAAATGAGTGCGATTACCATCAAGTGGGCAGGGGTGGTGGAAGGGCGCTATCCCATGACTCTGGTTCAGAAGGTTGGGTTATTGATCCCCAGGCAGGTTACCCATGATACTCAGTATTCGATGTCATGTTTAAAGGACATTGTGAGATGAAATGGAAACCAGACACTACGGTCAACAGTGTCAAGTAGGTATGGTGGATGCATGCAAGCATCTGCCTCTGGTTACATGTTTGAATCCAGAAATAGACAGTTGTTTTTGATATTTGTTTTAAACCTATCCCAAACCCTTACCATGGTCATTCAGAGTTAATGCCTAAACGTAACCCTGGAACGATTCAGAGAAGAAGCCAAACACTTCGACATTTGACATTTAAAATTTGGTGTTTGAGAAACATGGATGAATGTCAAAATCTGACATGAGACTGTGAGAGCTTGTTGCACTCCTAGTCGTGGACACTGGTTTGTTATTTTTACCTTTGTTATTTTTACCTTAATAACCAGTACATGCTGACCAGACTGCCCAAGTTGTGTGTGCGAGCTTTGCAAAATAAATGTACACATACATGTTATTCAGTCATTTAATCCAAACTGCTTGTGCGTGTCAACGGGCGTCTTCGTAGCCAGGTGCTAAAATAGAATTCGGAATAGAACTTGGTTCTATTTTAGACACTTGACACGCTCCAAGTCCCGCCTCTCACATCTACTCCCTGGTTTTTACGAGCATATACCCACATGGGTGATTGAAAGGGGCGCAGGTAGCCTTGTGGTTAGCGCATTTGACTAGTAACTCAAAGGTTGCTAAGATCAAATCCCTGAGCTGACAAGGTAAAAATCTGTTGCTCTATCCCACAAGGCAGTAAACCCGCTTTTATTGAAATTTAGAATTTGTTCTTAGCTGACTTGCCTAGTTAAAAAAGATGATGGAGGTCCAGTTGGTGGCCAAAATGCATCTTTAAATTGGTTGACAAGGTAAAATAACCCAATGTTTATCTCCCATGACAAATGAGCTAAAAACAGCTCGCTTGCTAAATGTCCTTGAATGGTTCATGTGTGTTTTGACCTCTCCCCATATTAATATAGTTGTTTCACATTTGGTTTTGTTATTTTAACCTAGGTGTTATGAACGCGTCTGCAGGGAATAGACTAAATCGACCTGTGCAAGATGGCACACTCACACTTAACCATTTGGAAAGAGTGCCTAAACCTAATGTTTTAACCCTTACCTTAACCATCCGGAATGAGTGCCTAAACTTAACCTCAATTTTACTGGAATTTTAATGAAACAATATAGAGCATCAGGAGCAACAAAAACACATCGAAATTTGCCGTTTGGAGAACGTGGATGAACGTCTAATTCTGCACTGATACTGAGAGCTTCTTGTTCCACATAGCCTTATCCAGCAGAATGGTTGGTCTCATAAATCATAAAGGCACCTGCAAAGGGTTTACCTTAAGGGTGTCAAGACCTGTAATTTGAGTACAAATTATTTTATGAGCGGTTTAAGATATGATTTCCGTTTTCGATTGTAGGCCAATTTTTATAAACCTGCGGCTAAAGATAACAAAATACCCTTTCAAAATGAAGAACAATGCATATTGCAACATTTTCTCTTTCAGGGCCCTGTCATAGCCTAACTCAGAGAAAGTCCCTTTTGATGGCAAATGATGGCAAATACCCAGAACAAGGATGACTCCCCCCCCGAGTTTGAACAAACAATTAAGTCACTGTGTCACCTCCACTGTTTGTGCAAATGCAGGTTGCTCAGCAACACTCATCAACACAAATCAACACAACTGAGCGACTTTACTTTCAGCCAATAGGGGTTGGATTAAATACATGGTATTTTTTGTAAAATCCTGGGTTATTTGTAAAACATCAATGTTGGCTGATATGAAAATGTAATTCTTTGAAGTTTTGAGGTCGATTTTTGCATCAGGACTATATTCGTTTTCAGCAGGTTCCCTTATAAATTGAAGTTCAGTTATTCAAATATCTATTGGACTCATTCATTGTGTACTCTGAGGTCATCTGGACCAACCTTTTAAGCTAAATATGACGTATGCACAAGTCATTTTCATATTGTTAGAATACTAAGATAAGGATATTTGTGTTTGAATGGGAGTGGAATTGAATGGGCTGCACCTTTTGGGTGCGGACCACTGTGTGAAACGATGAGAAAGCCCCTACAGTCCCAAGAGCGCGTTTCAGCAAGCTAGACAGCGCTCGAGGGGACAGATAACCCTATACCATGCAATGACCACTGAATATGCTCTTGAGACAGTAGACTATGCCTAATCTTACGTAAAAGCCGTGTGTTTGAATGTCTGAAAGTTAAGTTACATTGCTGATTGAAACAGCCTAAGATTAGACGAGTTTTGTTAGTCTATCTACGAATTACCTTACAAAAAGCTTAAAGCGGCAATCAGCTGTCAAAACGATAACAAATAGAGGTCCCCCCCTGTATCGGTAAAAATCTGAGGGACAGGGTCGAAGAAATGTTAACAACTCTCAAATTCATAGATAGAGCTATGGATGCAAGGACTGACCAACCACGATATCAAAATGATAGTTTAAACCATGTTTTTAAGTTATGTAGTATCTGTTTAAATGTACTTTGTTAACAAACATTGGAGTAAAACAAGCTTATATTTTGGTATCTGTTGGGGTGCGACAGTTGAACTAAGCTAATGAGGAATTTATAAGTTATATTCTTCAATAATCAATGAGTAGGCAACTACATATCATTCATTTCTAAGTCCAAGAATGGATGTATCAACTGCAGATTGCTCCTCTGACATTACGTTTTACGACGGCAATAATCGATTTCAACAGGCTGTGTATCTTCAAATTTCTGTGGTGATTAAGATACATATTTTTGGCCTATTCTAATTCAAAATATGCAGATTTATGCCTTCATTGACATATATTCTGCCCAGAGACAACACAAATATCCATATGACCATATATCGCAGATTAAGACCTTTCATATAGCTCTATATAACAATGTTTTTGTCTTCATATAGCCTAAGTAGTGCAATCTCTTTGGAACTTAGAGGGCTCTCCCAAGCTGCTGTTTAGAAGTCTCACATGGCACATCCATAGATAGCTTATTCCTATTCATTTGTATGGGTTTACAGTATTATAGGCTATTGAAACGGTCATTTTGACTGATGCTGGGTTCAGACACTAAAACAGGTCTGGAAAAACAGTTTGGGGTCAATTATTGACCAAAAAGCCTCCAGTTGAAACCAAAAACATTTGAATGCCCCCTTGTGGATGCTTGCTTCTCAGTGGAAGTAGGCTACAGGTAACTGACAAAATAAAGGAAACACGATTAAATGAGGGGCACAAAGTATACTGAAAGCAGCTGCTTCCACACTGGTGTGGCTCCTGAGTTACATAAGCAATTTACATTCTATCATTCTTAGGGTCATGTATGAAAATGCCCAGTTGCCCATTGTTTTGACTACCATGGCTAGAAGAGAGCTCAGTGACTTTGAAAGTGGGGTCTCAAAGGAGCATTGGGGGGTTAAAGGGTGCGTGTGTGTGTTTCTGTGTGTCAGTCACCAGATCTCAAGAGATTCTGGAGCAGTGCCTGAGACAGCATTTTCCACCACCATAAAAAACAAAAACAAATGATGGAATTTCTCATGGAAGAATGGTGTCGTATCCATCCAAAAGATTTCCAGACACTTAAGGCACATTGAAGCTGTTCTGGCTCGTGGTGGCCCAACACCCTATAAAGACACTTTATGTTGGTGTTTCCTTTATTTCACAGTATGCAATCTTTTCTTGTTGGCAGTCAATAAATGTTATCATCCTGATCCCCAGTTGGTTATTGGGCTACACAATTCATGAATTATATTTCCAAATTATTACTATAGACCAGGGGTTCACAAACTTTTTCACTTTGGCCCCATCATTGGGGAACATCTGTAATTTTTCAGGTTTAATAAAGCTTATATCCTCTAATTCCACAGGCCTACATTTTGCCATAGCATGGATTTTTTTCCATCAGTTTAAAGCTCATTCCCTGCAATTCTACACACTTTGCCATGGGTTGGAGAGAATATTTTGCAGTTTTAAAGGTTATTTCCTGCAATTGTACACTTTTGCTATGTCTTATGTGTTCGGTGTGATAACTGAGTAACTCAAACATTACAACAAAATCAATGGGCTAAAACACCTAGCCAGTTTATGTGGACGTTTCTGAAAAGTTATAAATAGCTCTCGAAGGTCTGCAATGACTGACATGACAAGAGGAAAACTGCTGATAAGTAAGTTGAATGTCCTTACATTTGTTGAAAGTCCTTACAAAATTATGTACTTTTTAGTCCTTACATTTTCCCTGACACCCAAAAGTACTTGTTACATTTTGAATGCTTAGTAGGACAGGAAAAGGGTCCAATTCACAATCTTATCAAGAGAACATCCCTGGTCTTCCCTACTGCCTCTGATCTGGCGGACTCACTTGTAACGGTTCTCTTGTGGAGGAGAGTCGGACCAAAATGCAGCGTGTAGATTGCGATCCATGTTTAATGAACAAACGTAAAACACGAATCAATTATAAACACTACAAAACAAAGAACGTAACGAAAACCGAAACAGCCTATAGTAGTGTAAACTAACACAGAGACAGGAACAAGGACATATGGTTCCCAATCAGAGACAACGATAAACACCTGCCTCTGATTGAGAACCACTTCAGACAGCCATAGATTTCACTAGAACACCCCACTAAGCTACAATCCCAATACCAACACAAAACCCCAAGACAAAACACACCACAATACAAAAACCCATGCCACACCCTGGCCTGACCAAATAAATGAAGATAAACCCAAAATACTTCAACCAGGGCGTGACAGAACCCCCCCCCCCCCCTAAGGTGCGGACTCCCGAACGCACCTCAAAACAATAGGGAGGGTCCCGGTGGGCGTCTGTACATGGTGGCGGCTCCGGCGCGGGACGTGGACCCCACTCAATCAATGTCTTAGACCCCTCTCCTCGCGTCCCTGGATAGTCCACCCTCGCCGCCGACCATGGCCTAGTAGTCCTCACCCAGAACCCCACTGGACTGAGGAGCAGATCGGGACTGAGGGGCAGCTCGGGAGTGAGAGAAAGCTCGGGAGTGAGAGAAAGCTCGGGAGTGAGAGAAAGCTCAGGAGTGAGAGGAAGCTCAGGAGTGAGAGGAAGCTCAGGAGTGAGAGGAAGCTCAGGAGTGAGAGGAAGCTCAGGAGTGAGAGGAAGCTCAGGAGTGAGAGGAAGCTCAGGCAGGTTGATGGATCTACCAGATCCTGGCTGGCTGGTGGTTTCGGCAGATCCTGGCTGACTGGCAGATCCTGGCTGACTGGCGGATCCTGGCTGACTGGCGGATCCTGGCTGACTGGCGGATCCTGGCTGACTGGCAGATCCTGGCTGACTGGCGGATCCTGGCTGACTGGCGGATCCTGGCTGACTGGCGGATCCTGGCCGACTGGCAGATCCTGGCCGACTGGCAGTTCTGGCAGATCCCGGCTGACTGGCGGATCTGGAAGAGTCTGGTTGACTGGCCGATCTGGAAGAGTCTGGTTGACTGGTGGATCTGGAAGAGTCTGTTTGACTGGTGGATCTGGAAGAGTCTGGCTGGCTGGCAGATCTGGAAGAGTCTGGCTGACTGGCAGATCTGGAAGAATCTGGCTGACTGGCAGATCTGGAAGAATCTGGCTGACTGGCAGATCTGGATGAGTCTGGCTGACTGGCAGATCTGGAAGAGTCTGGCTGACTGGCGGATCCTGGCAGACTGACGGATCTGGCTGCTCCATGCTGACTGGCGGCTCTGGCTGCTCCACACTGACTGGCGGCTCTGACTGCTCCCTATAGGCTGACAGCTCTGGCGGCTTCTTACAGACTAGCAGCTCTGGCGGTTCCGTGCAGACTGGCAGCTCCTTGCAGACTGGCAGCTCCTTACAGACTGGCAGCTCCCTGCTGACTGGCAGCTCCGTGCAGACTGACAGCTCCTTACAGACTGGCAGCTCCTTGCAGACTGGCAGCTCCTTGCAGACTGACAGCTCTGGCTGCTCCATGCAGACTGACAGCTCTGGCTGCTCCATGCAGACTGACAGCTCTGGCTGCTCCATGGAGACTGACAGCTCTGGCTGCTCCATGCAGACTGACAGCTCTGGCTGCTTCATGCAGACTGTCAGCTCTGGCGGCTCCATGCAGGCTGGCAGCTCTGGCTGCTCCATGCAGGCTGGCAGCTCTGGCTGCGCTGAACAGGCAGGAAACTCCAGCAGCACTGTAGAGGAAGAAGGCTCTAGCTGCGCTGAACAGGCGGGAGACTCCGGCAGCGCAGGAGAGGAGAAAGGCTCCAACAGCGCTGAACAAGTGGGAGACTCCGGCAGCGCTGGAGATGAGGAAGGCTCTGACAGCGCTAGATAGGCAGGAGACTCTGACAGCGCTGGAGAGGCGAGGCGCACTGTAGGCCTAATGCGTGGTGCTGGCACTGGTGGTACTGGACCGAGAACACGCACAGGAAGCCTGGTGCGGGGAGCTGCCACCGGAGGACTGGTGTGTGAAGGTGGTACTGGATAGACCGGACCGTGCAGGCGCACTGGAGCTCTTGAGCACCGAGCCTGCCCAACCTTACCTGGCTCGATACCCACTCTAGCCCGGCCGATACGCGGAGCTGGAATATACCGCACCGGGCTATGCACCCGCACTGGGGACACCGTGCGCACCACTGCATAACACGGTGCCTGCCCGGTCTCTCTAGCCCCCCGGTAAGCACAGGGAGTTTGCGCAGGTCTCCTACCTGGCGTAGCCCTACTCCCTGTGAGCCTCCCCCCAATATATTTTTGGGGCGGACTCTCGGGCTTCCGTCCACGCCACCGTGCTTGCTTCGCCAACTCCATTCTCTGATAACCTTCCGCGCACTGCTCCATCGAATCCCAGGCGGGCACCGGCACTCTCCCTGGGTCGACCGCCCACCTGTCTATCTCCTCCCAAGAAGTATAGTCCATACTGTACTCCCTTTTGGGCTGCTCCTGTTGCCTCTTCTCCTGCTGCACCTTTGGGCGGCTACACTCCCCTGGTTCAAACCCCCGAGCTGACAAGGTACAAATCTGTCGTTCTGCCCCTGAACAGGCAGTTAACCCACTGTTCCCAGGCCGTCATTGAAAATAAGAATGTGTTCTTAACTGACTTGCCTGGTTAAATAAAGGTAAAATAAAAAATAAAAAATTATAATAATAATAAATTAAATAGCCCAGGGTCCTCTCCCGTCGAGGATTTCCTCCCATGTCCAGAAATCCTTATTACGCATCTCCTCTTTGGGCTGCTCCTGCCTGTTGACACACTGCTTGGTCCTTTTGTGGTGGGTGATTCTCAGACAGGCGTAGCCCCAGGAGGAACCTGGGGCCGCAAAGTGCGTTCGAAGTGTCAATGATCAATGTGTCCTGCAATTCACATTAGTTCTCGCTGCTAGCTGCGTTCTTCATCGACGCACGAGCCGAGTGATCCATGTTTAATGAACAAACGTAAAACACGAATCAATTATAAACACTACAAAACAAAGAACGTAACGAAAACCGAAACAGCCTATACTAGTGTAAACTAACACAGAGACAGGAACAAGGACACTAAGGACAATCACCCACGAAACACTCAAAGAATATGGCTGCCTAAATATGGTTCCCAATCAGAGACAACGATAAACACCTGCCTCTGATTGAGAACCACTTCAGACAGCCATAGATTTCACTAGAACACCCCACTAAGCTACAATCCCAATACCAACACAAAACCCCAAGACAAAACACACCACAATACAAAAACCCCATGCCACACCCTGGCCTGACCAAATAAATGAAGATAAACCCAAAATACTTTGACCAGGGCGTGACAGAACCCCCCCCCCCCCCTAAGGTGCGGACTCCCGAACGCACCTCAAAACAATAGGGAGGGTCCGGGTGGGCGTCTGTCCATGGTGGCGGCTCCGGCGCGGGACGTGGACCCCACTCAATCAATGTCTTAGTTCCCTCTCCTCGCGTCCCTGGATAGTCCACCCTCGCCGCCGACCATGGCCTAGTAGTCCTCACCCAGAACCCCACTGGACTGAGGAGCAGATCGGGACTGAGGGGCAGCTCGGGACTGAGGCAGCTCGGGACTGAGGGGAAGCTCGGGAGTGAGAGAAAGCTCGGGAGTGAGAGAAAGCTCAGGAGTGAGAGGAAGCTCAGGAGTGAGAGGAAGCTCAGGAGTGAGAGGAAGCTCAGGAGTGAGAGGTAGCTCAGGAGTGAGAGGAAGCTCAGGAGTGAGAGGGAAGCTCAGGAGTGAGAGGAAGCTCAGGCAGGTTGATGGATCTACCAGATCCTGGCTGGCTGGTGGTTTCGGCAGATCCACCAGCCAGATCCACCACCGGCAGACTGACAGCTCTGGCTGCTTCATGCAGACTGACATCTCTGGCTGCTCCATGCAGGCTGGCAGCTCTGGCTGCTCCATGCAGGCTGGCAGCTCTGGCTGCGCTGAACCAGGGCGTGACATCACTAAACACATGCTTTATTTGTAAATGATGTCTAAGTGTTGGAGCATGCCCCTGGCTATCCTTAAATGTTTTTAAAAAACTAGAAAAAAATGTTTCTGTCTGGTTTGCTTAATAAAATGAATTTGAAATTATTCATACTTTTGATTCTTAAGTATATTTTATCAATTACATTTACTTTTGATATTTAAGTATATTGAAAACCAAATACTTTAAGACTTTTACTCAAGTAGGATTTTACTGGGTGACTTTTACTTTTGAGAATTTCAACAAGCATTTTTCTACGGCTGGTCATGCTTTCCACCTGGCTACCCCTATCCCGGCCAACAGCCCTGCACCCCCCACAGCAACTTGCCCAAGCCTCCCCATTTCTCTTTCACCCAAATCCAGATAGCTGATGTTCTGAAAGAGCTACAAAATCTGGAACCCTACAAATCAGCTGGGATGGACATTCTGGAACCTCTCTAGAATTATCTGCCGAAATTGTTGCAACCCCTGTTCAACCTCTCTTCCGTTTCGTCTGAGATCCCCAAAGATTGGAAAGCTGCCGTGGTCATCCCCCTCTTCAAAGGGGGAGACAATCTAGACCCAAACTGCTACAGACCTATATATCCTACCCTGCCTTTCTAAGGTCTTCGAAAGCCAAGTTAACAAACAGATCATCAACCATTTCGAATCCCAGCGTACCTCCTCCACTACGCAATCTGGTTTCTGAGCTGGTCGTGGGTGCACCTAAGCCACGCTCAAGGTCCTAAACGATATCATAACCGCCATCGATAAGAGACAATACTGTGCAGCTGTATTCATCGACCTGGCCAAGGCTTTCGAATCTGTCAATCACCACATTCTTATCGGCAGACTCAACAGCCTTGTTTTCTCAAATGACTGCCTTGCCTGGTTCACCAACTACTTCTCAGACAGAGTTCAATGTGTCAAATCGGAGGGACTGTTGTCCGGAACTCTGGCAGTCTCTATGGGGGTACCACAGGGTTCAATTCTCGGGCTGACTCTTTTCTCAGTATACATCAATGATGTCGCTCTTGCTGCTGGTGATTCTCTGATCCACCTCTACGCAGACTACACCATTTTGTATACATCTGGCCCTTCTTTGGACACTATGTTAATTAGCCTCCAGACGAGCTTCAATACCATACAACTCTCCTTCCGTGGCCTCCAACTGCTCTTAAATGCAAGTAAAACTAAATGCATGCTCTTCAACCGATCGCTGCCCACACCTGCCCGCCCGTCCAACATCACTACTCTGGACGGTTCTGACTTAAAATATGTGGACAACTACAAATACCTAGGTGTCTAGTTAGACTGTAAACTCTCCTTCCAGACTCACATTTAAGCATCTCCAATCCCAAAATTAAATCTAGAATCGGCTTCCTATTTCGCAACAAAGCATCCTTCACTCATGCTGCCAAACATACCCTCGTAAAACTGACTATCCTACTGGTCTTTGACTTCGGCGATGTCATTTACAAAATAGGCTCCAACACTCTACTCACCAAATTGGATGCAGTTTATCACAGTGCCATTCGTTTTGTCACCAAAGCCCCACCACTGCGACCTGTATGCTCTCGTTGGCTGGCCTTCGCTTCATATTCGTCGCCAAACCCACTGGCTCCAGGTCATCTATAAGTCTTTGCTAGGTAAAGCCCTGCCTTATCTCAGCTCACTGGTCACCATAGCAGCACCCACCCGTAGCACGTGCTCAAGCAGGTATATCTCACTGGTCACCCCCAAAGCCAATTCCTCCTTTGGCCACCTTTCCTTCCAGTTCTCTGCTGCCAATGACTGGAACGAACTGCAAAAATCATGAAGCTGGAGACTCATATCTCCCTCACTAACTTTAAGCACCAGCTGTCAAAGCAGCTCACAGATCACTGCACCTGTACATAGCCCATCTGTAGATAGCCTATCCAAGTACCTCATCCCCCATACTGTTATTTATGTTATTTATGTAGCAGGGATCGGACCAAAACGTAGCGTGGTAAGTGTCCATATCGTTTATTATAAAACATAAACTGAACACTAAGAAATACAAAACAATAAATGTGAACATGAACGAAAACCAAACCGAAACAGTCCCGTGTGGTGACAACTACAGACACGGAAACAAACACCCACAAACCAACAGTGAAACCCAGGCTACCTAAGTATGATTCTCAATCAGAGACAACTAACGACACCTGCCTCTGATTGAGAACCATACTAGGCCGAAACAAAAACCTAAACATAGAAACACAAAACATAGACTGCCCACCCCAACTCACGCCCTGACCATACTAAATAAAGACAAAACAAAGTAAAATAAAGGTCAGAACGTGACAATTTATTTTGTTCCTTTGCACCCCAGTATCTCCATTTTCACACTCATCTTCTGCAGATCTATCACTCCAGTGTTTAATTGCTATATGGTAATTATTTTGCCACTGTGGCCTATTTATTCCCTTACCTCCCTTATCTTACCTCATTTGCACTCACTGTATATATACTTTTTCTACGGTATTATTGACTGTATGTTTGTTTATTCCATGTGTAACTCTGTATTGTTGTTTGTGATGAACTGCTTTGCTTTATCTTGGCCAGGTCACAATTGTAAATGAGAACTTGTTCTCAACTTCCCTACCTGGTTAAATAAAGGTGGGAAAAAACTTGAGTCATTTTCTATCAAGGTATTACTTTTTTTAAGGTATTACTTTTACGGAAGTATAAAAATTGTGTACTTTTTCCACCACTGTATGGTAGTAGGTGCCAGGTGCACCAGAACTGCAACACTGCTGTGTTTTTCACACTCAACCGTTTCCTGTGTGTATCGAGAATGGTCCACCACCCAAAGGACATCCAGCCAATTTGAGACAACTGTGGATTGCATTGGAGTCAACATGGGCCAGCATAACTGTGGAATGCTTTCGACACCTTGTAGAGTCCATGACCCAACAAATTGAGACTGTTCTGAGAGCAAAAGGGGATGGGGGTGCAACTCAATATTAGGAAGGTGTTCCTAATGTTTGGTATACAAAGTGTAGACTGTAATGATTATGTATTAGGTAATGCTGGGAAGTGAGTGAGTGTGTGAGTGTGAGTGTGAGTGTGAGTGTGTGTGTGTGTGTGTGTGTGTGTGTGTGTGTGTGTGTGTGTGTGTGTGTGTGTGTGTGTGTGTGTGTGTGTGTGTGTGTGTGACGTGACGAACTATACTGGGTTGCGCATTAGTGTCATACATGTCATTCCACTCCTGTTTAAAAATGTGGAATGTTGAATCAACATCCAAATGTAATCATATCATATCCATAGAACACCCTTATACTTGTTTACAAACACAACGTGATAGATATGAGTTTATGCAAGAAACAGTTATCACAAACTGCATCCTCAAGGGCTAGCTGACCTTTTACAGAGTTGGAAAAAGTAACACTGGTTATAGCCACGATGCGGTCTCTGAATCTTGATCAGAGAAATGAATAACTTAGACCAGAGATTGTCAGAAAGTGAGCTCTAGCTGGCCCATATAGGCTACACATTAAAATGTCTGAATGCAGTAGGCTACACATGAAAATGTCTGAATGCAGTTGCCTACACATGAAAATGTCTGAATGCAGTTGGCTACACAATAAAATGTCTGAATGCAGTTGGCTACACATTAAAATGTCTGAATGTAGTTGGCTACACATGAAAATGTCTGAATGCAGTTGGCTACACATGAAAATGTCTGAATGCAGTTGGCTACACATGAAAATGTCTGAATGCAGTTGGCTACACATGAAAATGTCTGAATGCAGTTGGCTACACATGAGCCCTAATACGTGTAGGTATCCAACTGATTTGTGCAGCAATGCATTGGTTCAGGTTTTTTTGTATAGCCAATTTGCTTACAACAAATCACAATTCCGAAAATTCAAATTACCTTACTATTTTAACGGACTGACGTTTTGAATGTGTTGTTGTAGAGTGTGAAAGAAAATGAGAGCCAACAGTAAGGATCTCTACATGTTTTAGGCACAAAATGTTGACTTCTTTGTTTGGAGAAAAAGGTACACTGTTTTTGTTGTTGTTGCGATTCTTCGTCTGAGCCAGGAACATGTGGAAGTCATCGTGCTGAGAGGCTGGAGAGATGTGTTTCTCTGCTAGGGAAGCGCTGCGGTGCGGGCCGGGCACCGCTGGAAGTGCCGCTGAGAGAGAAGCCAGGTCACCGGCCTGGTCGTCTGACCTGGCTCCGTATCGCTGAGTGCAGTGAGATATAAATTCATAATGACCCTTTATCCTGTGTGTCTGTTAGGAGAGCTTCATGTCTGGGGGTGAGGCAGGGAGTCACATATCACCTTCACAGAGTCCGTAAACAGGGGCAATGGTGTGCCAAATCTGCCAACAAAGCAACTATAATTTTGTTGTTTTTCTTTATAAGCTATTGCCCAAAAAACAAGAATGACTGGAAGTTATTCTATCTGAGGATTAAATGAAGCAAATATGTGGTTGAGAGAGAGAGAGGGGGAGAGAGGGAGATTTGAGTTGTGTAGTTCATGGTGTTGGAGCGCCCCCTATGCGCTATGGAGGCTTGGACGCTCATGTTTCCAAGTTTCGGGTTTTGAAAAGTGCCGATGATCTCTAGGCTATACCAGTGTTAGACCAAAACTCTCCAAATACAACCTATTAGTATACTATTGTTACTATTTAATTACATGTGTACGACAATCACATTTATTTGACTTATTTTAAACTTAGTTCCATCTTAATAATTAATAAAACAACCCTGGTCATATTTGTACATTTGAAAGTGTGTTCCGTTTGCGTCTTTGCGCGAACATCCTTAAATGTCGCTTGATAACTCAAATGTATGCTTTCCTTCTACAATAGTCTCTATACCGGATTCTTATTTCTCCCCCTTTCCTACATCACTACATAGCAGAGAAATCTGACTCCCGCTCCAGTCTCACTGAGAAAACAGCTAGGACTCTTATTTTGAAAGGAACCACATGCTGGAGCGGAGTAGAGGGGGTCATTTCCTGAGAGTTATTTACTTTGAGCCAGATGATTAGTTTTTTTTGGGAAGGATGGACTGTAACGTTGAATCAATTACAGGTCGCTGTAGCTCAAGCGCATTTGTGAGCGCGGTCGTGGACGCAGACGGAGGGGTGCACATATGCTAGCTCTCAGAGTGAAGGATCGTGGCCATAGGATTACTACTACTACACTTGAGGAGGGGAGCCTTCACTGAGAGGAGCCTTCACTGAGAGGAGCCCTCACAGGAGTGATTTTATGCTCCTGATTTAATTCTACTGGGATTTATCATCGAGACGCAAAATCCAAGGGAATTTAAAAGGTTTGTATTTTAGACAAATTAGCTAATCTTTTTCAATTTTGCAAACTTTAATTTTCTCAAGAATCCTATTAATTGAGATCATTTGTATCTGTTTTTTTTTTTTTAAGTTACTAAACCACTTTTAGGCCAGTTGAATATGTCCTTTGTGAAAATTCACAAAATAGCCTAGCTTTTTATTATGGCACAACATTGTGATTTTTTTTCCTGATAAGAAATTATTCATCAGACCGGATCCATCCATCACACTTTGGGGGCTTTTTATTATCCCAATTTCGCTACGAGGAAACATTTCACAAAACGTGTTTAAACTTTGAAGATGCATTAGCTTGCAGGCTGTGTTACTTCTTTCTGCATTGAACGGGATTCAGTTTTCCATGCAACATATGGTCTCACCCCGGGATGCCGAGCGGAGAAATGTTGCTACCTCGACTGGATATAAGCGCTCGATTTCGGCCTTACTGCTGGAGGTGTCAACTCGAGAACTGAGCCTCCATTGTGGGATAGCGCTGCCTGCCCTCTCATCTAATGGGAAACACATTGGAAATTGGATTTCAAGTTATTTTCGTTTCTGCGCTTGGAATGTGTGGAATTAAATGGAATAATGTGCATTGGGATTTGCTTTCTGAGATGGGATACCGGCTGTAGCCGATCGGATTTTAAGTTAGACACAAGAGTCATTTTGAGACCCACTACAAAAAAAAGTAGGGTAAGGGGGACCCCATTCCTGGTTGGATGTAATTTCAGTGCGCCAGACAACAAAATGCAAAAAGCCTACACGCATATTGTCACCAAGAAAAGTATTCATAATTAGATCACAATTGAATGATGCACTATATTTCTTAAGATTTAAATAATTTAGTTGAGCGCTGCACGAAAGTCAAATTTCGACCAGATAGAACAGTTAAAGTTTTTCATCAGTGAAACTCACTGCCTTGCTTGCCTCAATGACCCTCTTCATTTCGAAATGCTATCTTTATAAATCTCTCTGCTATATTCCCATGGAAATCAATTCTGCACACGTGGGGTTGCATTTAACAGTTTAAGTGTCTGTGGAGGACAGTGAGCTGAACATCCCTCCCTCAGCTGTTGCTCCAAAGTGTCAAGCCCAGAACGGCGCGTTTGGTAGGCTGCACATTTGTTGGGACTGTACTGTTGGTGGGGGTGAGGAAAAAAGGGGAGAGGAGAACCAGCGGACAAGCGGTACATTTGCACAACAGGCTGGATAGGAAATATCCGGCACCAACGATGTGCGCAAAAGTGTCGAATTATATTAGTCAGGATTCTCACGCTAATGTTTGTCTTACAGACGTCTCTTCAGGGAGGGCTCTTAATTACAGTCTCTCTAACCCTGGGTTTGATTTGCCAGTCATAATTAGCCAGTCCGGGATGAGACAGAGCGGATTCGCACAAACAACTCTCTTACAGTCAAAGTAGCAGCAAACTGTTATAAGACAAAAGGGATTTTGATAATGGATACAAAAATAATGTAGACTATTTTAATCGCCCCAATGGGAGAATAGAACAATTAGTAGATCATTTAAAATAATTATCCTATAGTCACAAATGTGTTTAAAACAGAGAATAGATTAGAGTAAAACTGGTAGACTGCATTCATGTTTCCAATGTTTTCAGCTTTGAGCGCGCGCCTCTGCTTGGAGTTGCGTCTGTCTCTGATCATTTGCTGATGGAATTCAGAGTCCGAAATATCACAGACAGACAGACAGATAACACACATACCAGGAAAATGTCTGTTGACCAGAACATGACCAAACGGCAAACTAGATTAAACCTAGATTAGTTATTTAACAGCTCAAAAACCTATATTGGTCGAGTTGCTTGGTTTTACAAGCCAACACTGAAAAACATAAAGGTTCTTCCTTCAGGTTAAATGGTTCTTCCTCAGCTCTTAAGGTTCCTTGGATAACTCTTGCACGATAAATAACCTTTGACTTAAGTGTGGGGTTCTTGACGTGGCATCTACAGTTCTTTGGAATTCTAAAATGTTATTTAAATGTACTGAAGCCTGCAGATGTGTCCCTTTCATAGCACTCAGACAATTGGCCAGTGTTAACTAGTGTTGATTTGTCAGTGTAACATTCCTAGTGTTGATTCACGAGTTACATTAACACTGTAAAGGGTTAACTTAACATTCAGTGGCGTAAAAGAAGCCCAGTGTTGGCGTTAACAATACAGAGTTGAACCAAAACCACACGCATCATTATCATATTTCCCAGCATACTATACTGCATGTTAATTTGTCAAATTGTTTGCTTCAGTATCTATGTTTTTGCATGTACATTGATTGATGTATTAATCTTTTTCTACTCAAATATGAATAACATACATTTTTCCAACCGATTCGTTACTGAAATGGTTGTTCCAGTTTAGATGTAGTAGTCTATCCAACCCTAGCAGTCATAAAATAAAAACAAGTTAGATATTACAGTTCTGTCTGTATTCTAATAGGAATTACACATCTCTTTGCAAGGCATCATGATGTAACAGGCACGCCTGATGCAGCCTCTAAACTAAGAGCTTTAGACTACTGTATTAGGGCAAATCTAGGCCCTCTAAAGAAGGCCTTATGAATATTAACTATCTTATCTATTACAATTTTAATGATAACATAGTCACTTAGCATCTCAATCTCAAAAGCCACAGTACCAAACATGAATGAATTCAACAACCATGTCTCTGTCACTAGCAAACACATTCATGGGTGGTACTGGTAACTCTAAAATTCACTTGAAAGGCTAGGGTGCTAGATTAGGCAGGTAAATCAATCAAATTGAATAGATTAGGCAGGTAAATCAATCAAATTGAAAATAAAGAAGGCCAGATTTAAAAATGTCAAAGCAATAAGAAGAGAAGGAGCACACCATTTCTGTAGTTCTATATAGTCTAATGCACATCCAACTCATGTTGCTGCTACTAATGTGCATTGTATGGAGAAGACAAATACAGTCTGCAAGTTTGTAGCCTACCTAGCCACAGAAATATAATATTCCTTTTGAGGGGACTAGATGACATGGAACAAAGGAACTTTCCTGCTGGAGAAAGAATTTACAGCCAGAAGATGCCTGATGCAAGCAAAACATGTACTATGTCGCCCCCTAGCGACGTCAGTGCCTGCATTTATTTTTTAACCTTGGCCCCTAATGCTATTCAACCATATCCAACGTTTTATTAAACATCTCCCAAGAACAAACCAGCGTAATCATTGACTCATTGTGCCCTTTACAAGACCTGGCATGCCACAGTTGCAACTGGAGAAAGGAGAAGGACAGCCAGTCTAAATGCTGTGCTGGAGCAATACAAGTCCACCTATTGATTTGAATTGAGCAAATTGCAATGTTTTCCAAAAAGACATAGGTATCTTCTACCATGAGTCAATGTATTTTCTCTTCGCTTAGGCTGATAGTTTTGTTTTTGCAACATCTGGTGGAACCATGTTTGACCGGTCTGTGTTTCTACTCTTCCAGCTGAATGAACCATCCGTGACCATGGATGAAATGAAGACATGTCTCATCATTGGGGTGGTCTTGTTTGGATTGTTATCGGGTAAGAGGCTCATTTAAGTCAAAACCTTTCTATCACCTGGGGGTGTATTCATTAAAGCATTTACTCCAAAAGGAAAATGTTTTGCAACGAAAACTAGAGTTTATATTGGACCAATTCAGGTAGATCCCTCCTCATTTTGTTTTCCGTTTGATCTGTTTGCTTCCATTTGGTTCTTAAACAGTAAACTGTTTCTGTTCCAAGATGTAATGAATACACCCCTGGGTGTGTTCATTAGTCAGATTCCGTTGCGAAACAAAACAACCTGCCTTTTAGTTTTAGTTTTATCACTGTTAAAAACCTGTATGTTTTTGTATTGATTACCCTATGGACGTTCAGTGAACTGTTGCGCTTTCCTTTAGTTACCTGCGGACTGACGCCACCGACCATTGTATCAACTGAAGATGAGTTTGTTCTCGAGCCACTCTCCGTTTTCAACATCAGCTGCACTAGTAAAAGGAACGTTGCTTGGGTCGAGCCCCTACCGGACGACACATTCGTTTTGCCTGGATATTACACGGCCACGCTCTTCATCTATAACGCTTCCGTGACACACACCGGATATTACATCTGCAAATACCAAGACGAAGAGGGCGATGAAGAGGATGATGAAGACAATGAGGCAGTCATATACGTTTTTGTCCCAGGTAAATTTGGTGAAAATGGTTGTCATTTCCATGCACCATCACTTTATTCCATTCTATTCTACTTCCCATAGATTGCAGTTTTTTTGACCGAACAAACTTGTTTTGCCTTGTGCAGATCCCAAGGTTCCGTTCGTGCCCGAGGAGCCAGGTAGCATGGTAGTTCTAGTCTATCCTGGTGAAACCATCATCCCATGCAGGGTGTCAGACCCTCGATCCCCGGTGGTCCTAAAGAGTGCTCCCAGTGGAGTAGAGGTGGACGCTGCTTATGACAACAAGATCGGCTTCATTGGCAACCTGGACGCTGGACTCTACGTCTGTGAGACCATCGTGAACGGCGTGACAATGACCAGTGACATCTACACCGTGAAGGACAACAAACGTAAGTCCAGATGTGGATGATTTGGCTGCGCTGCTTAGTTTTCGTATCACATTGGTTGTATGTACACATGGCTATAAGCCGCTTTGGATAAAAACATATATTTTATTATTTAAAAAACTGTCTTTGTTTACCAGAGAGAGAGGGAGAGAGAGGGAGAGAGAGGAAGAGAGAGGGAGGGAGAGGGAGGGAGAGAGAGGGAGAGAGAGGGAGGGAGAGAGAGGGAGAGAGAGATCTGACTGCATTGAATTAATGACATCATGTCATTAGTACCAGGGGAGATGACTTCACATGGTTGTTATCAGACAGATGGAGAGAGTGTGATGGCATCAGCCTGCAGTGAACTCTGAGAGGGGGATGACCTCATGGCTGTCAGGGGGAGCAGTTGACCATGCAGGGACCTGTAGATGACCATATTGTCCCTGTTGACTGTATTGTTCCTGTTGACCATATTGTTCCTCCCTCCCGTGGTGGTCTGTACAGTGATGGAGGACTTCCATGTGGAGGTGAAGGCCAGCGAGGAGGCAGTGAGACTGGGGGAACCCTTCAACATCACCTGTGTGGCACCTCCAGGACTGCCCTACCAGCAGCAGTGGATTCACCCCATGAAACAGGCAAGGGCCTTATCCCTCTCTCCGTCTCACTCTGTCTCTCTGTCTGTCGGTGTTTGTCACTCCTCCCACACCCTCCCTCTTTCCTCTACTTCCTCTCCCGTGTTGGCCTCCTCTCTTGCCTCCCTTTTAATAATATCTATATCTCCTTGTCGTCCGTTCTCCATAGCCCACTTCTCTTACCTCCTTAGTATGTCTCCTTCTGTCTCTCGATCCAGCTCTCCTTCTCTCTTTCCATCCTTTATCCCTCTTGGTGTCACTACGTCTGATTCATCTCCCCAGTCTTCTTGTAGTGATGAATGGCTTGGGCTCAGGCACAGTGTGGGTCCGCGTAACATAACTCTGAGGATGGATGGGCCTTAGTTGTTAAAGGTATGTGTCACTTAGTACAGCTGTATCTCAGTGCCGTGTCCATTACCAGGGCTGGAGCCAAATAGTGCATCATGGTACTATAACCCCAGTCAGACAGAGGGAAGGAGTGAGACAGTTGTTTGTTAAAAAAACAGGGCAAATGGGTAGAAGCAAGAAGGAAGTTCAAAGGAGAGGGGAAACAGTGAATCACGTGACCTCTGTGACCTCTGGATGTGTAGAGCAGATATGCGCCCCCACCTCCTCGTAAACCCAGTGAACGTAGGATGTGTGTGGATGTGTTTGAGCATTGAGTGTGTGTTAGGTCAATGGCATGTTTATATGAGGTAATGAGAGTGTGTCCATTCGTGTGTATAGTCGTGCGTCATTTAGTTCATTTAAGTTTGTGTGCCAGTGTATGTGATAGTAGTATGGGTAGTGGATAGAGACTTTGTCTGAAGTGTCTATGTTGATTAAAATGTACGTTGTCACCGCCATCTTTGTGTGCACTGTTCGGTAATCCCTGCATGGCATTGTGACAGAGCGTCTGTTTTAGTGGTGGGATTACTCCAAGCCCTTTTCCAGAGACAGTTAAGGTAACTAGAACTCAGGACTTCTGACTCTTGGCTTTAGTCTCAGTTGCAATTACAGGCTTTTAAAAGCCTTGGGTCCTGATTTATCTCCTGTGGACCAGCACGTGTTTTAACCATCAGCTCACAGACAGACAGAGAGACCTGCTGCTCTGACATACAGAATGAAACACTAAACCTGTAAAAAGGCGGAGAAGAGTATAGAGACAAGATATTTTATTTCCTAAAGACGGGGATAGACGGTGTGTTTGTGTGTATGCGTGTGTTTGTGTCTACAGTGGTTTTAATCTCCTGTCCTCTTGTTCCTCTATCTAGGCTGTGGATGCAGTCCAGTTGAAGCAGGCTCTGCCTGATAGAGTGGTCTACACCCTCAGTATCCCAGCAGCCTCCTCTCAGGACAATGGGGTGTATGAGTGCTCTATCACCAACAACTTCAGTGGAGAGATCAGAGCCAACATGGTGGCTGTCACTGTCTTCGGTACGCTCGCTCGTCCTTGTGGCCAATTCAAATTGTTATTGGAAAAATATGAGAGCTGTTTATCGCCAGTCAAAGCATGCATTGTAGACATTTTGTCTGAAGACATTGCCTATCCTTCAAAACATGTATATTTATTACCAATACCACTTAGTTGTAGATGCATTAAACAGAAACTACTTGGGATTTTTTAAAGATGTATTGGAATCCAGCTGATATTTGGTTGGAGTCTTTAAAAGTAGTCTCATTGGAATTCACATGAATGCGTAGAGTTAATTCATCGTGCCGGTCAGTGTCAGTATGAGGCGCTAGAGGGAAGGGGTTCTGCAGTCTCCCTACAGTAGAGTCGAGGCACACCTCTGCTTTCATCATCAGCCCCGATGCTTTATGGGATGGCTTCAACAGATGTGTGCCAGACTTTCATTTCTCTTTTTCGGTTTCTCTTGTCCTTCCTTTGGGGTGTCCCCCCTCTATTCCTCTCTCTTTCTTCTACTTCCTCACTTTTGCACCCCTCTCTGTAGAGGAGAACTCCTTTGTGATGTTGGACCACAGTGGGATTGGAGCAGTGGAGTTTGTCAGTATGATGGAGGAGACAGAGTTCACCATCAGTATTGAAGCCTTCCCTGCTCCTAAAGTCACCTGGCTGAAAGACGGTATAGCCATCACTGAGAACAGCTACTTCCTCACCAAGACCAGACGTCTGGCGGGCAACCAGTAAGATCCTAACATTTGTATATAGCAACGCCGGTGTCAGTGTGTCAGTGGAGCTCGGTGTGGTGTGTGCTGCACTGAGCTATGTGGTTCTCTGCCCATCTCTCAGCTATCAGAGCACTCTGACTCTTCGGCAGCCACTAGAGGAGGACAGTGGTAACTACACCATCATGGTCCTCAGCATCCCTCACACTGCCCAGTTCTCCTTCACCCTCAAAGTGAAAGGTGAGAATAACCTCAAGCCAAATGAAAATGCACTTCTACATGTGTGTGAATGTGCATTTATGTTTCTGTGTTTTCAAATGTGTTAGCAACTGAATACGTCAGTGTGTGTGTGTATTATCTCAGTATCGTCCTAAATATGACATTATGTCTGCCTGTGTGTGTCTTCCAGAATCAGGCCCAGTACTGTTCCAGCCAGCCTCAGCGCCAGTGCTGTTCCCCCAGAGAGAGGAGTGGATTGTTCCCCTCCACACCCCCTTCACCCTGACCTGCAGGGGCGAGGCCGAGCTGGCCTGGGACACGCCCGTCTACCTATCAGAGCAGACCGAGGAGGACAACAGCGGCCTGTTCATCACCACGGTTACCGTAGAGAACGCGATAGCAGGGCACACTGGCTTCTACACCTGCTTCTACAAAGGAGGGAACTCCACTGAGGAAGGAGAGGACAGCAGAATCTACATATATGTGCCAGGTATAGGGAAGACTGCACTGTGGTGCTGGATTTACATGTGTGCTAGCAATTTGTATTATAGGAAACTTACCATGCCCTCTTCTCTCGTCCTCAGATCCAGAGGTGCCCTTCGTACCCTCGCTGGTGCCCTTTGGCAACCACGTCCTGAATGGTCATGATGAGATGGAGATCCAGTGTCGCGTGTCAGACCCCGGTGCCAATGTGACCCTGGTCAACGCTGATACCCAGCAGGCCGTGCCCATGGTGGTCTACGACAGCAAGAGGGGTGCCGTGGGCTTCTTCAGCGCAGGAACCTACGTCTGTAAGGCCCTCATCAACGGAGAGGAGCACCTCAGTGAGGAGTACATCGTCCACGGCTGGGCAGGGGGGTCGGAGCTGCGTGTGGAGCTGAAGGCCCAGAAGACAGCCCTCTTGGTGGGAGACACCATCACTGTCATTTGTGTGGCCCGGGGGTCTGAGATACTGGAAGACCACTGGAAGTACCCTGGAAAACTGGTAAACAAAAGCACATACTGTACATAATTATTATTCTCTTATTGGAGAGGAAATTCATTGACTCATTTTAAAATGCATTTGTTCGTTTGATTATAAATGGGTCTAACTTGTGTGTGTCTGTGTGTGTGTCAGGCGGACCGGGGCTTGAAGTCGGTGCGTGAGAATAAGAGGGACCAGGAGATCCAGTACACATTGACTGTCCCCCAGGCCTCAGCCAAAGACAGCGGCATCTATGTCTGCTCCATCACTGACATCATCAGCAACGAGAACCAGACCAAGAAGCTGGCCATCACTGTCTATGGTACGTTTGTGTCACTGTTTATTTACCTAATAACAAGGCAATAATCTTGGTTTATCATCTTGCTATAAGTACCTGTAACCTTTACATAATGTATTAATGGTTCTATCTCCATTTTCTGTCCTGATAGAGAGGCCATTCGTGTCGCTGCGCCCGGCGTTCAGTTCACAGGAGTCAGCAGATTTGGATGAGGTCAGACAGTTCCAGGCTGACATTGACTCCTTTCCCAGCGCTCAGGTCACATGGCTCAAAGATGGCCTCCCTCTCAACGACGTGGCGGCTGAGATAACCACCAGCCTCCGGCAGGTCAGCGAGACCAGGTGAGAAAGACTGCTACTCAACAACACCTAAATACTCGCACCCTACACTCATTGGCTAATAACATGTTCAGGTCAGCAAGATCAAGATCATGGCTATTATTAAAGTCTGGTGTTGTTGTGCGATGTTAGTGGAACTAGTCTCTCGTGACAGACTTAACAGCGTGCTCATGGTTGCCATGATTAGAGTGTAATCATACATGTTGTTTGGACTCTGTAGGTACCAGAGTGTTCTGACCCTGATTCGGGCCAAAGAGGAGGACAGTGGGAACTACACCATCAGAGTGCAGAACGGGAACCAGACCCACAGCCACAACTTCAGCCTGCAGGTCAAAGGTGAAGCAGAGGAATGCTCCAACCACTTCATTTGGATTGACCTTTATTTTACTGACTAACAGGGCTCTCATACTCCCTGACACTCTCTTTCTTTTACCCACCTCTCTCTCTCGTTCCCACTCTCTCTGTGTCTGTATTGTGGTCTGACCCCCTGTTCCCTCTCTGTGTCTGTATGGTGGTCTGACCCCCTGTTCCCTCTCTCTGTGTCTGTATGGTGGTCTGACCCCCTGTTCCCTCTCTCTGTGTCTGTATTGTGGTCTGACCCCCTGTTCCCCCTCTCTGTGTCTGTATGGTGGTCTGACCCCCTGTTCCCTCTCTCTGTGTCTGTATGGTGGTCTGACCCCCTGTTCCCTCTCTCTGTGTCTGTATGGTGGTCTGACCCCCTGTTCCCTCTCTCTGTGTCTGTATGGTGGTCTGACCCCCTGTTCCCTCTCTCTGTGTCTGTATGGTGGTCTGACCCCCTGTTCCCTCTGTCTGTGTCTGTATGGTGGTCTGACCCCCTGTTCCCTCTCTCTGTGTCTGTATGGTGCTCTGACCCCCTGTTCCCTCTCTCTGTGTCTGTATGGTGGTCTGACCCCCTGTTCCCTCTCTCTGTGTCTGTATGGTGGTCTGACCCCCTGTTCCCTCTCTCTGTGTCTGTATTGTGGTCTGACCCCCTGTTCCCTCTCTCTGTGTCTGTATGGTGGTCTGACCCCCTGTTCCCTCTGTCTGTGTCCAGTGCCTGCAGTCATTGTGGACCTGATGGACCTCCACCATGGCTCAGCCTCAGGCCAGTCTGTAGTGTGTATCGCTGGAGGCATGCCCACTCCTAAGGTGGAGTGGTTCATCTGCAAGAACATCAAACAGTAAGGGCACACTCTCACGACCCTGCCTTCTTCCTCTTCATCTCTCCATTCTATCTCTTTCAGTCCAACAATAGCCCGTTTTCTTTCTTAGAATCCACATACACCTACTGTACATTGTTCACCTCTACCTGGCCACTTCATATGCTACTATGCCCAATGTGACAATGTCATGGTATCATTTGGTCTCATGTCTTTACCCTTCCTTACCCTTCCTTCCTACCCTGTCCAGCTGTGCCAATGACTCGTCTGAGTGGGTGCCCCTGCCTACCAACAACACAGAGATCACTGTGGAAGCGCACATCGACCAGGACAACCAGCTGGAGAGTCAGGTGATCTTTGGGCATCTGGAGAACACCTTGGCTGTTCGCTGCCTGGCCAGGAACGAGATGGCCACCGTCAGCAGGGAGGTCAAACTGGTGTCACAAGGTGAGACATACACTCACTAAGTCACACTTACCTCCTCCTTCAGTTAAACAGCAAACATGGTTGGCAGAGTGTGGTGAGTAAATTTACAGTATCTTAGATTGCCATTTTGCCTGCGGTATATTTTCTTCCTCCTGTGGTCTCCTCTTTTACTAGCTAGTTTCTTCCTGTAGTTGCTTCCCTTTGTGACACTTGAAATGTGACAGGCGTTGAAGAGACTTTGGTGGGCTGTCAGTGTTGAGGCAGCTGTCTGGTAAAGCTATCTGTGGTGGGGCAGCGTGTCCCACACTGTCATTGTGCAGCTGTGTGTTAGCCTGGGAGACTTTTACTGTGAAAAGTGAATCTCCAGTAGTTTAAGCCATTTGGCCCCTCCAGCTGTGCCCCCCCCCCCCCCCCCCCCCCCCGCCCTGCCCATCTCCTTAATCCCTTCAACACACAGTTTGAGGCCCCACTGGCTTGGCTGATTGGGTGTGAGACTGCATGCTGAACTATACAATTTAAATAGGGTATTTGGATTGCCATGTTGAAGTTCTTCATATTTGACCTCATTTGATGTTTTTCAATTCATCAAACTAACATTCCCATATTGACTTACATTGATTTCTCCATGTTATTTTTGTTCTCTGTGGCATTCTCCATGTTGTGCTCTCCATCTCATGTGTGTGTGTGTGGTGGTTCTCTTCCTGAACAGACCCTCACTCAGAGCTGACTGTAGCTGCTGCTGCCCTGGTGCTGCTGGTCTTTGTCATCATCTCACTCATTGTTCTGGTCATTATCTGGAAACAGGTACAGCAGATGATCAATGCCCCTCACACACAAGCACAAACCCACCCACCCACCCACCCACCCACCCACCCACTCACTCACTCACTCACTCACTCACTCACTCACTCACTCACTCCCACACTCATCTACACTTTAAGTGTCCTAGGTACTTAGGTACTGATCTGTTTTGCTACGTCCTCTGTCCTCCAGAAGCCTCGCTATGAGATCCGTTGGAGGGTGATAGAGTCAGTGAGCCCTGATGGTCATGAGTACATCTATGTGGACCCCATGCAGCTGCCCTATGACTCCAGATGGGAGTTCTCTCGTGATGGGCTCGTACTGGGTGAGCCGGCTGCACTGCTTCCTCTGTGGTCCTGCTGTGGTCATGTTCTGGTCAGAGTGTCACATCACCACGTTCGGGTGGTCAGAGGTTCACAGCACCATGGTCTGATGGTCGTGTTCTGGTCAGGCTGTGGTCTGGATGTCTCCCTCTGGTCTTTGAAGTGAAGATGTGATAAGGCCATCTGGCCTGGCAGACAGGGGTGGCTGGGACGTGCTGCCTAGGGTTTGGGTTGTGACTCACTGATCAAAGAGAATCTCAACCACTGGGGACCTGGGGAAGTCACTGATGAGAGGGCAGAGACAGACGTGTGTACGTGTGTTTTTGTCTGTCTGTGTGTGTGTGTGTGTTTGCTTGCCTGTCTTGGTTTATTTGTTTACACTCCATGTTAACTGATCGTATGCCATGACCGCAGGACGTATCCTGGGCTCTGGGGCGTTTGGGAAGGTGGTGGAGGGAACTGCATACGGACTCAGCCGCTCCCAGCCCGTCATGAAGGTGGCCGTGAAGATGCTGAAACGTGAGTTGACCACAGACAGCTATACAGAGAGCTATAGAGAGGATCATTAAGGCCTGTGGAGATTGCCTGGAGAGAGCTGTGTCCTTGAACACCATCAGAGTCACAACAATACCTTTAGGCTCAGACACACCGGTAGCCTTTGCCGGGTGAGAGTACTTAGCACCTCTGAACGGAGTGCCGGCCGTAATTTGTAAACTGAGTGCAAACCGATTCTACACGTAGAATGACATGAAAATGTTGTCAGTCAGACGTCCATCAGCGGGTGGTCCATAAAACACACACATCTGCACGGCAGATCCACATTCGGTGCGGTGTGTGTGCTCCCTTACATTGTGATTGATGAAACAATTGCAGGCATTGATGGGTGTTGTTGATGAGTTGATTGATTTGTGTGTGATGGACTGATAGTTGTGGTGTGATTGATTTGTTTCTCATTGCAGCCACGGCCCGCTCCAGTGAGAAACAGGCCCTGATGTCAGAGCTGAAGATTATGACTCACCTGGGCCCTCACCTCAACATCGTCAACCTGCTTGGGGCCTGTACCAAGTCAGGTGACTACACACGCACAAATGAGCGCACACACATATGCGTATAGGCACGCACACACACACACACACACACACACACACACACACACACACACACACACACACACACACACACACACACACACACACACACACACACACACACACACACACACACACACACAGTTTTGATAGCCAAGAAGGGAAGTTGCCATTTCTCTCTGAGCCGATGGTGGATGTGGTATTTTAATAGGATTTTTATGAGTGTAAAAGCTTGCCCTCTTGACGTTGCTTTTAGCCTTTACGAGCCTCTGATAAGACTAGCCAGCAGACTGACGCCTGTGTCTCTATCTCTTTGTTCTGTTCCCATGCAGGCCCCACCTACATCATCACTGAGTACTGCTTCTATGGAGACCTTGTCAACTACCTGCACAAGAACAGAGAAAACTTTGTCAGCGTGCACCCAGAGAAGACCAAGAAAGACCTGGACATCTTTGGCATCAACCCTGCAGACGAGAGCAGCAGGAGGTAAAGAGACATCCCAGCTAGCACATTTGGTTCCTTGGAAGTTGTGACAACCTACTTTTTTGGTTTTGCATTGGTTCTGGGAACGAACCCATACGTTTCCTGACTGGTAAAACTTAATGTTTTTTAAAATGTTCTGAGAAAGGAAAGTGAACATTTAGCCAGTTCTGGGAATGTAGATTTTTAAGTTGCAGGGAGGTTCTGAGAACATTTTACTGTGATTCCCTGAAAGTTTTCCTGGGAGATTTTATTAACGTTCTGAGAACGTAAATTAGAGGTTATTTGAAGGTAATTAAATCATGTTCTGAGAACATGTTTCAATAAGAATTAATAACCTTGCTAGCTTAGGTTAACGGTTTTGAACAGATAAGACACATGGAAATTAATTTGCTTAGGTATTAATCATGGAAACACATAAAAATGTTTATTATGGCACGGCGTCAGTGAGATTCAAACCTATGATCTTGTGTGTTTTGTCCATGGAATTAGTCACTGCGCCACTAGGAAGGAGCAAACCGATCCCATTTCAAAGGAAACAAGCACTCATTAAGATTAGGTGTGGCCAATTAGTTGGCGGGCCAACACTCCTGAGCACAGAGGACAGAGAGAGTCTTGTTGACGCTAAGATTAGAATGTCTATGTTTTAAATAACACTCTTAGAATGTTCTTTGAACGTTACTAATGTTTTCTTGTGTTTTTTTATGGAACATTTTCTTAATGTTCAGAGAACATGACTTTAAATATAATCATGAGGAAACCTGCAGAAAACATTATATTGAATAACTGAAATTCTCCCAGAAGAACATTGTTTATTAACATTCTCTGAACAATTTCAGAACATCACTTTAAATAGAACCGTGATGAAACCTGTAGGAAATGTTATGATGAAGTACTGAAATTCCCACCTAAGAAACATATGGTTCTCAGAATGTTATGTGCTAGCTGGGTATCCTGCACCATTCCCAGAAGGTTGTATGCAACTTAATGATAGGACAACCACACTCTCAACCAAGCTCTAAAAATCATATGGTTCTCAGAACATTGTGTGCTAGCTGGGCTATAGGATCAGCTCCGAAAACATACACAGGAGCGCACACTCACACACAGGCCAGGAAACACAGACACAGACACACACACCCCTCTGTCGTGTGTCCCCCTCTTCAGTTGCTCCTCCTTTACCCCACTCAGTCATTCTGTCTCATTGACGCAGCACTTTACTGCACTCACTCAGTAACATAACGTAACCCTACCCCAGGCTTCCTCATGGCTGAGGGGGTTGTCTGGCGTCTTCCACTAATCAAATCTGTGTCTGAAGTGGTACTCGGCTTTCAGGCTAATCACATTACTCTTGTTTGGTACCTGTTAATGGTCTCTGTCCAGCTCCTCTCTGTTTGCTGATCTGTGTTGACGGATGACTCACAATGACCACATTTCAGAGTGTGACCACACCACTATTTAATCTCAACCACCCTGACCATCAACCACACCCTCTATGTAGGGAACCTCACAACATACAGTAAACTGGGCCTTCTTAGAGAACCAATGGCGACTCTAACATGTCTGTTGTTGGTCTCCTCCCGACCTCCCCTTCTCCCTCTCTCCCTCCCTGTCGCCATGCAGCTATGTGATCCTGTCCTTTGAGAGTGGTAAAGGGGACTACATGGACATGAAGCAGGCAGACACCACGCAGTACGTGCCCATGCTGGAGATGAGTGACGCCTCCAAGTACTCCGACATCCAGAGGTCCGAATACAACCACCCGCCATCACAGAAGGGTGGTGAGTACACAGTCTGACAGCCTCCTTCTCTTCCCTTTTGCTCTTCCTCTCTTAATCTAACTCTCCTTGCACTCTCACTGTGTGGCTTGGCTGCGTTGGCTGAAGTGCAGGGTTTAAGTCAGTGCTGGTTGTGTTGAGGGGTCCACCCTTCTCAGTATGTAGGCCTGCCTGGGCCGGCCTGTAATCATATAGAGCGGGTAATTGTAGCACACATAATAATGCCTCGTTCTCCCTGCCATTAGGAATAAGCAAGTTACAGCAACCAGTTCTATATTTACATGCACATAAACATACAAACACTTTATTCACTCACTCATAGACCGACTGAAGCTAAATGGGTTTGTGTGTCTGTCTGTTTTCCTGATCCAGATAGTGAGATGGACAACATGCTGTCAGGGGATGGTAATGAGGGCCTCAGCACCACAGACCTGCTCAGCTTCACCTACCAGGTGGCCAGAGGCATGGAGTTCCTGTCCTCTAAGAATGTGAGTGACCAAGGCTGGGAATGATTGTAGATCAGAGGGACTGGTAACATGATGTTGGTTCAGTGCGGTGGGCTGGGGAGGATGTCATACAATAGAATAGCTACCCAACAGACAGGTGACGATATCAACTAGAGACACAGAGGTGAGCCTAGGAAACCATATCCATCTTTTAACGGTCTGACTTAGCAACTAAAGAAGGAAGTGGTGGCGACATGATTCCATTGGTTAGGAGAAGCTGGTGCCACTGGCAAGCTGGTTCTGTCCTCTCTGTTGGTACACAGCAGGGAGTGGGTCGGTTGCCACGTCAACCCTGTACATTTCAGGGGTAACCACGGTAATGATGGCAGGCAGGTTGTGGGCTGCTGTTGTGCTTGATGACAGCTGTGAAAGCCAAGAGGTTGGCTAAATCAGGGGTTGTGTGATAAGCGGCCCTATGAAGGCTGAGCTCACTGCTCAGGAGACAGGCCAGGTCTTTATATAGAACACCCAGTAGGCTGGAATTACACTGAGTACAAAGCAGTTATAAGCTCCTCATAACAGCCTCCTAGTTATTATCCTTGAATATACTCTGGGCCGGAGTGGTCAGTCAAGGCCGTGTCTTAGGCTGGCTTGTTGACATAAAGCCACCCTGTAAAACACAAGAGAGAATAAAAGGAAAGAATGTGTGTTCTGATTGAATTGAGATGAATGAAATGCTGAATTTTGCGGTGTAGTGTGTGCATCGGGACCTGGCTGCCAGGAATGTCCTGCTCTCTCAGGGGAAGATAGTAAAGATCTGTGACTTTGGCCTGGCCAGAGACATCATGCACGACAACAACTACGTCTCCAAAGGCAGCGTGAGTTTTCCTCTAGCACGATACTGGCTGTTTGTGTACCCTGATGAACTTAGACGTGTATCTGTGAAGGTGGTTTGTCCCCTGCTAGTTCATGTTAGCACTCCATTATGGTCCACTATTGTAGTGTCTGTTATACGCGTGCAGTGTGTTTGATCCATCTGCGCTCTGTGTTGACCACAGACCTTCCTGCCAGTGAAGTGGATGGCTCCGGAGAGTATCTTTGACAACATGTACACCACCCTCAGTGACGTCTGGTCCTACGGCATCCTCCTCTGGGAGATCTTCTCTCTAGGTGAAACTCAGCTGACCCCTGACCTTTTTCAGTGACACATTAACAACAGCGTGTTAGGGAGACGGCTGACTCCTGATCAGTGTGTAGATACAGTGTGTTGACAGTGATACGGGTGTTTGCTGGTGTACTGATGGCAGTGTGTTTGTGTTAAAGGTGGCACCCCATACCCAGGGATGGTAGTGGACTCCAGCTTCTACAACAAGATCAAGAGTGGCTACAGGATGGCCAAACCTGAGCATGCCCCCACTGATGTGTATGTACATATATTTTTATATATAATAATTACATGTTGTGTTGTGTACATTATTATGCCAAAACACTATTTGAAACTACTACGGAAGGCTATGTACTACTGCTGTAAAAGTCGAACGCACAGAACTAAACTGTGATGCACAATGCCATGGCTGTTCCTCCCTGCACTGTTTGTCCTGTTCTATCTGTTCAACTAGTGTGTTTTCCCTCCTCCAGGTATGAGATGATGATGACGTGTTGGAATAGTGAGCCTGAGAAGAGGCCTTCCTTCTTCAGCCTGAGTGAGAGCGTGGCCTCACTGCTGCCTTCCGGCTACAAGAGGGTGGGTGTCTCTACTGTATGACCTCTGACCTAACGGCCTCTAACAGGGTTCCTCACACCTGCTTTCTAATCTCCCTCTCCTTTTCATTTCTGACCCTGACCGATGACGTTTAGACCTACTCTTCACTCCTATAATTTATTTTCCTTTCTATCAGTCTCATCCCTCTTTTACCTTACCTGACCGATCCTATTTTTCACCAGGAGCAGAGTAAGTGTGTCAACTATCCTCTTTCTCCTCCCCCTAGCATTGGGTCATGTTATAGTTCTACATTACTAAAAAAGTGTAGAAGTTCATCTAAAGCCAGGCTCACAAACTCTAACCACTTCCCCCCAACTCTTCCAGTTGAGTGTGTTTCTGTGGGCTCTGCCAGTTGAGTGTGTTTCTGTGGGCTCTTCCAGTTGAGTGTGTTTCTGTGGGATCTGCCAGTTGAGTGTGTTTCTGTGGGATCTGCCAGTTGAGTGTGTTTCTGTGGGCTCTGCCTGTTGAGTGTGTTTCTGTGGGTTCTGCAGTCGAGTGTGCTTCTGAGTGTTTTTCTGTGGGCGCTGTGCATTTCCGCTGTGTTAAAGCCCAGCCCTGGCGGTGATTAGAATGCTAATGCTCCAGCTGGCGGTCAGTGGCCAGCCCCAACCACTGTAGTGACGCAGCAACAGCAGCCCCAGCTCCTAGGTCTCGCCTCCGTCCACCGGCTAGGCTAACCGTAACGAGCCAATTAAACAGCACGCCACACATGGCACATCAAACCTCCTCCTCTCCCCACTACTCTACTTTAATGGCCCAGGAGAGTGGAGGAGCTGGCTCCCATTTTAGCACCTCGGATTGGGGTTGGCTGGGCTAGGGTGGGGTGGGAAATGTGGTTCACTGTATGGGTCTCACCACCAGGCTAACAGACGGACTGAGTGAGAACAGACATACCAATGACAGCTGGTTGAACTGGTTCACGTGTTATATCAGTTTTAGGATTCATCAGATTTCTGAGTTTTGTGATTTCTGAAGCCGATGCAGCTGTTTTGGATGTACTGTATGGGAGTTACCAGAGCACTAAATAACTCTGACTAGTACAGGCCAAAAGTATTGCCTTTATATGCACAGTGCTCTTGGCTTTAGAAACAGCTAGCCGTAGAGCAACGTTTTCTGCATGGTACTGTAGACATTCTGCTCCAATGCTACTAGATAGGTTGATGTTCATTGTGCCCTCTCTTTCTCTGATTGTGCAGTGTTTCGAGAGGGTGAACCATGAGTTCCTGAAGAGTGACCACCCGGCAGTGACCAGGGTCCAGGTGGAGAATGACGACACCTACGTTGGGATCACCTATAAGAACCAGGGCAAGTCGAAAGACAGGGAGAGTGGCTTCGACGAGCAGCGCCTCAGCTCTGACAGTGGTTACATCATCCCCCTTCCTGACCTGGACCCCCTGTCTGATGACGAGTACTGCAAGAGGAATCGCCACAGGTAGGCTACCACCTCAGTGTCAGACATGTCTATCTTCATTTCAGACCCTTATAAGTGGTACAGATTGATAACACTGTTTTACACCAAAACATGTGCTAGTCCTGTCTAGCAAATCCAGAAAGTGAGATGCCCATCTTATTTAACTCATGGTCACTCCTGTATACTATACTCCATCTACTCCCATTAGCTGTTTAGTAACACTAACCTGCTCCTCTCTGTCCTGTGTAGCTCTCAGACGTCTGAGGAGAGTGCCATAGAGTCGGGCTCCAGCTCCACGCTGGCCAAGAGAGAAGGAGAGACCCTGGAGGACATCACCCTATTGGATGAGATGTGTCTGGACTCAGAGCTGGTGGAGGACAGCTTTCTGTGACAGGCCTGGAGAAACCTAAAGCCTGCCAAAGAGAGGGGGATATTGGTGGGAAAGACACCTGAACATAGACCCTTAAACCACCCACTCGTCCTCGCCACCCCCTATCTCAAACCCACCTCATCCCCCGCCCCACACACCTTCAGTCCTCTTAGGAGGACAGAGAAAAACCACTTCACTGTTTGGATGAGTCTGTGGCCAGATCATGGTATGCCTTCTGTTCCCTCCTCAGAAAGCGCCCCCTGTGGGGCTGGAGGGACGTGCATAGATAGATGGATAGATGGGACACTGAGGACTCGCCACTATCCTGTGGTTACTGAGTCTCTATAGAAGGTCAGTTTTGGATGGGACTAAGTGCACATGAGGAGAACATGGAGGAAGATAGATTTTTATATAAATGTATAGAACCTTATTGTAATGGGCATTCCGAACAGCAACATAAGCAAGGATGGATGGAGGGATCAGAATGGATCAGGCGTGAAAATCAAAGACCCAGAATGAACAGCAATTTATCTCAGCCATGCAGAACCACTACAGACAGACCCACTATTTAAACCACATCACACCAGTGCCAGAAAACAGACCAGTACGAGGCCAGCTACACAACAGACAGCTTTACTTCACAACTCACCTACCTGCAGCATATGATCTATAACTCCAATATATCTGATGCTGGCACAATCAGTAGTAATACTTAGATTAAAAAGCACAACATCTGGACTATGTATATGTTTTTATATGCAATTATATGGCATATGTTGTCAATAGCTAAATAAGTGCAGCAGTTCAACAACAAAAAAATGTAAACTTCTTATCACGCATATATATATAAATATGTATATTTTTTAATACTGCGTCAAGGAAGGTGATGATATGGGTTTTAAATTAAGAATACAACTAACTTCCAAAACTAGACTCCATAGAACATAAACCATTACATTATGTAAATTATGAAATGGGAATTTGTTTATTCAAATTGTAAAATGAACTCATGCTAAGTATGAGTGACATTGAACCTGGACCAAAGTACATTTATGTGCATTAGTACAGCATGCAAGAATTTGTGTTGTTTTCAAGCTTTGAGCTTATGCCATTGTAATAATAGTAATGAATTGATGTTAATAATAAACACAGAGCGTTATTCACTGCAGATAAAGGAAGGGAACAAGTGAGAAAAACACCATAGTCGTCTGATTTGACAGTTTGACAGATCTCATGCTTCTCAAAGCCAAGGAGCTGGTACATCTTCCCAATCAGAGAGGACGTTATGCATGTGTTCTTCTGATTGGTAGCAGTGATTTAGCTGATGTCGTATGTACAGCCATTTTGCTGTCCTGTACAGAGACAGAAGTACAGGTGTTGTACCAATGTCAAATACACTAGTTTTCTACACATAACGTGATGTCAGCAACATACATCATTATGTGTACGTTTAATGTTCAGTCCTGCAGTATTTCCTACCAGCTGTCCAACTGCTTTCGTCTGTCTCTACCGTCGACTGTGATGTTCTCTGTGATCACATTAAAACTGTAGCACTTTTTTTGTATTTTCCTTGTATTTGATGTGTGAAATGATTGGACTTTTTGTTGAGAGAAGGGCTTGGTTTGGCTCTGGAAGGTTTCCTCTCTATGGCAACAGCGTTGTGAATGTAGAGTGGAAGAAGTGGGGGGGAAGAGACGTATGAAGTATAATCCACGGTACAGTATCTATAATTATAGGTAGTTATCACCAATACCCGGAAGTTATCCTCATGTTTCAATGTTTCATTATGCATTATGTACATTCAGATGATTTATATTTCAATAAATGATTTAATAGTGTCTCTTGTTTGAAAATCTGTTTTTCTTTCTGTCTGTATGTCTGTATGTCTGTATGTCTGTCACACACACACCATTCTCCATGATAAAAACTGGTAAAACTAAACGACATATTTTTATAGAGGCGGTTTATAATTATGGTTTGGTAGGTAAGATAAGGGGTCAAGGGTTAGTTTACCAGGCTGACGTCATTTCCGATTGCCACTTGTGCTTGTTCTTTCTAACTCAGAAACTGATAAGTGGTCAAGTGGTCGAGGAGAGGGTCAATTCGTTAGTGGGTGGAGGAGTATGCTTGCCTCGTTACCTACTATGAGAGAGGATGCACAAGAGTACAGTGGGGCAAAAAAGTATTTAGTCAGCCACCAATTGTGCAAGTTCTCCCACTTAAGATGAGAGGCCTGTAATATTCATCATAGGTACACTTCAACTATGACAGACAAAATGAGAAAAAAATTTCCAGAAAATCACATTGTACATTACAGGCCTCTCATCTTTTTAAGTGGGAGAACTTGCACAATTGGTGGCTGACTAAATACTTTTTTGCCCCACTGTTTGTTGTTTTCTCGATTGGAGAAAGCATGCACACATTTAAAAACAGTACGCTACTTATCCTTTTATCTATAAAATGTCTAGCATGACCTGCTACATTTGTTTTTATCACTTTACTCATTTCATTGGGATTCCACCCCAGTAAACGTAATTTTCCTAATGATGCTCGACTGGAGGAGTCTCATTTCATACAAACACATTTGTCTCCACGTTTCCTCTCCTCGCCTCCTATACAAAGACAAACTATAGACTACTAAGGCTAGGTTACACAACACAACAACCAACACACAATTCTGGTGCAACTGACATTGATGATTAATTAGCCCTGTAGTGTTGTCGTCTCCACCCCATAATAAACCCCCATGACACAATTTCATAAACAGAATACCTACACTGAATGCAGTCTCAGAGAAGGCCACTAGGTTGCATGATAATCCCAGCATAGAGTTCAGGGATAAAATCCATAGTTATAGTCATGCAGATGATGTATATAAATGATTTGTGGGAGAAAAATGTTGTGTGTTTCTTATATATATTCTTATATATATTCTTATATATAGTTTTTTTAATCAAAATAATATTTCCAACAATCGGTATTAATACAAAAGTTTTTTTTCATAACTAACCAAATATATACCACAGCCTGTTGTTTCCAATGGGAGCAAATGAATCATAGTGGGCAGAACAAGCGAAGAGGTGGGCAGAGCCAAGCACGAGCTAGTGAGATCCTATTGGCGCATTCTAATTTATATTTGCATTTCTGTGATGTGCATGTGTGCAATAATTCAATTCGCTCTTGCACTCCTAAACAACACACTTAAAAAAAACTTTGCTAAAGGGTAAAGTCTACAAAACGTAGTCCACTCTGTTCGTAACATATTCTAGTTTTGGGAACAGAAAACTGTATTGAGATCAAATATTCAATCGTTGAGACAATTTGCAGAATGTATGCCAAAATCCGTCTATCCCCATCTTCTCCCACTGCCGGCCACTGGGCTTCCTCACATCACCATATTTGGTGGTGAGTGGAAATGCCAACCAGGTGGCTTCAGATTTATACACCCGGTAAAACATCTGGCTTATTGTTCTATCTGTGTTAATACTATATGTAATGTGTGAATGTCCAGTAACTCCACCAGAGGGAGATATTCCATAAGTAATTCTTACATACAAAAAGCATCTCCAGTTTTATGCTTGAGAACCAGGGGTCTCATTTAAAAATGTTTTTAAATGAACTGTCAGTGAATGGTCAGTTCTTGGAAAGGAGAAACCTAATTCAGAAAATGTATGTTGTGTGTCTGATGTGTGTGTGTGGTATATATTGTTTTGCCCCCCCAAAAGTATTGTTTTCAACTTTTGAACATCTCAAATTGACTTTGGTCAAATGTACTTTTGTCCATAATGTTTATGTTTATGTTGTGAAGACTCCTTAGGAGCAAAAGCTGATTTGCTTGGAGCAATAAAAAAAGATGGTATCGCTTTGGTGCAATTTTCATAAGTATGTGTTTCATTTTCCCAACACTTAGTACAAAACCCAAAACACATCATCAAAAATGCAGTTGCATCAAAACTCTAAGCACATTTTCAACTGACTAAGTACAACACACAAAATCATAAAATGTAAGGGGTCAAGGGTTAGAGTTTTGATGCAACTGCCTTTTTGATGGTCTGTTTTGGGTTTTGTACTAAGTGTTTGGAAAATGAAACACATACTTATGAAAATTGCACCAAAGCGATACAATATTTTTACAGTAAACATTTCTACAAAAATAACTGATGGGGTCTTTTTTCACACAACGTTATTAAAATTGCATTGGCCAATAGAGCACTGTAATACAGTAATATATGCCATTTACGTAGCAGGCGCTTTTATCCAGTGACACCAGAGTCCACATATTTTCACAGGTTACCCCAGTGGAAACGAACCCACAATTCCTGTGTGGGGCCAATACAGCACTGTAATACAGTAATATATGCCATTTACGTAGCAGGCGCTTTTATCCAAAGTGACAAGTGAGTGCACATATATTTTCGTATGGGACCACAGTGGGAATCAAACCCACAACCTGTGTGGGCCACACAGGATGACTACAATACATAAGTGCAGTACTGTATTGTAAATATAATTCATGATTACAATACAGGTGGAAGGTGCATGTTTGCCATCCCCATGGAAGTGCCTTCCTCCTTCAGACCATGGATGAGGACAAATGCTCAAGACAGGCTTGATGTAACCTAGTGCCTACTAAACGTTATGTTTCTCTCTTTCATTCATTTAATTTGTTTCATTTGATTACAGTACATCTACGTGGTAATTATTTCTGAACAATACATTTATTTTTTGCATCAACGATTGTGAAAGATGTCTTCGGGGATCAAACCTTTAATGAATCACACATGGTACAAAAATGATGGAAATGAGATTATCAGTCAATTTTGATGCGTAGTACAAGTGTATTGCCAAATGTTTTTTAAAAACTGTGTAACGTACTGTAATCTACAGTACTGTAGCATATAGCATATTCAAAGGGCAAATGTTTTAAATGTATCTTGCATTTGTTTACTATTGGATTAACTGGTTGTTAAGATAACTACATTGAGAAGTTTAGGTGATTTAATCAATGTTCTCATGCAGTGGTGATTTTAGCATTTAAATCTTGGTGGGGCAAAAAATATATAATATGGGATGCATGCCAGCAAAGCCACTACACAACACAACACTAAACAATACATTAATTGCACTATAGCACCACAACACCTGGCTATCAGCAGAGCCTTGTATGGCAGCGAAACAGTTCACTCAGCCTCATTTACTGTCTTTAAGAAAAACATAGCTGATATGGCTGACTTGCTTAAATGTGGTTTCTACTGACAATTGAGATGTACTAACTATGGCATAAGGGGACGACGAGGTGATAAGAGGCAATCCGTAATTTCGATTAAGACATTAATGAGCGAGCTTGGACGGGCGTAGTTGAAATGTACAGCGACAGAATTCAGAACATGTGCCGTTCTTACAGTGTTCCCCCTGCACAACAAGTCAGAACCGTAGGATAAAAGGGGCGTATAAGCAGACAATGAAAGCTCTTACAATATTGGATGATTACATTTCTCAAAAACAGGTTATAGGCTACATGTGCACCATCAAGTCAGAACAGTAGGTAAAACTAAGAGATGAAAATAGACCAAATTATGCGGGTGAGGAACATACCAACAGCTTACTACACAACATACACTTAGTATTACTTTCTTAGCTACAGCATACATATCTCCCTGACATATTACGGAATTTATGCAGCATCATACAAAACAAGTTTGGACTCACCTTGTTGTGCTGTGTTGACTTGAACAGGAAGGTGGCGCGAGGATCCATTGGGGGAAAATTTTGACATCAAACTTCAGGTCGTAGTTCTAGAAGAGGCCAGAGTTCCCAATTTACAATTCCCAGTTGTAGCTCGTTTTCCTGAGTTCCCAGTTGTCTTGAACTCACTAAAGTCAGATTTTGCAGTTCCGAGTCAATAGCTGTTTTGAGCGCGGCACAAATCATGCTTCATTGAAAGCATGGCCAATGTTGAACTTTTTACATTTTAAACTAGGAAAAGAGACCCTTCATCTTAGATTTGAGAGCACAAAGCCACTTCACTGAATAGCAGGCTAATGATTGCTTTGCAATGCTTGCAGTTAGCCGCTGATTCCTTCCAAACCACTCATTGTTGAATTTGCGATTTCCAATGGCCGATGAGCACCGATACGTTTTATCTATAATTTCTCTTCATATGACAAGGATTAAAAAGGATTTGCCAGTAGATTGTCGACTTGATTCATAATGATGACTGCTGGATAAGATTTGGTCAAATCAAAGCTACTGTAGATATAACATGATTTGATGTCATTTTATCTGTGGCCAATGACCTTGAGCCTTCTTGGATGGACACTTCTAATGAAACTCTATGGCAGCACCCAAGGGGCTAGAATTTTGAGCTTTACCCTTAGACTCGGTGGTGACGTAGTGTTCTCATGAGTGATAGATCACTGAGCCAATCATGGCGCAATACTCGTAATTTCCGCTGGCTTGCTCCTCCACCACAGAAAGCACTGAGCTAGGCTGAAACACCTGCATTTTGGAGATGCCTTACTCAAGAAAAATGAGACCATGTTTGTATGCCGCTTTATTAACCCAATGACATATATATTTATATATGAACTGATATGTCTATTACGTATTAATGCCAAAATAACACGCAAAACAGGCAAGCCTAAAACATGTATTTTTTGGGTGGTTGCTAAAAATGTGTCTGTGGGATAGTAAGGGAGGGAACAGTCCATGGCTGGGGTGTGTTGGGTCCTGCGTGACATCCTCAGGCATCGTTTTGGGAGTTGGGAGCATGGCGCTAGTGTTGAACTGGGCCGTCTTCACCACCCGCTGGAGGGATTTGCGATCGTTGGCAGAGAACCTCCCTTACCAGGCCCTGATGCAGCATGTCAAGACACTCTCGATAGTGGAGCGGTAGTATTTGGAGAGGACCAGGGGGCATGACAAATTTCTTCAGCCGCCTTAGGAAGTAGAGGTGCTGTTGCGCCCTCTTGACATATTGGTCCATGAAAAGTTCTCGAGGAACTTATAACAGCTGATTCTCTCCACTGCACTCCCTTTGATGTGGATCAAACATATCATGTCCTATCCTCTGCTTCCTGAAGTCAACAATTAACTAATTTGTTTTGCGGACTTTGAGGGAGAGGTTGTTTTTGGCCTGGCACCACAATGCCATTTCAGTTACCTCCTCCCTTTAGGCGGACTCGTCATTGTTAGTGATCAGGCCTACAACCGTGGTGTCATCAGCAAGTTGATGTCATGCTTAGCCCCGCAGTCATGGGTGAACAGGGAGTACAGCAGAGAGCCGAGGACTCATCCCTGGGGGGCCCCTGTTTTAAGAGATGTTGTTGCCAATCCTCACATCCTGTGGTCTGCCTGTCAGGAATTCCGTTATCCAGTTGCAGAGGGTGGTGTCCAGGCCCAGGACCCTGAGCTCGGTGATGTGCTTGGAGGGAACAAAAGCGTTGAATGCTGAACTGTTGTCAATGAACAGCATTCTGGATTTTGTTTGGTAGGCCTATAAAATAATTTGGCAGCTCTCATACATTTCTGTCAATGAAACAAAACCAAAGGCAAACTAACCAGAAGATACCAACGTCATCCATCTAATGTATATTATTGAATTGGTATTGGATCTGATTTAAAATTAGAAATATGGATATGTTTTAACAGTAAGCAATGCTTGGTGAGACACCTTACAGACCATAACTCAGCTGGCCAAGTGGGTGAAAGAGGGAAAGAAATAGAAGGAAATTTGATTGCATAATGTTTTACTTTATGAGAGTTAGAGGAATCAGATTTTTATGTATTTGGCCATATGAGCGAGTGCCAGACAATTAGATTACTAATCTCTTTGGCTTGTTTGATATGTAACATCAGTCTCTCTTGTGAAACTTGAAGCCAGGCGGCTGAGTAAACTACTGTGGCCGGCCTCCACTGTCCTGCACTTTTCTTCTCCGTGAGGAGAGCCTACTTACTGTTTGGACTGCTCTGCTGTAAAATGGATTCGTCTCTTGGCCCCGGCAGGTCCCTCAAGGCGCCTATCCTGTTACAGATGCGTCTCCGTGGACCGGTGCTTTGCCAGGCTTTTGTTTAACAGAGGTATCATTTCCAGATTAAAACACCATCTCTGTAAGTGATACTTCCATTGATTTATCACTTAGATCAAAACCTCTGCCACAACAAAATAAAAAACCACTCACAACTGGAGGATGGAGTGTCCATGGGCCTATCACTTTCTTAAGTCATTTGGCAATATCAAAATATCAATTTAAGGATTTATACGCTATTATATTAGCTCACTTAATGAATAATGCACTTTTAGGCACAAAAGGGGATTGGAACATACACAGTAGGCCTAAAGCAATAACCAGTTGCCCGATGGAAAGAAAATTATAGGCTAGTCTTAAACACAAAAAGTATTTTAAGACCATATCCAGTTTACTCATATCTGTTATAGTTTAGATAACGATAATTGTGTAGGATTGACTTTGAGTTAATATATGATGTAAAATCATTTTGAGATTCTATTTAAGGATTTGTTGTAAATGTAACTAAAGTGGTCTCTCGTCTCTCTTAGAGGCACACACACAACTATACAGAGAGAGAGGAAGAGGGAGAGAAGGAGAGGAGAGAACTGCTGATTTAGGACAGTGATATGTTTGTCATCATATTGCTGCGAGGTAGAACCTAATATAAACAGATGAGAAAGAGTGCTTATCTTATGACTGGTGTAAAACCCTATCTTGGTTTTATCATGTGAGACCCTGCTTCTGGGCAGTACAATTCAGGCACTAGACAAAGTACAGTTTTGTACTTATTTAGGCTATATTTGCCATACACCTCTTTCTATCCTTAAACTCATGCCTAAACATATTTTCCCTTTGTACAAGGCACACATTTCCAGGTATCAACTCCATTTTTGGCTGTATGGAGTGCCAGCAGTAAGAGAATTAGCACTGTATTCAGATCAGATGATAACACTTTCCAGTTGTGAAACGTAAACTTCCCTTTATATCAAATCAAATCAAATGTATTTATATAGCCCTTCGTACATCAGCTGATATCTCAAAGTGCTGTACAGAAACCCAGCCTAAAACCCCAAACAGCAAGCAATGCAGGTGTAGAAGCACGGTGGCTAGGAAAAACTCCCTAGAAAGGCCAAAACCTAGGAAGAAACCTAGAGAGGAACCAGGCTATGTGAGGTGGCCAGTCCTCTTCTGGCTGTGCCGGGTGGAGATTATAACAGAACATGGCCAAGATGTTCAAATGTTCATAAATGACCAGCATGTTTGAATAATAATAAGGCAGAACAGTTGAAACTGGAGCAGCAGCACGGCCAGGTGGACTGGGGACAGCAAGGAGTCATCATGTCAGGTAGTCCTGGGGCATGGTCCTAGGGCTCAGGTCCTCAGAGAGAGAGAAAGAAAGAGAGAAGGAGAGAATTAGAGAACGCACACTTAGATTCACACAGGACACCGAATAGGACAGGAGAAGTACTCCAGATATAACAAACTGACCCCAGCCCCCCGACACATAAACTACTGCAGCATAAATACTGGAGGCTGAGACAAGAGGGGTCAGGAGACACTGTGGCCCCATCCGAGGACACCCCCGGACAGGGCCAAACAGGAAGGATATAACCCCACCCACTCTGCCAAAGCACAGCCCCCACACCACTAGAGGGACATCTTCAACCACCAACTTACCATCCTGAGACAAGGCTGAGTATAGCCCACAAAGATCTCCGCCATGGCACAACCCAAGGGGGGGCGCCAACCCAGACAGGATGACCACATCAGTGAATCAACCCACTCAGGTGACGCACCCCTTCCAGGGACGGCATGAGAGAGCCCCAGTAAGCCAGTGACTCAGCCGCTGTAATAGGGTTAGATGCAGAGAATCCCGGTGGAAAGAGGGGAACCGGCCAGGCAGAGACAGCAAGGGCGGTTCTTTGCTCCAGAGCCTTTCCGTTCACCTTCCCACTCCTGGGCCAGACTACACTCAATCATATGACCCACTGAAGAGATGAGTCTTCAGTAAAGACTTAAAGGTTGAGACCGAGTTTGCGTCTCTGACATGGGTAGGCAGACCGTTCCATAAAAATGGAGCTCTATAGGAGAAAGCCCTGCCTCCAGCTGTTTGCTTAGAAATTCTAGGGACAATTAGGAGGCCTGCGTCTTGTGACCGTAGCGTACGTGTAGGTTAAGAGATACTTTATCATTTACAGTTTATATTTCTCATTTGTGAATACAGTCAGATATTTTCTTTCTCTAGGATCAGTTACTGTATATCCATTGTTTTTGGCTGCAAATCCCATTTACTAGTTATTTACCACAGCACAATGTAATTTCCATGTTATACGAAGAATATGTCTGACCTCACCTATAGATAATGTTCTCATTATGATACCACAAACAGTGATGAGTAGCTGTTCCCTCAGAAATAACATGTTCTTCCTTGATGGACCGACATGTGTCAGTCAACAGCTATTTGTTGGTGGAATTAAAGGTCAGAGGTCAAGTGCCAAATTATGCCTCACAAATCAGGTTAGCATTTGATCATCTGAAGTTCACCTGAGAACACAGTTCCTCTATTCATCAGATGTGTTATTCCATGAATTCCATGTAACAGAGGTCAAAGTTCACACAATCAGACATACACTAAGTACACAAAACGTTAGCACCTTGCACCCCCTTTTGCTCTCAGAACAGAATAAAGACATTGTCTGGAACAAAGGCATATTGTTTGGAACAATATACTCTACAAGTACATCAAATTTCCAGAGCGGCTCCGCTTATTTTGAAGTTGTAATACATTTTATTTGACCACCAACACAGTAATCTCCGTGGACAGATCTACATAAACATAACTGGTACCGTAGAATCTGTTGGGAAGAAATGGGATGTGTGTAATAACGAGCAGCAGTAGGTCCGATGTTTGGGTTTTAAGTCACTGGTTATTTGGGCAAATCACAATTGAGCATCTTTCCAATTTCGGAAGGGGGGGGGGGGGGGGGTGTTCGGTCCATAACTTGAAAAGAGAGAGGGTGGAGCTCCTCGTTCGGGTTCTGCTCTTCGTTCTAGTATCTCTTAATCCCTTCTCTTAACACATCTGAACCCTGAACTTAATTGAGCAGCTGACCAATTATTACCAGATTACCAGATTATCAACACAGTGAATGGGAAAATGGAATCAAAGAGAACTCCCTCAGCTGGTGATTTGCTGAATATGCAATCCTAAAGGAGGGTTGATCAGTTAATGACATGTAATGTCAATTTCTATGTATAAAAAGGTACCACAGAGCACACTCTCGAAATTCAACGTGTTTGAAGAGTATATTGTTCCAAACAACATGTCTGAAAATAAGCGATCAAAAAGGGTACTTTTGAGATGTTCTATGTTGAATAAATATGTGTGGCAGAATCAAGGCGTACTTTAGAGCTCACTATGAGGAGCATAATGACAAGATGTTGTCTACATCATGTTCACAGATCATAGGGTCTTACTGGAGGCCTGTGTAGGTCTAAGGGGCCTAAAATGGTCCCTTTCATAAGGATTTCCTAAAAATAAAAGTGTGATATAAATGTAAAAAGCATGTCAAACAACTTTTCTCTCAATGAAGTTTCTATGCGAGAATTGCCAGAACAATCTGAGATACCAAAAATATTTCCGGTCACTCTGGCGTGGAATCGCCCCAATGTTTCTTTCTTTCCCCCAGGCCTTCCAGCACAGCTCAATGCTGATGCTAAACTGCTCAAATAAAGGTCAGTGAGTTTATCTAACTGACACAAATGGACAAATACAGTCAGATGTTCACTCATCAGTCACTGACACACATATGTGGAGCTCTATATTAAAAGACTTGCACTTAAACCATTTTCCATTTTTAACTGGGGTTGGGACCCCAGAGGGCATAACTGGCAAACTGCTCGCCCCAGCAGGGGTGTAAGCATCCTGGGAGCTTCTCGACAGAGTCTAGCCTGTTCCTTTCAGCTGTGTCACTGTTGGCCATATTGCTCTTTGTTAAAGAACAGTATCTTATTGTTGAATACTAGAAGAACCTTGACCTGTCTCCCTCCCATGTTTGCTGGGAGCATGACAGATTTTTTTCCCAGGGTGTGTGTGTGTGTGTGTATGTGTGCGTGCGTGCATGTGTGTGTGTGCGTGCGTGCATGTGTGTGCGTGCATGTGTGTGCGCGCGTGCGTGGGTGTGTGCGTGTGTGTGTGTGTGTGTGCGTGCGTGCGTGTGTGTGTGCTGTATGCACCATAGTCATGTGCTCTCTCTGTGTTGAGCTGTAGCCTGGAGATGCCACCCCTTTGCTCATGTGATTAGTGATGGTGGGGTTGGCCCAAGGGTTCAAGGTTGAGGGTGGATGCTTAATCTTCTTGCAACTCAGAAACACTGAAATAAACGTTCTACACCATGATGCTAAGATGTCTGCTCAAACATATGCTAAATATTTTCTTTCTAGTGAATCTATTTTTATCTCTATGAAATCTATTGATGTGTACCAGAGACAAATTAAACCCCAAACTCATGCATTTTGTGTCTTTCTAGCTCAGGGTTTGGTTATGAGGGAAAATGGATTGTTAACACAAACAAAAATTTGTCCTGAAGATCAAGTTTAATCATTTGGACTGACCTGGCACCTTGGTCTGGGCAGCAGTGCCGGTGTTGCAGCACCTTTAGTGATTTAGCACTGGGCCAGCCATGGGCTGAGAAGACACTCCAGGCGCTCCTTTCATCCACATGCGCTTTCTTCTCATCCACGAGGAATGCAAAACTATCCCCCTTTCCAATTCCTTCCAGGTCCACTGCCTTCTTCTCAGCCCTCAGAGAAACAACATGGCTACCATTTACTGATAGTAAAACTCATTGGTCCTGGTAGTTCTATCAGGCCTGCCACTTTTCTTCTTTTTTTCTCTGTCTTCACACTGTGGAGCAGAACAGTACTGTTTGTATATCAAATACTGTGTTGCACAGTCATCGTACAAAAACATTCAGACACACGCATCAACCTGATCTTCCTTACTGTCATGCTTAACAAAAGAAAACGTTACTAAACCTAGCTTTGACTTGTTTGCTAACAAATACCGAAAATAGGAAAGTCATTGTATGTGATGAATGGGAACTATTTAGAGTAATTATTCTCATACACTAATTAAGGAGGTAAGAGTTGGGTAGCACTTCATAGTAGTTTATCCATCATTATTCCCACATTTGTAAATGTTAGTGAGGTAGTTATTCACACAATTATAAACTACTTTTAAAGTATGTCAAAAATGATTAATAATTTCATTCATGAGATGTTTAATATAGGTCATTATAAACCATTAACTAATCAATAGTAAAGTAATCTAAAGTGAGGGCTATGTATAATTTATAAATACTTTATAAATGTTTTGAGTGACCAGTGTAATTTCTCACAAAAAGATGGACATGCCTTTGGTAGAAATTCCAACAGTACCTGATGCTCCTTAAAGGAAAAACAAAACATGCAAAAATAAAAATGCTCCTGACGCTCCACTCAAAAATGATATTTTTGTATTTTTTTCATCCAAAATATTTTGCATGTCAGCAGTCAAGTTTTCAAGATATTGGACTTTCAAGAAGCAAAGTGTCACTAGATGCCAAATGCATCATCATGTCTCAAAATAGCCTAGACCATATCAATTGTAAAACACAGGAAAAATATTGAACACTTTATTCACAAAAACTGTTATAAAACAACTGTTTCAAGGACGTGAGGAAGAGTTGTAAACACAAATGTCTTGCTAGTGTTGTCAACCTCGCGAATGTGAACGAATCATAAAACAGGGAGACAGTAGCTTACACAACAGCTGGCCGGACCGGAGACTTTTTCTTCATTCCTTCATTACTTTATTGCTTCCTTACTATTGATATCTGATTGAGGTAGAAATGTTACATGTATGATTTGCAGGTGGAAATGTGACATGAAAAACCTTTAAATTCTTCCAATGCTTCAGTCTTTTAATGTCAATAGGTTTGTTTGATGTCTCATGCACAAGGGTAGACTTAGTGTATGTTAGCTTTGCTGAATAGTCAGAAGTGTAGAACTTATCAGGGTATTGGGACATGGCCACAAGTCTACAGCTGGTTTGCATGGGTATTTTGGCTGAGATGCGGTTGTATATCTGGTTAATAATAGTATTGGGAAGTATACCTATTTTTATTACCATTGCGGATTCATGGTTTCATGTTTGTTTATATATTGGGTTAGTTGTACACCTGGTCTGTATGAATATTGGGGTTAAAGGACAAGTGTAGACCTGGTTTGAAGCTTGGGTACTGGGGTAGACCTGTTTTATAGGAGTATGCCCATCGATTTACCTGGTTTATATGAGTAATGGTGTGTAAGGATACAACTAGCTCTCACAGTCTCACGTCAGAATTAGACGTTCATCCATGTTTCGCAAATGTCAAATTCTGAAGTTGTTGCAAACGCCAAATTTTCACTGGATTCGAAATTGTAACCAGAGCCAGATAGAAATAGATGGTGCTGGGCCTCCTGGGTGGCGCAGTGGTTAAGGGCGCTGTACTGCAGCGCCAGCCGTGCCATCAGAGTCCCTGGGTTCGCGCCCAGGCTCTGTCGTAACCGGCCGCGACCGGGAGGTCCGTGGGGTGACGCACAATTGGCCTAGCGTCGCCCGGGTTAGGGAGGGCTTGTTCGGTAGGGGTGTCCTTGTCTCATCGCGCACCAGCGACTCCTGTGGCGGGCTGGGCGCAGTGTGCGCTAACCAAGGTGGCCAGGTGCACGGTGTTTCCTCCGGCGCATTGGTGCGGCTGGCTTCCGGGTTGGAAGCCAGCCGTGTTAAGAAGCAGTGCGGCTTGGTTGGGTTGTGTATCGGAGGACGCATGACTTTCAACCTTCGTCTCTCCCGAGCCCGTACGGGAGTTGTAGCGATGAGACAAAGATAGTAGCTACTACAACAATTGGATACCACGAAATTGGGGAGAAAAAGGGGTAAAATTCACAAAAAAGAAATAGATGGTGCTGCTTTTAAACTTTTTTAACCAATCAACCAGAGCTTAAATTTTCAACATGTAAAATGAAATGAAAGATAGAATGCGAGTCATTGTAATCTCTAATGGATTGTGTCCCTTCCCTTTACAGAGCACAATGACAGTTTTACTACTGCAAAACCGCTGTGTGTTTGTTGTACTGTGGGAACTGTGGCATTACTGTACAGAGAGGTATTACTGTGAAATGAGACGTGTTATTGTGCAGGGGCGTATATAATGCAGGGAAATAGCGCTTGCTATTTAAACTTCATGCATACTTTCACTCTATTTTCTATTTTTAATGCCTCTCCTATTAGGCCTACTCCCCCAAAGCCAGTGCAACGCTGCTCTTGAGTAAAATCACATTTTGTAATTGACATCCGAAAGGCTGGTGAAATAATGTGACCCAGTGAAAAGATGAGCTTAGTCTTTCACAATCACAGACACACATGGGTGGAAAACCACTGTGAATAAATTGATGAAATGCATTTGTTTGAGGCAAATCCATTTTCATCACTTTGAGGCAGTAAGTAAACACTAGCACAGACTCCGCAGCTGTCAACAAGCTAAGATATGGTTCTAGGGTAAGATAAAGCCTATTCTACCTCCAAAGTCAAAGTTTGAGAGATAGTTTCAATTTGGAAGAGAGAGAGAGATAAAGTATATGCAGAGACAGGTTACAAGTGGATTTGAACTTGCAACCTTTGAAATCTTGGTCAGATGCTCACAGGTGCAGACTTTGTAGGTATGTAAATTCAGGGTGAAGTACAGGTGTTGACGTGGTTTGTTTGAATATATGGACTGAAATGTGGAAGTCTACCTATTTTTAGACAATTGGGGTTTCAAGGAATAGACATATATATATATATATATATATATTGGGTGAGTTGTACACCTGGTCTGTAATTAAAGTACAAGTGTAGACCTGGTTTGAATTAATGTTGAGGCTTAGACCTGTTTTATATGAGTATACCCATGGATTTACCTGGTTTATGTGAGTAATGGTGTGTAAGGATACAACTAGCTCTCACAGTCTTACGTCAGAATTAGACGTTCATCCATGTTTCGCAAATCACAAATTCTGAAGTTGTTGCAAATGCCAAATTTTGAAGTGTTTAAGGTTAAGTTTAGGCAAAAAACTACGGAATTTTAAGGTTAGGGTGAAGTTTAAGCATTAACTCCGAAATATTAAGGTTAGGCATGAATTCTGAATGGTTAAGGTAAGGGTTAAGGTTTGGGATAGGCCTAAAACAAAAATCTCAAACAACTTTCTATCACTGGATTTGAATTTGTAAATAGAGCCAGATAGAAATCGATGGTGCTGCTTTTAAACTTAAAAAAAAACTAATCAACCAGAGCTTAAATATTCAACATGTAAAATTAAATGAAAGATAGATTGTGAGTCATTGTAATCTCTAATGGATTGTGTCCCTTCTCTTTACAGAGCACAATGACAGTTTTACAACTGCAAAACCGCTGTGTGTGTTTGTTGTACTGTGGGAACTGTGGCATTACTGTACAGAGAGGTATTACTGTGAAATGAGACGTGTTATTGTGCAGGGGCGTATATAATGCAGGGAAATAGTGCTTGCTATTTAAACTTCATGCATACTTTCACTCTATCTTCTATTTTTAATGCCTCTCCTATTAGGCCTACTCCCCCAAAGCCAGTGCAACGCTGCTCTTGAGTAAAATCACATTTAAGCTCCTCACACGATAAGCTCACTTGTCTTGCCCACGTTAAGGGAGAGGTTGTTGTCCTGGCACCACACTGCCAGGTCTCTGACTTCCTCCCTAAAGGCTGTCTCATCATCGTCGGTGATCAGGCCTACCGCCGTCGTGTCTACGACAAACTTAATGATGGTGTTGGAGTCGTGTGCTTCCACGCAGTCGTGGGTGAACAGAGAGTACAGGAGGGGACTGAGCATGCACCACTGAGGGGTCCTAGTGTTGTGGGTCAGCGTGGAGGATATGTTGTTGCTGGCCGTCACCAAATGGGGGCGGCCTGCCAGGAAGTCCTGGATCCAGTTGCAGAGGGAGGTGTTCTGTCCCAGGGTCCTTAGCTTAGTGAAGAGCTTGGAGGGCACTATGGTGTTGAACGCTGAGCTATGATTAATGAACAGCATTCCCCCTACGTGTTCCTTTTGTACAGGTGGGAAAGGGAAGTGTGGAGTGCAATAGAGATTGCGTCATTTGTGTATCTGTTGGGGAATATTGCAAATTGGAGTGGGTCCATGTTTTTGGGATTGTGGTGTTGATGTGAGTCATGACCAGCCTTTCAAAGCATTTCATGGCTACAGATGTGAATGCTACGGGGAGGTAGTCCTTTAGACAGGTTACCTTGGCGTTCTTGGGCACAGGGACTATGGTGGTTTGCTTGAAACATGTAGGTATTACAGAATGGGTCAGGTAAAGGTTGAAAATGTAATCTAAGACACTTTGCCAGCTGGTTATTGCATGCTCTGAGTGTGCGTCCTGGTAATCCATCTGGCCCTGCGGCCTTGTGAAGTGATCATATAATTAATTTAGCTCGTCTAGTTGGTTCGCGTCACTGAGCAGCTCTCGGCCGGGTTTCCCTTTGTCATCCGTGAAAGTTTGCAAGCCCTGCCACATCCGAAGAGCGTCAACGCCGGTGTAGTAGGATTCGATCTTAGTCCTGTATTGACACCTTGCCAGTTTGATGGTTCGTCATAAGGTGAACCGGGATTTCTTATAAGTGTCCGGATTAGTGTCCCGCTCCTTGAAAGCACCAACTCTAGCCTTTAGCTCAGTGCGGATGTTGCCTGTAATCCATGGTTTCTGGTTGTGATATGTACTTACGGTCACTGTGGGGACAAAGTCGTCAATGCATTTATTAATGAAGCCATGGCTGATGTGGTAAACTCCTCAATATCATCGGATGAATCTCAGAACTTATTCTAGTTTGTGCTAGCGAAACAGTCCTGTAGCTTTGCATCCTCTTCATAGGACCACTTCCGTATTGACTGTGTCACTGGTACTTCCTTTTTAAGTTTTTGCTTGTAAGCAGGAATCAGGAGGATAGAGTTATGGTCAGATTTGCCAAATGGAGAGTGAGAGAGAGCTTTGTATGTCTCTCTGTGTGTGGAGTAAAGATGATCTAGAGTTTTTTCCCTCTAATTGCACAGTTGACACGCTGGTAGAAATGAGGTAAAACAGATTTCCGTTATCCTGCATTTAAATCACCCACCACTAGGAGAGCAACCTCTGGTTGAGCATTTTCTTGTTTGCTTATGGCTCTATACAGCTCATCGAGTGTGGTCTTAGTGCCAGCATAGGTTTGTGGTGGTAAATAAACAGCTACAAAAAATACAGATGAAAACATTCTTGGTAAATACTACATTCCACATCTTATCATGAGGTATTCTAACTCAAACAAGCAGAACCTCGAGACGTCCTTAATTTTAGAGATGGTGCACCAGCTGTTGTTGACAAAAAGACCCCCTGAAGTCGTAAGTTTACATATACTTAGGTTGGAGTCATTAAAACTTGTTTTTCAACCACTCCACAAAACCTTTGATAAACAAACTATAGTTTTGGCAAGTCGGTTAGGACATCTGCTGTGTACATGACACAGGTAAATTTTCCAACAATTGTTTACAGACAGATTATTTCACTTACAATTCACTGTATCACAATTCCAGTGGGTCAGAAGTTTACATATACTAAGTTGACTGGGCCTTTAAACAGCTTGGAAAAATCCAGAAAATGATGTCACGGCTTTAGAAGCTTCTGATTAATTGACATAATTTGAGTCAATTGGGGGTGTACCTGTGGATATATTTCAAGGCCTACCTTCAAACTCAGTGCCTCTTTGCTTGACATTAGGGAAAATCAAAAGAAATCAGCTAAGACCTCAGAAAAAAATGGTAGACCTCCACAAGTCTGGTTCATCCTTGGGAGCAATTTCCAAATGCCTGAAGGTATCACGTTCATCTGTACAAACAATGGTACGCAAGTATAAACACCATGGGACCACGCAGCCAACATACCGATCAGGAAGAAGACGCATTCTGTCTCCTAGAGATTGCAAAAGAGTGCAAATCAATCCCAGAACAACAGCGAACGACCTTGTGAAGATGCTGGAGGAAACATGTACAAAAGTATCTATATCCACAGTAAAATGAGTCCTTTATCGAGATAACCTGAAAGACCGCTCAGCAAGAAAGAAGCCACTGCTCCAAAACCGCCATAAAAAGCCAGACTACAGTTTGCAACTGCACATGGGGACAAAGATCATACTTTTTGGAGAAATGTCCTCTGGTCTGATGAAACAAAAATAGAACTGTTTGGCCATAATAACCATCGTTATGTTTGGAGGAAAAAGGGGGAGGCTTGTAAGCCGAAGAACACCATCCCAACCGTGAAGCATGGGGGTGGCAGCATGTTGTGGCAGTGCTTTGCTGCAGGAGGGACTGGTGCACTTCACAAAATAGATGGCATCATAAGGGAGGAAAATTATGTGGATATATTGAAGCAACATCTCAAGACATCAGTCAGGAAGTTTAGGCTTGGTCGCAAATTGGTATTCCTGAATGGACAATGGCCCCAAGCATACTTCCAAAGTTGTGGCAAAATGGCTTAAGGACAACAAAGTCAAGGTATTGGAGTAGCCATCACAAAGCCCTGACCTCAATCCCATAGAAAATTTGTGGGTGTCACGATCGTCGTATTGAAGAGACCAAGGCGCAGCGTGATATGAATACATGTTCTATATTTAATGAAGAAAGAACACTAACACAAACTTACAAAACAACAAACGAATGTGACGCTATATATCAACAGTGCAGACACAGGCAACTAGAAATAGACAATAACCCACGAACCACCATACAAAACAGGCTACCTAAATATGGTTCCCAATCAGAGACAACGACAAACACCTGCCACTGATTGAGAACCATATCAGGCCAAAACACATAGAAACAGACTAACTAGACATGCAACATAGAATGCCCACTCATATCACACCCTGACCAAACAAAACATAGAAACAAAACAACGCAAATAATGGTCAGAGTGTGACAGTACCCCCCCCTAAGGTGTGGACTCCGGTCGCAAAACCTAAACCTATAGGGGAGGGTCTGGGTGGGCATCTGGCTGCGGTGGCAGCTCTGGCGCGGGACGTGGACCCCACTCTACCATAGTTATTTCCCTCTTCAAGGGCCTCTTTAGAGTGGCGACCCTCGCCTCCGACCTTGGGTCTAAGACCCTAATTGAGGAGCGCTGACGGCTCTTGCAGCCCCTGGCTGGCTGACGGCTCTGGCAGGTCATGGCTGGCTGACGGCTCTGGCGGCTCCTGGTTGGCTGACGGCTCTGACGGCTCTTGGCTGGCTGATGGCTCTGGCAAGTCCTGGCTGGCTGACGGCTCTGGCAGGTCCTGGCTGGCTGACGGCTCTGGCGGCTCCTGGCTGGCTGACGGCTCTGGCGGCTCCTGGCTGGTTGATGCCTCTGGCAGCTCCTGGCTGGCTGATGGCTCTGGCGGCTCCTGGCTTGCTAGCAGCTCTGGCGGCTCCTGGCTGACTGGCGGCTCCTGGCTGACTGGCGGCTCTGGCGGCTCTGGCAGCTCCTGGCAGACTGGGGTATCTGGCAGCTCCTGGCTGTCTGACGGCTCTGGCAGGTCCTGGCTGACTGACGGCTCTGGCAGGTCTTGGCTGACTGACAGCTCAGGACAGACTGGCGGCTCTGACAGCTCAGGACAGACGGGAGACTCTAGCAGCTCAGGACAGACGGGAGACTCTAGCAGCTCAGGACAGGTGGGAGACTCTAGCAGCTCAGGACAGACGGGAGACTCTTGCAGCTCAGGACAGACGGGAGACTCTAGCAGCTCAGGACAGATGGGAGACTCTGGCGGCTCAGGACTGACGGGAGACTCTGGCAGCGCTGGGCAGGAGGAAGGCTCTGGCAGCACTGGACAGGCGGGAGCACCTGTAGGGATGAGAAGGAGAGACAGCCTGGTACGGGAGGCTGCCACCGGAGGGCTGGTGCATAGAGGTGGCACTGGATAGAACGGACCGTGAAGGCGCACTGGAGATCTTGAGCACCGAGCCAGCCCAACCTTACCTGGTTGAATGCTCCCCGTAGCCAGGCCAGTGCGGTGAGGTGGAATAGCCCGCACCATGCTGTGCTGGCGAACCAGGGACACCATGCGTAAGGCTGGTGCAATGCATGCCGGCCCGAGGAGACGCACTGGAGACCAGATGCGTAGAGCCGGCTTCATGGCACCTGGCTCGATGCCCACTCTAGCCCGGTCGATACAAGGAGCTGGAATGTACCGAACCGGGCTATGCACATGCACCGGGGACACAGTGCGCTCCACCGCATAACACGGTGCCTGCCCGGTTCCTCTCTCTCTCCAGGTAAGCACAGGAAGTTGGCGCAGGTCTCCTACCTGGCTTCGCCACACTCCCTGTGTGCCTCCCCCCCTATGAAATTTTTGGGGCTGCCTCTCGGGCTTCCAGCCACGCCGCCGTGCTGCCTCCTCATACCGGCGCCTCTCTGCTTTTGCTGCCTCCAGCTCTGCTCTGGGGTGGCGATATTCCCCTGGCGGTGCCCAGGGTCCTTTGCCGTCCAGAATCTCCTCCCAAGTCCAGGAGTCCTGTGTTCTTTGCCACTGCTGCTGGCCGTTACCACGCTGCTTGGTCCATTGTTGGTGGGTTATTCTGTCACGATCGTCGTATTGAGGAGACCAAGGCACAGTGTAATATGAATACATGTTCTATATTTTATGAAGAAAGAACACTAACACTAACACAAACTTACAAAACAACAAACAAACGTGACGCTATATATCAACAGTGCATACACAGGCAACTAGACATAGACAATAACCCACGAACCACAATACAAAACAGGCTACCTAAATATGGTTCCCAATCAGAGACAACGACAAACACCTGCCACTGATTGAGAACCATATCAGGCCAAAACAGATAGAAACAGACTAACTAGACATGCAACATAGAATGCCCACTCATATCACACCCTGACCAAACAAAACATAGAAACAAACAACGCAAATAATGGTCAGAGTGTGACAGTGGGCAGAACTGAAAAAGCATGTGTGAGCAAGGAGGCCTACAAACCTGACTCAGTTACACCAGCTCTGTCAGGGGAATGGGACAAAATTCACCCAACTTATTGTGGGAAGCTTGTGGAAGGCTACCCGAAACATTTGACCCAAGTTAAACAATTTAAAGGCAATGCTACCAACTACTAATTGAGTGTATGTAAACTTCTGACCCACTGGGAATGTGATGAAAGAAATAAAAGCTGAAATAAATAATTTTCTCTACTATTATTCTGACATTTCACATTCTTAAAATAAAGTGGTGATCCATTTGGAACAGGCAGGCAGACGCACGCAGTATCGCAATATTGCAGAACGATTACTAGCTAGTTTACTCTATTAAAGTATGCTCGGCTGCTGTAGTCTTCCATGCAATAAGAGCTAAAGATATCGGCGGTAGCCATAAACTGATCATAACCCAAATGTTATAACATTCGTGCGTGTGGCTCAAAACTAATTTCTGGGATCGGTTATTACTAGTGCATTCAATGTGTAGCCACTGTAGTGTACTGGTTTCAGTGCACATGAGCTTTGATTGATTGAGTTTGCCCCACCAATATTGTCATGTTAAAATTGCCACTGGTGCTTGGGGTAAATGTCTTGCTGGAAGACCCACTTGAGGCCAAATGTAAGCCTTCTGGAAGAGGCAACCAGGTTTTGGCTAAAATATCATGGTACTAGGTAAAGTTCATGATGCCGTTGACCTTAACAAGGGCCCCAGGATTTCATGCTTGCTTAGTTTATTTTTTGTTTTACATTCTTATTTACAACAATGAGTAGGATTTAGTTCTTATTTTAATTTGACAATTTTTAACCAGCTCATCCTTCACCAAATTCTGATATAAAAGCACCAACAAAATGAAAACGCTTCCTCTTTCAATGGTAACCTTTTTCAGTCACATCGCCATAAATGCCTCTTCATCAGAGCTAAAAATGACATGCCTGGGAAACTTCAGATATGACCCCTGTATGATATAATATATCATATCATCTGTCAGAAGTCACATTCACTGTGGCCCAGAGTACAGTACTATAGAGGCAGACCTCACTCCCACTTACTTTCCCTCTCTCATGGCAGTTCGAAGTGTTAATTACTGCTCATTAGGCCCATGATGACGGGTTTACGACAGATAACAAACACTTCATTCTGTTGTGCAGAGATAGGGACAGGATCATTTTTACAGTACTATGGAAGAAGTTTGCTATCGTAGACAAATAGTGTTTTAGTACTTCCTGCTATAGGTGTCTTTCTGTCACCTCAGATTAAAACGTATTTCAACACCAACCTCCCTGTCCTTCACCTCTCTGTTTCTACTCTTTTATCCATTGAGTTGTGGGAGGGTGTGAGGAACAAAAATATCTCTAGTAGTGTTTGGACAAGCGAAAGGAACAAAGAGGAGTTGTTCCTCTGTCAGATTCACAGTGGATGTTCACTAAATCCCATACACAACACAATAACTATAACAAGCCCCATCTCCCCTCCTTTCCATTTCAACCATGTACAGCTTGCAGAATGCTGCTATTATGTTTACCATGGCAGCCATGTCACAATGCAGTACATACTGTATTTGATGGTTTGATGTTACTGTGGCTATGACGTTGTTACTAATGATCAACGTGGGGTAAACAGAGAATGTGAAAAGCGTTCCATCATTCATGCCGGATTGCCATGGAATCGTTCATGCACTAGACTAGAGTAATGTATATTCCTTTGTATGTGGCCACCCATCATCACTGGTGTTCATCACTACAAGACTGACTACCATGGTGTTCAGTTACAACATCATTTTTATATGTCTCTCACCCTGTTTCTCTTTGTCTTTCATTTTTCCTCTCTCTCTAAGCAAACGCTGCATACATGCATGCTGTGGGGTTTGAAAAGGGTCATGTGAGAGAAGCATGTGGCATGAGGCACAGTAGAGGCTCTGTTTTAGGGGGGATAGTGGGCGGCGTCAATGTCCCCTCAAAGAAACGTCTTTACTTGGTTTAAGTGTGCTTGCTGAAAGCAAAAACAACTTTAGAAGGCCGACATACTTCTTATTATTATTTGCTGTAGCGCCAAAACCATAAAAGCTACTTTTCACACTACGACAATATTTGCATAAATCCCAATGCATTTTAATGGCCGTAGACTTGAATAGGAACATTTCCGGTCGTAACTAGTCTTCAACCATTTAAGCTAGAAACGCCATTCAAATGTTAAAACATGCGGACTGGTCTAGAATAGGTTGCTTGTATAAAGATTTTTTGATACCATTTATAGATGTGAACTATAACCTATTTATATCTGCATAAAAGCTCCATAGGCTTCAATGGGAAGTATTTGGATTAACCACTGCTCTTGAACTTTTAAAGCTTGATGGATTTCCACCCCTAAGGTCTAAATGAGGAACTGGACCTCATGTTTTTTCTAATAATGTGTCTAGACTTTAGCTGTGTCTTCTTAAGTGCGTGTCTCCTCTAAATATGTAGCCTACAGCACTGATGAAGTTGCATGACAGTGTCTCACTTGCGCAGGTGAAATATATTTTAAACCAACTAAAATAATTCTACAAGAAGCTGTTACAACTGTAGGAGAATAGCATCTAAAGTAAAAAAAAAAAAATACTGGTACAGTAGATTCAACAAACTAAAAAATTGACGATTTGACCAGAGAGGTCCAGGACCTGATAAACAGTCTGTACTTCTCCCAGGGAGCGATCGATGGGTTGAAAGAAGATTGCAGCAACATAACAACTAACTATAAGTCCACGAGAAAAGACAAGCTAAATTACTCCTATGCCCCCTTCGAGGTAAGCAACACTGAAGCATCCATGAGAGCATCAGCTGTTCCGGACGACTGTGTGATCACGCTCTCCGTAGCCCCAACAGATCCAAAGATGATGCAACACGGCGTCTAGGACGCTGATCCTCAACATGGGGGTCCTTCAGGGGTTTGTACTCAGTCTCCTCCTGTACTCCCTGTTCACTCATGACTGCATGGCCAGGCATGACTCCAACACCATCATTAAGTTTTCCGATGACACAACAGTGGTAGGCCTGATCACTGACAAAGATAAGACAGCCTATAGGGAGGAGGTCAGAGATCTGGCCGTGTGGTGCCAGGACAACAACCTCTACCTCAATGTGAGCAAGACAAAGGAGATGATTGTGGACTTCAGGAAAAGGAGGACCGAGCAGCCCCTCATTCTCATCGAAGGGGCTGGAGTGGAGCAGGTTGAGAGCTTCAAGTTCCTTGGTGTCACCATCACCAACAAACTATCCATGGTCCAAACACACCAAGACAGTCATGAAGAGGGCACGACAAAACCTATTCCCCCTCAGGAGACTTAAAAGATTTGGCATGGGTCCCCAGATCCTCAAAAAGTTCTACAGCTGCACCATCGAGAGCATCACTGCCTGGTATGGCAACTGTTCATCCTCCGACCGCAAGGCACTACAGAGGGTAGTGCATACGGCACAGTACATCACTGGGGCCAAGCTTCCTGCCATCCAGGACCTATATACTAGGCAGTGTCAGAGGAAGGCCCAAAAACCTGTCAAAGACTCCAGTCACCCAAGTCGAAGACTGTTCTCTCTGCTACTGCATGGCAAGCGGTACCGGAATGCCAAGTCTAGGACCATAAGGCTCCTTAACAGCTTCTACCCCCAAGCCACAATTAATCAAATGGCCACCTGGACTATTTACACTGCTGCTATTTGCTGTTTTTTTATCTATGAAAAGTCACTTTACCCCTACCTACATGTACAGATTACCTCGACTACCCTGTACCCCCGCACATTAACTTGGTACCGCCCCCTGTATATAGCCTTGTTATCGTTATTGTTATTTTATTGTGTTATTTTATTATTTAGCAAATATATTTATTTAATTAAATGTTATTTGAATTTGAATGTAGGTACACGTTGTACAAGTTGTAGGTACACTAAGATGGGCTATGTCAAGAATACAGTATATACATAAACTGAGTGTACAAAATATTAGGAAGAAATTAATTGTTCAAACTATTGTATTTTTTTTCTCTTTGAGTCAACTACTCAACATATTTTATGCACTGCAGTGCTAGCTAGCTACATCTTATGCTTTCAGTACTAGATTAATTCTCTGATCCTTTGATTGGGTGGACAACATGTCAATTCATGCTGCAAGAGCTTATACATAGAGTAGGATGGAAACTAGCTGTCTTCTGGCTACACTATGGTGCAACCCTACAGAGTGCTTTTGAGGCTACTGTAGACCTTAATTGCAAAACTGTGTGTTTTAATCAATTATTTTTATATATGTAGTATAGTTGTATCAAAAAATAATAACTTTTTTAATGTTCACTATTATTATTTGTATTTTATATGAAATTGACAGAGTTTTGTTCACGTCAGGGGAATTTAGCTGAGTGTGCTGCACTCCATACTTGTCAAGGTTGCTCCCTTCATGTCAGGAGAACATAGCAGCAGTGAAATTTAGGTTCAACACCATACAATATACAATGCCTTTGGAAAGTATTCAGACCCCTTCACTTTTAAAACTGTTGTTAGGTTATAAAATAAAATTGATTAAACAGTTTTTCTTTTTTTCATCATCTACACACAATACCCCATAATGACAAAGCAAAAACAGGTTGTTAGACATTTTTGCAGATTTATATAAAAGCTTTGTCAGGTTGGATGGGGAGCGTTGCTGCACAGCTATTTACAGGTCTCTCCAGAGATGTTCGATCAGGTTCAAGTCCAGGCTCTGGCTGGGCCACTCAAAGACATTCAGAGACTTGTCCCAAAGCCACTCCTGCATTGTCTTGGCTGTGTACTTAGGGTCATGGTCCTGTTGGAAGGTGAACCGTCACCCTGGTCTGAGGTCCTGAGCGCTCTGGAGCAGGTTTTCATCAAGGATCTCTCTTGACTTGATCCTGACTAGTCTCCCAGTCCCTGCCGCTGAAAAACATCCCCATAGCATGATTCTGACACCACAATGCTTCACCGTAGGATGGTTCCAGGTTTCCTCCAGATGTGACACTTGGCATTCAGGCGAAAGAGTTCAATCTTGGTTTCATTAGACCAGAGAATCTTGTTTATTATGGTCTGAGACTCTTTAAGTGCCTTTTGGCCAATTCCATGTGCCTTTTACTGAGGAGTGGCTTCCATCGGGTCACTCTACCATAAAGGCTTGATTGGTCTCCACAGAGGAACTCTGGAGCTCTGTCATTGGGTTCTTGGTCACCTCCCTCACCAAGACCCTTCTCCCCCGATTGCTCAGTTTGGCCGGGCGGCCAGCTCTAGGAAGAGCCTTAGTGGTTCCAAACTTCTTCCATTTAAGAATGATGGAAGCCACTGTGCTCTTAGGGACCTTAAATGCTGCAGACATTTTTCACTACCTTCCCCAGATCTGTGCCTCAACACAATCCTGTCTCTGAGCTCTACGTACAATTCCTTCGACCTCATGGCTTGGTTTTTGCTCTGACATGCACTGTCAACTGTGGGACCTTATATAGACATCTGTGTGCCTTTCCAAATCATGCTACATCTATTGAATTTACCACAGGTGGACTCCAATCAAGTTGTAGAAATCAATGGAAACAGGATGCACCTGATCTCAATTTCAAGTCTCATAGCAAAGGGTCTGATTACTGATGTAAATAAAGTATTTATGCTTTAGTTGTTTTTATACATTTGCCCCAAAATTCTAAAAACCTGCTTTCTCTTTGTCATTATGGGGTATTGTGTGTAGATTGCTGAGGATTTAATAGTTTTTATAATACGGTTGTAACGTAACAAAATGTGGAAAAAGTCAAGGGGTATATAGATATTTTTTCTTACTAATCCTAAATTATTTTCGGAACAAGCGTTTGACTCTTCGCTTGAACTGCCACCGTAGGCCTACACATCACAAGATTTTGTTCAGCAAGAGCAGAGTAGGCCGGTGCTCAGGGTTGGAATATCCATTGCAGAGTGTAATGCAGCCTAGTTTTATTTACACCATCCCAGCAGCGAAAAATACTTGGTAAGAAAGTTAGTTTTCTTAGAAATATAACTTTGCTCTGTACTTCTCCGAGTATGCACTTCGTATTGTCTAGGCTATGGATTATTTGATAGAGACTACACTAAATAGCCTAATAGGCGCACGTGATATTGCGAGCCCAGCGGAGAATCAGAGATGAGGTGCAGCATCGGGTACACATCGATATATAGCCTAGCCTAATAAGAAACGTATTCTTAAACACTGAGAAGTATTGAAAGTACATAAATTACAAATTATATGACCCTCCCCTGGATTAAATAACAAAAATACTAAACCCTCCCCTTGACTGAAATTGAAAAAGCATGGCCCTCCTCCATTTCCCTCCAGGTCCCCATTCTGTACATTTTGAGCCATCCATAATGCTGGGTTGCAAACAACTGGATTCTCAGAATTCAGAAATCTCCGATATCCGACCTCAGTGCGTTCAAGACATTCGGGAACTCGGAAAAAAACGAGATCCAACTGTGAAAAGTAATTTTGAATGGTCGTCCAACTCCGATTTCGAAGTCTGAAACTCATTCCGACCTAAAGATCGCTGATGTTTTTTTTTTAAAGTTCCCAGTTGTCTTGAAAGCACCATGACCATCAGATGCAGGTACCATCAGTCAGCTGTGCCTCAAGTGCTACAACAACGGATCTATTTTCTAATCAAAGCTCAAGTTTTGGAAAATGATCTGGTCTCAGAAGAACAATATTGGCAGAACAGACATATTGCCAATGTGCTGTGATAATGTGTTAGGTCTAAAGCACAAACTTTATTCCGACAGAACTGTTTTTATTAGGTTCAGGTTACATTTTTAAAGTCATGTTTTTTTAAAATGCTGAGCGGTAGATCTCGGCTTGCTTTTTGACTGGGAAAGTGATCTTGACTCAGAAACGGTTGGTGACCAACCGTTACCACAAATTCTGGATTCTCACACATGCTCACTCTAATACACATGCTCACTCTAATACACATGCTCACTCTAATACACATGCTCACTCACTCGAATCTACTTTGGATTGTTATTTCTTTCTTTTTATTATTTGTGTATTTGTATTGTATTTGCGAGACATTCTACTGCGCTGTTTATTAGTAACATAAGCATTTAGCTGACAAATCTGTGTATATGACCAATAAACGTATATTTGATTTGATCACTCCTCTCATAACCAAAAGTGAAACTTGAAATGCTTTTCCTTGAAAGCGTAAGCAGAGAAAACTGTGCAAAACACGTGACCTGTAACTAAAACTGCGGCAACAACATTAAAGCCACAAAATTGGTCTACAGTCACTAATCTTTTCTAGACTAGCTTTGTTTAAGATGTTAAATCCCTTACTGAAAAAATCACATTGTGCAAAAGGTTAGTGCATCTGGGCCATGTATGTAATTGAACCTATAACAAAAATAATAAAGTACATGATTAAAGAGCTTAGGCACTTAAAAATTAATAACATAGAGTAAGATTTGGAATTAGTAACATACCATACGAATTGCGAAAAAAAAATTCTCTATATATTTTGTTTCTTTGCAAGATGTAACATACTGTATCAAACGAAATGGATGACGTGAGGTACTCAATTGTGCACGATGTTCGGGGACCCGTTTTGGCTCATGAGCACTACGTCAAAAATACTGGCTAAAATTATACAAAATCTCTGGAAAATCACTTTAATATGACTGTGTCACGCCCTGACCTTAGAGAGCCGTTTTATTTCTCTATTTGATTAGGTCAGGGTGTGATTTTGGGGTGGGCATTCTATGTTGTGCATTTCTATGTTGGCCTGATATGGTTCCCAATCAGAGACAGCTGTTTATCGTTGTCTCTGATTGGGGATCATATTTAGGCAGCCCTTTTTCCCACTTTCTGGTGTGGGATCTTGTCTACATTTAGTTGCATGAGTGCACAACAGTAGCTTCACGTTTCGTTTGGTTGTTGTTTGTTGTTTTTGTTCAGTGAGTTTCAGTTTATTAACATTATGTGGAACTCTACTCACGCTGCGCCTTGGTCTCATCATTATGATGAACGTGACAGAAGATCCCACCAAAAATGGACCAAGCAGCGTGTACAGGAGGAGTGGACTTGGGAGGAGATCCTGGATGGAAAAGGACCCTGGACGCAGGCCGGGGAGTTTCGCTGTCCTAAGGAGGAGATAGAGGCAGCGAAAGCGGAACGGCGACGTTATGAGGAGCTATACCAATGAGGCAAGCACGAGATGCAGCCCCAAAAAAAGGGGGAGGGACACGGGGAGATTGGCAGAGTCAGGGTTTAGACCTGAGCCAACTCCCCGTGCTTACCATGGGGAGCGTGTGACTGGTCAGGCACCGTGTTATGCAGTGATGTGCACGGTGTCTCCAGTGCGCATTCATAGCCCGGTGCGCTCTGTTCCAGCTCCCCGCATTTGCCGCGCCAGAATGGGCATCCAACCAGGACGTGCTCTGTCGGCTCAGCGCTCCTGGTCTCCAGTACACCTCTTCGGACCAGGATATCCTGTGCCGACTTTACGCGCTGTATCCCCGGTGCGTCTTCAGAGCCCAGGGCGTCCTGTGCCAGCCGCTCGCACTTATCGAGCTAAATTGAGCATCCAGCCAGGACGCATTGTGCCAGCTCTACGCTCCAGACGTCCAGTGCGCCTCCACAGTCCAGTATGTCCTGTGCCTCCTCTCCACACTCGCCCTGAGGTGCGTGTCATCAGCCCGGTACCACCAGTGCCGGCACCACGCATCAGGCCTCCAGTACGCCTCCCCAGTCCAGAGCTTCCGGCGACAGTTCCCAGTCCAGAGCTTCCGGCGACAGTTCCCAGTCCGGAGCTTCCGGCGACGTTTCACAGTCCGGATCTTCCGGCGATGTTTCACAGTCCGGAGCTTCCGGCGATGTTTCACAGTCCGGAACCTACGAAGACGGTCGACAGTCCTGAACCTACGAAGACGGTCCACAGTCCAGAGCCTCTGGCGATGGTCCACAGTCCGGAGCCTCCGGCCCCCAGTCCAGGGCCTCTGGCGATGAGCTGCAGTCCAGAGTCTTCGGCGACGAGCTGCAGTCCAGAGCCTCCGGCGACGAGCTGCAGTCCAGAGCCTCCAGCGGGGGTTCCCAGTTCTGAGCCTCCAACGATGATCCTCGGTCCGGTTCCTCCGGCAACGATCCATGGTCCGGTTCCAAAGAAGCGGAGGGATCAGTGTAGGGAGCGGGGACTACACCCCGAACCTACGCCCCGAATAAGTTCAGTTTTGCGGCCGGGAGTCCGCACCTTTGGGGGGGTACTGTCACGCCATGACCTTAGAGAGACGTTTTATTTCTCTATTTGGTTAGGTCAGGGTGTGATTTTTGGGGTGGGCATTCTATGTTGTGTATTTCTATGTTAGCCTGATATGGTTCCCAATCAGAGACAGCTGTTTATCGTTATATTTAGGCAGCCCTTTTTCCCACTTTCCGGTGTGGGATCTTGTCTACATTTAGTTGCCTGAGTGCACAACAGTAGCTTCACGTTTCGGTTGGTTGTTGTTTTTGTTCAGTGAGTTCACGCTGCGCCTTGGTCTCATCATTACGACGAACGTGACAGACTGTGTCGAGAATATACAATGACCGAGGATAAAACAGCATTATGGACATCCTCCAGGTTTGCATAAAGTGTTTCTAGATTTCAAAATTAGAACATGCCTAGTAAGCTATACCAAACCCGCATACTCTATGATTTTCGTTGTTTGCTCTATAACCTGTTAGTTCATATGCCTTGCCACCATGTTATATCGGCCTAAGGCCAAGACAATAAGAAGACAGAGTGGCAGAATAAATTCAACCACACCTTTGTTTCATCACAAAACCGCAGAGCAACTTTCAGGTGAAGTCCACAAAGCATATGGCATATAACACACAGTTACATGACCTATAGCGTGGCCAAGCTAGTTAATGTTTCCAACATTTTTGAACTACTGAACAACTATGGGTTTAGAACCACAGAGAATTATAGCAAGTCGCAAAGAAAACTGGAGCTGCCTCTACTATTCCAGTACCATTTCATCTTCAACATTTCAGCATCATCAAATAACCTATGCTTAGTCTAATACAGTGACAACTAAAAGATACCTAAAACAATTTTATCCAATCAACGTAAGCTACATATGATGTGGTTCTGATTTATCTCTCTCTCTGTGTGTGTGCACGTGTGCTTTCCTGCAAGTAGTAAAAACATGTTGACTCACCCTACTAGTAGAAATGCCATTGCCATCCTCCTTTCTTTTATCTTGACGAAACAGCACATGCTTTTAGTTGTTGTCCTAGGCTACCTGGCTAAAATGCTTACTCCCCAGCCTAACATCCTATCATGGGCAATGATGAGCCATCTAGTTAACATTAGCCTACTACATCTAGCAACATATTAAACTTCCATCCTCTCAGGCCAGGGGCACACTGTATTAATTTATGGTTGGATCATAATCACCATTATCATCATTAGCCAGTATGGAGTATGCAGTATAGCCAGTCCAAATCCCTATCGCCATCCATGGCTAATTTAGGAATGGGACAATTTTAACTAGCTAGCTAGGCACAAGAGGACAACACAACGAGATGCAACAATTAAAGTTTTTTCTGTCAATGACGTTTAGCTTTTGACGTGACGTGATTGGTGTGAAGCCAAATCCCCTGGACACTGTTTTTTTGGGTATGCCAGGACCTTTCACAGTTGAGCTCACTCAATTTAGCTCAACGCTGACAGGCTATTATTTCATACTTTTTTATCAAGGGAGGACAAATGCTCGCTGGCTTCCCTTGCACTCAATGCTATGGGCGGCAACAATGTCATACTCTTTTTGACCAGACAGCATCAGATAGATGGGCTACACATAGAGAGACAGGGGGGCGCTGTTTTGCTTGGTTGAACACTTTATCCTGTGAGATACTTTCAGCCTCTTGCGAATTGAAGGAACATTCTGAAACACAGAGAGACAAAATATAAATGATATATATATATATATATATTTGTTGTCCATTTTTGGGGGAAGCCTGGATTCCCTTGGCAGTCATGAATACATGCCAATGTCTACTGAACCAGTCTATTGCATACACATTACAACTATCTGTCAGATCAACTATTGGTGGACTTTATCCCCACGGCTGCCAATGCAAATTATGGCTGTTCAGGGCATACAAGGCATCTAATTGAAATGCTTGTTGTTGTTGTTATAGCTGTCTGCTACCGACCTCTGGATTCAGTCCAACACAACGTCAACACCAGTTGATCCTAGTACTTCAACGCAATACCCCGCTGCTGCACTGTGTCTTTAAGACATTCAACTGCATGTATAGCAAGCCTTCACTCAGCCATTTACAAGCGCGAGCACTTCAGAGAGTAGACACTGATAAAGCACCGCAATATAGATGGAATTGTAATAATGGAATACCACTGGGTACTGTTTTCTGTCTTGTTGCAGTTAACCTTCCAAACAGGTAAGGCATAATATTGGTCAACATTGTCTCTCTGCCAACTGTTGTGGTTCTAGTTGTTGTTTTACAGAAGTTTATTGATCACACTTCACAACATGATCACCTTGGTCACTACACTAAATTGCATTTTTGCCACTGTTTGGTTCATCGTAATTTTGTTCGTTTTTCATGTGGACTATGAATATGTCATTTCTATTCAGTTAAGGATTGTATTGTAGCCTAAACTACACACATTTTCAGCAGGTTATAACTTTGTATAGTCTATAATTTTGTCAACACAGTTCGTTCAGGATGTAGAGGTAGCCTTCCTACCTGTTGGTTACCTTGTAACATTACCTTGACATTTTCAGTTAGTCACTGAAACCTAATGAGGAAATTGGATATTTGTGCGCTGAGCATCAGTTTGTGTTCCTCTCAATTATTAATCTAGCAGGCGGTGCACAGTACGGAGACATTGGCAAAAAGTAAATAAACAGCGATTTATTTATGGAGAGATTTGTAATTGACCTCGTTGTAGGGTAAAGTAAAGATTTAGACATTACAATTAGGAATCGTTCTTCTTGAAAGAATGAAACTTGTTGTTTTGATCAACTATATGATTTGGGAATATGACAGGTAACCTAGTTATAATGCACAACATTAGTTCAACAGCCAAGTATTAGGCGTATATGTATATGCTCGCTAAATTGCTATTTTCCAAGAGCATTTAGTCATTGGCGTAGAAAGCGCTGCGCTGATCAGTTGCTGTTGTCAAGTCTTGTCATCTCAGGGATGACTGTAATTATGGAAATGTATACGAATTCCTTGGAAGTATGAAAATTAACACTGGCAGTGAAATTGTCGACAAATTGGTTTTGCATAGACCTACTGTTGGCCTGTGAATGTTTATAGATTTTTTATAACCATTATACAGAGGCTTTTGTCATAATTTTTTATATCAACAATGTTTATGTCAACATTCCCACTCAAACTCAGTTTTGTAAGCCTTGGAATGGTGTTTTGGTGTTGGGACTTTAGGTGCCATGAAAAATATATTTGACATGATTTACAACATGCCTCACCTGTGAATGAGCAGTATTAAGCTCTGAGTGGTAGGCCTATCTCCTATGCTTGTAATTGCTTACATCGTTAAAGAATCAATCCAAACACCCACTTGAAAACACAACAGGCAAAGACAGATTAAAAAATGTCAGTGATCCTGTGAAGGGATGGGGGAGTTTGTCTACAGGGTGGGTGGGGGTTGGTTTGTGGTCTGTTACAAAGAGTGGCGCGAAGTGCGTTGTGCCTGGTACGTCTTTGTCCTGGATGTACAGCTCAGGCAAGCTCTGCTTCTCGCCTGTGCAGGGGTTATTTTCACCAGTTGTATTCTGCAGGTGGCGTTTATTTTGTTCTGAGCGCAGGTGATTTTCCATTTCTACATACATTCTGCTAAATTCAATTTAGGCTTCATTCCAGTGGTGGTCAGGGAGGATTTATTTGAATTTTTATGAGTGTGCCCTTATTTCCATTACAGCATATTGGATGACCGTCCTTCATATTCCATTCACCCAGCTCAATGTAACATCAATAGGTTTAGACTACTACATGATACTATAATTCAATTAGCCCTATACCCATCATGAGGTTGCTACAACCTATCCTACAAATTCAAGTTTATAACGGTTGAGAGACAAATTGTAGTACTCAAGGTAACAGAGACACATTCAATACCACCTTGCACAATCTTGCCTGCATCTATCTAGCCCAGGGCTGGGCAACTCCAGTCCTCGGGGGCCTGATTGGTGTCACACTTTTGCCGCAGTTCCAGCTAACACACATGAGTCCAATAATCAACTAATCGTGTTCTTCAGTTTAGAATACAATTAGTTTAATCATGTGTGTTTGCTAGGGTTGGGGAAAATCTGTGACACCACTCCGGCCCCGGAGAACTGGAGTTTCCCATCTAGTTTATCTAAAGTGTAATCATTAGTCCAAACAATGTGCCAAATTCAGTTAGGTCCCTCCCCATTTCTTTCCGTTTAAGAATTTGTTTTTGCAACAGAATCAGGGGAATGAATACACCCCTGATCACCCGCACATAGCAGTCACTAACCGCATCATCACTTTGCTCGATGTCTAATTCCTTCTCAAATCTACGTGCTCTCTTCCTCTCACCTTTTCCCTTCACTTGTGGACTTCAGTGCACAACACAACAGCTGTCTGTAACAAGGCGCAAAAGCCTATCCAAGACAAACCTTCATACCCTAACTGCTAACAGCTACACAGTTTACACTGTTGTCACCATATTAACGTTATAGTCAACAAACTAGCGATAACGCGTCAGTAAACCCACAATCCAATCCATGTGTAAAATCATGCAGTGCAGTGTACGGTAAGGAGTTTAGCAGTTACACCAGCTGGTCGCGGTGGCAATAAATTAATAAAATCGAAAGCTTATCTTGGCTTGGAAGGGTTGCTGTGTTGGATAGCCTTAGCCAGCTAGCTGTCATAAATAACATTCCTCTCTGTTTGAGTCAGGTTGAGTAAATCAAATCAAATGTTATTTGTCACATACACCGAATACAACAGGTGTAGGTAGACATTACCGTGAAAAGCTTACTTACAAGCCCTTAACCAACAATGCAGTTTTAAGAAAAATAAGAGTTAAGAAAATATTTACTAAATAACCTAAAGTAAAAAAATTAATGAGTAACAATAAAATAGCAATAACGAGGCTATATACAGGTACTGATACCGAGTCAATGTGCAGGGGTACAGGTTGGTCGAAGTAATTGAGGTTATATGTACATGTAGGTAGGGGAAAAGTGACTATGCATAGATGATAAACAACGAGTAGCAGCAGCATTAAATAAGGGGTCAATGCAAAAAGTCCGGGCAGCCATTTGATTGGCTATTCAGCAGTTTTATGGCTTGGGGGTAGAAGCTGTTAAGAAGCCTTTCGGACCTAGTCTTGGCGCTCTGCTAAATTAGCGGCATTATCTAAGTATGTGAAAGGTAAACTAAGAAGAAAATAAATCCAACTAAATCTCTCTCTCTCTCTGCTGCTTCTCTTTCATTTTTGAAGCAATTAATTTGTTCAAAACTGTTCAACTATTGTCTTTCTCTCCCTTTGAGTCAACTACTCACCACACTTTATTCACTACAGTGCTAGCTAGCTGTAGCTCAGTGAAATCATCATAATTGCTGTGTAAATCTATGGAAGGGGGTGAGAACTACAGATTAACATGGTTAACCGGGATACCAGGACTGTCCCAAGAAAACTCTACACAGGCTTGCAAGCCTCCCACTTTTCCTCCAAACATAATGATGGTCATTATGCTCAAACAGTTGTATTTTTGTTTCATCAGACCAGAGAACATTTCTCCAAAAAGTACAATCTTTGTCCACATGTGCAGTTGCAAACCATAGTCTGGCTTTTTTTATGGAGCAGTGGCTTCTTCCTTGCTGAGCGGCCTTTCAGGTTATGTCGATATAGGACTCTTTTTACTGTGGATATAGATACTTTTGTACCTGTTTCCTACAGCATCGTCAATAGGTCCTTTGCTGTTGTTGTGGGATTGATTTGCTCTTTTCGCACAAAAGTACGTTCATGTCTAGGAGACAGAACTCTTCTCCTTCCTGTGTGGTATGATGGCTGAGTGGTCCCATGGTGTTTATACTTGCGTACTATTGTTTGTACAGATGAACGTGGTACCTTCAGGTGTTTGCACCCAAGGATGAACCAGACTTGTGGAGGCCTACCATTTTTTTTCGGAGGTCTCGGCTGATTTCTTTTGATTTTCCTATAATGTCAAGCGAAGAGGCACTGAGTTTGAAGGTAGGCCTTGAAATACATCCACAGGTACACTTCCAATTGACTCACATGATTTCAATTAGCCTATCAGAAGCTTCTAAAGCCATGACATACTTTTCTGGAATTTTCCAAGCTGTTTAAAGGCACAGTCAATTTAGAGTATGTTCACTTCTGACCCACTGGAATTGTGATGCAGTGAAATAATCTGTCTTTAAACAATTGTTGGAAAAATGACTTGTCATGCACACAGTAGATGTCCTAACCGACTTGCCAAAACTATAGTTTGTAACAAGAAATTTGTGGAGTGGTTGAAAAACAAGTTTTTATGACTCCAACCTAAATGTATGTAAACTTCTGACTTCAACTATATACAGTATATTTTTTAAAATTTTTTTAAAAAATCCCTACACAAGCTTTGTTGTACAGTTAACGGTCAAATACACTGCATTCCAAACAGTGAGCAATAATCTAATGAATACAGGGCATGTGAAATTATACCTAGGCTAAGTATGAGCCTTCCACAACCTTAAGACCTACAATTTTTTACATTTAACTAGGCAAGTCAGTTAAGAACAAATTCGTATTTACAATGACAGCCTAGGAACAGTGGGTTAACTGTCTTGTTCAGAGGCAGAACGACAGATTTTTACCTTGTCAGCTTGGGGATTCAATCTAGCAACCTTTAGGTTAATTGCCCAACGCTCTAACCACGAGGCTACCTGCTGCCCTAATAACTAAATTATTTGATCAAAATAGTTTAACCTGCTTTTTTGCAATAATCACTGATCTGGCGTTGAAGTCTATTAAAATGCCTTGTTTGTAACCAGAACCATGCATAATGTACATTCACTAATAATGACTAACTTCTTGTAGCTGTCTTTATAGAAACTTAACACCGGTCTCATAAACAATATCTTAAGCGCAAGCCCACGAGCTAGTGAGGAAGTAGGCAGGTAATCTTTATTTTTCAAGTTTAGCCAACTTGGATCTACTTGCTAGCTAACAAGGTAGAACAGCGTGCTAGCCTGTCCACTTTGTTCAGATGATGGTATCAAGTTGCCTACCTTATTTCTCAGAATGAGAACGAGTTGCCAATTCTTTGTATACCTATGCTTTATGCTTATTGCACATTTATAAAACACAGACTAGACAGCTAGCATAACGGTCTTTGTCTGAAATGCTGCTGTGTTACATGGTACCACAATGCCACGCGTGACAAACTGAGCAATAATTATCCAGAATCTTTGTTAATTGATACTCCTGTTTTAGTAGTGTCTGCTCTGTATGCAATTTCAGATGTTGCAACATAAAAAGGGTATCGTTAGAAAGGTTAACTTCTCAATGTGTTTGTGTCCATATGAGCGATTCTGTTGGACCAAAACTCAAATGCAAATAGCAAGTTGAAACCTCTTGTCAGAGGTCAGAGAGGAAGAGGTGACCTCTCATCTCTGTTGTTGTGAGTGGCAGGGGGAGGATCTTGGTGTGTGTGTGTGTGTGTTTGTTTGTGTGTGTCTGTAAACAGGAAGGAAGATGCAAAGCGAGAGGTTTCACTCTCACCAAAACTGTCCAAAATAAGCCCACTGTCGCCTGCCTTCCCTCCTTTGGGACAATGACTCCCATTGTTGGGGCGGACACATGAGCATCTCAACATTATATACAGATCTCTGGTGTAGGGAAGGCACAGAAAGGAGCAAAGGAGACGAGACCAAAAATACATGAGAAGAAACGGACATAAACGCTCGTAAAAAAATGTCACCCACTAAAAAAATGATTCTTGCGATACAGGCATTTGAAATATATTGTGCAAAAACATACATTCGAATTAATCAAATGTATTTTATATATCGCCCTAGCCTATGCACAATTCACTACATAGGATCTATGTAACAGACATGAAGCCTCTTAACAATTCAGAGGCATGAGGAAAATTCTGTCTCCTGTCCTAGAGCCTATTTCCCTATCCAGTCCCAATCCAACTGAAAACCCCAAATCCTGACTCCTGTATTGCATGAACATTCCTAACTTTATTCTGTAATCCATTGGTTATATTTTCAAAGCACGTCTCTCACCTATGCATGTTAAAATACCGCTATAACATGTCTAATACTTTCTGCCCATGATAGAGCTTCGGTAGAGAATGTGTGATCAACAAACAGTATAATAGTAGATATGGATATTTATCTTAAACACAGTTGGTCCCCGTTAAGATACTTTTGGCCATGTTGTCTGTCAAGGTATGTGGACATCTTCTCGTCGAACATCTCATCTCTCCAAAATCATGGGCATTAATATAGAGTTGGCCTCCCCTTTGCTGCTGTAACAGCCTCCACTCTTCTGGGAAGGCTTTCCACTAGATGTTGAACCATTGCTGCGGAGACTTGGTTCCATTCAGCCACAAGATCATTAGTGAGGTCGGGCACTGATGTTGGGTGATTAGGCCTGGCTCGCAGTTGGTGTTCCAATTCATCCCAAAGGTGTTTGATGGGGTTGAGGTCAGGGCTCTGTGCAGGCCAGTCAAGTTCTTCCACACCAATCTCAACAAACCATTTCTGTATGGACCTCGCTTTGTGCACGAGGGCATCGTCACGCTGAAGCAGAAAAGGGCCTTCCCCAAACTGTTACCACAGAATTGTCTAGAATGTCATTGTAGGCTGTAGCATTAACATTTCCCTTCACTGGAACTAAGGGGCCTAGCCCGAACCATGAAAAACAGCCCCAGACCATTATTCCTCCTCCACCAAACTTTACAGTTGGCACTATGCATTTGGGCAGGTAGTGTTCTCCTGGCATCCGCCAAACCCAGATTATTCAGTCGAACTGCCAGATGGTGAAGCGTGATTCATTACTCCTGAGAACGCGTTCCCACTTCTCCAGAATCCAATGGCGGCAAGCTTTACACCGCTCCAGCCGACACTTGGCATTGCGCATGGTGATCTTAGGCTTGTGTGCAGCTGCTCGGCCATGAAAACCCATTTCATGAAGCTCCAGACTAACAGTTCTTGTGCTGACGTTTCTTCCAGAGGCAGTTTGGAACTCGGCAGTGAGTGTTGCAACTGAGGCACTTGGCGGTCCTGTTCTGTGAACTTGTGTGGCCTTCTACTTCGCAGCTGAGCCGTTGTTGCTCCTAGACGTTTCCACTTCAGAATAACAGCACTTACAGTTGACCAGGGCAACTCTAGCAGGGCAGAAATTTGACGAACTGACTTGTTGGAAATGTGGCATCCTATGACTCTTCAGTACTCTATCATTAGTAAATATCAGTTTCATTTGCTCTGTAATCTTTACATAGTGGTGCAGCCAAGCTGACACAAAGGCACAAGCGCTGCCATAGTAACCATATCTCGGTTTAAACGGTATAAATGGGCACTTACGTTTTTTGTTGTATTTCTCTGGATAAATATGAATTATTCCCGGCATTGAAACTTGGTAGATTTTCGGGGAAATATGAATCCCTAGTGAGAACAATGAGGAGGAGGATGGAAAATAGCTGTCCTCCGGCTACACCGGGGTGCTACCCTAGAGGGTGCTGTTGAGCAACTGCAGACCATTGCAAAACTGTTTTAAATGAATCAGTTATTTTGTGACGTGAATATATTTATATAGTTTTATCTAAAAAGGATAACTTTTTTAAAGTTTCACTATTTTTATGAAATTCGTTGAGTAATATGGTCCTCATCCTTCCTCCCCTGAGGAGCCTCCATTGCTATATTAATATTAAGTGATCTGGTTTTTACTATTTTATTAAAAAAGAAAAACATTTCAGTCGGCTTGAGAGCCAAAGGGTGCCTAGGGAATGGAACGGGAGAGAACTTGGTTGGCCTTCAAAGCAAAATCAATATGACTCTCTGCTAGTGCTGATATTGCTGCAGGTGGATTTCAAGTTGTGCTAAGAATTGTACATGGTGCATAGTTTTACATCTTTGCCAAAGCGATAACTCACCTGTCATTTTTCAGTCATGAAGTGGTGTCAATATATTGATGGGAGGGCTATGATAATGATTTGTATTACTATCAAAATGCATGCAAAACAAGCTATGAGGCTCTCATCTACCCATCCTCTGTATTGACATACATTTCGAACTGACTATTACTGCTGTGCACTCTTTGCTGTTAAAGATACAGGTAACTGCTACAATAAAGGAAACACTTGAGAAAAAGGGATACAAAATATATTGAAAGCAGTTGCTTCCACACAGCTGTGGTTCCTGAGTTAATTAAGCAAATAACATTCCATCATGCTTCGGGTCATGTATACAATTTTGGCTACAATGGCTAGAAGAAGAGGTCTCAAAGGAGCATAGTGGTTTAAAGGGTGTTTGTGTTTGCGTGTGTGTGTGTGTGCGTGCGTGCGTGCGTGTGTTAGAGTATGTGTGTGTGTCTCAGTCACCAGATCTCAACCTAATTGAACACGTTTTTCTACCACCACCAACAAAACACCAAATGATGGAATATCTCGTGGAAGAATGGTGTCAGATCCCTCCAATAAAGTTCCAGGCCCTTGTAGAATCTATGCCAAGGCGCTTTAAAGCTGTGCTAGCGACTCATGGTGGCCCAACACCCTATTAACACATTTTATGTTGGTGTTTCCTTTATTTTGGCAGTTACTTATTTACTCCATTCTGTGAAACATACCTGTACTCGTAACATTTACCCATCTAAACACAAATGAGAGTGAAAGCCTCACATGTACAGTAAAACTGAATTACCATTAGCCTATAGATACTGATTAAGGTCCTTTGGAAACTAACTGCTGTCAGTCGTGAGGACTGTGTGTGTTATAATAAAATGTTCAGCAGTGGTGTAGTGGTGCCTGGAGAAGTGGGTATACTCTAATTTTGCCCAAAAATGTCCAGCGAAGGAAAGGCGCCCTGTGGGAAAACTTCTATGAGAAAGGGTGACAAACTGAATTACCTAAAATAATAAATCCCATGTTGGTCTTTCACAGTCAGGCCAATCCAAGCTGTACTGTGCAAGTAGACTTATAGTAGGCCTACTATTGAAACAGATAAATGAGGTTGTCAACTGAGTCAGAAATTCACCGGTTTCAGACTTGACAGGTTTTCAGGTTTTTGTTCTCAAAGTTACACTTTTTTTAACAGAAAAACAACCAAATGGAAAGTCCATAACAATGCTTAAACCACATCAGGAGACCACTTTTAAGGTCTGGGATTTTTTGTTTGTTATGTAGTTACCCTTTAATTCAAGTGTGCAGGCAGCTAGAACTGTAGTTTGGTTTGCAGTGTTTTGGTAGCACATGAAAAGGTTTGAAACACTGGATTGATGCGAATAATGATATCATTCTACTTTGTAGCTAGTTTAACTGAGAAGGTTTTTGGGCAAGTCCTTCCATCTACCGGAAGACTGTTAGGCCTTACATACTATCAAATTGCATTTTGGAACCATCACGCGTAGGGCTACTGTCGTGTGCACATTGCTGCGCCTACAATGTGAAGAAATAATAGTTTATCAACATGTTAAGCTCAATATTCTGATCGGTTCCATCAGCCCTATTCATTGATAAGGTGGATACCTCCACTATCACTACTTTGATACTTATCCGTGGGGATTAAGAAGTGAGTGTACGCAATGCCCACTGAAAAATAAGTGGGTATACGGTGTATTCCTGGGATATACCCTCCACTACATCACTGATTTTCAGTGATTCTGTGTATGATATCCAGAGCACAGGAGGTTGGTGGCACCGTAATTGGGGAGGGCGGGCTCGTGTTAATGGCTGGAGCAGAATAAGTAGAATGGTATCAAATACATCAATACATGGTTTCTATGTGTTTCATGCCATTCCATTTGCTCCGATCCAGCCATTATTATGAGCTATCCTCCCCTCAGCAGCCTCCACTGATCCAGAGCCTGTTTTATCTATACTGTAATGTAATGAAGATCCCGACCATGTTACTACAGGCAGCTCCAGGCCCACCATCACCCCCAGCAACCCCTACCTGGTCATTCCACTCAATGCCCCCTTCAGTCTGCGTTGCCAGGGTGACCAGGTGATGCGGTGGCAGAGGGAGGACCGTCCAAAGCTGAGGGGCGAGGTGCGGAGTAATGGGGCGTCCGACCTGGACATCCCCAAAGCTCAGCCTGTCCACATGGGCCGATACATCTGCCTGGAGGAGAGCAGCGGAGAGCAGAGCTCTGTCTACGTCTTTGTCAAAGGTGTGTGTTTCTGACTCAACATTCATGGCCCTGTGTGCCTGTGTGGGCATGTATGTGAGATGTGTATGTGATATGATTGAGTTTTTATGTGTATCTGGGTATGAGGGAGTGAGTGAGCCAGCAAGCTAGAGAGAGAAAGAGAGGGGTGGGAGAAAGAATGCACATGAGAAAGGAACCTGTTTTTCTCTGATCTTGTAAAACATTTTTTGAGGCAGAACAAGTGATAAAACCTTTTCTTAGAAGGGTATTGTTTGAGGTTGAGTTTGTGCATGAAGGTTTTTACAAGTGTCTCCTGGATCGATCGGTATTTGGATCAGTCTTCAACACTACTTAGACAAGTGCCATGACTATAGGGCAGTACATCTAGATAGAACTGCTTATTTCTTGGAAAGTGTATGTGTGTGTGTGTGTGTCAGTGATTGATTGATTATTGCCTAAAGAGCAAACTGGATCTGTATCAATGTTTGGCTAACACAATTAGCACCATCTCCTAATCTGTTATCTCAGTATTATACATACTATCTCCTCTCCTAATCTCCTCTCTCCGTATTATACACACTATCTCCTAATCTCCTCTCTCAGGAATATACATATTTTCTCCTAATCTCTTCATTCAGTATTATACATACAGTACATACACTCTGTACATCTTTCCATATACACTGTAAAAGTAAAAGTGGGACAACGCTGATTGGAATGATTGAAATCAAATACCAAATTTGACTAATCAATGTGATTTTTGGAATTTAATTGAATGAAAGCTTCTGAATTGCTTTCAACACTTGTGGTGGGGGCAATGTAACGGCGGCAGCCTAGCAGAAGATTTGGATGCGTGGTTTATTGGGGGCATGGCTTTCAGGTTGTTCATTTTGGCTACCCATGAGAGTGAATGTCATTCCAGTTTTTGTGCTCTATTGTAATCGACATTCAAACTTAAACTTCTACACTGCCAGGTTTTGTAATGATACTGGCATAACTGCATGTGATACTGAAGAGTGTTGGTTACAATATTGTGGCTACTAAATATACAAGTATTTTGTTAAAAAATATGTTTGTTAACATTATTGAAGAAACTTTCTAAATTTACAGGGAGTTTAGTTAATTGCTTGTAACCCAATTGAAGAAATACGTAATTCCAAATAAAAAATGTAATGAGATTTTGGACAGAATTTGATGTATTTACATGAAATATTAGTTTGTATGTGTTATTTTGTAGGTTGAACCAAAGGGGAAGTGTTGAAAGAAAGAAATAAGTTGCAACTTGAAATATAGGTTTGATAATAATCAAATAAAACAGTTGCCATTAAATAATATATTTGTTTTCAGCAAATGAGTATTTATCAAAGTTATTTAAAAAAAAGTTGATCCAAAGATAATTTTTGTACAGTCTACCTGTGGTTGTTTTCATACCACAATGTTGATTTTAAGTTGTTGTTTTGGCAGATCCTGATAATGCCTTTAGAAAGACTATGGTGTTCAGTATCCTAACTCGTGCGGGAGACAGCGCCTCCATCCCCTGCCTAGCAACTGACCCGGGCGTGGTCAACCTGAGCCTGGAGCCGTGTCATGGCGGTGCCCTCCCTACTGGCCTCCACTATGTTGCCAGCCTGGAGCGGGGCATGGTTATCTTCGACACTCAGAAGGCCTTCGAGGGCTGTTATATCTGCACTGGCAGACTTGGCAGCGCTCACGTTAAATCACATCACTATGATCTGAATGTGCGCCCAGGTAAAATAACATTATTTGTGTGGGTTCTAGGATGTGAAGTACAGTATTCAGATCTTTTATTTGATATTCAACATTTTTTATCTCAGTCCCAGACACGGCCCCTGTGATTGAGATGCGGGAACCCAAGAGGGTGATCCTGACACGGGGCCAGACTCTTACCCTGACCTGCAGCACCACCAACGTCAACGGAGACATCAAGCTGAAGTGGGCCGCACCGCCCGGCACGGTGAGAACCCTTTGCCCTCTCTTTGCGGGGTTGGCCAGGGAAGCTGGAGGGATACCATGGAAAGATCTCCAACAAATTGACTGAAAGAGAGATTGAGATTGGAATTTTATTGGAAAAGCTGAAAAGATATATGTCAAATTCGGGGATATGAAGTTATAACAAAAGCTCTCAGAACAATGTTTGTAAGATTTAGAAGGGACTATAGGAGTTATGAAGGGTTTACAAGAGAGTCCAAAACGCTCCAAGACTGAAACTTCAGTATCTTGAGAAACCAGTGTGATGGGAGGTTGCAGGACTAAGTTTTACTGAGTCTCAGGCTCGTCACAGTGAGGTGTGTGTTTACGTCTGTGTGTGTGTGTGTGCGTGTGTGTGTGAGAAGTTAGCCCTCCTGTCCCCCTGGCCGGAGAGGGAAGGAATGCAGAATGCCAGGATTAACATGGTTCATCTCTAGACATCTCTGGGTGTTGATTGACAGGATGCCGTGTGGGCTTCGTATCCACAGCAACCGGCGGTGGAGAATGCCTCACGCATCCTGACTGATCCCATCAAACACGTCCGTAGCGCTAGGCTCTACATCAACTCTGTCAGGGCACGGGATTCTGGGAGATATCGATGTGAGGGTCAGAATGAGAAGGGGATCAACTCTGAGTCAATCTGGCTGGACGTCTACGGTGAGTAAGGAATTACAGTGTATGGTCAATTATGTAAAACTACTGCTGATCAATATTGAAATTCTCAATTTGAATGGGTGGTATTATGTATTTCCATGACATGAAGCTATCGCGACACTAATTTGAAAACCTAAGTGGAAATTAAGTGGTTTTGTTTAGAATACATCAAGGGCATTGTGATGTCATTGTGTCTGACAGGTGGGTTTGTCTTCCAGATAGAGGATTCATTCATCTGACTCCATCAGACAACGGCACAGTGCGTGTTCGTGCTGGTGAGAGTCTGTCCCTGCATGTGGACATGGAAGCCTACCCCAAACCACACACCTTCACCTGGAGCTTCTCAGGCCAGCAGCTCAGGAACACCTCCGACCATGTCATCACCACACAGAACCACCAACATAGGTACACACACACACACACACACACACACACACACACACACACACACACACACACACACACACACACACACACACACACACACACACACACACACACTAACACACACACACAGCTAAACTTGTGGGGACATACAATTCAAAATCCAATTTTCCTTAACCCCTATCCCTTACCCTAACCTTAACCCTAACCCTTAACACCAAAATGTAACCTTAACCCTAAACACTAGCTGCTAACCCTACCTCCTAACCCTAACCCCAACCCTAAACCTAATTCTAATCCCTAGAAATAGCATTTGACCAAAATGTCCCCAGTTGGTAAAAAGTTTGTTTGTGTACTATTCTTGTAGGGACTTCTGTTCACCACAAGTATAGTTAAACACACACACACACACACACACACACACACACACACACACACACACACACACACACACACTAGAAACAAATGAGTGCCTCAGGGCTTTTAGTGAGTGGAAGTATTGTGCAGTTAAACTGTGGGAAAATAACTGTCTTTCTGGTGGTAAATAACCATGAGGCAGTTTCTGACCTAGGCAGAGCACTGGTGGCTTATTACTGGTGGTAAATAACCATGAGGCAGTTTCTGACCTAGGCAGAGCACTGGTGGCTTATTACTGGTGGTAAATAACCATGAGGCAGTTTCTGACCTAGGCAGAGCACTGGTGGCTTATTACTGGTGGTAAATAACCATGAGGCAGTTTCTGACCTAGGCAGAGCACTGGTGGCTTATTACTGGTGGTAAATAACCATGAGGCAGTTTCTGACCTAGGCAGAGCACTGGTGGCTTATTACTGGTGGTAAATAACCATGAGGCAGTTTCTGACCTAGGCAGAGCACTGGTGGCTTATTACTGGTGGTAAATAACCATGAGGCAGTTTCTGACCTAGGCAGAGCACTGGTGGCTTATTTACAAAAATCAGCTTCTATAATGTGAGTTGTTTTTTAAATGTTGTTGTTGATTCAATCACCAGGTACAACATTGTGCTGAGGCTGGTGCGTTTGAAAATGTCGGAGAGTGGAGTCTACACCTTTTATGCCTCCAATGGTGACGCATCAGTCAATCAGTCATTTTCGGTCTACGTAATCAGTAAGTCGTAACATTATATTCTCTAAATGTTTTCTGTGCCCTGGAGCCACACATACATTATGTAAGGAAATGGGGAGTTAGAGACTTAATTTCTACATGCTATCAATATGATGTAATTAATCATTAACATGGTGTGACATTTATGACTAGATTTTCACAGATTATTCAACATGTTAAAGCCCAACCACTTATTCCCCTCCTCCCCCCAACCATCAAAACAGTAAATCAGAGCATTACAGTTAATTCATGTACAGGCCCATAACTAGGGAAAATAGTTGAAGATATTAGTTTGCCAATTTACTTCTAATCTATTTTTTATAATCACATGCTTTGTAAACAACAGGTGTACACTAACAGTGAAATGCTTACTTACGGGCCCTTCCCAACAACGCAGAATACAATAATTTAAATAAATTATAATAATAGAAAAAATATTAACACAAGGAATAATTACACAATGAGCAGTGATAGCTTGGTTTTATACATTGGGTACCAGTACCAAGTCGATGTGCAGGGGTATGAGGAAATAGGTAGGGGTAAAGTGACTTGGCAACAGGATAGATAATAGACAGCAGCAGCAGCGTGTGTGATGAGTGTGTAAGTGTGTGTGTGCCTGTGTTATGTGTGTGTGTGTGTGTGTGTACGTGTTGGCGTGTAAGTATGTGTGAATGTGAATCCCCACCTGGTATCGTCACTAACATCTCTGTGCCTCTGTCAGGTAAACCAGAGATTGTATCTCACGAGGGCCCGGTGGACGGACAGGTGCGATGTGTAGCTAAGGGATACCCCGCCCCACAGATCACCTGGTACTACTGTGAACAGCCCTATATGAGGTGACAACACACACACACACACATACTCACAATGGCATGCTATGATTGGACTTCGTTGATAGACCAATGGAATTTTGAAATGTAGCTGTATTTACTTAATGTTACTCTAAGAAGATATTTGTTTCAACCCTCAGTAAGAGGGTTTCAACATGGTCTAATTATCTTGACCTTCCAACAGTAGAAGCAGATGTGGGATTGGACAAGCATGACTTGATGGTGGACTGAAGGGAGATTACCCTTATGTGATTAAGGATTGGGCAGAGATGATTTGTGATTGGTTTGTTGGCTTGGCACGAGAGGACTGTGTTATGATTAGGGGATTGGACAGTATGTTCTAGGAAGTTCCCTTTTAGTCAGTCAGTATAACATACTATGGGGAGTCAATGACCAATCCTTTTCAGCTAAAGCAAACTGGCTATATTCCCGGGGCTTGCATCCATTTCCAAAATGTTTAGATTTTTGGATTTCCTGAAAACCCACTACTTTCTACTCTGACAGTTCTTCCTTGCTTGAGTAAAATGGCCAGTGGTAAGAATAAGTTCAAAACGGCTAAGCAGCTGAGTTTGAAAATCTGACTGGGGCATGTGGTTTCACAATGAAAATGAAAGATACTCACGAGTGCTGTCCTTTTTCCTGCGGTGGAAACACACTCATCAGGCTTTAGTTTGGATCAGTTCGTGTGACTATTGTCTCCAGCTGGGTTCAACGTCCTTTGGGAGTCACGCTGACTTCGTGAGGAAGGTTGGTGATCAGCGTTGATAGGGGTGATCTAAGCCGAGTTAGGCTCATTCCGGTTTCTCTGGCAGTGTTCAGAGTCCGGATTCTGGACTATCCCTGATTGACTCTGGAGGGTTTTCAGAGTATGAATTGGATGACCTCAGTCCGGGGCAGCCAGAAGCCCCGGCTGTGGATTCGGCGGGGAGAGTGAACCATTGGTGGTGAACGCACCTTTGGTGTTTTTCTCTCCCTCAGTGGAGTTCCTCCAGGTTTGGGGTAAGGTGTTTACCTCCTGTCCCTGCAGCAGTGAGTCGTTGCTTACGCCTGTGTAAAGATTCTGCCGATGAGTGGCGAGTTACTTAGCTCCAGAGGCTAACAATAGGTCTATTCCTAGCTCAGAGGTCCCTGAACCCGGTGTGGGCCGGGTATCAGAACACCTAGTTCCTTCCCCACATTCGGACACTCGGTTGTCAAGAGTGGTGGATATTTAAAAAAATAATTTTTATCCCAGTACTCAGGGTGGCATTCTGCCCCTTCAGGATATAATGTATGCGAGACTGGCAGCGTGTTCTATCAAGTGGTGGGCAGGCGCAGTTTCACCATGGTAGATGAGGACAGTGGTGAGGGGCTACGGTCTGCAGTTCGCTGTGCATCCTCCTCCTTTTCGTGGAGTCATTACGTCATTGGTCTTCAAGGTCCTAGCGCCTGTCTTGAGAGAGGAGATTTCCTCTCTCCTTCAAAAGCACGTTATTGTGGTGGTTCCCATGTCAGAAGTACAGAGTGGTTAGTGCAGCCGGTACTTCGTAGTTGCCTAGAAAATTGGAATATTGCATCCTAATCCTGGACTTACGTGTTTTAAACAAGCACATCAAAGTTCAAAATGCTCACACTATGCTGGCTATTGCAGGCGGTACATCCCAGCGATTGATTCACATCATAGATCTGAAGGATGCATATTTTCATGCGCTATACATCCTCCCCACCTATCACCCCACACCTTTTCTATGGCTGTGGAGGTGGCTTTGGCACCACTTCGGTGCCAGGGGTCAGAGTATTATCTGGGCGGTTGGCTGGTCAAGTGAACAGGTGGAGCTCCACACTGCCACCCTGGTTTTGCATATTCAGTCTTTGGGGTTCATAGTGAATCCCCAGAAAAGTTGTTTGACTCTGGCTCGGCGCATTCAGTTTCTGGATCTCATAATGGAATCAATTCTGAATTGTGTTTTTGTCCCAACAAAGAAGGGTTGCATTCAGGCTCTGTCTGGCACAGTTTCAGCTGGGGCACTTGGTGGTTTTCTTGCTTGTGCCTGTGATTATTGGGTCTGATGGCCTCTATGATAGCTGTGGGGCCTCTGGGATTTCTGTTGATGCATCTGTTTCAGCACTGGGCGCATCTCGCCACTGCCATCGGTTGCTCAAGGTATTCTGTCATGCCTAAGGGTGTTGACTCCTTGGAGTCGTCCGCAATTGCTGTGTCAGGGGATTCAAATGGGCCGGGTAGTGTCCCGCAGGGGTGGTCACGACACCAGTATCCTTACTGGTATGGGGAACGCTGTGTGTTACTCGGCTACTCGGATTTGGTCAACAGCGCAAAGGCCACTGCAAAACAACTACCTAGAGCTACTGACTGTTTTGCTAGTGCTGAGGCAATTCCTTTTGATGTTGGAGGGCCAGCATGTGTTGGTAAGGTCCGACAACAGGACGGTGGTGGCGTACATCAACAGGCAGGGACGGACGCTGTCTCTCAGTCTCCTAACCTGGCCCATTATCTGCTCGTATAGAGCAGTGAGCATGCCCTGTTGCACAGGGCAACATATATTCCAAGTTTTCTCAATTTGAGTGCAGATCTACTTTTAAGGGAACGTCCGGAGTGGGGACTGCACTCCTCGGTGGTGGCACAGATTTGGGACCGGTTCTGCATGGCCGATGTAGATCTTACGCATCGCGAGTAAACGGGCATTGTTGTCTGTTCTTCTCAATGAGGGATCTGAGTGCTCCATTAGGAACGGATGCGTTGGCGTATCAGTGGCCTCGGCCTCTGCTCTATGCGTTCCTCTAGGGGACCTGATTCAGGCCACCATACAGAGGGTCTGTCAGGAGGGTCTGTTATTGATTCCGGTGGCTCCCCGTTGGCCCAGACAACCCTGGTTCCATGGAGATCATTTGCCTGTTGGGCGGGGACACGCGGGGGGTTCCATGTCGTTGGGATCTATTGTCCCAGGCGCAGGGGAGGATTTGGCACCCATGACTGAACGGTTGAATTCGATGGCTCCCCTAGCTTACCCGCAAACGTGATTACAGTCGGCCTGTGTGCCTCTACGAGAGAGTTATATCTTTAAGTGACATGCATTACAGGCTTGGTGTCAGATTGAGGGAGTTTCTCCTTTTCAGAGCTCTTTGGTAGACATTTTGATGTTCTTGCAATTACTTTTTGAGCAGGGCCCTTCTTTTTCCACATTGAACATTTATATGGCAGCCATTTCGGCATGTCATGTAGGGATGAATGGCTCTGCCCCAGGGTCTCATCCTCTGGTGGTGCGGGTCCTGGAAGGCGTGTGTGCGCTCGGAGCAGGGTCAAAGCCTATGGCACTGACCTGGTGTTGGTCCTGGGCGCTCTGTGTGAGCCTCTTGAATCATTAGAGTGTGTGGACCTGAAAGTCCTTTCCTTCAAGACTGCCCTGCTATTTATGGCCTTGGTGTCAGCCAAGCCTGTTGGGGGGATCTCCATATGCTATCAGTACACCTTTCCCTATTTGGAGTTTGCACCTGTTGACTCCAAAGTGAGATTACATCCTGTGGTGGCATATTTCTGCTTTACCAAATGAGGAGAGAGTTACAAACTTCACACACCAGTCAGAGTTAAACTACATATTTTTTTAATAAGAGCTTTGCAATAGCCTTTATGACTTTCAATGATGCGCTATCTCTAATGAACCATTGAAAAGTACCACCAGAAAAGTACAAAGATCTTTTATAGCCAAGATACACCCCTCTCAACTTACATGACGAACCACAGATCATAGGAACTGTTCACAAATAAATACTTTTTCTTTAGAAAGGAGTATCCCTAATCCAGATAACATTCACTATAAATTATCGTTCAGATTGGTCCCTCAGACGAGGTTCTAATCCCGTTCCTGGTACTTCATAGTACAAAACACCAACTCATCCAATGGCATATATCAATTATCAACTCTAGATACCCCCATCTCAAGTAAACCCCCTCTTGACCCCACTCCTGGACAAGCTCACTGAGGGGAGTGAGCCTCTAGGTCATACACTATCCCAGGATAAATATAAGATCAGAGAGGACATACAATGTTTCCAGACACTGCCATACACCTTCCCCCAATGGGAAGAGGAGGGAGTAACTGGCGCACAGACATTGTGGAGACAAGTAATTGGTTTCCCATTAATCACACCATCCCTTCACATGGTTTAAGAATAGGTAAAGACACATTCACATATGAAGACAATGTTCCATTCTGTCCTGTTCCCTTTCTGATATTCTGCATAGCACCAGGGACATGTTGAAGACAAGCCTGACCTCTCCCCTCTCTGGGCCCCAGGTGACTGAGCCCCAGCTGAGGGAAAAGTGCAACTGCCAACACTATAGTCCAAAAGGATACATTCTAATGACAAGTATCTCACATAAGCATATTATGCAAATAAAACATCTTAATTATCTGTTACCCAACTAATTCTGATTCATCTGCCACAATCCTAATGCAGTTTCTCCCTAGGTTATGCCTATGTCTTACAGTTCTACCCTTTCTCACCTTCTCTGTTTGCTTTGTAGCATGGCCTGTGTCCGGTGCACAGTTTACACGCGTATATAGATTTGAACAAGGATGTCTGTGTTGTGAACAGCTTTTGCATCAACTCTGGTCAATGTTATGCAGCTCGCGTGTGAGCGCTTTACCAAGTCACAACAGGTGTTCTCGTTTTAGACCTGCGATTACAGGTACGAGTCCTGACATTTCAGGCTCGTAATATAAGTATTGTTCTTGGAACCATGGGGTCTATGGATTTGGGTTGCAGTGACAGTGTGTCAGTACACATAGCCATGTTGCAGCAAGTTCTCATGTCCCCATAGTAAATTATACCCAGTGACCAACTGAAAGGGAACGGACAGTTATGAATGTAACTACTGTTCCCTAAAGGCGGGAACGAGGTATAACATATTTTGGCCTGTGCCTTCAGGGGGTTTGGGTTCGCTGAAGAGCGGTATTGAATTGAGAAAATGGATGTGAGCCCCGGTATTATAGCCAGGAAGGAGGAGCTTCCCAGTCTGGCTCGGCATCTATTGGCCCATTGGGCATGCTTTCAGTTTGCTGCAGGTGAATAGGATGGGTCGTTGACTCCCCATAGTATGTTATACCGCATTCAGGAAACAGTAGTAATATTCATAACTTCACTCTATTTATAATAAGCATGGCAACACCAATCCAAGCAAACTCTGGCAATGAGTCAGAGGCGATTGGCTAGTCATTATCCTATCGCTTTCAATTATGATCAAAACGACTTAGAGAGCTGTCCAACTCAAACAAACATGCGTACAGTTACCTTTGAAATGTTTGTTTACATAAGTCACAAGGTGATGGTATGAAATGTGCCCCCCTCCCCATATATTTGTTTTATTGAGATTGTTTTCACTTCCTGTACCTCTAAGGTATTGTTGTTTTAGTAGATGCTGACATGGAGGAACATACAGTATATCCTTTAGTTTGTTGTGGAAGACTGGCATTGTATGGGGATGGACTGATTTAGCCTGGCACAGTGAGGTTTTATTTAGACATTTAAGACCAATGTATGCTTGTATGCATCATGCCCCAGTTTTGTCCAAAGACTCTCTGTACCTGGCTGTTGTTTTGAGGGCACACATGGTGAACACATGGTCAACAATTCCTTAGTCTCCTGTTTGTTTACTCATAACAGCTCATTCAACCATTTTACATTTACAACTGCTGTGTTCATAGAGCCATGTGAAACAAGCAACATTGCATTAAATCTACTAAAAACGACATCCAAATGCAGTCACATTAGTTTGGTTGACAGTTTGTCCCATCCCTCAGGTGCTCCCACCAGATGAATGCCACTCAGGAGGAGCAGGACATTGTCACAGTGACATTGTTGAGTCCCTCCTTTGGGAAGACTGAGGTGGAGAGCAGGCTGAACATCACCACGGGAAGATTCCACACATTGGAGTGTGTGGCCACCGTGGAGGGAGAGCAGGCCTACACACTGTTCTCTATCAGTGGTGAGTTGTGGTGACATGCGCACACACACACACATAGCAATATACAAATGAGTGGGGAGTTGTTGTAGATTTTTAAATATTTTTTTAATAGATAATACTCAATACGAAAAAACCTAATTAATGTCAGTAATGCAGTACTAACTAAAGTCTCGGCTGTGTTACATTCAGGTCACTGTCACGTGTGCCTCCTCGCAGACCTCTAGGTCACCAGGCTGCTCGTTATGGCGCACACCTGTCACCAGCGTTACTCGCATAATGACACTCACCTGGACTCCATCACCTCCTTGATTACCTGCCCTTTATATGTCCCTCCCTTTGGTTTCTACCCCAGTCGTCATTGACTCTGTTTCATGTCGCTGCGTGGTTTGTGTTTCGTGTTTATTGTTTTGTTTATTTATTAATACACTGACTCCCTGTACTTGCTTCGCGACTCTCAGCGCACTCATTACAGTCAAGGTCCATTCAGGTCAGACTGCTCCCATTATGTCTGAGCTGAGGTGCAGCGTTACAGCTGTTTCTCTTTATGTGGCTCAAGGTCATGTAAGTGATCCGCACCATCAACACTCTTCAGCTCAACTCGAAGGATTTCGCAATTATAATCCACTGATTGTTTACGAAAGACTTGGGTTTTTGACATAGATCTTACCCATAAACAGAGGTGCAATATTAAACATTGATTATAGGGCCGGAGTCTGTTTATATAAACATAGGTGGGGAGAGATAACACAAACCTGTGTGATGTGTGATAATGTCTCATCACTTACTAGCAGAAATGATCATCAGTGGTAGGGGCATAGTGTAGTTTTGGAACGCGAATCCAACTTCCTAGAACATCCTGTTTATATACTGTCTGATGCGCTACTCTAATATGACGGCAATTGAAACCAGAGTGAGAAGAGAGTTGTCTTAGCGTGGGTATGGAGAATGAGATTGCGATGGTGTAGAGGAGGAAGGGAAGTTGCCTGGACACATCGGGCATGTGGGTGGCATTATGGACGAGGAGTGTGTAGCCAGGCAGGACAGGCTTGTGGGAGCTTGTGCCCAGGCCTTAGTGCTTATTGGAGCAGGGCAGACACGCGGAGACTTGCAGGGAAGTCTGGACAACAGTTGGAGCCCTTGCCACCCTGAATGTTTAAACACTGTGGGAATTTTGGACGTGGCCAGCCAAGGAGGCAGGAAGCTGTAGGGAAAGAATAAAGGGATGGAGGGAGAGCTTTAAAAGCCACTGACAGGTTTACAGAAGATTAGTTCCTGCAGACTCTGCATTCTGAGATGATTTGAAATGGAGAGAAATCCTCTTATGGCTAAAGAGCTTATTACACCTAGTGTACAGAGCTAGGAAAACAATAACACCACAAACCGCTACAGTACACAAAGGAACAGACGACTTATTATACAGCAGTTTTACACAACAACAGCAGCAGTACTGCGTCATGCTGCACAACACCACAGCATGCTACATACTGTGCAGTGCCTTCGGAAAGTATTCAGACCCCTTGACTTTTTCCACATTTTGTTTGGTTACAGCCTTATTCTAAAATGTATTAAATATTTTTTTTACATCCCCAATCTACACACAATACCCAATAATGACAAAGCAAAAACTTTTTAATTTGTTTTTGCTAATTTATTAAAAATAAAAAACTGATATCACATTTAAATAAGTATTCAGACCCTTTACTTTGTTGAAGCACCTTTGGCAGCGATTACAGGCTCAAGTCTTCTTTGGTTTGACGCTACAAGCTTGGCACACCTGTATTTGGGGAGTTTCTCTCATTCTTCACTGCAGATCCTCTCAAGCTCTGTCTGGTTGGATGGGGAGCATTGCTGCACAGCTATTTTCAGGTCTCTCCAGAGTTGTTTGATCGGGTTCAAGCCTGGGCTCTGGCTGGGACACTCAAGGACATTCAGAGACTTGTCCCGAAGCCACTCCTACGTTGTCTTGGCTGTGGGCTTAGGGTCGTTGTCCTGTTGGAAGGTGAACCTTCACCCCAGTCTGAGGTCCTGAGCACTCTGGAGGAGGTTTTCGTCAAGGATCTCGCTTTACTTTGCTCCATTCATATTTCCCTCGATCCTGACTAGTCTCCCAGTCCCTGCCGCTGAAAAACATCCCCACAACATGATGCTAACTCCACCATGCTTTACTGTAGGGATGATGCCAGGTTTCCTCCAGGCGTGACACTTGGCATTCAGGCCAAAAAGTTTAATCTTGGTTTCATCAGACCAGAGAATATTCTTTCTCATGGTCTGAGACTCTTTAGATGCCTTTTGGCAAACTCCAAGTGGGCTTTCATGAGCCTTCTGATCCCCAATCAAAGACAAAGATAGACAGCTGCCTCTGATTGGGAACCATACTCACCCAAAAACACAAAGGAATAGAAAACATAGATTTTCCCACCCGAGTCACACCCTGACCTAACCAAACATAGAGAATAATAAGGATCTCCAAGGTCAGGGCGTGACAATCTGGCCACTCTACCATGAAGGCCTGATTGGTGGAGTGCTGCAGAGATGGCTGAAAGGTTCTCCCATCTCCACAGAGGAACTCTAGAGCTCTGTCAGAGTGACCATCTGGTTCTTGGTCACCTCCCTTCTCCCCTGATTGCTCTTCCTAGATACAAACATTAGCTCCAGGAAGAGTTTTGGTGGTTCCAGACTTCCTACATTTTAGAATGACGGAGGCCATTGTGTTCTTGGTGACCTTCAATGCTGCAGACATTTTTTGTACCCTTCCCCAGATCTGTGCCTCGACACAGTCCTGTCTCTGAGCTCTACAGATAATTCATTCGACCTCATGGCTTGGTTTTGCTGTGACATGCACTGTCAACTGTGGACCTTAAATAGACAGAAGTGTCCAATCAATTTAATTTACCGCAGGTGGACTCCAATCAAGTTGTAGAAAGAGAGCTCAATTTTAAGTTTCATAGTAAAGGGTCTGAATACTTATGTAAATAAGGTATTTCTGTTTTTAATTTTTAATAAATGAGCTAACATTTCTAAAGACCTGTTTTCGCTTTGTCGTTATGAAGATTTGTATTTATTTAATCAATTTTAGAATAAGGCTGTAACCATAACAAAATGTGGAAAAAGTTCATGGGTCTGAATACTTTCCAAAGGCACTGTGACTATAACAGGAATTATGTAGGTAATAATATACAAAGACATTAACAAAATACAGAAAATAAAGTTTGACTCAAATAATAGGATTACTTTAGAGTGATTACCACATAGCACTCTCCACATAAGAAGCCTAATATAAAGCCATACATAAGATCTGATCTCTTCCTGTGTTTCTGTCATTCTCTCATAGTGCTTCTCTCCTCTCTCTAACGTCCTTCACTGATATCTCTGTATCTCTCTGTGTTGTGTGTTTGTCCCTACAGAGAGAACAGTGCCCCATGAGCTCTTCACCCCTCTGCTGATTGGCTTTGTGTCGGCAGCGGCCCTCCTCTGTGTCATCCTCATAGTGCTCTTCTACAAGTACCTCCAGGTAACTCACCTCTTCTCATGCATGTCACACCCACTTCTACTGCAGGTTACACACCTGAGTATAAAAATGACACACAGTAACTCACAGCCAACGATAAGGTACAGTATCTCAGCATAAACTGTGCTGAAGTACCATGACTGATGTGAGTTTTATGGCATCCTCTGTGCTTCTCCTAATATAAACTCCCTGCTTGCCTCACAGAAACCCAAATACCAGATCCAGTGGAAAGTCATTGAAGGTATCCACGGAAACAACTATGTGTATATTGACCCTACCCAGCTCCCATACGACCACCAGTGGGAGTTCCCCCGGGACAAACTGCGTTTCGGTGAGTTCCTTGGCTTTCATCACACTCAGGAATAGCACATTTAATCATCACCAAGCGGGGAGGTTGCCCCAGACATCTTTTACAGTACATCCGTCATCTCTAATACAGGACTGTAGGATGTTTAGTTTGTTTTTAGTATTACCCAGGTCTATTTAAGATGTGTAGTATCAAGTCATAGCAGCAGCTGTTGAAAGTCTGTTTTGTTTTGGTATTTGGAGCCAGCCAATGTATCTTTGCGGGCTCATAATGATGGATGCACACCCTATTTGCACACCAATTGGTTACAGTTTTACACTTTTGCAATGGCTGTGAGCACACACTAACTGCATGATGTATTTAATGTAGCTGTTTTCTTTTATAAACAACCTCAACCCCTCCCTTTAAGCAAATGTTCTGTTGTTTTTGGAAATTTTGAAACCACCCCAAACAGGATTCTGCGTGTCCTGGTGTCTGCTTTCCCCGCCCTTGCAGGGTAAACCTGGTGATCGTTGGTGCAGGAAGCAGAGCTAGGATGTGGGAGGGGAACACGATGGAATAACATTAGTCTGTCTGTGTTCCATGTCTGCCTGCAGGGAAAACTCTGGGCTCCGGAGCCTTCGGGAAGGTGGTGGAGGCTACTGCTTATGGAATGTCCAAAGCTGATACAGTGATGACAGTGGCGGTCAAAATGCTCAAACGTAAGACCGAAGTGATGACACAAGTGATAATAAAACATTTCAGAGGAGCTGCGTTTTCCGGATAGTTAAAACAACCGAAGCTTCTGCGTATGAGCGGTATTCTCTCCCCCTCCGCTGCAGCAACATATCAAAGACACGCAGGACACAGACAGGCAGTCTAAATAGTGATTTAATGTTGTTTTTTCATCATCATTGCAAACCTTGATTGGTTAAACAGGAGGCAGAGGCAGTCAGCTTTTAACGGTTGTATGTTAGTTGTGGTTAAAACGCTGATTGTTTTTGCCCCAATACAATGTGTAGACTGTGTCCTGCTTGTGCTCCTGAAATGTCCTTAGTAACAACACACAGAGAAAGTTGTCACCTACATCCTAAATTAGCCTACAAAATACACTGAGTGTACAAAACATTAAGGACACCTTCCTAATATTGAGTAGAGTTGTCTTAAGGCTTAAAAATCCTTCTTTGGCCTCCCGAGTGGCGAAGTGATCTAAGGCACTGCATCGCAGTGCTAGCTGTGCCACTAGAGATTCTGGGTTCGAGTCCAGGCTCTGTCGCAGCCGTCTGTGACCGGAAGACTCCATGGGGCGGCGCACAATTGGCCCAGTGTCGCCCGGGTTAGGGGAGGGTTTGGCCAGCAGGGATGACCCTGTCCCATCGCGCACTAGCGACTCCTGTGGCAGGCCGGGCACAGTGCACACTGACACGGTCGCCAGGTGTACAGTGTTTCTTTCGACACATTGGTGCGGCTGGCTCCGGGTTAAGTGGGCATTGTGTCAAGAAGCAGTGTGACTTGGTTGGGTTGTGTTTCGGAGGACGCATGGCTCTTGACCTTCGCCTCTCCCGAGTCCGTACGGGAGTTGCAGCGATGAGACAAGACTGTAACTACCAATTGGATACCTTGAAAAATGGGGTAAAATGTAAATTTAAAAAAATCCTACTTTAACCGTTCTCCTCCCCTTCATCTACGCTGATTGAAGTGGATTTAACAAGTGACATCAATAAGGGATCAAAGCTTTCCCCTGGTCAGTCTATGTTATTGAAAGAGCAGGTCGCCAGGTTGTTGTTTTGTTCACTCAGTTCACTCAGTGTATATATATTTGTGGAATGTTCGTTCAAACCGCAGCTAGTTTTTATATCAGCTGTTCAGAAATAGAGACATAGGCTACATCATCATGTCGATCAAATGGCTTGATGATAAGGGTTCAGAAGAGGGTGAGTAAAGTGAACACATGCGCACAGCGTGATTCGGTTCTTTAGCTCTGGGGAAGAGGCTTCCAGGGTGGCGGTACCGGGTGGGTTACCTTTGGTCGCGCAGCCTCAGACAAGTTTAATGGCAATAAAAAGAGACACATGTTGGTGACAAATCGGTTTATTTTATGGTGTCTGACTAATCAGACCTGGTCAAGTCACAGTCAGAAGACCCCTGGCCCGAATGATGATTGGTGAACACCCTCAACAGATATTTGACTAAATATATTTGAGTAGCTATTGAGTATGTGTGTGTGTGCGTGTTTGCATTGATGTATGTATGCTTGTGACACCGACAGCGGCCAGAGGTGTTTGTGCTAGCACGAGGTGAAACTAGCACAAGCAGATTTCCTTTGATGTTTTCTTTGATGATGACTTTGAAGCACTTTAAAATGATCACGTTCCGATGGTTTTTCCACAGCCAGTGCCCATGCCACTGAGAAGGAGGCGCTGATGTCAGAGCTGAAAGTTCTCAGTTACCTCGGAAACCACATGAACATCGTCAACCTTCTTGGAGCCTGTACTGTTGGAGGTAAGGGGCAGAATGTTTGGAGGACTGTACCAACCATAGAAGAAGAAGAGTTTATCCAAGACTAGAAGTCTATGGTATCATCAATCTGAATGATGTGGGTAACTGGTTTGTCAGAGGTTTTTGAGAAACAGTAATAACCTGAACACTCCCTCTTTTTATCACCAATGATTTTATGGCTTGTTGAGCATTGGATCATGCTTTATGATGTAGGAGTGGTGATCCTGAAACTTACTGTGATTGTATTGGTGTGTCTATACGTCAGAGTATTTTGTTTATCTTTGTTTGTCTTTTGTGTGTTGCTTCTTTGTGTTCTATTTCTACTGTCATGAGACATGGCAATTGTGCTCCTTGTCTTCAGGCCCAACCCTGGTGATCACAGAGTACTGCTGCTTTGGTGACCTCCTGAACTTTCTGAGAAGGAAGAGAGAGACGTTCTTTTGCTCCAAGCTAGGGGACGATAGCTACTACAGGAATGTCATGCTGCAGAGGGGAACAGCCACAGCTGGGTCAGTGTGGACCTTTTACAATTACAAGGAGAGGGTGGTAGTTGAGTGGTGTATAATGATCACAGTATGTAAGGTATGTATGTGCTGTTGCTTTATGTCATCTCACCTGCTCACGGAAGTAAATACCACTGCCGTTGTTGAAAATTCCCCAATTGAACTAAGCATGAAGCACTCTTTGTTGTTATTGAGAAAACATACTTAGAGTAAATGTATCTGGAGATTCACAATTTATGTAAGGGAGGATTTCCTACCCAGTGTGTAGGAGTAATATGTAGTATTGGCATGGCAGCTGAACTGAGATCAGACTGCTCCTTTCCTCCTCACAGAGACAGCAGGAATGGCTACGTGGATATGAGGCCTTCTGTCACTGGCGTCCTGCCAAATGGCTTCTCCTCAGAGAAGAGGCGCTCGATGCGCAAAGCAGGCAAGACATCCACTCTGATAGTCATTGATAATTGTCACATTTATAATTTCAGAGTGAATTTATACAACCTGCAATGTATCTCCCTCTATAAACAATGAAGCTACCTTTCTACACAATGCTGTTCTCTCTATACACCTCTCTAATTATTTTTGCTCCATCCTCTCTCTTTCTCTCAGGTGGTTCCAGTAGTGAGCCAGATGTTGTGAGTGAGATGCTCCATGAGGACGGTCTCTCTCTGGACACAGAGGATCTGCTCAGCTTCTCCTATCAAGTGGCCAAAGGCATGGACTTCCTGGCTTCCAAAAATGTAAGCCCTTCATGTCCTCACCGAAGATCTCCTGTCCTAATAAGCTCCTGAAACCCCTCACCACCAGCTATCTAGAACAACAGGTCTATATTGTACTCTGCAATTCAGTCCAGCTAGTTAAATCCATGAAGGTGGACCATGTTAATGTCCAACCATTCTCTGGAAAGCACCCTTTCCACTGGTATTATTGGTTCATTGTATGAGATTACATTTAGACACACACTAAGATACACACACACACACACACACACACACACACACACACACACACACACACACACACACACACACACACACACACACACACACACACACACACACACACATTAGTTCCATCCTCTTTCTTTCCAAACAATACCAGGATCACATTTCCATGGCTGGTCAACAGGTCCAGGATGCATGTTTGAGCATGCTACTGAAAAATGTATAAGGCATTAAGGCAAGCGGACACCAGACTACAGCCAGGCCCTGTATTAGTATCTGGGTGTGTATGGAACAACTTTTGGGAAAGAAAATTCTCTGTCACAATGTATTAGTAGTATTGAGTGTTCTACAGTATGTTATGTTACCTTGTGCTGTCTTATTGCATTATGTTTCATTATTTGTGTGTGTGTGTGTGTGTGTGTGTGTGTGTGTGTGTGTGTGTGTGTGTGTGTGTGTGTGTGTGTAGTGCATCCACAGAGACTTGGCAGCCAGGAACATTCTCCTGACCCAGGGACGAGTGGCAAAGATCTGTGACTTCGGCCTTGCTCGTGACATCACCACTGACTCCAATTATGTAGTCAAAGGCAATGTAAGTCTGCCCCATCACTTGCTGTAGATCTCAATATGAGTTATAGATACTGCTTTGGACATTTTGCAGTGAAAGCCGTCAAGCACAGGCACTGTATTGATATAAAGTGTGTTTGTCAGCTACAGTGCCTTCAGAAAATATTCCACATTTTGTTGTGTTACATAAAAATACAAATGTCACCCATCTACACAATACCCCATAATGACAAAGTAAAACGTGTTTTTAGAAATGTTAGCAAATGAAATACATAAATATCTAATTTACATAAGTATTCACACCACTGTCAATACATCATGGTTTCCCAAATCCGGTCCTGGGCCCTGGGTGCACATTTTGGTTTTTGCCCTAGCACTACGCAGCTGATTCAAATGATCAACATTTGATGATGATTGGTTATTTGAATCAGCTGTGTAGTGCTAGGGCAAAAAAACTAAATGTGCACCCAGGGGGTGGGGTTCCCAGCACCGTGTTTGGAAAACCCTGCAATACATGTTAAAATCACCTTAGTCTTTCTGGGTATGTCTCTAAGAGCTTTGCGCACCTGGATTGTACAATATTTGCCCATTATTATCTTCTACATTCTTCAAGTTCTGTCATTGGTGGTTAATCATTGCTAGACAACCATTTTCAAGTCTTGCCATTGATTTTCAAGAAGTGCACCTATTGGTAGATGGGTAAAACAAACAGATATTCAATATCCCTTTGAGCATGGGATATTATTACACTTTGGATGGTATATCAATACACCCAGTCACTTTAAAGATACAGGTGTCCGCATCCTTCCTAACTCAGTTGGCGGACAGTGAATGTTCCTGAGTAGCAGATTTACAGTTATGACTTCGTAACTGTAAATCTGCCACTCGGGAACATTCACTGTCTTCTTGGTAAGCAACTATAGTGTAGATTTGGCCTTGTGTCTTAGGTTATTGTCCTGCTGAAAGGTGTATTCATCTGTTTCTGGTGGAAAGCAGACTGAACCAGGTTTTCCTTCAGAATCTTGCCTGAAAATAGCCTAATCTTCATGACTAATGTTCAAATTTAGACGTCAAACAGTATCGAGGTTCTGGTCTAATGCTTCTAAAAATGTTAGCATAACCATGTTCATGGGGTGGCAGTGTAGCCTAGTGGTTAGAGCGTTGGACTAGTAACCGAAAGTTTGCAAGTTCAAATCCCCGAGCTGACAAGGTACAAAATCTGTTGTTCTGCCCTTGAACAGGCAGTTAACCCACTGTTCCTAGGCCGTCATTGAAAATAAGAATTTGTTCTTAACTGACTTGCCTAGTAAAATAAAGGTACAAATAAAAATTTTTTTAAATGGAGCTCTCAACTAGCCATTCCATTTCTTTTTTATCCTGAAAACTCCCTTCCTCTCCGGCAACTGAGTTAGGAAGGATGCGGACACCTGTATCTTTATAGTAACTGGGGGTATTGATATACCATCCAAAGTGTAATAATATCCCATGCTCAAAGGGAATATCTGTTTGTTTTACCCATCTACCAATAGGTGCTCTTCTTTGCGAGGCATTGGGAAAACCTCCCTGGTCTTTATGGTTGAATCTGTGTTTCAAATTCACTGCTCGACTGAGGGACCTTACAATTATCTGTATGTGTGGGGTACTGAGAATTACTGTATAAAATAAATAATTCAAATACTGAGCTATATTGTATGCCAAAAAATGTGGAAAATATATTATGATATACTAATACATTTAACAAGTAATATTTGTATTTCTCAAAAGGTAAGAGTAAAAATGATTGACACCCTTTCAATACCTCACCTTCACTGAGCCTAACATCACTGAGCCTTTAAAAAAAAAAGGCTTAGCTTAAGGTCAATGGCATCATGAACATTTTAGCCAAAACCTCGTTACCTCTGCCAGGAGGCTGAAACTTGGCTGCAAGTGGATCTTCCAGGAAGACAATAACCCCAAGCATACAGCACAATCCATAAAGATATGGTTAATTGGCCACAAAATCAATATTTTTGCAATCACTGAGCCTTGGTTTGAAATTCCAGATCAGCAGAATCTGCATGAACCATTTCCCCTCACCGGTTCTCAAGCCTCCACAGCTGAAGTGATGGAGATGATGGACTACTTCAATAGATTTGCTTTGATGAATTTGCTGAATAGATGGAGTGCATCTGACATATTTGACTGGTTGTGGTTTGTGTTCCACGCAGGCTCGTCTCCCAGTCAAGTGGATGTCTCCGGAGAGCATCTTTGAGTGTGTGTACACATTTGAGAGTGACGTGTGGTCCTATGGCATCTTGCTCTGTGAAATCTTCTCACTCGGTACATACACATTATTCTCTGTGTGTGTGTGTGTGTGTGTGTGTGTGTGTGTGTGTGTGTGTGTGTGTGTGTGTGTGTGTGTGTTTTTTCATTGATTTTTATTATCTTATTTCCTATTTGGCCTATAGGAAGCAGTCCATATCCTGGGATACCTGTGGACTCAAAGTTCTACAAAATGATTAAGGAAGGATACAGAATGGATGCACCAGAGTTTGCACCGAGTGAAATGTGAGTGTGTGTGTGTGTGTGTGGTGTGCGTGTCTAAGTATCTTGAGAAAGAATCAGGGAGTAGGAGAAGTGTATGCGTGGGTGTACTATGCATGGGTGTGAATATGTGGGATTTGAGCAGATGGCAGATTTTATGAATTTGTCTTCACCATAAAAGTTCATATTAAAACGAAAAACATTAACACTTAGAGAAAGAAAAGTGTGTGCAAATATTTGTATTATTTTATTTAACTAGGCAAGTCATTTAAGAACAAATTCTTATTTTCAATGACGGCCTAGGAACAGTGGGTTCCTTGTTCAGGAGCAGAAAGACAGGTTTTTACCTTGTCAGATCGGGGATTCGATCTAGCAACCTTTCGGTTACCGGCCCAATGCTCTAACCACTAGGCTACCTCCCGCCCCTGAACATGTGACTGCTGTGGTTTCAGGTATGAGATAATGAGGTCGTGCTGGGAAGCGGACCCCTTTAAGAGACCCTCCTTCAGCAAGGTGGTGGAGAGGATCGAAAAACAGCTGTCAGACACCACCAAACACGTAGGTCACTCTCATCTAACCTGCTTGTGTACACATGTTGACAGACTATGGATTTAAGTTATTCACCAGCAGTCATTTCTATATTCTGAGATTTTTTTTTTTAAGTACCAAAAGGTCACCATACTAGACGTAGAAGCACCTTGAGATTTTGCTGTATTTAATAGTAGCAAACTACTATACAAATTCAATAAAATATTACCTGCCCTCTTGTTTTAGTAGCATACAGAACATGACTGTGTGCTCCTCCACTGCAACCACCAAGGGCCACATGTTAATACCACCAGACTAGTCAGCCCTCCATCTGTATAGCAGTTGACACACAGAATCGTGTCAACCCTCCATTAATGCACGCACACACTCACACTCACACTCAGTACCCATTGAACGTGACACGAAGGCTAGAGGAGGAGATTAATATGATTGATCGATCACTCGTGCCATAATCACCTCTTTCACTGTGTCATGTCCTCTCTGGTGCGAGTGACAGGGGTGTGAGGTCAAACTAACAGTCTCCTCATGAACTCGGCTCATCTCTCACTTCTGAAACATGCCAGTGAGCTCTGAACACAGAGCAGGTCTTCTCTTTTCACGCCTTCCCCTTCACACCTTCAGACCAGAGGGCTACACTGTCATCTCCTTTCCTCACCATGCTGCATGTTGCTTACGCAGTACGTAGAACTGCAATGAAAACACCTCTCCAACACTCTTTCGCTCTGTTTCTCTTCTCTGTGTAGATCTATCTGAATTTCAGCTCCAAGTTTCCGGTTACAATAGGGCCCCAGGGTACCAGTGTGGACCAGGGGACACAGAACGCCAACGTCCTGCGTCTCAACTCGGTGGGCAGCGGCAACGCCTCCACTCAGCCTCTATTGGCCAGCGCCAGCGACGACGTCTTCCTGGAGGAGATGGGCACCAGGCTCAGGGTCCACCGGGTGTAAGGCCACACCCCCACGATGGCTGCCCCATAAAGTGCCTGTTTAGTGCAGCCCAAACACCCCACCACACCTATCCCAACCATATACTATGTCTAGCTATTAGCTTCCCCCTTCAGACAGAGGCTTGAAGAAGGACGAGGTCCTCTCGAAACCTCTGCTCCTGGCGCCTTTAGTGCATGGACGAGACCTGTCACCCACTGTCTCCATAGTATCTGGTCCTGTCTCTCACAAGCTTGGATATAGTCACACTGTCTTTACTCTCCAGGCCATTGAGCTACTGTGTATCACGTTTGTGCTGTTAGAAATGGACAGTGTATGTTATAGCTCCGGAGCAGTGCTATTTTCTGTGGACTTTTCTCAATGTTGCTTTCACCGTTTCTAAATGTGTTTCATACAGTGTTTATGTTTGCTTCACATTTCTGTTGTCAATGTTAAACTGAATGACTATGTTTTTGTTGTTGTTTTGAATTACCTTTTTATCTCAAACTAAATCATATAGCGTTTTCAATGGTTGGAGCACAATTATTATTTGAGGTGGAGGCACTTACATTTGAACATCATTCCAGATGTAGACATCATGTAATGAAGCTTTCACCTTTTGTCTGCTCCACCTTCCACCCTTTAAGAATTAATGTCAGTATTATTCTACATTTTGTCAGACATTTCTAGGGCCAATGGTTTAAATGACATTCAGTGGGCTAAATCTTATCACTTGATTAGATTGAGATGTTTTAAGTATGGTACTATGACTTCCGCTTTTAGTTGATGTCCCTGTGTATATATGTACATATTGACCTTGGGTATGACTAGTAATAAGTGTATGATGTGAGAGGTAGCATCAGCTTAGATTCCGCCTGGGAGGTTGCCTGCTGGAGATTCCTTGTAAATATGTAAATATGCTTCTGGTGTCCTGTAGCGTATGTGTGACCCTTGTTTACATTTGTCATCAGACAGGTACTGCTGTATCACCGGGGTGTTTACTTAGTGTCTCCAAAGACGGGGGGAGGCTGAAACAGTGCATGGTTATAATGAGCATACTGTACAAGGAAACAGGCGATCACTCTTCAAGGTATTAGCCATTTGATCTTTTCTACTCATACAGATTGTCAAAGAAGGCGTTCTGTTTTGAGGTAAAGCCAGTGATGCTTGTTTCAAATGCCAATGTGGAGCTTGCAGTACAGACCGACAACCGTTAAGCTAACTGTTCTGAGAAAAAGCCAATTTGAAAGTTAAGATGTTAGAGGTGTTTAGTCCGACCAGGTGGTGACATGTCTTATAGCTCCCAACAGTCCTGTGGATAGTAGCGTCAGTGCTCCCGTCCCAGCAGTCAGTAGCTGATTTCTCAGCCATCCCTCTACTCTTTGTGTCCAGCTGCTTCCTCTGACGGAAGTGCTACTTCCAACATCTCTCAACCAGGGCTCTGTATCACTCCAGACCCCCATCACTTGGACTTCCCTCTTCCCACACTGAGATATTGTTGTGAAGAGCACCTGGAAAATGCTGTCTGAATGACTGAAAGGGTGTGTGTGTGTGTGTGTGTGTGTGTGTGTCTGTGTGTGTGTGTGTGTGTGTGTGTCTGTGTGTGTGTGTGTGTGTGTGTGTGTGTCTGTGTGTCTGCATGTGTGTGTCTGTGTGTCTGCATGTGTGCTATTTGTAGGTGCCACTGAATTAAATGTATGAAATTTACCCAACAAACTGTTCAACCCGGTCCTTCCCAAAGCTGGATATTTGTAAATATGTGTGTGAATACAATGTAAGTAATGTGGATGCTGTCTTCATGTTTTATTTTTATTTTCTATTGATATGGTACATTTAATGCACAACTCTGATATGCTGTAATATGAAAAATGTCTTACCAGAAATAGATACACAGATACGTACACCCACATAATATTTACTGTACATCTTCTTCTTTGGAGATAAGCTGCTTGTTTTTTTGTAGATGTGGTAACTACTGTAAACGTACTGTTCCTGTACTGTACATAGTCTTTGTTTGGGCTTTGCTGTAGAATGTATTATTCCTTGTGTAGTGTCATTTTCCCCTTGGCTTGGCACTAACCATTGCATTCTGTCTTCAACAAGCAAGCCAAAACATTTATTTCTTTTTAAACGCTTATGGACAGCTTTGCCTTACAAATCAAGTTGGTTTTCAACCCGAAAACAGGAATGCCTTGTACTTTCATGGAAATGGCAAATATTGTCTAATTTGGCTAATTACAAGAAAGGACAAGTAGAACTGTGGGGCAATAACTTACATCAATACTCTGCTCTTTCCCTTATGCCACGTAGAATAGGAAACATAAAAATAGGTAATTACACAGTAATAACACTGAGGTTACATGGTTATATCTGTGCCATTCATCACGCTGTTAAAAAGCACAATCAAAATATTGTCTGATTATCCCTAACAATTTTACTCTATAACGGCTGATACAATATGACGGCTGATACAATATGACGGTTGTTTTAGAAATGTTAGAACATTTGTATATTTCCCTATACAAAGTTTATTTTGTGCATTTAGTTGTATATTTATTTTACTAGAGGCAATGTTTGTTGTGTACATTTGCAATGGGTTGCTGTCTCTTGTTACTGTAATACAAATAAAATAAACGCATAAAATTGTTTTGTTAATTGTGATTTGTATTAGATTTGTATTTTTCTTTTTTCATGGCATTATTTTATATATGTGCAGGTTTGTTGTTTTGGGTGGCATTGCTGTCTTCTTTTTTGATCCAGTTTGATATTGTGGTGGAGTCATTTTATTTAACATGTCACATATTGAATTGTCCCTCATAGATCTGAGGGACATATTGTCAGCCATCTGTGTCGAGCCTATGAGCAGGTGACGCCTCGGGGCACCTCACTGACGAGCTCCTTCCCATGCTAGTGTACAGTCATTCTAGTGTATAGCCATGGACTGTATCTGTTTTTAAAATCATGTTTCCTGCTCCAGAATGGTCAGGGTCTTTGGCTTGGGTCCAGCAGGGGACATCTGGCTTTAGGGGAACACCGCGAGGACAGTGGTTTGTCCAGCAGGCCAGGCCGGTGTACGGACAGACGGAGGGGCTTTGTGCGTGTCACTGCGTGGGCTGAGTCCATTGTTCTAGCATATATCTGATAAGAGGGACAGGAAATCCCACCATTGATACTGAGTGGTTGAATGAACACGTTTGTGAGACTGAGTGGTCGCTTAAAGTTTTTAAAAAACAGCTGAGAGAGAGGGAAGAATCTTCTCTGTAATATTTCCTCACATGTTTTGTAGATCATTGAGAGACTGACCTTTGACAGCAAACGCTGCCCACACTTGAGCTACTGTACTGTGGGTCTGGTATGGATTTCTACATGGCCCAGTTGGGATTTTGACATGTATTGCTGTCACAATACAGTCTAATTAGGCTCAGTGTGCTGCACCACTCTTTTTTCTCTGTCCATCGTCTATCCTTCTCTCTCAGTGAGGGTAGAATTCTGATCAGGCCCTCATTCCAGCACAATAGTCTCATGTGTTTTCTAACAGCCTCTGGTAAATGATACTTCTGACTAAGATGGAAAAACAAACATCCAATTGTGTCATGGCAGTTCCATTGCTTTTTCTCTAGCATGATTGGATTACAAGGGCAGAGTGCCAATATGTGACACACTATACAGAGTATACCAAACATTAGGAAAAGCTTCCAAATATTGAGTTGCACCCCCCCCCCCCCTTTTTTTGCCCTCAGAACATCCTCAGTTCGTCGGGTCATGGACTCTACAAGGTGTTGAAAGCATTCCACAGGCATGCTGGCCCATGTTGACTCCAATGTTTCTCACAGTTGTATCAAGTTGGCTGGATGTCCTTTGGGCGGTGGACCATTATTGAAACACATGGGAAACTGTTGAGTGTGAAAAATCCAGCAGCGTTGCAGTTCTTGACACAAACCGACGCACCTGGCACCTACTACCATACCCCGTTCAAAGGCACTTAAATCTGTACATATACACAATCCATGACTCAATTGTCTCAAGGCTTAAAAGTATTTATTTAACCTGTCACCTCCCCTTCATCTACACTGATTAATGTGGATTTAACATAGTGACATCAATAAGGGATCATAGCTTTCACCTGGTGAGTCTATGTCATGGAAAGAGCAGGTGTTTTTCATGTTTTGGATCCTCAGTGTACAGTATGTCAATAATACACAATGTGTGTGTGCGTGCGTGTGAGTGATTATTTATTTGACATTTTGCAGTATGAAATCTCTTGAGGTGCAACCTCTTAATTTCAAGTGTGCCTCCCCCCAAAAATGTATACTTAGGCCTAGATTCAACAAGATCAAGGCTTAACCGGCGATAGACGACACCACCGCATAGCTGATGTTTTGGCAGTGTCAGAGGTGGAACTGCTCTGGTGATCATTGTCACGAAACCACACCCATCCCACTCACGTTAGAACTTCAGAAGGAGAAAGTGTAGGCTATATAGAAATAATGAGGATCTCTATCAGCCTAATCGAGGTGCACATTTGTGACAATGTTGCGTTAGGAGGTAGGTGAAGGAGTCAGGCGCAGGAGAGCAGAGATGTCTGAGATGAAGTGCCTTAGACCGCTGCTGTGACAATGCAGAGATGTCTGAGATGAAGTGCCTTAGACCGCTGCTGTGACAATGCAGAGATGTCTGAGATGAAGTGCCTTAGACCGCTGCTGTGACAATGCAGAGATGTCTGAGATGAAGTGCCTTAGACCGCTGCTGTGACAATGCCTTAGGAGGTAGGTGAAGGAGTCAGGCGCAGGAGAGCAGAGATGTCTGAGATGAAGTTCCTTAGACCACTGCTGCCGTTCGCCTTAGCAATCTCACTAGGATAAAGACCACCTCCATTCCTGTCATTATTGAAAGAGATCATGATACCTCACATCTCAAAATAGGGCTACTTAATGTTAGATCCCTTACTTCAAAGGCAATTATAGTCAATGAACTAATCACTGATCATAATCTTGATGTGATTGGCCTGACTGAAACATGGCTTAAGCCTGATTAATTTACTGTGTTAAATGAGGCCTCACCTCCTGGCTACAGTAGTGACCATATCCCACGTGCATCCCGCAAAGGCGGAGGTGTTTCTAACATTTACGATAGCAAATTTCAATTTACCCCCCAAAAATTATGTTTTCGTCTTTTGAGCTTCTAGTCATGAAATCTATGCAGCCTACTCAATCACTTTTTATAGCATCTGTTTACAGGCCTCCTGGGCCCTATACAGCGTTCCTCACTGAGTTCCCTGAATTCCTATCGGACCTTGTAGTCATAGCAGATAATATTCTAATCTTTGGTGACTTTAATATTCACATGGAAAAGTCCACAGACCCACTCCAAAAGGCTTTCGGAGCAATCATCGACTCAGTGGGTTTTGTCCAACATGTCTCTGGACCCACTCACTGTCACAGTCATACGCTGGACCTAGTTTTGTCCCATGGAATAAATGTTGTGGATCTTAATGTTTTTCCTCATAATCCTGGACTATCGGACCACTATTTTATTATGTTTGCAATTGCAACAAATAATCTGCTCAGACCCCAACCAAGGAACATCAAAAGTCGTGCTATAAATTCATAGACAACACAAAGATTCCTTGATGTCCTTCCAGATTCCCTCTGTCTACCCAAGGACAACAGAGGACAAAAATCAGTTAACCACCTAACTGAGGAACTCAATTTAACCTTGCGCAATACCCTAGATGCAGTTGCACCCCTAAAAACTAAAAACATTTCTCATAAGAAACTAGCTCCCTGGTACACAGAAAATACCTGAGCTCTGAAGCAAGCTTCCAGAAAATTGGAACGGAAATGGCGCCACACCAAACTGGAAGTCTTCCGACTAGCTTGGAAAGACAGTACCGTGCAGTACCGTAGAGCCCTTACTGCTGCTCGATCATCCTATTTTTCTAAACTTAATTGAGGAAAATAAGAACAATCCGAAATTCCTTTTTGATACTGTCGCAAAACTAACTAAAAAGCAGCATTCCCCAAGAGAGGATGACTTTCACTTTAGCAGTGATAAATTCATTAACTTCTTTGAGGAAAAGATTATGATTATTAGAAAGCAAATTACGGACTCCTCTTTACATCTGCGTATTCCTTCAAAGCTCAGTTGTCCTGAGTCTGCACAACTCTCCCAGGACTTAGGATCAAAGGAGACACTCAAATGTTTTAGTACTATATCTCTTGACATAATGATGAAAATAATCATGGCCTCTAAACCTTCAAGCTGCATACTGGACCCTATTCCAACTAAACTACTGAAAGAGCTGCTTCCTGTGCTTGGCCCTCCTATGTTGAACATAATAAACGGCTCTCTATCCACCGGATGTGTACCAAACTCACTAAAAGTGGCAGTAATAAAGCCCCTCTTGAAAAAGCCAAACCTTGACCCAGAAAATATAAAAAACTATCGGCCTATATCGAATCTTCCATTCCTCTCAAAATGTTTAGAAAAGTCTGTTGCGCAGCAACTTACTGCCTTCCTGAAGACAAACAATGTATACGAAATGCTTCAGTCTGGTTTTAGACCCCATCATAGCACTGAGACGGCACTTGTGAAGGTGGTAAATTACATTTTAATGGCATCGGACCGAGGCTCTGCATCTGTCCTCGTGCTCCTAGACCTTAGTGCTGCTTTTGATACCATCGATCACCACATTCTTTTATTTATTTTATTTTTTATTTCACCTTTATTTAACCAGGTAGGCTAGTTGAGAACAAGTTCTCATTTGCAACTGCGACCTGGCCAAGATAAAGCATAGCAGTGTGAGCATACAACAAAGAGTTACACATGGAGTAAACAATTAACAAGTCAATAACACAGTAGAAAACAAAGGGGGGGTCTATATACAATGTGTGCAAAAGGCATGAGGTAGGCAAATAATTACAATTTTGCAGATTAACACTGGAGTGATAAAAGATCAGATGGTCATGTACAGGTAGAGATATTGGTGTGCAGAAGAGCAGAAAAGTAAATAAATAAAAACAGTATGGGGATGAGGTAGGTGAAAAGGGTGGGCTATTTACCAATAGACTATGTACAGCTGCAGCGATCGGTTAGCTGCTCAGATAGCTGATGTTTGAAGTTGGTGAGGGAGATAAAAGTCTCCAACTTCAGCGATTTTTGCAATTCGTTCCAGTCACAGGCAGCAGAGTACTGGAACGAAAGGCGGCCAAATGAGGTGTTGGCTTTAGGGATGATCAGTGAGAGACACCTGCTGGAGCGCGTGCTACGGATGGGTGTTGCCATCGTGACCAGTGAGCTGAGATAAGGCGGAGCTTTACCTAGCATAGACTTGTAGATGACCTGGAGCCAGTGGGTCTGGCGACGAATATGTAGCGAGGGCCAGCCGACTAGAGCATACAAGTCGCAGTGGTGGGTGGTATAAGGTGCTTTAGTGACAAAACGGATGGCACTGTGATAGACTGCATCCAGTTTGCTGAGTAGAGTGTTGGAAGCCATTTTGTAGATGACATCGCCGAAGTCGAGGATCGGTAGGATAGTCAGTTTTACTAGGGTAAGCTTGGCGGCTTGAGTGAAGGAGGCTTTGTTGCGGAATAGAAAGCCGACTCTTGATTTGATTTTCGATTGGAGATGTTTGATATGAGTCTGGAAGGAGAGTTTGCAGTCTAGCCAGACACCTAGGTACTTATAGACGTCCACATATTCTAGGTCGGAACCATCCAGGGTGGTGATGCTAGTCGGGCATGCAGGTGCAGGCAGCGACCGGTTGAAAAGCATGCATTTGGTTTTACTAGCGTTTAAGAGCAGTTGGAGGCCACGGAAGGAGTGTTGTATGGCATTGAAGCTTGTTTTGGAGAGATTGGAAACCCAAATTGGTCTACACGGACAAGTTCTGGCCTGGTTTAGATCTTATCTGTCGGAAAGATATCAGTTTGTCTCTGTGAATGGTTTGTCCTCTGACAAATCAACTGTAAATTCCGGTGTTCCTCAAGGTTCCATTTTAGGACCACTATTGTTTTCACTATATATTTTACCTCTTGGGGATGTTATTCGAAAACATAGTGTTAACTTTCACTTCTATGCGGATGACACACAGCTGTACATTTCAATGAAACACGGTGAAGCCCCAAAATTGCCCTTGCTAGAAGCATGTGTTTCAGACATAAGGAAGTGGATGGCTGCAAACGTTCTACTTTTAAACTCGGACAAAACAGAGATGCTTGTTCTAGGTCCCAAGAAACAAAGAGATCTTCTGTTGAATCTGACAATTAATCTTAATGGTTGTACAGTCGTCTCAAATAAAACTGTGAAGGACCTCGGCGTTACTCTGGACCCTGATCTCTCTTTTGAAGAACATATCAAGACCATTTCAAGGACAGCTTTTTTCCATCTACGTAACATTGCAAAAATCAGAAACTTTCTGTCCAAAAATGATGCAGAAAAATGTATCCATGCTTTTGTCACTTCTAGGTTAGACTACTGCAATGCTCTACTTTCCGGCTACCCGGATAAAGCACTCAATAAACTTCAGTTGGTGCTAAATACGGCTGCTAGAATCCTGACTAGAACCAAAAAAATTGATCATATTACTCCAGTGCTAGCCTCTCTACACTGGCTTCCTGTCAAAGCAAGGGCTGATTTCAAGGTTTTACTGCTAACCTACAAAGCATTACATGGGCTTGCTCCTAGCTATCTCTCTGATTTGGTCCTGCCGTACATACCTACACGTACGCTACGGTCACAAGACGCAGGCCTCCTAATTGTCCCTAGAATTTCTAAGCAAACAGCTGGAGGCAGGGCTTTCTCCTATAGAGCTCCATTTTTATGGAATGGTCTGCCTACCCATGTCAGAGACGCAAACTCGGTCTCAACCTTTAAGTCTTTACTGAAGACTTATCTCTTCAGTGGGTCGTATGATTGAGTGTAGTCTGGCCAGGAGTGGGAAGGTGAACGGAAAGGCTCTGGAGCAACGAACCGCCCTTGCTGTCTCTGCCTGGCCGGTTCCCCTCTTTCCACTGGGATTCTCTGCCTCTAACCCTATTACAGGGGCTGAGTCACTGGCTTACTGGGGCTCTCTCATGCCGTCCCTGGAGGGGGTGCGTCACCTGAGTGGGTTGATTCACTGTTGTGGTCATCCTGTCTGGGTTGGCGCCCCCCTTTGGGTTGTGCCGTGGCGGAGATCTTTGTGGGCTATACTCTGCCTTGTCTCAGGATGGTAAGTTGGTGGTTGAAGATATCCCTCTAGTGGTGTGGGGGCTGTGCTTTGGCAGAGTGGGTGGGGTTATATCCTTCCTGTTTGGCCCTGTCCGGGGGTGTCCTCGGATGGGGCCACAGTGTCTCCTGACCCCTCCTGTCTCAGCCTCCAGTATTTATGCTGCAGTAATTTATGTGTCGGGGGGCTAGGGTCAGTTTGTTATATCTGTAGTACCTCTCCTGTCCTATTCGGTGTCCTGTGTGAATCTAAGTGTGCGTTCTCTAATTCTCTCTTTCTCTCTCTCTCTCTCTCTCTCTCTCGGAGGACCTGAGCCCTAGGACCATGCCCCAGGACTACCTGACATGATGACTCCTTGCTGTCCCCAGTCCACCTGGCCGTGCTGCTGCTCCAGTTTCAACTGTTCTGCCTTATTATTATTATACGACCATGCTGGTCATTTATGAACATTTGAACATCTTGGCCATGTTCTGTTATAATCTCCACCCGGCACAGCCAGAAGAGGACTGGCCACCCCACATAGCCTGGTTCCTCTCTAGGTTTCTTCCTAAGTTTTGGCCTTTCTAGGGAGTTTTTCCTAGCCACCGTGCTTCTACAACTGCATTGCTTGCTGTTTGGGGTTTTAGGCTGGGTTTCTGTACAGCACTTTGAGATATCAGCTGATGTATGAAGGGCTATATAAATACATTTGATTTGATTTGATTTGACAATGCGTTAGGAGGTAGGTGAAGGAGTCAGGTGCAGGAGAGCAGAGATGTCTGAGATGCGTACTTTTAATAGGCAAGTCCACCAAACACAGGTATGGCACAATCCAAAAGTCAAACGCCCTCGACAACAGAGACACCCGTTACTCACGCAAGGAGGAACAAACAAAGCTCCTAAATAACACACTCTTATGATTGGGTGAAACCAAAAAAATTAGGCACAACCTCACCGAGCTACATCACAAAATAAAACAATCCCTCACAAACCTAGGCAGGCAACAGGGTAAATATATACACACAGAAATTAAGGCAAATGAAACCAGGTGTGAAAGAACCAAAGACAAAGCAAGCAGAAAAGGAGAAAAGGATCGGTGATGGCTAGTAGGCCGGCACCGCCCGATTGGGGAGAGGAACTACCTTTGCTGGAAGCCGTGACAGTACCACCCCCCTCCCCCGAAGCGCGGCTCCCGCAGGGCCGGCCTCGAGGACGACACGGGGAGGACAAGGCGCAGGGCGATCCGGATGGAGGCGGTGAAACTCCCTCAGCATAGATGGGTCCAATATGTCCTCCACCGGCACCCAGCATCTCTCCTCCTGACCGTACCTCCTCCTGACCGTACCCCTCCCAGGTACTGAAGGCCCCTCACCCGATGCCTCGAGTCCAGTATGGACCGAACTGCATACGCTGGCGCCCCCTCAATGTCCAGGGGGGGCGGAGGGACCTCCTCCACCTCAGCTTTTTGAAGCGGACCGGCCACCACCGGCCTGAGGAGAGACACATGAAACGAGGGGTTAATACGGTTATAAGGGGGAGGCTGTAACCTATAACACACCTCGTTTACTCTCCTCAGGACTTTAAACGTCCCCACAAACCGCGGACCCAGCTTCCGGTAGGGCAGGTGGAGGGGCAGGTTTCGGATCGAGAGCATACCGGTCCCCCGGTTCCGAACACCGGGGCCTCGCTGCGGTGGCGGTCAGCGCTTGCCTTCTGCCGCCCTTCGGCCCGTTTAAGGTACCCATGGGCGGCCTCCCAGGTCTCCCTCGAGCGCCTCACCCAATCGTCCACCACAGGAGCCTCGGTCTGGCTCTGATACCATGGTACCAGGACCGGCTGATAACCCAACACGCACTGGAAGGGCAACAGGTTTGGGCCATCTCTGCCCATGGGATATACTTCGCCCACTCCCCTGGCCGGTCCTGGCAATACGACCGCAGAAACCTACCCACATCCTGGTTCATTCTCTCCACCTGCCCATTACTCTCGGAGTGAAAACCCGAGGTAAGGCTGACTGAGATCCCCAAACGTTCCATGAACGCCTTCCACACCCTGGACATGAACTGGGGACCCCGATCTGGGGACCCCGATGTCCTCAGGCACCCCGTAGTGCCGGAAGACGTGAGTAAACAGGGCCTCTGCAGTCTGTAGGGCCATAGGGAGACCGGGCAAACAGGACTTAGAAAACCGAACCACAACGACCAGGATCGTGTTGTTGCCCTGTGACGAAGGCAGATCGTCACTATGAATGCCAAAGAGGGATCAGGATGCACCAGCACGGGAGCCGAGGTAAACAGAGCCTTCAGGCGACCAAAAGCTCTGTCCGCCTCAGCCGACCACCCCAGACGCACCGGCCCCCCCTTCAGCAGTGACGTAATGGGACCACCTCCCCAAAACCCCGGATATCCCTCCGGTAGTAGTTGGCAAACCCTAAAAACCGCTGCACCTCCTTTACCGTGGTTGGAGTCGGCCAATTACGCACGGCTGCAATGCGGTCACACTCCATCACCAACCCTGATGTGGAAATGCGATACCCAAGGAAGGAGACGGCATGTTTGAAGAACAAGCATTTCTCAGCCTTGACGTACAGGTCATGCTCCAACAGTCGCCTAAGTACCTTGCGCACCAGAGACACAAGCTCGGTAGCGGAATTGACCAGAATGTCATCGATATAAACCACCACACCCTGCCCGTGCAGGTACCTGATCATCTCGTCTACAAAATATTGGAAGACTGCTGGAGCATTCTTCAACCCATACGGCATGATGAGGTACTCATAATGGCTGGATGTGGTACTAAACGCTGTCCTCCACTCATCTCCCTCCCGGATACGCATCAAGTTATACGTGCTCCTGAGATCCAGTTTTGTGAAAAAGCGTGTCCCGTGAAATGTCTCAATTGCTGTGGCAATGAGAGGTAGCGGGTAACTGTACCCCACCGTGATGGAATTTAGACCTCTATAGTCAATGCACGGACGCAGACCTCGCTCCTTCTTCTTCACAAAAAAAGAAACTTGAGGAGTTAGGTGATGTGGAGGGCCGAATGTACCCCTGACCCAGAGATTCAGAGACATATGTCTCCATAGCCACCGTCTCCTCCTGTGACAGGGGATACACGTGACTCCTGGGAAGTGCAGCGTCTGCCAGGAGATTTATCTCACAATTTATCTCACAACATCTCATAATTGGGTCGTCTTCTTTTTACAGAAGGCAATAGCCAAATCGGCATATTCTGAGGGAATGCGCACGGTGGAGATTTGGTCTGGACTTTCCACCGTCATTGCACCATGGAAACCACTACACACCTGCCTGAGCACTCCTCTGACCACCCCTTTAGAGCCCTCTGTTGCCACGAAATCTTGGGGTTGTGACGGGCCAACCAGGAGATCCCCAGCACCACCGGAAACGCAGGAGAATCAATGAGGAAGAGATTAATTCTTTCCTCATTACCCCCCTGCGTAACCATTCCCAGTGGAGCCATGGCCTCCCTGACTAGCCCTGACCCTAATGGTCAGCTATCTAAGGCGTGCACTGGGAAGGGTTTATCAATCTGAACAAGGGGGAACCCTAAACTATGCGCAAAACCGCGGTCAATAAAATTCCCTGCTGCGCCTGAATCTACTAGCGCCTTATGCCGGGAATGAGGGGAAAATTCAGGAAAATAAATTACACATACATGTGACCAACAGGGGGCTCTGAGTGAGCCTGGTGCCGACTCACCTAGGGTGTCCGAGCAGTGCTTGGCCTGGCGTCTCAACTCCCCGAAGGACCCCTCCAGCACCGGTCAGCAGTGTGCCCTCTACGACCACAGCTGGTACAGGAAAGCGCTCCTCCTCCGGTCGCCCTCACTGCAGCACCTCCTAGCTCCATGGGCGTTGGAGTGGAGGGGCTGAGGGATGAAACCGGCAGGACCGGATCCGGGCGTCAGCGGGTCGCCAGCAAGTTGTCCCACCGAATGGACATGTCTATCAGCTGGTCCAAGGAGAGTGTGGTGTCTCTACAGGATAGCTCCCTACGGATGTCCTCGCACAAACTGCACCTATAGTGGTCGATCAGGGCCCTGTCGTTCCATCCCGCGCCAGCGGCCAAGGTCCGGAACTCTAGGGCGAAGTCCTGTGCTCTCCTCTTCTCCTGCCTTAGATGGAACAGCCGTTCACCCGTTCACCTGAACTCTGGGTAGTGGTCCCTCGCCGAGTCTGGATCGTTCCATACCGCGTTGGCCCACTCCAGGCCTTTGCCTGAGAGGCAGGAGACGAGGGCGTTCACGCTCCGACCTCCCGAAGGAGCCGGGTGAACGGTTGCCAGGTATAACTCCATCTGGAGTAAGAACCCCTGGCACCCGGCCGCCGTCCCGAGGGAGTACGAGTCGAATACCACTGGGACCAGGCAATGAAGGAGAGGGTTGTGGTACTGGTTGGAGTTTGGCTGGTGGAGGTATCTGAGCAGCTCACCAATCGCTGCAGCTGTACACAGCCCATCTGTAAATAGCCCACCCAACTACCTACCTCATCCCCATATTGTTTTTATTTACATTTCTTGCTCTTTTGCACACCAGTATTTCTACTTGCACATCATCATCTGCACATCTATCACTCCAGTGTTAATTTGCTCAATTATAATTACTTCGCTACTATGGCCTATTTATTGCCAATACCGCCTTATTTCATTTGCACACACTGTATATAGATTTTCTTTATTGTTATTGACTATACTTTTGTTTATCCCATGTGTAACTTTGTTGTTGTTTTTTGTCGCACTGCTTTGCTTTTTCTTGGCCAGGTCGCAGTTGTAAAACTTGTCTCAACTGGCCTACCTGGTTAATTAAAGGTGAAATAAAAAAAAACAAATAATAATAATATGGCAACTATTGTCTAATAATAATAACAATGACATAATGATTTGTATTATATTATAGAAAATTACATTAAAATCCCTAAAAACGATTTTCTCCTAATAGGCCTAAAACTAATAAAAACTCCTTATACAACTAATTAAAGTACCTATAATATATACATACACTACCGGTCAAAAGTTTTAGAACACCTACTCATTCAAGGGTTTTTCTTTATTTTTACTATTTTTGACATTGTAGAATTATAGTGAAGACATCAAAACTAATATATGGAGTCATGTAATAACCCAAAAAGTGTTAAACAAATCTAAATATATTTTATCTTTGCGATTCTCCAAATAGCCACCCTTTGCCTTGATGACAGCTTTGCACACTCTTGGCATTCTCTCAACCAGCGTCATGAGGTAGTCACCTGGAATGCATTTCAATTAACTTCTTGGTGACAGGGGGCAGTATTTTCACGTCCGGATGAAATGCATGCCCATATTCAACTGCCTGCTACTCATCCCCAGAAGATAAGATATGCATATTATATTAGTAGATTTGGATAGAAAACACTCTGAAGTTTCTAAAACTGTTTGAATCATGTCTGTGAGTATAACAGAACTTATTTAGCAGGCGAAACCCCGAGGACAAACCATTCAGATTTGTTTTTTAGGTCACTCTCTTTTCAATGATTTTTTATTGGGAATACAGATTTCTAAGGGACCTTCTTGCAGTTCCTATCGCTTCCACTTGATGTCAACAGTCTTTAGAAATTGGTTGAAGTTATTCCTTTGTGTAATGAAGAAGTACGGCCATCTTGAACGAGGGTCACTTGACGTGTACTGTTAGATAGAGGCGCATGACCAGAAAGCATGCTTCAGTTTGTTTTCTTCCTGTATTGAACACAGATCATCCCGTCTTCAATTTGATCAATTATTTACGTAAAAAAAGACCTAAAGTTGTATTACAAAAGTAGTTTGAAATGTTTTGGCAAAGTTTACAGGTAACATTTGAGATATTTTGTAGTCACGTTGCTCAAGTTGGAACCAGTGTTTTTCTGGGTCAAACGAGCCAAATAAATGGACATTTTCGATATATATCGACGGAATTAATCGAACAAAAGGACCATTTGTGATGTTTATGGGACATATTGGAGTGCCAACAAAAGAAGCTCGTCAAAGGTAAGGCATGAATTATATTTTTATTTCTGCGTTTTGTGTCGTGCCTGCAGGGTTGAAATATGCTTTCTCTCTTTTGTTTATGGAGGTGCTATCCTCAGATAATAGCATCTTTTGCTTTTGCTGAAAAGCCTTTTTGAAATCTGACATGTTGGCTGGATTCACAACACATGTAGCTTCAATTTGGTATCTTACATGTGTGATTTAATGAAAATTTAATTTCATAGTAATTTAATTGAATTTGGCGCTCTGCATTTTCCCTGGCTTTTGGCCAACAAAAAAACCCACACAAACAGTTTGTTCTTAACATTTGAAAAACAACTTTCTTAAATTCCCTTTGTGAATTAATGCCCTGATTTCTATAGGTAAATTGAGATACTTAGTCATTTGCACAAATTAACGCATTCAACCAAAATGCATCTTTCACATTTAACGCAAGTGCGGTGGTCTGCCTTAATTGACATCCAGATCATTGGCGCCTGTGGAGCAATTGTTGGGGGTTAACAGCCTTATTTAAGGGTAGAACGGCAGATTATTCCACCTTGCCGGCTCAGAGATTCAAACCAGCAACCTTGTGGTTATTGGCCCAACACTCTTAACCGCTAGACTGTTATTCAGGTCAGTTGGGCCTTTGTATATGAAAGATCTTACTTCAACCTCATGATGTACCCTTGAAATTGTGTAATTTCTGCTGCTGTTGTCGAAAGGAGTAGTGTGAGTCTTGTAAAGTTAGGTGTTCCATAATATATAGGGAAATTGGTACCATTGCAATTGTCTTCTGTTGGGGAGTGACAACCAATTTAGTGATTCATACATTGTGCAATGATGTGTCTTTTAATTGCATCCAATAATTAATCTGCAAAGATTGATTTAAATGACATCTGATTCGCAAAGTAAGGTCTTACTTGTGTTTGGATAGATGACATCACCATAGTCTAGGAGAGGAAGCAGCAGTTGGGCTACTAAGGTCTTTCTAATGGATACAGTAAAACCCATGCTTATAGTTAATTATTTTATAATATAATCAATATGCTTTCCAAAAGGTCATTCAGAATCTATCCTCAAACTCAGATATTTCAAACCATCAACACCTCCAAGCAGGGCTTTCGAGTGGCGCAGCAGTCTAAAGCACTTCATCACAGTGCTAGAGGCATCACTACAGACCCTGGTTTGATCTCAGGCTGTATGACAACCGGCCGTGATCGGAAGTCCTAAAGGGCGGCGCACAATTGGCCCAGCATTTTTTGAGTTTGGCCTGTGTAGGCTATCATTGTAAATAATAATTTGTTCTTAACTGACTTACCTAGTGAAATAAAGGTTCAAATAAAAGCATTTTGAAATTGCCAGCAGTGGAGTTGATTCTTTTTCCCAGGTGCCATGTGTTAATACTTGCATGTTTGTATTTGGGGGTGGGTGTTTGTACGTACTTTTCTAAAAACGTATCTGCATATAGTGACTGATGTGCAGATTTTAAGTTCTGATGTGCAACTGTGGGGCTTTATATTTATTTATATTGTACAGTATATGTTTTTGTATTATGCTCCTTTAGTGAAAACTCCAGTGATAGTCTGACAGAGTTTGATAGCTGCTATTGCTAAACCCCGTTGTGTAACATATTGTGGTTATATTTTAATGAGTGTTTCACCGTCCTGTAGCATTGTGGTGACTGTGGCAGTTTGGCCTCAAAAGACGGGGAGGAGGATGGGGACGGGAAGATGTTGTTGAGAGAGAGAGAGAGAGAGAGAGAGAGAGAGAGAGATAAAAACAGCCCAGGAGAAAGATAGATACATGTAGGGAAGAGTTGGTTCTAATGGATGAGAAACCATCAAATAATTCAGCTGGGCAGCAAGAGAAGGCTGAGGCTCTTGGTAAACACCAGATTCTCCCAGACAGCTGGGGAAATGACACGTCAGAACTAAAATAGCTTGAGATAAATCAGTGAGTGATTTTTCATGCTCCCTTCAAAGGGGTTAAATCTCACCCCTTCCCATGGGAATGACAGGTGGAGTGTGTTCGCTCTGTATCTTGTGTTGTTTGGATGCCTCCTTGTCTTTTCAGAGTCTACATTCCAGGCATTGAGCAGACACTCTTATCTACAACAACTAGGGTTAAGTGCCTAGCTCAAGGGCACATCAACAGATATTTCACCTAGTCAGCTCCGGAATTCAAACAAGCAACCTTTTGGTTTCTTGCCCAATACTCTTAACCACTAGGCTAACTGCCGCCTATGTCTATCATTAACCAGTCCCTCCAGGATGTCGCTTTTTTAAACGTGATTTTCTCCAAAAATGATAGATTTTGCGGCAGCTGTTCTGAAATTCTGCGATACATATTGCAATGTTTTTTTTTCACGTTAATTTCATATAAAGCAATAAAAAGTCATATGTGCTCAGTTTTAGGACGATTTTAAGCAGAATACGTTATACAAATACAATTAGAAACATCTAAAGACTTCAATTTGGTTTATTTTTCTGAACAAACAGCTCTGTCATAATCCACTCACACATTCACTCACACACACCTCTCCTCTCCATCAGGCTTGGGGCATGCTATCAAGACAAGATGCACCTCCCATTCCCACTCACACACTCTCTCTCTAAAAAAAACATTGTGACCAGGGACAATCATGACCCAACATATTAAATTTGAAGTGAATCGACCCAAAAGCATTTATGACGTCCCTTGGACACAATGGTCTCTCTTATGCGCCAACCGTTGTGACGCTCATCTCATGTTTCCTTCCTCCTGTGCTTCTACCTCTGCAGGAAAATATTATCCTGTGCAAAAAGTGAGGCTTCACAACACATGATGTCAATACATTGCAGTAAATGGGAAAAGATGAGCATTAACAAATTGACACTTACGTCAATACAAAGATGCTCATCACAGCATTGAATCTTAGGACAATACATTGCATTCAATGGGAAAAGATGACCGTCACCAAATTGATGCTTATGTCAATACATTGTATTCAATAGGAAAATATTACCATCACAGCAGTATTGCTGTCAATGGGTAAAGATGGTGATAAAGCTGGAATGAATAAATTGGGGAAAGACTAACACACAGATGGATAAACACAGACATATAAACTCAGGCATAAACTCACAGACAGACAGACATGTCTCGCTCTCTCTCTCTCTCTCTCTCTCTCTCTCTCTCTCACACTCACTCTCACTCTCTCCTATCTTGTGTTATTCTCCTGTCTTATCTGGTGTCCTGTGTGATCCAGTTTCTGCTGCTCTGCCTGTAGCTATGGAACCCTGTCCCCAGTCCAACCGGTCGTGCTGCTGATCCAGTTTTTGCTATTCTGCCTGCGGCTATGGAACCTAGACCTGTTCATCAGACGTGCTACCATGTCCCGGACCTGCAGTTTTCTCTAGGTTTCTTCTTAGGTTCCTGCCTTTCTAGGGATTTGTTCCTAGCCACTATGCTTCTACATCTGCTTTGCTTGCTCTTTGGAGTTTTAGGCTGGTATCTGTCAGTGTTGCGTTTGAGACCACCTAAAGCAAGACCGATTCAAAACAAAAGACCGGAGCAAATCAAGTCAGAGTCAAAACCAAGCACGGAGGGGGGAAAGCAAGGGGTCCAAGACAGAGTAAAGACCGAGACCAGAATAATGTGAGTCCAATTCAAGGCCATGGTTGTAATTTTGTCAAATAATAAGAATTCAAAATATCCAGTATATCTGTGGTCATATTTCAGAACAACATATGGATTTAGAATGGTTGTTACGGCTTTCTTCCATCGAAGGAGAGTCGGACCAAAATGCAGCGTGGTTAAATCGAGACATCTTTAATAACGAAGAAAACAAACAATACAAAAACAACAAACAGAATAGTGAAAACCTAGTTGTCTGGTGACAACTGGTGACAACTGGTGACAACTGGTGACAACTGGTGACAACTGGTGACAACTAACACAGAGACAGGGACAATCACCCACAAACACACAGTGAAACCCAGGCTACCTAAATATGGTTCCCGATCAGAGACAATGAGAATCACCTGACTCTGATTGAGAACCTCAGGCAGCCATAGACTATGCTAGACACCCCTACTCAGCCACAATCCCAATACCTACTAAAACCCCCAATACTACAACACAAAATAACCCCATGTCACACCCTGGCCTGACCAAATAAATATATAAACACAAAATGCTAAGACCAGGGCGTGACAATGGTGAGAAAACACATGCTGATGGAAAATAGAGCCACTCTACAAATTATTACTAACCCAAATACAGTGCTGAACACTGGGCCTTCTATGCCTTCATTATTATTTTCAATTATGTTCTGATTTAATCTCTTCAGTTTTTGTTGGAAAGGGAGGGTTAACACTGAAGAGAAAAAAAGATCCAATCGGGATTCTTCTTTGCTGGTCTCTGTGGAGATTAAATATGGCTAGCTAAGTCAGTCATTGAGTAGGCCATCAGACGCTAAAGGCATCTGCCATTCAACTGTATTAGGGCAACATTTTGGAGTGACAGTGGAATCAACCAATCACATGTTGACTTAGTGAGCGGGACAGTTTTTACAAATACTATGGAAACTTCTGTCTTCTTGAAGGCCAACAGGTCACTGCGCAATAGCGAGCAATAGTTATTGTTGTCGGCTAGTTTGCAGCGGCTGCAGCAAGTGTTATCAAAGAGGATTTTGTTGCTAATTTGTTAGGTTATCCCTTTTCAAGAAAAACTTTCAACAAGAAGTGAAGTTTCAAATGATCATTTGGTGAGTGGAACTGTGGTTGTTATTGCTGCGCGCTTGCTTTTGTTATCTATTTGAAAATACATTTTCTTGCATTTCAAGAGGAACTGACAGCATTTTAGCAACATGAAATCTTATTAAAATCTGTTCATATATATTATACCCCAGGAAGAATACTTTTTTAATGTTTTTTATTTAACCTTTATTTAACGAGGCAAGTCAGCTAAGAACAAATTCTTATTTACGATGACGGCCTACCAAAAGGCCTTCTGCGGGGACGGGGGATTAAAAATAACATAAGACCTAAGACAACAACATAGCAAGCCAGCAACACATGACATCACAGCATGGTAGCAACACAACATGGTAGCAGCACAAAACATGGTACAAGCGTTATTGGGCACAGACAACAGCACAAAGGGCAAGAAGGTAGAGCCAACAATACATCACGCAAAGCAGCCACATCTGTCAGTAAGAGTGTCCATGATTGAGTCTTTGAATGAAGAGATTGAGATAAAACTGTCCAGTTTGAGTGTTTGCTCATTCCAGTCGCTAGCTGCATCGAACTGAAAAGAGGAGAGACACAGGGATGTGACTGGCAGAATGGGTGTTGTATGTGGAGAATGAGGGCTGCAGTAGATATCTCAGATAGGGGGGAGTGAGGCGTAAGATGGTTTTATGAATAAGCATCAACCAGTGGGTCTTGCTACAGGTATACAGAGATGACCAGTTTACAGAGGAGTATAGAATGCAGTAATGTGTCCTATAAGGAGCATTGGTGGCAAATCTGATGGCCAAATGATAAAGAGCATCTAGCCGCTAGAGAGCACCATTATCTGCCGATCTATAAATTATGTCTCCGTCATCTAGCATGGGTAGGATGGTCATCTGAATCAGGGTTAGTTTGGCAGCTGCTGTGAAAGAGGAGAGATTACAATAAAGGAAACCAAGTCTAGATGTTTAGCCTTTAACTTTAGCCTGCAGCTTTGATATGTGCTGAGAGAAGGACAGTGTACCGTCTAGCCATACTCCCAAGTACTTGTATGAGGTGACTACCTCAAGCTCTAAAACCTCCTTGTGGGGAGAGGGGCATTCTTCTTACCAAACCACATGACCTTTGTTTTGGAGGTGTTCAGAACAAGGTTAACAAGGTTAACGGTAGAGAAAGCTTGTTGGACACTAAGAAAGCTTTGCTTAGATACTTTGATATGATACTGACAACAACAATCTGACAAGCAACAGAATTTAGATCTGGTCATTTTCATGTTTTCATCAATTCTTAGAATGTTTGGGAATTACGTATACTAAGGCATATGTGAAAATTCTATAGCAACGTAGAGTGGGAATGAGGCGGTGCGTTTGGACAATTAATAGACATCGCAGTAAATAAAACAGAAAAAACCCACCTGTCTTGTTCAGGACCGGAGTCTACACAGACCAATTCTGTATAGCCATACTTGGGAGTATGGCTAGTGGTGAAAAAAGTACCCAATTGTCATACTTGAGTAAAAGTAAAGATACCTAATAGAAAATTACTCAAGTAAAAGTGAAAGTCAGACAGTAAAATGCTACTTGAGTAAAACTCTAAAAGTATTTGGTTTTAAATATGCAAAAGTAAATGTAATTGCTAAAATATACTTAAGTATCAAAAGTAAAAGAATAAATAATTTCACGGGACAATTTTCTTTTTTCTTTTTTCTTTACAGATAGCCAGGGGCAAACTCCAACACTCAGACATAATTTACAAAGGAAGCATTTTGTGTTTAGTGACAGATATGCGGCAGTAGGGATGACCAGGGACCTTCTCTTGATGTGGGTGAATTGGACTAGGGAAAATGTATGAAGTAAAAAGTACATTCTTTTCTTTAGGAATGTAGTGGAGTAAAAGTTGTCAAAAATATGAATAGTAAAGTAAAGTACAGATACCCCCAAAAATGTCTTTAAGCATTTTTACTTAAGTACTTTACACCACTGCAGACCGGTGTGTTATAGCCAATCAGAGCTACAGTAGATCTTTAGACAAACAAGCCATTTGCCACACGGGCCTGCCATCATTCACTTTGAACTGGACCGTGTGTTTACAGGCAGTTGCAACAGCGCGACTTTAGATCATTAGAACGCATTTGCCATATGCCACAAAATACATCTGAATGGATTTCTACAAATAAGTAAACACCAGTTGGGAACATTACAGTCCTATTGATCAAGCAACCATGAAAAGATTCCCTCACTCCCTCACTTATGCACATCAACAACAACAAGATCAATAACTAATGCTAGCCAGAACAAAATGAGCTAAAGTCAAACCTTTTCAGCTAGTTGGCCGTCAAAATTGCACTGATAAAGATTGGGAATTGTAGCCTCCTCGTCCTTCTGCAGCTTGCTTGCCAATGCATTCTTGTCCCAACCAAGCACTCAAGCTAACTGGCTAAAGTTGGCTAGCTTGCTAGCTAGCTACTTCCAGACACAAATGAGAGAACACCTCACTCTGACCATTTCACTTGCCGAACCAGAGCTGGTTAAGCTGTTTACATGACATTTAGAGCGTTCTTGACTAACAATTACTTTTTTTGCCTATGTTTGCACATCCGTAAATCCATCAGCTGTTCTGCGCACTGGCATACTCAGACGAGAGTGCTCTGATATCAGAGTAGATAGCCAGAGTGAATTTGCGAATGCAAGAGATATGCTAACTGTATAACAGTCGTTCAAGTTCATGCTAGCTAAAAAAAATTGACACCTGAATCTCTAGCTGTGTATAGCCACTGAAAAACGATATGATGGAAAGAGTCAGTCAGTCAGTCACTCCTCCAATGGCATGACATGACATCCTCCTAGCAGCTAGCTATCTAGCTAAAGTTAGGCTCTGTGTTTTTAGCTTTCTATATAAATATATACGCTAGCCTATTAGCCACATGACTAACTTGTGGTCATTGCCTTTGCTAGTTTGATTGTATTGACATTCCCAGCCTTAGTTACATTCGTCCGTTTTTGTCCCGAATATTGAGTCATTGAAACTGAAATGGTGCATCCCTAATGGAGGCAGCAAACAAAGTACCAGACCAACTGTGATTTACAACCTTATACAGTAGCAATATTTTTGGGACTACCAAGAAATGTATTTGGTGAATTATATTAATCATGCATTGAACTGCATCCATCTATTCTGCCAACAATGCCTTAGTGTACGTCATGAAACGTTGAATCAAATCAAACCTATTTTTTATAACCAAATAAAGTTGGTTATGTAGCATAAACTGGGAATTTGATATTTTTTACTGATATTATGATTGTCTGTTTCATATATGCAAATGAGTTAAAACACTGTCAGTTCCACTGTAGACTTTAGGTCACCGGTTACTTTTTGTGCTAAAGGTGAAATTTTTTTTTGAAATGGGAAGTAATAGTTGTAAATTTCAATTGGGAAATTCTTGATGGTTGTGTTTTTGTATTGTTATGATTGGGACCTAGTTTATGGACTGCTTATCCTTCAACATCGTGCTTTGTGTGACTCGTGTCTTTCCATCAGCCCTGTGTAGTGGTGCCTGGAAAAGTGTGAATTCTCTTTTGCCAGAAAGCTCCCAAATGGCCCACCTAGTGAAGGAAAGACACCCTGTGCGAAAATAAATCCTGTTTTTTATTAGTTTTCCTACAGATTTTTCAGATGTTCACTCTCAAACTCACACCTTTTAAAAATGATTTGTTATAAAAATGTAAAGATTTTGACGGTCTGAGTCCACAACAATGTTTAAACCACATCAATCTTATTGGGTGGGCCTCTCAGGGCCTGGCTCCTCAGTGGGTGGGCCTCTGTCCACCCAGGCCCATCCATGTCTACGCCACTGATGCAAACAGCACATGATGACAATTGCACATCACAAATAGCCTACTAACCAACACTTCAGGCTAAACTTTATCATTACCTGGTTTGCATACCCATTGTTTCCTTAGTTAGCATTTACTGGTAGATATCATAAGTTGAAATGTCTTTCCTACCCTAACGGCTACCGATGTCTTTCTTCTGTGAGCTGCTTCATGCAGTTGAGAGCTGCACACTCTTGCTGCCTGCCTGCAGATGATATTCAGCTGAAACTACACTATGTATACAGTACGCATGAGAATATATTACACGTGCTTTGCGATTTTCTAGGCTACTTTGAGCATGATTTCTCTATTGTACTACATACTTGATAAGTTGTATACCTCAACTACACTACTTTGATATGCATTAGTAGGGATTAAGAAGTGAGCATAAGTAATGCCCACTGGGCAAAAAATCAGTATACGGTTTATAACTGCTATACCCTCCAATACACCATTGGCCCTTAGTGTTTTACAAAAAGTGTACTCCTACATTAGTGAGCTGGTATTACGTTTTATTTCCTTTCAGAATCATGAACCTGTCACACATTGAAGGCCTATAGGTTCGCCACTGCGCAAATGCCTATAATAGATAAGGCTGTTAAGATATTGTTTCAAGAAAGGAGTGGAGTGTATATATTTGGCCTGGCGAAACTGTTTTATGCGCTGACTGAATGGAAGCTGATAATTATGAGAGTTTTACTCCGTTGGTCTCAGGGAGAAATTGAATCCTCGCTGTCCGATGCGCTAAATGAATGGAAGCTGATAACTATGAGCGTTTTACTCCATTGGTCTCAGGAAGAAATTGAATCTTAGCTGTCCGATTCAAGACCTAGTACAAATGAATCAGACACCGAGACAAGACCGAGACACTCAATATGTCGTCTCAAAAGCCGACTGTAGACCGAGTACTACAACATTGGTATCTGTATAAGCACTTTGTGACAACTGCCAACATGATATCGGAAACATCCTATGACAATTTTGCAAAAAGTTAGGCATGACAACACATTATGCTTATGTCAATACACTGCAGTCAATGTGAAAAGATGAGCATCACCATGCTGATGCTTATCTGAATACATCGCATTCAATAGAAAAAGATTAGCATCACAATGGCTCATTATCTTAAACTCCCATACTTAAACAGGCGGGTATAGGGACCAGCTATAGATCCCCACTATAGGGACCTATTCCCTATCCAGCTTTTAATTGCCTGGGGCAAGGTACATCATGCGCTCTCCAATGTGAAAAATCTATGTCTGTACTCCACTTAAATCAACAGGTCACAGACTGGTGACAACAAGTAAAGAGAATTTGCTGCACCGTACATCCTGTACATTCTGATTCTTTACTGTATATATATTTTTTACATTTAGATTTTTGTTGATCATTCTTGAATTTGATCAGTTTAACGGTGAGTAGTGGAGACGAGGTAAGTGTTGCATATGGGAGCGTTTGTGGGTCACCACCACTTCCCACATTCACCCAGCTGCTCAGGAAACATGTGCCTCTGTGTGTGGGGGGACTGTGTGGCTACGGGCAGCGGGCTGGGTGTGACCTGGGGGTTACACCACAGCCTGCCAGCCAGAAGCTCGAAGATATAAAAACCGCAGTGGGGTTAAAGGAAAGAGATGGGCAAGGTGGGCACCAAGAGACAGGGGGCGGGGGAGTACAGTAAGCATGATTTATCTACGGTACACTGCAATTCTCCTGTGGTACACCAGACACCTCCCTCCTGCTCCCAGCCCCCTGTGCGTACACACACATACATAGGGAGGGAACAGGGTACACACAGTCCCAGTCTGGGATGACCCAGAACAACAGTAAATCAGTAAAGATAAATAAATGGATGGGGATTACACTGAGACTGGGGTGAAGGTGGAAAGGTTTTTTTCATCACATGCTTTCTTTTTGTACATGTACTTCATATTCAAATGCGTGCTCTGCCTGGTATAGAGGTCCTGGATGGCAGGAAGCTTGGCCCCAGTGATGTACTGGGCCGTACGCACTACCCTCTGTAGTGCCTTGCGGTCGGAGGCTGAGCAGTTGCCTTACCAGGTGATGCAACCCGTCAGGATGCTCTCGATGTTGTAGCTGTAAAACCTTTTGAGGATCTGAGGACCCATGCCAAATCTTTTCAGTCTCCTGAGGGGGAATAGGTTTTGTTGTGCCCTCTTCACGACTGTCTTGGTATGTTTGGACCATGTTAGTTTATTGGTGATGTGGACACCAAGTACTTGAAGCTCTCAACCTGCTCCACTACAGCCCCGTCATTGAGAATGGGGGCGTGCTCGGTCCTCCTTTTCCTGTAGTCCACAATCATATTTTCTGTCTTGATCACATTGAGGGAGAGGTTGATATCCTGGCACCACATGGCCAGGTCTCTGACCTCCCCCTATTAGGCTGTCTCATCATTGTCAGTGATCAGGCCTACCACTGTTGTGTCGTCGGCGAACTTAATGATGGTGATGGAGTCGTGCCTGGCCATGCGGTCATGAGTGAATAGGGAGTACAGGATGGGACTGAGCATGCACCCCTGAGGGGCCCCCGTTTTGGGGATCAGCGTGGCAGATGTGTTGTTACTAGAGGTCGACCGATTATGATTTTTCAACCCCGATACCGATTATTGGAGGACCAAAAAAGCTGATACCGATTAATCAGCCAATTTTTTTATTTGTAATAATGACAATTACAACAATACTGAATGAACACTTATTTTAACTTAATATAATACATCAATAAAATCAATTTAGCCTCAAGTAAATAATGAAACATGTTCAATTTAGTATAAACAATGCAAAAACAAGTGTTGGAGAAAAAAGTAAAAGTGGGAATATGTGCTATGTAAGAAAGCTACCGTTTCAGTTCCTTGCTCAGAACATGAGAACATATGAAAGCTGGTGGTTCCTTTTAACATGAGTCTTCAATATTCCCAGGTAAGAAGTTTTAAGTTGTAGTTATTATATGAACTATAGGACTATTTCCCTCTATTCCATTTGTATTTCATTAACCTTTGACTATTGGATGTTCTTATAGGCACTTTAGTATTGCCAGTGTAACAGTATAGCTTCCGTCCCTCTCCTTGCTCCTACCTGGGCTCGAACCAGCAACACAACGACAACAGCCACCATCGAAGCATCATTACCCAGGCAGAGCAAGGGGAACAACTACTAGAAGGCTCAGAGCGAGTGACGTTTGAAACGTTATTAGTGCGCGCTAACTAGCTAGCCATTTCACTTCGGTTACACCAGCCTCATCTCGCGAGTTGATAGGCTTGAAGTCATAAACAGCGCAATGCTTGACGCACAACGAAGAGCTGCTGGCAAAACGCACGAAAGTGCTGTTTGAATTAACGTTTATGCGCCTGCTTCTGCCTACCACTGCTCAGTCAGATACTTAGATACTTGTATGCTTTTATGCTCAGTCACATTATATGCAACGCGGGACATGCTAGATAATATCTAGTAATATCATCAACAATGTGTAGTTAACTAGTGATTGTGATTGATTGTTTTTAAAAGATACGTTTAATGCTAGCTAGCAACTTACCTTGGCTTACTGCATTCGCGGTAACAGGCAGTCTCCTTGTGGAGTGCAACGAGAGAGAGGCAGGCCGTTTGTTGCGTTGGACTAGTTAACTGTAAGGTTGAAAGATTGGATCCAACCAAAGAGAGGAGTCACAAAAAGCAGAAATAGAGATAAAATGAATCACTAACCTTTGATCTTCATCAGATGACACTCATAGGACTTCATGTTACACAATACATGTATGTTTTGTTTGGTAAAGTTCATATTTATATACAAAAATCTGAGTTTACATTGACGCGTTATGTTTAGTAGTTCCAAAACATCCAGTGATTTTGCAGAGCCACAGCAATTTACAGAAATACTCTTAATAAACATTTGTAAAATATACAGCTATTATGCATGGAATTATAGATACACTTCTCCTTAATGCAACCGCTGTGTCAGATTTCAAAAAAGCTTTACCGAAAAAGCACACCATGCAATGATCTGAGTACAGCACTCAGACAACATTTCAAGACATATAGATATCCGCCATGTTGTGGAGTCAACAGAAGTCCGAAATAACATTATAAATATTCACTTACCTTTGATGATCTTCATCAGAATGCACTCCCAGGAATCCCAGTTCCACAATAAATGTTTGATTTGTTCGATAAAGTTCATCATTTATGTCCAAATACCTCCTTTTTGTTTGCGCGTTTAGCCCAGTAAACCAAATGCTCAATGCGCGATCGCTTAGTTCAGACAAAGTAAAAAAAGTGATATTACAGTTCGTAGAAATATGTCAAATGATGTATAGAATCAATCTTTAGGATGTTTTTATCATAAATATTAAAAAATGTTCCAACCGGAGAATTCCTTTGTCTTCAGAAATGCAATGGAACTCAAGGTAACTCTCACGTGAACGCACGTGGTCAGCTCATGCTACTCTGCCAGACCACTGACTCATTCAGCTCCCATTCCCCCCCCCTTCACAGTAGAAGGTTCTAAAGACTATTGACATCTAGTTGAAGCTGTAGGAAGTCCAATTTGACCCCATGGACTGTATATTCGATAGGCAGAATAGAGTTGAAAAACTACAAACCTCAGATTTCCCACTTCCTGGTTGGAATTTTTCGCAAGTTTTTGCCTGCCATATGAGTTCTGTTATACTCAGACATCATTCAAACAGTTTTAGAAACTTCAGAGTGTTTTCTATCCAAATCTACTAATAATATGCATATATTAGCAACTGAGTAGCAGGCAGTGTACTCTGGGCACCTTATTCATCCAAGATACTCAATACTGCCCCCAGCCATAACAAGTTAAAGGTCTTACTCACGTCGGCTTCGGGGAACGTGATCACATAGTCGTCCGGAACAGCTGATGCTCTCATGCAAGCTTCAGTGTTTCTTGCCTCGAAGCGAGTGTAGAAATGATTTAGCTGGTCTGGTAGGCTTGTGTCACTGGGCAGCTCGTGGCTGTGCTTAGTAGTCCGTAATAGTTTACAAGCCCTGCCACATCCGACGAGCGTCGGAGCCGGTGTAGTACGATTCAATCTTAGTTCTGTATTGACGCTTTGCCCGTTTGATCGTTCGTCCGAGGGATTTATTATAAGCTTCCGGGTTAGATTCCTGCTCCTTGAAAGTCGCAGCTCTGGCCTTTAGCTCAGTGCAGATGTTGCCTGTAATCCATGGCTTCCGGTTGGGTACATACAGTCAGTGTGTCGATCTTGTCTCATCACTGCAACTCCCCAATGGGCTCGGGAGAGGTGAAGGTGGAGTCATGCGTCCTCCGAAACATGACCCGCATAACCATGCTCCTTAACACCCGCCAGCTTAACCCGGAGGCCAGCCGTACCAATGTGTCGGAGGAAACACTGTTCAACTGACGACTGGGGTCAGCACGCAGGCACTCTGCCCGCCACAAGGAGTCGCTAGAGCGCGATGAGCCAAGTAAAGACGCACTGGCCAAACCCTACCCTAACGACACTGGGCCAATTGTGCACCGACTCCCGGCCACGGCCGGTTGTGGCACAGCCCGGGAAATTAACCCGGGACTGTAGTAACACCTCGATCACTGCATGCGCTGCAGTGCCTTACACCACTGCGCGGCTCGGGATGCCCTGACTTTTACTTTGATGATTTTCTATTAAGTTATCTATACTTTTACTTAAGTATGGTAATTTAGTACTTTTTCCACCACAGATTGTTTTTCCATCATTCAATTTTCCCATAGGGGATTTTAGAAACACTTAAAATAAGGGCTGTGTTTCGTGTAGGCTTACCCTGGCGTAACATTTTGATAACCATAATAATCTCTCTTGGACAAGATACATTTTTTCAATAGGCTTTATTCGGCTTTATTTACTCTCAGATTGGAAAATACTAATTAGCATCAAAGCAGATATCATGGAAATCTACATCCCTGCATGCTCTAGCTGACACTTTTACTAACAAGTATTGTGTCAATTTAAAACTTGCACAAGACAGTTCACAGAATTGTCAATTTAAAGAAATGTAGTCAATTTATTCATTACTAAATTTAGCTAACATCACACCTGCACCAGAATGCATCATTTAGTTGGAGGGGCCTTTGATTTCCATAGATGATCCCTTTTTTTAAGGGAACTCCTATGTGTCAATGCACTTGCACGCATTTTTTAAATTAGTGTAATAGTAAAGACGATAGGCAGCTCATGAGTTTTAAGTTTGGGGAAGCTTACATTCTATCTTACCATTTCTACCGATCTGCGTGCCTGTCACGATCTGCGTGACGATCTGCGTGCCAGTTATTTTGATATGCGCATTTTAATTGAACAGATTCATTTCAATAATACGTTTTTGTTTCTCAAAATCATCGTCACGTGGTTAATCATAACAATCTGAAGTAAAATTATAAAAATCTAAAAGTTCAAATCAAACTATGGCGAGAGCACTAGCCTCTGCCATATTGACACATTGTAAACTGTGATCCATTGGTGCCTTAAGAAATGAGAGCATAAAACTCAGAGATAGCCAATGGGCAGTTGCTCCCCACCTGTTTTGGACCTCACCTGTTTAGCTGAAAAAAAATATGTGGCACATGTTAATTTGTGTCACATATCAGTTTGCAAACAATGTAAAAAAAATGTATCATTGAGTTACTAAAGCTGCATACAAACATGGTCTCTTTTTTGCTTTCTTAAATAGAGCAGCTCCAAAATGCAGGTGTTTCAACCTAGCTCAGTGCTTTCTGTAATGGCGGGGCAGCCAGCAGAAAATATGGAGTGTAGGGGTTGATAATGTTCTCTAGTTGCGCCGTGATTGGCTCAGTGTTCTGTCACTCCTGGGGACACTACGTCACTGAAAAATCCACAGGTAGAGCTAGAAAATTTAATTCCCTAGGGTGCTGCCATAGAGTTACATTAGAAGTGCCCATCCAAAAAGAAAATAAGTAAAATCACGTTACATCTACCGTAGCCTTGATTGACTGATCATGTCAATATCATACTTTCAAAATCTTAGCTAGCAAGCTAGTAGTTTTCATGAATCAAGTTGACAATCTACTGGCAAATCCTTTTCAAACCTTGTCATATGAAGATAAATGATGAAGAGAAATTATAGATAAAACGCATTAGTGCCCATTGGCTATTGATCATAAACATTACACAATAAGTTGGAAATCGCAAATTCAACAATGAGTGGTTTGGAAGGTATCAGCAGTTAACAAGCTGTCAATCCAGCATGACATCTGCCACTTTCTCAGTGAGTTCAATACTGGGAACTCGGAAGAATACGTGCTCCGACTGGGAAAATACGGTCATCCAACTCAGCCCTCTTTCTAGAGCTCCGACCTGAAGATCACTGAAATCATGACTCAACCTTGTCCCCAGTTGTCTTGAAAGCACCATAAATCCAGAGAATGCAAGACTTTGATGACAAAGTTTGATGACAAAAATTGCCCACAAAGGACTGCTGGGCCACATTCCTGTTCAAGTGAGCACAACAAGGTGAGTTCAAAAATATATTGTATGCTGCTACATAAATGATGTAATAATCCAGGGAGATATGTATACTGTAGCTAAGAAAGTAATACTAAGTGTATGTTGTGTAGTAAGCTGTTAGTAGCTCATGTGCCTCACCGTAATAATTTGGTCAATTTCCCCCTCATAATTTAGCCTACTGTTCTGACTTGGTAGTGCACATGTAGCCTATAGCCTGTTTTAGAGAAATGTAATAATTGAATATTGTAAAAGCTTTCATTGTCTGCTTATATGTCCCCTTTATTTATCCTGCGGTTCTGACTTGGTGTACAGGGAGAATACTGTAAGAACGGCCCAACGTTTCTGAATTATGTTGCTGTACATTTCAAAAGTGCTGAACAAATAGTTATATTGACTATGTACGTCCTAGCTCGGTCATTAATGTCTTAATCGAGATTACAGATGGGCTCTTATCCTCTCTTTGTCTCCTTATGCCATAGTTAATACACGTTAATTGTCAGTAGAAACCACATTTGTTTAAGCAAGTCAGCCATATCAGCTATGTTTTTTAAATGGCTGTAAATGAGGCTGAATGAACTGTTTCGCTGCTAGACAAGGCTCTGCTGATAGCCAGGTATAGCAGTAGTAATGATTCACTACATGGTGCTGAAAAGAAAGCTATGCTGTTGGGACAGCTTTAAGAGTTTGTGGGCACCGTTTGTCACCGTTATAGTGTGATTCATGTATTGTGTTGTGTCGTGGCTTCGCTGGGATGCATCTAAATGTATATATTTTTTGCCCTGCCAAGATTTACATGCTAAAATCACCACTGCCTACAGTCCAATGCAGCAGTAGTCCTATAACTTACATCATCAACTAAGTAAAAGATATAGGCCTAAAGCCTACAAAATAAAAGCAGTAGAAAACATCTGGTTCTTTCAATCATGTTCATCTCTCTTCTCCACCTGTCTGCCTCCCTTTCTATGTCTTGAGCTATTGCTAGTGAAGTTCAACATTGTATCTGTCATGACGTGGCCCTTTCTGGGTGTAGATCGTGGCTTCCCTCTCTCTCTCACTCTCTCCTACCCCCAGGTTCTGTTATCTCAGGCCATAAATTCCTGGCTGAGACTTCCTCCCCCCGGTCATGCAGAGAGAGAGAGACCACAGAGAGAACAAGGGATTTCACTTGGCCAAACTCCTATATCCCCAAAATGGGAGAATTCAACTAAATGTCCACTTTTGAGAGTGTGGGAATCGTCCATAGACACTTAAGGGACAGTTATGTTGAGTGTGTTTCATTTGGTGACCTCATGAAGGACAGGAAACACACACAACTAAATCTCTGAATGTGTACATTTCTCAATTATGAGGTTTGCATCTAATTCTTGTATAAAATGAATGAGTAAAGATGAAACTATTTGTGAAATGATGAAATGTGATGTTAATCTTTTATTTGAGAGGATTTTATTCCTTGTAAAGTTTAACTTGTCAGTGGCCACGCCCCTGTGAGCACTGACATGATCAGGCGTCATGGAACCGCCCTTTTCTATTGTTACGAATAAAACTTCCTGAGGTAATTCTCATCAGACTAAGCAAACCCCCAGCGTGAGCTGACGCCTGACGTATCCATTACAACAGGCACTATCAGGAGCCGCTGATAAAGCTACCGCCATGAAAGACATGGTGACTTCTGGGAAAGTAACCAGAGACTCTCTGATGAACTGACTCTCCAGCAGATGGACCAACGATTCCAAGAGAAAAGACAACAATGACATATGGGCGTAAATATATTGATTGCAATTATTCCTGAATGAGCAAGCATTCATGTGCAAAGGATTAGCATTTCAATGAATATAATTATCCACTGTGTGTAGTGATCCATTTTGTCTTTCCCGCTCCTTTATCGGTCCACACCACCTTTTTTATCAGACCTCAAGATAAGACCCAGATGCAGACAGTTCGAAGTAACAAAAGGTTATCACAAAAACCGGGGGCAGGCATTTGACAGGTGAAGGGCAGGCAGAGGTCAGTAATCCAGAGCAGAGTCTGAAAGGTACAGAATGGCAGGCAGGCTCAGGGTCAGGGCAGGCAGAGGTCAGTAATCCAGGGCAGTGTCCCAAGGTACAGAACAGCAGGCAGGCCCAGGGCAGGCAGAATGGTCAAAACCGGGAAAACAGGGACTAGAGTGAAAACAGGAATACGGAAAACCGCTGGTAGGCTTGACAAGAAGAACTAGCAACTGACAAACGGAGAACACAGGAATACAGGGGATAATGGGACAAATGGGCGACATCTGGAAGGGGGTGGAGACATGCACAAAGACAGGTGAAACAGATCAGGGTGTGACAAAGTCATGTTCCCCGGTGAGGTATTTTGAATGGTTTTATTTAGACGCAGGAGTAATTATATTATTTTAGCGAAACATAAATGTACTTTAGGGCAGTCCGGCACTGTACACCGGCCAACCATCCTTTACTATTCGCAAGAGACTGAAACCAGAGATCTGTAAAATGACGAGATGCTCATGTCTCCCCACTAATAATTGGAGTCTTTGAATAAAGACAGCAAGGCAGGCGACAAGTTTAGGTCTGCATATTATTCCCATAGAAACTCATTGGGTTTATACTGGACAGATTTTAGCGAGAGTGAGCCCTCTCGCTTCGCCTCTTCCTCTATGCTACAACTATATGACCGGAGAAAGCATTTGAGCGAGTGTAACGGCGTTCGTCTGTAGAAAGAGGAGCGGACCAAAATGCTGCGTGGTGGTTACTCATGTTCTTTAATGAAATTGAACAAACAAACAATACAAAACAACAAACGGAACGTGAAAACCTATACAGCCTATCTGGTGAAAACAAACACAGAGACAGGAACAATCACCCACGAAATACTCAAAGAATATGGCTGCCTAAATATGGTTCCCAATCAGAGACAACGATAATCACCTGACTCTGATTGAGAACCGCCTCAGGCAGCCATAGACACTCCACAAAACCCCAAGACAAAAACGCACCACAATAACCCATGTCACACCCTGGCCTGACCAAATAAATGAAGACAAACATAATATACTTCGACCAGGGCGTGACAGAACCCCCCCACCCCCTAAGGTGCGGTCTCCCGGACGCACATCAAAACAATAGGAAGGGTCCTGGTGGACGTCTGTCCATGGTGGCGGCTCCGGCGCGGGACGTGGACCCCACTCTATCAATGTCTTAGTTCCTCCCCCTCACGTCCTAGGATCGTCCACCCTCGCCGCCGACCATGGCCTAGTAGTCCTCACCCAGAACCCCACTGGACTGAGGGGCAGCTCGGGACTGAGGGGCAGCTCGGGACTGAGGGGCAGCTCGGGACTGAGGGGCAGCTCGGGACTGAGGGGCAGCTCGGGACTGAGGTGGCAGCTCGGGACTGAGGGGAAGCTCGGGACTGAGGGGAAGCTCGGGACTGAGGGGAAGCTCAGCACTGAGGGGAAGCTCAGCACTGAGGGGAAGCCCAGCACTGAGAGGAAGCTCAGGCAGGTAATTGAATCCGGCAGATCCTGGCTGGCTGGCGGCTCTGGAAGAGTCTGGTTGACTGGCAGATCTGGAAGAGTCTGGTTGACTGGCAGATCTGGAAGAGTCTGGCTGACTGGCAGATCTGGAAGAGTCTGGCTGACTGGCAGATCTGGAAGAGTCTGGCTGACTGGCAGATCTGGAAGAGTCTGGCTGACTGGCAGATCTGGAAGAGTCTGGCTGACTGGCAGATCTGGAAGAGTCTGGCTGACTGGCAGATCTGGAAGAGTCTGGCTGACTGGCAGATCTGGAAGAGTCTGGCTGACTGGCGGATCCTGGCAGACTGACGGATCTGGCTGCTCCATGCTGACTGGCGGCTCTGGCTGCTCCATGTAGACTGACAGATCTGGCGGCTTCTTGCAGACTGGCAGCTCTGGCGGCTCCTTGCAGACTGGCAGCTCCTTGCAGACTGGCAGCTCCTTGCAGACTGACAGCTCTGGCTGCTCCATGCAGACTGGCGGCTCTGGTTGCTCCATGCAGACTGGCGGCTCTGGCTGCTCCGAACAGGCAGGAGACTCCAGCAGCGCTGTAGAGGAGGAAGGCTTAGGCAGCGCTGAACAGGCGGGAGACTCCAGCAGCGCTGTAGAGGAGGAAGGCTCTGGCAGCGCTGAACAGGCAGGAGACTCCGGCAGCGCAGGAGAGGAGGAAGGCTCTGGCTGCGCTGAACAGGCGGAAGACTCCAGCAGCGCTGTAGAGGAGGAAGGCTCTGGCAGCGCTGAACAGGCAGGAGACTCCGGCAGCGCAGGAGAGGAGAAAGGCTGCGGCAGCGCTGGAGATGCGAGGCGCACTGTAGGCCTGATGCGTGGTTCTGGCACTGGTGGTACTGGGCCGAGGACACGCACAGGAAGCCTGGTGCGGGGAGCTGCCACCGGAGGGCTGGTGTGTGGAGGTGCCACAGGATGGGCTAGACCGTGAAGGCGTACTGGAGATCTTGAGAGCAGTGCTGGCACAGGACTTGCAAGGCTAGGGATGTGCACAGGAGGCCTGGTGCGTGAGGCTGGCACCAACTTCACCAGCCGACTAACACGCACCTCGGGACGAGTACGGAGCGCTGACCCAGGTGCCATCAAATCCCCGACACGCTCCGTCGGGCGAATACCGTACCTAAAGCACCAACTCAGCAACTCCCTCATAACTCTCTCCTCCAATTTCCCCATTAACTCCTTCACAGTCTCTGCTTCGCTCACCTCTAACACCGGCTCTGGTTCTGGTCTCCTCCTTGGCTCCTCACGATAAACAGGGAGAGTTGGCTCAGGTCTGACTCCTGACTCTGCCACACTCTCCCTGAGCCTCCCCCCAATACATTTTTGGGGCTGACTCTCGGGCTTCCTTCCGCGCCGCTGTGCTTGTCTCTCCAACTCCATTCTCCTATAACCCTCTTCGCACTGCTCCAGCGAATCCCAGGCGGGCTCCGGCACTCTCCCTGGGTCGACCACCCACCTGTCTATTTCCTCCCAAGTAGTGTAGTTCCGATATTGTTGCTCCTGCTGCCACTGTTGCTTCTCCTCATACCAGCGCCTCTCAGCTCTCTCCGCCTCCAGTTCTTCTTTGGGGCGGCGATATTCTCCAGGCTGATCACAGGGTCTTTCTCCGAACAATTCATCCTCCCATGTCCATTCCTCTCTTTGTTGCTCCTGCCTGTTACCACGCCGCTTGGTCCTGTTGTGCTGGGTGATTCTGTAACGGCATTCGTCTGTAGAAAGAGGAGTGGACCAAAATGCTGCGTGGTGGTTACTCATGTTCTTTAATGAAATTGAACAAACAAACAATACAAAACAACAAACGGAACGTGAAAACCTATACAGCCTATCTGGTGAAAACAAACACAGAGACAGGAACAATCACCCACGAAATACTCAAAGAATATGGCTGCCTAAATATGGTTCCCAATCAGAGACAACGATAATCACCTGACTCTGATTGAGAACCGCCTCAGGCAGCCATAGACTATGCTAGACACCCCACAAAACCCCAAGACAAAAACGCACCACAATAACCCATGTCACACCCTGGCCTGACCAAATAAATGAAGACAAACATAATATACTTCGACCAGGGCGTTACAGCGAGCAAAACAGCGCCCCTCTATGTGCTGTCTGGACTGAAATAATATGACATGCTATACTATTTTGGTCCAGACAGCATCAGATAAATGGTCTACACATACTTAGACAGAGGGGCACTGTTTCGCTCGCTCAAATTCTTTAACTGAGATTGATGTATCTTTCTGTGGGCGCATCTCGGTTAAATAAATGATCAATATTTCAATATTTTATTTGGACGGGCAAGGTGGTACAGTAGGGCGGGCTAAACCCCCCTAAGGCCTGCACATAACGCCGGCCCTGACTAACATTAGTTAGATAATCCAGAGATTCTTACCTTTGCCTCTTTTCGGCATTCTCATCCAGATCATCATGGCATTTGTAGTTCTTCATGATACCACATTAACGGCTAATTAGCATTTCATTTTTACGTGCCAAATACAAGTGAATATGTTGATAAATGTTAGTTACCTTGTCCTAGAGAGATTTACACGGTTATCAAAATGTTACGGCAGGGTAAGCCTACACAAAACACAGCCCTTATTTGAAGTGTTCCTAAAATCCCCTATGTGAAACATTAATGGTGGGAAATTATTGGAACCATTTCCCCGTTTGACCACTAGGTTTGATGGGTATTATGAGTCATACTGTGGTACTCTATTTAGGTCAGCTAATACAGGACTAGTAAAGGCCCAGTGCACTACTTTATTTAAAAATATATATTTTGCACCCCCCAAAAAAACGTTAAATTTTTATTTTATTTCAGATTTTTCAGGGGCATCACCCCTACTTCCCGTGCCTTCAGAAAGTATTCAAATAGTGGTAGACTATATAGATCTGCTAATACAGGACTTGTTAAGGCACAGTGCACAACTTTAGTGTTTTTTTATTTAATTTTTACAATTGATATATATTTATTTTTTATTATTCCGAATTTTCAGGGGGTACTGCAGCTCCCTCAGCACCCCTACTTCGCGCGGCTATGTATGCAGTGCCTTCAGAAAGTATTCACACCCCTAGACTTTTTCCACATTTTGTTGTTACAGCCTGAATTTAAAATGAATTAAGTCGAGATTTTGTGTCACTGGCCTACTCCCGATACCCCATAAGTGGAATTATGTTTTTAGAATTTTTGTTTAATTAATAAAAAATGAAAAGCTGAAATTAGTCAAAAGGATTCAACCCCTTTGTTACGGCAAGCCTGAATATGTTCAGGAGCAAAATTGTGCTTAACAAGTCACATAATACGTTGCATGAATGGACTCTGTGTGCAATAATAGTATTTTTTAATGACTACCTCATCTCTGTAGCCCACACATACAATTATTTGAAGGCTCCCTCCGTCGGGTAGTGAATTTCAAACACAGATTCAACCACAAACAACAGGGAGGTTTTCCAATGCCTCGCAAAGAACGGCTCCTATTGGTAGATGGGTAATACAAAAAAAGCAGACATTGAATATCCATTTGAGCATGGTGATGTTATTAATTACACTTTGGATGGTGTATCAATACACACAGTCACTACAAAAAATACAGACGTCCTTCCTAAATTGCCGTAGAGGAAGGAAACCGATCAGGCATTTCCCCATGAGGCCAATGGTGACTTTAAAACATTTACAGAGTTTAATGGGAGTGACAGTGGAAAACTGAGGATGGATCCATAACATTGTCGTTACTATACATTACTAACCTAAATGACAGTGAAAAGAAGGAGACCTGTACAGAATACAAAACATGCATCCTGTTTCCATAAGGCACTAAAGTGAAACTGAAAAGAAATGTGGTAAAGAAATTAACTTTATGTCCTGAATACAAAGCGTTATGTTTGGGGCAAATCAAACACAACACATCATTGAGTACCACTCCTCATATTTTCAAGCAAGGGGGTGGCTGCATCATGTTATGCTTGTCATTGGCAAGGACAAGGACGTTTTTGGGGATAAAAAGAAACGGAATAGAGCAAAGCACAGGCATAATCCTACCGGAAAACCTGGTTCAGTCTGCTTTCCAACACAAACTGGGAGACAAATTCACATTTCAACAGGATAATAACCTAAAACACAAGGCCAAATATACACTGGAGTTGTTTACAAAGACAGCATTGAATGTTCCTGAGTGGCCTAGTTACAGTTTTGACTTCAATTGGCATGAAAATCTATGTCAAGACTTAAAAGATTAACAACCAACTTGACAAAGCTCTAAAATTATATATTTTTTTTAAAGAATAATGTGCAAATATTGTACCTTCCAGGTGTGCAAAGCTCTTAGAGACTTACCCAGAAAGACACACAGCTGTAATCGCTGCAAAAGGTGATTCTAACATGTATTGACTTAGTTGTGTGAGTGATTTAATTGTGTGATTTAATTTTCAATACATTTGCAAAAATGTCAAAACGTGTTTTCACTTTGTCATTATAGATTATTGTGTGTAGATATGTGAGGTTTTTGTTATCCACTTTGAATACAGGCTGTAATACAACAAAATGTTGAATAAGTCAAGACGTAGTAATACTTTCTGAAGGCAATATCTTTTCTGCTTTCTATCTGGTTTTGGTCGTTTAAGTTTACACTGAAACTGTTTTTCCATCCCTAAAATGACCACTGGCCCGTCTAAGAGTTTTCTATAAATAAAAAAACATTTAATTTGCTCCAATGACTGTAATTTCATCCATATTAACCTCCTAGATTCGAATTATTATAATACAAAAATCACCTTAGAATGCCGTCTTTTTAAGCAAGAGATACAGTGCCTTCGAAAATTATTCAGACCTCTTGACTTTTTCCACATTTTCTTAGGTGGCAGCCTTACTCTAAAAACAATTTAATATTATTTATTTTTTTACTCATCAAAATACACTCAATAACCCACAATGACAACGCAAAAACAGTTTTTCTGACATTTTTGCTAATTTATTAAACATAAAAGACTGAAATATCACATTTAAATAAGTTTTCAGACCCTTTACTCAGTACTTTGTTGAAGTACCTTTGGCAGCGATTACAGCCACGAGTCTTCTTGGGTATGATGCTACGGCTAAGTGCTTAGGGTTGTTGTCCTATTGGAAGGTGAACCTTCGCCCCAGTCAGAGGTCCTGAGCGCTCTGGAGCAGGTTTTCATTGAGGATCTCTCTGTACTTTGCTGTGTTCATCTTTGCTTCGATCCTGACAAGTCTCCCAGTCCCTGCCACTGAAAAACATCCCCACATCCCCATACCTGCATGCTTCACCGCAGGGATGGTGCCAGGTTTCCTCCAGACGTCACTCTTGGCATTCAGGCCAAATAGTTCATTCTTGGTTTCATCAGACCAGAGAATATTGTTTCTCATGGTCTGAGATTCTTTAGGTGCCTTTTGGTAAACACGATGCAGGCTGTCATGTGCCTTTTACTGAGGAGTGGCTTCCGTCTGGCCACTCTACCATGAAGGCTTGATTGGTGGAGTGCTGCAGAGATGGTTGTCCTTCTGGAAGGTTCTCCCATCTCCACAGAGGAACTCTAGAGCTCTGTTCGAGTGACCATCGGGTTCTTGGTCACCTCCCTGACCCTTCTTCCCCGATTGCTCAGTTTGGCCGGGTGGCCAGCTCTAGGAAGAATCTTGGTGGTTCCAAACTCCTTCCGTTTTAAGAATGATGGAGGCCACTGTGTTCTTGGGGACCTTCAATGCTGCAGAATTTTTTTGCTACCATTCCCCAGATCTCTGCCTTGACACAATCCTGTCTCTGAGCTCTACCGACAATTTCTTCAACCTCATGGCTTAGTTTTGGCTCTGACATGCACTGTCAACTGTGGGACCTTATATAGACATGTGTGTCCAATCAATTGAATTACCACAGGGGGACTCCAATCAAGTTGTAGAAACATCTCAAGGATGATCAATGGAAACAGGATGCACCTGATACACACTTCGAGTCCTATAGCAAAGGGTTTGAATACTTATGTAATTAAGGTATTCCGTTTTTTATTTGTAATAAATTACCAAAAATGTCAAAAACCTCTTTTGCTTTGTCATTATAAGGTATTGTGCGTAGATTGCTGAGGATTATTATTTTTTAAATCCATTTTAGAATAAGACTGTGACACAAAAAAATGTGGGAAAAGTCAAGAGGTCTGAATACTTTCCAAATGCACCGTATCTGGTTTTTTTTGTGGGTCGCGTCTCAATCCACCACATCTGCATCTGTGGCAGAGCTACAGTGGAGTTTGTCCCGAAAATCAGTCTTCTCAGGAAAACGCCTGTAGCGTCTAAACTGTTTGGCCTACAAACTTATGATCCCTCCATGAAAGATGAAACTCTCATGAACACGATGGTGTTCTCCACAAGCGTTGTGGGACTAGTCTGAAGTGTGTACCGCCGATCTGCCAATTTCTGTCTGTAGTGTCCGAAGAGTTTGGGCTACACACTAATATGACCCCTCTCTGGAAAGGTGAGACTCTTACGAACACATACAAGCTTCTCATGACCCTTCTGAAGGTAGAACGGTACCAGAAGAAAAAAATATGGAAGTATGTATGAAAGTAGTTTCATGGCTAAAAAAGGAGATAAATCCACTACATGGCCAAAAGTATGTGGACACTCCTTCAAATTTGTGGATTCGACGATTTCATCCACATTCATTGCTGACAGGCGTAATCTCAGCCATGCAATCTCCATAGACAAACAGTGGCAGTAGAATGGCCCGTACTGAAGAGCTCAGTGACTTTCAACGTGGCACCGTCATAGGATGCCACCTTTCCAACAAGTCTATTCCTCAAATCCCTGCCCTGCTAGAGCTGCCCCGGTCAACTGTAAGTGCTGTTATTGTGAAGGGGAAACATCTAGGAGCAACAACAGCTCACCTGCGAAGTGGTAGGTCACATAAGCTCACAGAACAGGACCGCCGCAGTGTGCTTAGCGTGTAAAAATCCTCTGTCCTCGGTTGCAACTCTCTCTACCGATTTCCAAACTGCCTCTGTTAGCAACGTCAGCACAATAACTGTTCGTCGGGAGCTTCATGAAATTGGTTTCCATTACCATGGCAGCCAGACACAAAACTAAGAATACCACGCTCAATGCTAAGCGTCACCTGATATTGTACAGAGCTTGCCACCATTGGACTCTGGAGCAGTGGACTCTAGGGCAGTGGTTTTCTGGAGTGATGAATCACGCTTCACCCTCTGGCAGTCCGACGGACGAATATTGGTTTGGATGCCAGGAGAACGCTACCTGCCCCAATGCATAGTGCCAACTGTAAAGTTTGGTGGAGGAATAATGGTCTGGGGCTGTTTTTCATTGTTCAAGCTAGGCCTCTTCTTTCCGGTAAAGGGAAATCTTAAAGCTACAGCATACAATGGCATTCTAGACAATTCTGTGCTTCCAACTTTGTGGCCCTTTCCTGTTTCAAAATAACAATGCCCCCGTTCACAAAGCGATGTCCATACAGACATTTTTTGTCGAGATTGGTGTGGAAGAACTTGACTGGCTTGCACAGAGCCCTAACCTCAACCCCATCGAACACCTTTGGGATGAATTGGAACAGCGACTGCAAGCCAGGCCTAATCGCATAAACATCAGTGCTTGACCTCACTAATGCTCAATGTTCCTACATCTGGTGGAAACCCTTCCCAGAAGAGTGGAGGCATTTATAGCAGCAAAGAGAGGACCAACTCCACATTAATGCCCATGATTTTGGAATGAGATGTTCGAATAACAGGTGTCCACATACTTTTGGCCATGTAGTGTATGTGTCAAAAATATATATCTGTTTCTGCGTTTCTATGGGCTAATAGCAGTAAGGCCAAATTCAATGTTTTCATATTTTGGTCCTACCGAGTGCTTGAGGCGTGCGTCACTACAGCTCTCGACCTTCGCCTCTCCCGAGTCCATAGGGGAGTTGCATCGATGGGACAAGACTGTAACTACTAATTGGGGAGAACAAGCGGTAAAAGTACACAAAACATATATATACAGTACCAGTCAAAAGTTTGGACACACCGACTCATTGAAGGGTTTTTATTTATTTTTACTATTTTATGCATTGTAGAATAATAGTAAAGACATCAAAACTATGAATTAACACATATGGATTCATGTAGTAACCAAAAAAGTGTTAAAACAAATACATTGTCAAAATATATTTTATATTTGAGATTCTTCAAAGTAGCCACCCTTTGCATTAATGACAGTTTTGCACACTCTTGGAATTCTCTCAACCAGCTTCATGATGTAGTCACCTGGAATGCATTTCAATTAACAGGTGTGCCTTGTTAAAAGTCCATTTCTGGAATTTCTTTCCTTCTTAATACGTTTGAGTTAATCAGTTGTGTTGTGACAAGGTAGGGGTGGTATACAGAAGATAGCCCTATTTGGTAAAAGACCAAGTCCATATTATGGCAAGAACAGCTCAAATCAGCAAAGAGAAATGACAGTCCATCATTAGGTCAGTCAAAGAGGAAAATTGTAGTCGCAAAAAGCATCAAGCACTATGATGAAACTGGCTCTCATGTGGACCGCCACAGGAAAGAAAGACCCAGGGTTACCTCTGCTGCAGAGGATAAGTTCATTAGAGTTACCAGCCACAGAAATTGCAGCCCAAATAAATGTGTCACAGAGTTTAAGTAACAGACACATCTCAACATCAATTGTTCAGAGGAGACGGTGTGAATCAGGCCTTCATGATCGATTTGATGCAAAGAAACCACTTCTCAAGGACACCAATAAGAAGAAGAGACTTGATTGGGCCAAGAAACACGAGCATTAGACATGTGAAAATCTGTCCTTTGGTCTGATGATTCCAAATGTGCTATTTTTGGTTACAACCACCATGTCTTTGTGAGATGCAGAGTAGGTGAACGGATGATCTCGGCATGTGTGGTTCCCACCATGAAGCATGGAGGAGGAGGTGTGATGGTGTGGGCGTGCTTTGCTGGTGACACTGTCTGTGATTTATTTAAAATTCAAGGCACATTTAACCAGCATGGCTACCACAGCATTCTGCGGGGATACACCATCCCAACTGGTTTGCTCTTTGTGGGGCTGTCCTGTTGAAAAACAAATAAATGACCCAACACACCTTCAGGCTGTGTAAGGGCTATTTGATCAAGAATGAGAGGGATGGAGTGCTGCATCAGATGACCTGACCTCCACAATCACTCGACCTCAACCTAATTGAGATGGTATGGGATGAGTTGGACCACAGAGTGAAGAAAAAGCAACCAACGAGTGCTCAGCATATGTAGCAACTTATTCAAGACTGCTGAAAAAGCATTCCAGGTGAATCTGGTTGAGAGAATGCCAAGAGTGTGCGAAGCTGTCATCAAGGCAAAGGGAGGCTACTTTGAAGATATAGTTAGATTTGTTTGACACTTTTTTGGTTACTACATGATTCCATGTGTTATTTCATAGTTTTGATGTCTTCACTATCATTCTACAATATAGAAAATAGTAAAAAATTAAGAAAAACCCTTGAATGAGTGTCAACTTTTGACTGGTACTGTATACAGTTGAAGTCGGAAGTTTACATACACCTTAACCAACTACATTTAAACTCAGTTTTCACAATTCATGACATTCAGCTAGCAACATTCATAAAAACAACGTTTCATATAAAACAATCCACAAAAATTCTTAGAATTAAAAATCAAGGAACTGGTGAGCTGCTGAGAGCTGCAGACTCCAGTTTTCGCTACCAATGAACAGAAATGTTTGTCAACGCCTCCTGTTTCTCCCTGTGATTTCCTAGGAACTCTAGAGTGCAGGATGGGCCGGTTTTGTTTTTCGTTTTTTTATTTTTTATACAGAAGAATGAGAGTCTCATGCTAGAGGCTGGATCAGTAGAGTTGGCTCTAGTTAGGGATTGTGTCTATTTGGGCACTTTTTCAAAAACCTTTGCTAAGATTGTGGGTAATAGGTATTTTCTTGCATGTCCAGGCTAAGTTCCTTAGTTGTTAATTTTATCAAAATCTAAAGACACAGCTTAGATTTGAGTCAGTGTCTTAAGCAGTTGAACATGTTATTACTCCAACCGCGTCAAAGTGAACTGACACGGTTTCATTTTAGTCAAAAACAACTTCATATCGAAGGCATGTCTTTGGTTTGACGGCCTTCACATGGGCAGTTCGGTGCAAGATGACCGTTAGACGACTGTTGGATCCGATGTTGTGTTTCCATGCATGAATTTAGCTAGCCAACGTCGCCACGACATCGCTTACAAGCGTGATCAGGGATTTCTATTGGAGAAGCCGTTTTAGCCTATCTTCATACTGTACTGTCTATGCTAAGTCCTTTCCCAAGCTGTCATTCTCCGGTTTGGCTCAAGTGTTTGGATTGTCCATGGGGAAGGCTTAGCCATGGAACATTCCATTGGGTGTGGGAAGATCACCTGTCCACTCAATAATGATTCCACAGCAGGCATGAGGTAATAAAGGACAACCCACTGGGTACAGACGTCAGTTCAACGTCTAGTTTGGATTTACATTTGGTTGAGTTGTTAACTAACGTGAATTAATTGTGAAATCAAAAACAAATCAACATGTCATTGGATTTAGGTTAAAATATTGATTACTTTTTTCAAATCCAAATCAAATCCAAGGTTTTCCATGTTGATTCAATTTCAGCACATTGAATTTTCTGTTTCTGTTTGGTACAACATTGAATCAACCAGTTTTTGCCCAGTGGGATGGTTTGAAGAGTCCTGTGAATGTTTGTCTGGTGACCTTTACCCTGTGATCAATAAATGAATTAATTTTAATCAACTTCATTTTTATATTAGATAAAAGTGTCTGATAATGTTGGATAACCCTTTTATAAATTGTAAGATCTATGTAAATTCCTTCCATCATACACATTTCTGCTGTAAATCTTTGCTGTCTAAATAAGTGATATGAAGGGCTGTCACTAGCATGTGTGTTTTCACAGTGCAATGGATCCAGTAAGGAGTCCACTGGACTGGAATTCAAACCATCTGTTCCTGATGGTTCCTATGCCCTTTTACATATGGTGCTAATGAGAGCAAACGCACAGGGAGGTAGACCCAATGGTCAGGGGTTAAATGAAAACCTATGGTCTCGTCCTGGCTGGCCAGCTGGCACAGTCACACATACGCGTAACCCAAAGCACAGGAGACTTATAAAAGATTGTAGGTTGAGTCATTCAAGATAAATGATGGATCAGCTTGATTTGAACTGAGAACACATTTATTTGTGGAGGGGGCATGCTCCCTTTCATCTCAGAGAACATTGTGATCGATAAGCAAGTGATATAACACCACATCAGGCCCAGTTCTATTCCAGTCACCCACCCCCTAGCTTCTTTCCCCTAACCCTTCAATACTCACAGATCTGAAAGGACTGGATAGGTGAAAGCAATTTGCTATACGCTCCACTTCACCTAAGGAAGGGCTACGCAAAGGTCATCACAGTACTGATCACCCCATTCCCGTTCTTTCAGATCAGTCAACACATATGGAGTTGTGTCTAGGAAATGGAGCTAGGGACCGAAATTAAATCAGTCCTGCTGCAGGCTACATACGTGTCATTCAGATGTCAATAGCATTGGCTTTCATGCTTCACTGTCCTGTTCGGTTAGACTGTTAGATTGCTGTCAGTGAAGTCAAATAAGCCAGAAGTCTGTGAGCAGTAATGATCAGTCTGCCCCTTGTCATTTTAGGCCTCACTCACTTTGGTAGAAAGGTGCAGACACATCCAGATTAGTTTGTGCAACATGCCTCTCTTCCTCTCTTTAGACAAAACTCAACTGTACTACTGTACTGAAGCAGATGTGGCCTGAGCAGCAAATGCTAGCTAGCCCCTAGGCACTGGGCAGGCAGTATGTTTGGCTGAACACACTCAAGATAAGCGGCTGTTAATTGATATAGACACGTGTCAGATCAGTCATTAGTCTTTAATGTGGTGTTTGTAAAACGTTTTGGACGACAGGGAAATGTATTATCAGTTTCAATAAATATTATACAATCATTTCTAGAAAGATTTGTATTAATCTGCTATAGCTTTTTGGTTGTATTGAATGACTCCAATACTGAAGAGCTGTCTGACCCTCATTGATCCTGGGCTATGGGTTAAGGCTACTAGTTAACCACTGCCACTCAGAGAGAGTAGTCACTCAAACTAGCACTGTTAGCTGTTCAATGATAGCGAAAAGCAGATCTAATTTGTGCTGAGACCTGTGCATCCCAACAGGCCATTACATGTCTGGGAGGACCCATAGGCCCTAGGGCATAGAAGTGTGTGTGTGTGTGTGTGTGTGTGTGTGTGTGTGTGTGTGTGTGTGTGTGTGTGTGTGTGTTCAACTTAGACACCCTTTATAACTGAGAAACACAAACCCTCTGAATCAGCATTAGAAAGTATATTAACCTTTGAAGATCCTGTTTGGCGTGTCTGGTGTGTCCCACTACCGCTGCCTGCAGACATAAACCCCAGAACTGTTTAATAAGTCACATTTGAATGTCTCACTGTACTCTGGTTCTTAAAAAATTAAATGAATCCAAGAACAGTACGATACCTTATCTTTTTTTGTCCCACGTTAGTTTTTTACAGCCTAAGAACATCAAAGACAGCTCTCTTACCCACATCTCCTCCTGACTGCACAGCACTTGCACTTCATAACTTCTCCCCAGTCATATCTGATATGTCTGTATTGCTCTTATCCCAGGACATTGTACCTTTATTCATTACTGTTATTTAATTATGGGGGGGGGGGGGGGTCACCATAATTAAACATGGCCCTGTCTCAGCTCAAATTGAAAGTCAGTGAGGCGTACTAACAGTCTGGCTGGACAAACTGATGTTTGGATGGCTTACAGAGGGAACAGAGGTACCTTAGATATGAGGAAACAGCAAGGGGTTTTAGCTGTCACTCTGACTATTATTATTATTATTATTATTATTATTACTATTCTAATTATGATTGTGGAATACAGAAAAAGGAGGACCGAGCACACCCCCAACCTCATCGATGGGGCTGTAGTGGAGCAGGTTGAGAGCTTCAAGTACCTTGGTGTCCACATCACCAACAAGCTACTCAATGTTTTTCCATGTCATGTTTGAGCTGCATCTGTGCTCTAGGCTGTTCCAGGATCACTCGGGGATATGTTTGGGCAGTCTTGTAGACTTAGCTAATAATATTCAAATGATCATGTTTTATTTCAATGTTTTTATTTCAATGTTTTCTACCCGGACCATGGTGGAGGATTTATTTGCGTTATTTGCAGATTTGCACATAGGAAAATAGACGTTAAACTTCTAAGGTTATTGGTCATATAATGACCATTACAAATGTGACATTTCACCTGCAGAGACCCACCCAGCAAACACCCCATTCTCTTTCTTTATCTATTTTATGCCTCTTATTTTACACATGCTATAACGCAGGTACATGTACTGTATATTACACCATTGTGATATCAATAGAAATAAACTTTTCTTGCTCTATTTGGTCAAATGGTTAATAAATGTGTGAATAAGATATATTGAATAAGGAATAACGGCGGCTCTATTCGTGGGATTTCAATCTGCAATGTTTGAGAACATTACCAGAAGCCTATATGCAAACATTTGTTGACACAGAAAGAAAGAAAATGGATTGCAAACATTTGATTGACTAAATTCCTCTTGGCACTACACTATATTTGACTAGGTAAATAACTTTATATTGAGTTCATGTGGACCCAGTGACTCAGACTTGAGCACTTGGACAAGGACTTGAGAACTGGAACTCGGACTTCAGCCATAGGAACTTGTGACTTGACTCGTGACTAGTACATTGCTGACTCGGGCTTGGACTCGGACTCAAGCACAGGGGACCTGGGACTCGATTCAGACTCAAGGTTTAGTAACTGAGCTACATCATTGAGCGAAACAGTCATGAGCTCCCACTCAATGTTATTAGTCCCTGTTCTACTCTGGACAACAATGTGGCTGCAACATCTTTGGAATGTGGATAACAATGGCAATGACACGACCGATGTGATGTGACAAAAATTAAAGGGAATTTAGTTGACTAGAATGGCCCATTGTTTTCGACATTTTGACCAAAAAATTATTTTTTATTTTTTATTTCACCTTTATTTAACCAGGTAGGCTAGTTGAGAACAAGTTCTCATTTACAACTGCGACCTGGCCAAGATAAAGCATAGCAGTGTGAGCATACAACAAAGAGTTACACATGGAGTAAACAATTAACAAGTCAATAACACAGTAGAAAACAAAGGGGGGGTCTATATACAATGTGTGCAAAAGGCATGAGGAGGTAGGCAAATAATTAAAATTTTGCAGATTAACACTGGAGTGATAAATGATCAGATGGTCATGTACAGGTAGAGATATTGGTGTGCAGAAAAGTAAATAAAAACAGTATGGGGATGAGGTAGGTGAAAAGGGTGGGCTATTAACCAATAGACTATGTACAGCTGCAGCGATCGGTTAGCTGCTCAGATAGCTGATGTTTGAAGTTGGTGAGGGAGATAAAAGTCTCCAACTTCAGCGATTTTTGCAATTCGTTCCAGTCACAGGCAGCAGAGTACTGGAACGAAAGGTGGCCAAATGAGGTGTTGGCTTTAGGGATGATCAGTGAGAGACACCTGCTGGAGCGCGTGCTACGGATGGGTGTTGCCATCGTGACCAGTGAGCTGAGATAAGGCGGAGCTTTACCTAGCATGGACTTGTAGATGACCTGGAGCCAGTGGGTCTGGCGACGAATATGTAGCGAGGGCCAGCCGACTAGAGCATACAAGTCGCAGTGGTGGGTGGTATAAGGTGCTTTAGTGACAAAACGGATGGCACTGTGATAGACTGCATCCAGTTTGCTGAGTAGAGTGTTGGAAGCCATTTTGTAGATGACATCGCCGAAGTCGAGGATCGGTAGGATAGTCAGTTTTACTAGGGTAAGCTTGGCGGCGTGAGTGAAGGAGGCTTTGTTGCGGAATAGAAAGCTGAATCTTGATTTGATTTTCGATTGGAGATGTTTGATATGAGTCTGGAAGGAGAGTTTGCAGTCTAGCCAGACACCTAGGTACTTATAGACGTCCACATATTCTAGGTCGAAACCATCCAGGGTGGTGATGCTAGTCGGGCATGCGGGTGCAGGCAGCGACCGGTTGAAAAGCATGCATTTGGTTTTACTAGCGTTTAAGAGCAGTTGGAGGCCACGGAAGGAGTGTTGTATGGCATTGAAGCTTGTTTGGAGGTTAGATAGCACAGTGTCCAAAGACGGGCCGAAAGTATATAGAATGGTGTCGTCTGCGTAGAGGTGGATCCGGGAATCGCCCGCAGCAAGAGCAACATCATTGATATACACAGAGAAAAGAGTCGGCCCGAGAATTGAACCCTGTGGCACCCCCATAGAGACTGCCAGAGGACCGGACAGCATGCCCTCCGATTTGACACAGAGCTCTGTCTGCAAAGTAATTGGTGAACCAGGCAAGGCAGTCATCCGAAAAACCGAGGCTACTGAGTCTGCCGATAAGAATATGGTGATTGACAGAGTCGAAAGCCTTGGCAGGTCGATGAAGACGGCTGCACAGTACTGTCTTTTATCGATGGCGGTTATGATATCGTTTAGTACCTTGAGTGTGGCTGAGGTGCACCCATGACCGGCTCGGAAACCAGATTGCACAGCGGAGAAGGTACGGTGGGATTCGAGATGGTCAGTGACCTGTTTGTTGACTTGGCTTTCGAAGACCTTAGATAGGCAGGGCAGGATGGATATAGGTCTGTAACAGTTTGGGTCCAGGGTGTCTCCCCCTTTGAAGAGGGGGATGACTGCGGCAGTCAATCCTTGGGGATCTCAGACGAGATGAAAGAGAGGTTGAACAGGCTGGTAATAGGGGTTGCGACAATGGTGGCAGATAGTTTCAGAAATAGAGGGTCCAGATTGTCAAGCCCAGCTGATTTGTACGGGTCCAGGTTTTGCAGCTCTTTCAGAACATCTGCTATCTGGATTTGGGTAAAGGAGAACCTGGAGAGGCTTGGGCGAGGAGCTGCGGGGGGGGGGGCGGAGCTGTTGGCCGAGGTTGAAGTAGCCAGGCGGAAGGCATGGCCAGCCGTTGAGAAATGCTTATTGAAGTTTTCGATAATCATGGATTTATCAGTGGTGACCGTGTTACCTAGCCTCAGTGCAGTGGGCAGCTGGGAGGAGGTGCTCTTGTTCTCCATGGACTTCACAGTGTCCCAGAACTTTTGGAGTTGGAGCTACAGGATGCAAACTTCTGCCTGAAGAAGCTGGCCTTAGCTTTCCTGACTGACTGCGTGTATTGGTTCCGGACTTCCCTGAACAGTTGCATATCACGGGGACTATTCGATGCTATTGCAGTCCGCCACAGGATGTTTTTGTGCTGGTCGAGGGCAGTCAGGTCTGGGGTGAACCAAGGGCTGTATCTGTTCTTAGTTCTGCATTTTTTGAACGGAGCATGCTTATCTAAAATGGTGAGGAAGTTACTTTTAAAGAATGACCAGGCATCCTCAACTGACGGGATGAGGTCAATGTCCTTCCAGGATACCCGGGCCAGGTCGATTAGAAAGGCCTGCTCACAGAAGTGTTTTAGGGAGCGTTTGACAGTGATGAGGGGTGGTCGTTTGACTGCGGCTCCGTAGCGGATACAGGCAATGAGGCAGTGATCGCTGAGATCCTGGTTGAAGACAGCGGAGGTGTATTTGGAGGGCCAGTTGGTCAGGATGACGTCTATGAGGGTGCCCTTGTTTACAGAGTTAGGGTTGTACCTCGTGGGTTCCTTGATGATTTGTGTGAGATTGAGGGCATCTAGCTTAGATTGTAGGACTGGCGGGGTGTTAAGCATATCCCAGTTTAGGTCACCTAACAGAACAAACTCTGAAGCTAGATGGGGGGCGATCAATTCACAAATGGTGTCCAGGGCACAGCTGGGAGCTGAGGGGGGTCGGTAGCAGGCGGCAACCGTGAGAGACTTATTTCTGGAGAGAGTAATTTTCAAAATTGGTAGTTCGAACTGTTTGGGTATGGACCTGGAAAGTATGACATTACTTTGCAGGCTATCTCTGCAGTAAACTGCAACTCCTCCCTCTTTGGCAGTTCTATCTTGACGGAAGATGTTATAGTTGGGTATGGAAATCTCTGAATTTTTGGTGGCCTTCCTGAGCCAGGATTCAGACACAGCAAGGACATCAGGGTTAGCAGAGTGTGCTAAAGCAGTGAGTAAGACAAACTTAGGGAGGAGGCTTCTGATGTTGACATGCATGAAACCAAGGCTTTTTCGATCACAGAAGTCAACAAATGAGGGTGCCTGGGGACATGCAGGGCCTGGGTTTACCTCCACATCACCCGCGGAACAGAGAAGGAGTAGTATGAGGGTGCGGCTAAAGGCTATCAAAACTGGTCGCCTAGAGCGTTGGGGACAGAGAATAAGAGGAGCAGGTTTCTGGGCATGGTAGAATATATTCAGGGCATAATGCGCAGACAGGGGTATGGTGGGGTGCGGGTACAGCGGAGGTAAGCCCAGGCACTGGGTGATGATGAGAGAGGTTGTATCTCTGGACATGCTGGTAGTAATGGGTGAGGTCACCGCATGTGTGGGAGGTGGGGCAAAGGAGTTATCAGGGGTATGAAGAGTGGAACTAGGGGCTCCATTGTGAACTAAAACAATGATAACCAACCTGAACAACAGTATACAAGGCATATTGACATTTGAGAGAGACATACAGCGAGGCATACAGTAATCACAGGTGTTGAATTGGGAAAGCTAGCTAAAACAGTAGGTGAGACAACAGCTAATCAGCTAGCACAACAACAGCAGGTAAAATGGCGTAGACTAGGCAACGGGGCCAACAGATAAAACAAACAAGCAGAATGGAGTACCGTGATTAATGGACAGTCCAGCGTGCATCAGCTATGTAGCCAAGAGATCAGTGTCCAGGGGGCAGCGGTGGATGGGGCAGGGAAGCTGGACTGGCGAGTGTTATCCAGGTAAAAAAAAACTAACAATGACTAAATAGCTTGTAGCTAGTTAGCTGGTTAGCTTCTGGAGGTTCTTGAGTGTGTTCAAATTTTTTTTTTTAAATAATAGCGATTCCGTATCACATTGGGTGAGGCAGGTTTCCGGAAGGTATAAACAAATTAAAAGTCAAAAGAGATAGAAAGTAAATATGGGTCCGGTGAGCGTTTGGGACGCGGCGATTAAGGCGGTTAGCAGGCCTGTGCTAACAAGCTAACAGAGACTAAATAACGAGAATAAATCATTATTCAAATGACAAAAAATGTGACTTAATTATATTTTTGTCAAAATGACTAAGATCAGTGGTGGAAAAATTACTCAATTTTCATACTTGAGTAAAATGAAAGATACCTTAATAGAAAATGTAAAAGTCAAAGTCAAAAGTCAGTCACCCAGTAAAATATTACTTGAGTAAAAGTCTTAAAGTATCTGGTTTTAAATGCCAAGTACAGTGGTGGAAAATGTACCCATTTGTCATACTTCAGCAGAAGTAAATGTTATACCAGAGGGCACAATTTCCTTGTTTTTATTTATTTACGGACAGTCAGGGGCACACTCCAATACTCAGACATCATTTACAAACGCATTATTTGTTTTTTGTTTTTTCCTAACCAGGTAGGCTAGTTGAGAACAAGTTCTCATTTGCAACTGTGACCTGGCCAAGGTAACGCAAAGCAGTTCGACACAACAACACAGAGTTACACATGGAATAAACAAACATACCATCAATATTTACAGTAGAAAAATCTATATACAGCATGTGCAAATGAGGTAGGATAAGAGAGGTAAGGCAATAAATAGGCCATGGTGGCGAAGTAATTACAATATAGCAATTAAACACTGGAATGGTAGTGTGTGCAGAAGATGAATGTGCAAGTAGAGATACTGGGGTGCAAAGGAGCAAGATAAATACATTTTTCAGCATGGGGATGAGATCGATTGGATGGGCTATCTACAGATGAGCTATCTATACAGGTGCAGTGATCTGGGAGCTGCTCCGACAGCTGGTGCTTAAAGCTAGTGAACGAGGTAAGAGCTTTAGAGATTTTTGCAGTTCGTTCCAGTCATTGGCAGCAGAGAACTGGAAGGAGAAGCTGCCAAAGGAAGAATTGGCTTTGGGGGTGACCAGTGAGATATACCTGCTGGAGCCCGTGCTACGGGTGGGTGCTGCCATGGTGACCAGTGAGCTGAGATAAGGAGGGGCTTTACCTAGCAGAGACTTGTAGATGACTACAGGATGCAAATTTCAGTTTGAAAATGCTAGCCTTAGCTTTCCTAACTGCCTGTGTATATTGGTTCCTAACTTCCCTAAAAAGTTGCATATCACGGGGGCTATTCGATGCTAATTCAGAACGCCACAGGATGTTTTTGTGCTGGTCAAGGGCAGACAAGTCTGGAGTGAACCAAGGGCTATATATATTCCTGGTTCAATTTTTTTTTATGGAGCATGCTTATTTAAGATGGTGAGGAAGGACTTTTAAAGAGCAACCAGGCAACCTCTACTGACGGGATGAGGTCAGTGTCATTCCAGGATACCCCGGCCAGGTCGATTAGAAAGGCCTGTTCGCTGAAGTGTTTTAGGGAGCATTTGACATTGATGAGGGGTGGTAATTTGACCGCAGACCCATTACGGATGCAGGCAATGAGGCAGTGATCGCTAAGATCTTTGGAGGGTGAGTTAGTTAGGATGATATCTATGAGGGTGCCCGTGTTTATGGATTTAGGGTTGTACCTGGTAGGTTCATAGATCATTTGTGTGAGATTGAGGGCATCAAGCTTAGATTGTAGGATGACCGGGGTGTTAAGCATGTCCCAGTTTATGTCACCTAGCAGCACGAGCTCAGAAGATAGATGGGGGGCAATTAATTCACATATGGTGTCCAGGGCACAGCTGGGGCCAGAAGGTGGTCTGTAGCAAGCGGCAACGGTGAGAGACTTGTTTCTGGAAAAGTGCATTTTTAGAAGTAGAAGCTCGAATTGTTTTGGTACAGACCTGGATAGTAAGATAGCCTGCAGAGTTCTATCTCTGCAGTAGATTGCAACACTGCCCACTTTGGCAGTTGTATCTTGACGGAAATGTTATAGTTAGGCATGGAAATTTCTGGGTTTTTGGTGGTTTTCCTAAGCCAGGATTCAGACACGGCTAAGAGATCCGGGATGGCAGAATGTGCTAAAGCAGTGAATAAAGGAAATTTAAGGAGTAGGCTTCTAATGTTAACATGCATGAAACCAAGGCTTTTACAGTTACAGAAGTCTTCAAATGAGAGCACCGTGGGTGTGGAGCTAGGCACTGCAGGACCTGTATTAACCTCTACATCACCAGAAGAACAGAGGAGAAGTAGGATAAGGTTATGGCTTAAGGCTATAAGAACTGTCCATCTAGCACGTTCAGAACAGAGAGTAAAGAGAGCGGGTTTCTGGGCACGATAGCATAGATTCAAGGCATAATGTACAGACAAAGGTAAGGTAGGAAGAGAGTACATTGGCGGTAAACCTAGGCATTGAATGATGATGAGAGAGATATAGTCTCTAGAGACGTTTAAACCAGGTGATGTCATCTCATATGTGGGGAGTGGAACAACATGGTTGGTTAAGGCATATTGAGCAGGGCTAGAAGCTCTACAGTGAAATAAGACAGTAATCACTAACCAGGACAGTAATGGACAAGGCATATTGATATTAGAGAGAGGCATGCGTAGCTAAGTGATCGTATGGGTCCAGTGAGAGGTTGGGCTGGCTGGGGACACGGCGATTCAGACAGTTAGCAGGCGGGGGCCAGCAGTTAGCAGGCCGGGGCTAGCAAGCTAGCATAAGGGCCTTAGAGGGACGTCGCGATGTTGCAATGCAACTGCATTGTTGTTTAGTGAGGCTGCCAGAGCAGAGGTAGTAGGGATGATAACACGTTTTATATTGATAGGTGCGTGAATTGGACCCTAATTGCTGTCCTGCCTGAGCATTTGAAATTAAATCTCACTTTACCCCAACCTACATGTACATACCTCAATTACCTCGACTAACCTGTACACCTGCACATTGACTCGGTACCGGTACCCTGTATATAGCCCTGTAATTGTTATTTTATTGTTGCTCTTTTATTTTTTACTTTAGTTTAATTAGTAAATATTTTTCTTCACTGTTATTTTTCTTAACTGCATTGTTAAGGGCTTGTAAGTAAGCATTTCACGGTAAGGTTTACTACACATGTTGTATTCGGCGCACGTGACAAATACAATTTATTGAATGAGTACTTTTGTATGGGAAAATGTATTTACAATGTACATATTGTCTTTAGGAATGTAGTGGAGTAACAGTAAAAATGGTCAAAAATATAAATAGTAAAGTACAGATACAGAAAAGTACTTTAAAATATTTTTACTTAGTTTGTTTACACCACTGACTAAGACCAGACTGAGCGAAGAGTTTTAGGAAAACAGATTGCTAACTTCTTGCTATTCTACACATTTTGCCATGGGGACAGAGAGAAACATGTTTAATTAGCTGATTTTCTGCTATACAAAAAAAAATAGAGTGGGGGGGCTGCTGTGTTGTGTGGTTCGCCAGTGACACACACACACACACACAAACACACACACACACACACATCCGGCAGCATGTTATCATACAGTACATACATCTCTCTCAACCCAGTATCACCGTGTCATCCAAACATCCTGTCTTACCAGTATAGTGATATCACTCTTCCTGCCCTCTCAGCCTTCAGTATCTATGTTTACACTAGCTAAATAAACACACACTACGTGAACTTGAGTGTAGGTGATGCTTTCCCTATCCACACGGTAGTTTGAATAACAGATTAACCTCATGGTGTGACTTTGGCTAGGGACGATACCAATAAGACAAGTTTTACTATCGTTTTGTCTGGCTCAGTTGGTAGAGCATGGTGCTTGCAACACCAGGGTTGTGGGTTTGATTCCCATGGGGGACCAGTATGAAAATGTATGCACTCACTACTGTAAATTGCTTTGGATACGAGTGTCTGAAGGGACAGTTTTTTCTGATCTCTCAATGTCGAATTCTGTTGACGTGTTAGCTAGCCAACTCTGTACGTTCCTTTGTGGCAATCTAAAGAAATAGCAAGTGTGGTGATGGTTAATTGAGAAGGGCTGTGGAGCTCGTGAGGGGTGTTAGGTGTTTAGACTGGTTGTGTGTGATGGCATTGGTACCTCTGTGGTCTGTATACAGGTTGATGTGGAGTTCTCTCAACTATGGTTTCCCTATCCCTGTCCCTGTTGCCTTTTTCCTGCTACTGTGGGTTTTCACGAAGACAGAGCACAGGAAACACTGGGACGTCTGCAGCGTTGCTGGGATTGAGAGTGACGTCCATGTCTCCGGTGAGAGTCCTGATAACCTGACAGGGTCGACTTCCTGTACAGCTGGACCACTCCAGCTACAAAACACTCACTGGTGAATCATTCACAGAAAGACACACCAGAACACACACACACACACCGGAACACACACACTTTACGTACGTGAAGTATGAAAAACTCTCTCTCAAGTGCACAGACACGCGAAGACATAGATTCTAGCAGAGGACAGGACACTACTGCCATTCGGTGTTTTTCCTTGATATTCCTTCCTATTTGTCATTTGTTTTTGCAGAAGGAAGAGACGATGAGAGAGAAAAACATCCTGAGGTTTTCCAAATAAAGATCCCTGTTGTGCACCCCTCTCTGCCCCAGCCCCCTCTCCCTACTCCTGTTTTCAATCTCAAACAGTTTAATTACATCATTAGACATTTTGTGAATTGAGAGTGCCTGGTCATTCAGTCTTATCAGCCGCAGCAGATTTCACCCCCCTCCGTAGGCCCAGGCGGCACACAATAACAGTGAGACAACCCATCCTGTCCGCCTCAATGCATAATGGTTAATTGTGCATTGAAATCTTGTTTTGAATTCAGTATAATTGCTTTGACATTACTTAATCTATTTGGGCAGGATGTCAACCATGATAACCTGGTCTTTAATCCATTTAATATTAATGAAGCTAACAAGAAATATAATGACTGTGTTAATCCAGATTCAAATTTTCTGAAATTCACCAGAGATGAGGCTATCATATCAATTTAGCAACCTGTATAGCAGTCTATCTAATTCCAAGACACGATTATTCTTTGCCTTTTATTTGAATGTTTGGAGTCTTCCTAAAAATCATGCCCACCTTGTTCATTATCTGTCTTCTCTCAACCATGAATTTTCCATGATTGCCCTCTCAGAAACATGGTTAACTGAAGCGACAACGATGCATTTTGACATGTCTCCTTATAATACTGTTCACCACCGTAGAACATCAAGAGTGTGGGGAGGTGTGTCCATTTTTGTTCATAAAAGTCAGAATTTCTTTGTAAGAGAGGACCTTGCGCTTACTTCTGATAACATTGATGTTGAATCGCTTTTCCTGGAAATTTCCTCCTTGAAAAATGTTTGCGGTAAAAAAAAGAAAAGGTAATTGGATTTGTCTATCGGCCACTCAATACTGCCATTGGTAGTTTCATTGACGTCCTTGCATCAACCTTGGATTTGATTAATAACTACGATAATATGGGTTTTCTATTGGGGGACTACGGCATGAATCTATTTAAAAGTGAGAACCACTCACTAACATCTGACTTTTTGAATACTTTACAAACCTACAAGAGTGACCAGTTCATCCCTTACTGATCATTTGTTTACTAATTCTTTGAATAATGTGGCTATAACAAGTATACTTTATAGTGACGTTTCTGACCACTTTCCAATATTACACTTCTCATTAGCAGCTAGAACTGAACAGGTGGGAATGGATGGTAGCATTAAATGTAGAATATTTAACAAAAGCAATTCTGAGCGCTTTAAGATGTTGATTGATGATATTTCATGGGAAAATGTTTAGAATCATCCTTCAATTCTGTATTTCACCACTTTCCCTTAGTTAGACTTAGTAATAGAGCAACAAAGGGGTTCAACAAATAGAGTTGTATAAAAGGTTTCTCACAAATCTCAATTTAATGATGGAAATAAGACCTATAGTGATCCTCGTTATATCATGCGAATTTAATAACATTTTTGTGAATGTGGGTTCCTCTCTGTCAAAGACAATTAATTTTTTAAAATTGTTTTCTGAATGATTATAGATAAACAAATTATCTTTCAATAAAAAAAAATCCAACTTTATTGCATTCACTGGTAAGAATAAGAAATATAGTTTAAAAAAAAAGAAATTTGGGAAAAGAGACAGAATCTCAATTGGTGGGAATGAACTACACAAGGTTGAACATTTTAACATCTTGGCCATCTTGGCCATGTTCTGTTATAATCTCCACCCGGCACAGCCAGAAGAGGACTGGCCACCCCACATAGCCTGGTTCCTCTCTAGGTTTCTTCCTAGGTTTTGGCCTTTCTAGGAATTTTTCCTAGACACCGTGCTTCTACACCTGCATTGCTTGCTGTTTGGGGTTTTAGGCTGGGTTTCTGTACAGCACTTTGAGATATCAGCTGATGTACGAAGGGCTATATAAATAAATTTGATTTGATTTGGTTGCGTCCATTAGATTCCTACACTCTAGAGAAAAAAGGTGCTATCTAGAATATTTTTTAAAGATTCTTTGGCTGTCTCCATAGAAGAACCCATTGAATAACTATTTTTGGTTCCAGGTAGGGTTCTACATGAAACCCAAAAGGGTTCTATCTGGAACCAAAAAGGTTTTTCCTATGGGGACAGCTGAAGAACCCTTTTTAGAACCCTTTTTTCTAAGATTGTCGGTGTTCTAGTTGATGAAAAGTTGTCCTGGAAAGGTCATCATCACTGTGTCTGCAGTAAAATAGTGAAGTCCATTGGTATAATCAGAAAGATTAGTGGTTTAGTTCATCAGGCTTGCTTCCTGACATTATACTACCGGTTACACGTGGCCAGTACATATGCTACACAAATGATTAATCTCATAGAATACATTTGCAAGACTAGCCACTAATTTTAACTACTTGGCTCCATGTTCCCCTCTGTTTAAGAAAAATTTAACAAAAATATAGAAGTAACATGCAGCAATTTCAAAGATTTTTCCGAGTTACAGTTCATATAAGGAAATCAGTCAATTGACATAAATTAATCACAGATAGGGGCATGTGACCACCATTTGCCTCATGCAGTGCGACACAACTCCTTAGCATAGAGTTGATCAGGCTGTTGATTGTGGCCTGTGGAATGTTGTCCCACTCTTCTTCAATGGCTGTGCAAAGTTGCTGGATATTGGCGGGAACTGGAACACGCTGTCATACACATCGATCCAGAGCTTCCCAAACATGCTCAATGGGTGACATGTCTGGTGAGTATGCCATGGAAGAACTGAGACATTTTCAGCTTCCAGGAATTGTGTACAGATCCTTGTGACATGGGGCTGTGCATTATCATGCTGAAACATGAGGTGATGGCGGTGGATGAATGGCACGACAATGGGCCTCAGGATCTCGTCACGGTATCTCTTTGTATTCAAATTGCCATTGATAAGATGCAATTGTGTTCGTTGTCTGTAGCTTATGCCTGCCCATAACATAACCCCAGCGCCACCATGGGGCACTCTGTTCACAACGTTGACATCAGCAAACCGCTCGCCCACAACGACGCCATACATAATGTCTGCCATCTGCCCGGTACAGTTGAAACCGGGATTCATCCGTGTAGAGCACACTTCTCCAGCATGCCAGTGGCCATCGAAGGTGAACATTTTCTCGCTGAAGTCGGTTATGATGCCGAACTGCTGTCAGGTCAAGACCCTGATGAGGACGATGAGCACGCAGATGAGCTTCCCTGAGAAGTTTGTGATGGTTTGTGCAGAAATCCTTCGGTTGTGCAAACCCACAGTTTCATCAGCTGTCCAACGGGCTGGTCTCAGACGATCCCACAGGTGAAAAGGCCGGATGTGGAGGTCCTGGGCTAGCGTGGTTAACTGCACATTTTAGAGTGGTCTTTTATTGTCCACAGCACAAGCTGCAACTTTTTTTATTTGACCTTTATTTAACCAGGTAGGCAGGTTGAGAACAAGTTCTCATTTACAACTGCGACCTGGCCAAGATAAAGCATAGCAGTGTGAACAGACAACATCACAGAGTTACACATGGAGTAAACAATAAACAAGTCAATAACACAGTAGGAAAAAAAAGAGTCTATATACATTGTGTGCAAAAGGCATGAGGAGGTAGGCAAATAATTACAATTTAGCAGATTAACACTGGAGTGATGAATGAGCACCTGTGTAATGATCATGCTGTTTAATCAGCTTCTTGATATGCCACACCTGTCAGGTGGATGGATTATCTTTGCAAAGGAGAAATGCTCACTAACAGAGATGTAAACACATTGTTGTGCATATAGAACATTCCTGGGATCTTTTATTTCAGTTCATGAAACATGGGACCAACACTTTACATGTTGTGTTTATATTTTTGTTCAGTGTACAAATACACATACCTCCCAGGCAGCCTACCGAAACCCTTCAATGGATTCTTCCAGGTTAATTCCCAAATCCAACAATATACAACACAATACACTGCATTAACCTTCATCCTCTCCACTGCCACACCTCACATAGTCAATTATCTATCAGATACAGAGGTTTCATACTCTCAAATTTCTATCTTCACAATGCCAAAACTTCATCATCCCTCAATAACTTCAAGCGTACACCGGGGATCAGCCTGATGAATCAAACTACCCAGTAGTCTCCTCCATGTAGCCTAACTCTCACACTATTTTTTACCAGTTTTTTTTATCTGTACTGTTTTGCCTTTACTTGTTTTCTTTGGTGCAATGAAACCATAAAAATCAAACATTTCCTGATAACAGCTGGCGATAGCTGACTTTGGTCCAGAATGCAGGTTGGCTGGACAGTCATAGAGAGCCTCACATGGGTGTTTGTGTTCACACTATCGTTGGGCTGTTTAGCAGGGCTAATTGGGGTACCTGATAGGTCACACTGTGGGGGAATATCATTTACATGCCAAGTACCCAAATTCATTCAAAGAAAGGGCCACTGTACATTAAAAATGAACATGCAAAATTTGAGAGGCTCTTGGCTAGGTAGATTTTTTTGTGCATAGTTTGATCAACAAGACCTTTGTATCACCATTATCCATAACTGATTGCTAAAGTAAACTCAATATCAGAATCAACATAATCACATAGGAACAATTTCTTATCATCCATCTTTATTGGTATTTTTCAAACTCATTTCACTGCTGCTTGTGGATAGGCTCACATATTAAGTTATGGTTTCCTTGTGGTCTTTTTCTCTGCAATATAATCACATTGCTTCTAAATGATGTGAAATGTATCTCTTTTCCATATTTCCTGAATGGCTCCTTGATGTAATAAGGATCTTGTTCTTCTTGATGTCCCGGTCATCTTTTGCTTTTCATTGGATCAAATCTATATTCCAGTATAGTAATATCTGTGAACTAATGATCCATCTGAATGATCAAATCTAATACCAGCGGGGGGAAACATGTGGGTCAAAATCTGCATCAATTTATTAAACCAAACTATTTCCTTAGGAGAACAGTAAAGTGGCACCAGCATCTTCTATTCTTTATATGGGGATATAGGACATCTTGATAGGACGTCCTATTATAATACACACTCCATTGTTATGTTGCCTTGACTATTTTAAACAAATAACCAAACTTATTATCTGTAAGGGACTCGTGATTGGCTGGTGTTTTTATTAAAGGTGCAGTGCAGGGTAAATTAAACCCATTTGTCCAATCGTAAATGAATGGATTGAATTGGAGCACCACTATCTTGCTTTTGGAGACACAATACAGTAAAATGTTTAAATAATGATGTTTTCAATGACAACAGAAGAACAACCAACCAACAGAATGTAACACCTGCCAATGACTTTATCCCCACATTCATTTTAACTGAGATTGATCAGTTGACATAAAGAGTCGGGGTCTGACCTCCTAGCTAAACCTGCAGGTTCTTCCAGACACATTTCTTCCTGTGAGTGTGAGGTTATACTGTAGATATGGATCAGTCAGTGTGGGGCGTGCACGGTGGCAGTGTCACACCTGAGGATTGATGGGTAATGTCTCTTTAACACAGCTGCCTGATTGGGAGCTGACACGGATAGATGGATGGGTGGCACCGCTGCTCTCAACATCCTGGCCAACCACTGCCACACATAGAGATGATTGACAGACGAGGACATTATAATCTGGCAACAAAGATGACACAGCACTTTTGTCACCTTTGACCCCCTTGGTCATCTGCTCAGACACAATAGGATGGATTGTGATAGCTCCTGTTGAAATAGGTTCTATTGCTCTGTTAGAATAGCTTGGGCACGGTTTCCCAAAAGCATCTGAGGGTTAAGTTAATTGTTAGAACCGATTGTAACCACTGTGGTTCTAACGATGAATTTAGCCTTAAGATGCTTTTGGGAAACTGGGCTCTGGTCTGTAACAGAGTGAGTAAGGAGCAACACGGGCCCTGTAAGGAGCAACACGGGCCTTCAAAAGAAGCGGTGGTCATGACTCATGAACCAAGGTCTATGATGCCCCCTAAGGGTACATGACAGTACTTATCATACTCTGCTGTTGTATTAGGTCTTGAGAAAGAGATTACTACTGTGTCTCTTAACCTGACAAGCAAAGGTGAGAGATGAATTAGTAAGTACATAACTGCAGTTATCTACATACAGCAACGTCTCTTCAAACTTGACAGCCCCCAGGATCAAACCAAAACCCAACAAATTCCTCTGAAATATCATGACCAGTCACCCTGCATGCAGACGTTATTTACAAATAAATGTGTTTGAAGAAATAAGTGGGTTATATCTAGCACTAGACAAACCTGCATCCGGACACACGACACAAGCACACACATACATACACACACATTGTTTAGTAATAGACTGCTTGGCTGAGGGAGGGAGGAGCAGGTAAGAGAGAGATTGACAGGCTGATAACAGTGGGGGGGAGGTATGCGGACAGAGCTGTGTGTCTGTTTCCCAGGGGCAGCAGGAGAACTACCCATCACACCCTGCTGCCAAGGCCCAGACACCTACCCACCCACCCTACCCCAACTGACACACTCCCACCTCAGGCCTCTGATAGCACCTGTGAATCATGAATTATGCCCCACCTGTTTCTTCCATCATAAGCACAGTTATGAGTTATGGTGATGCTCTGCTGTTCTGAGCATACATGCTTTCTTTTCCCCAATGACGATGGAAAGAATCTGCCGTTATGATCATGTCCTATTGTTTTTCAATAGGCGTGACTGAATAATACAATATTGCAGCAAGGTTCCAATTAAATGCTGTCCATAGTTATCAGCTAGAGGCTGTTTGCTGTTGACATATCTCAGGGATTTTTTTTTTTTTAAACTAACGATGAGATCTGTGAATATTTCAGTAAATATTTCAGAGCACCTTATTTAACGTGTTAAGACAATATGCACAGTTAAATGTGGATTCTGATCATGATGTGCTCTTTTGAATATGATAATATTGACTGAAATGTTTGACAAACGCAGCATAATATTCGTAGCTATCATTTTAAACAGAATATGTTTCGAATGCTGCAATTGAAAGATAAGTCAACCTCTCCCTCCCCCATATGCAGAGACACACACATTATTCCTTTATAGGACACATACTCTTCCCACTCCTACAGTAGTTCCCATGCTGATTTCTTTCCAGATTGACAGAGGATCCCAGAGTCAATCTTGACTACAGAGGAGTGAGGGACAGGTCTTTATATACCAGCCTTTAGATGCGTGTGGCAATTGATGAGCGTATCTGATAAAGCAAGGCCTTCAATTATAAAGCTGTCAGATCCCAGTCAGATTCCATTCAGAAAGACGAGCCTATTTCTCTGCTCAATGTGTGTGTTATTTGTAATGTAGGGACTGAGCACAGACGTCAGTTCAACGTCTAGTTTTGATTTACGTTTGGTTCAGCTGTCAACCAATGTGAACTCAACGTAGAATCAACAAAAAATGTCACCATTTCATTGTGATGACTTTTTGCAACTCATCACATTGAATTTGTTTTGTCGAAATGATGTGGAAACAACATTATTTCAACCAGTTTTTGCCCCGTGGGTAATGTTTCCTGGTTACTCAGACTCCAGAATGAGTCAGTTTAGTATACCTACAGATGTCGAATTTGATCCCCCTGTTTTACTTGTAGTGAGGTTTAAAAGTTTGTAATTTACACAGTGACGTTTCAGACTTGATTTTCCCTTATGAAAAATGTATCAACCACTACAAAAATGTCCATCAATTACACTGACTGTACAAAACATTAGGAACACCTTTCTAATACTGAGTTGCCCTCAATTCGTCAGGGCATGGATTCTGCAAGGTGTCGAAAGCATTCCACAGGGATGCTGGCCCATGTTGACTCCATTGCATCCCACAGTTGTGTCAAGCTGGCTGGATGTCCTTTGGGCGGTGGACCATTCTTGATAAACACGGACACTGTTGAGCGTGAATAACACAGCTTGAATCTTTTGTCTTGCCGATTCACCCTCTGAATGACACACAAACACAATCCATGTCTCAATTGTCTCAAGGCTTAAAAATCCTTCTTTAACCTGTCTTCTCCCCTTCATCTACACTGATTGAAGTGCATTGAAGTGACATCTATAAGGGATCAACTCTTTCACCTGGATTCACCTGGTCAGTCTGTCATGGAAAGAGTTCCTCATGTTTTGTACACTTAGTGTATAATCCGCATAATAATTCACATTTCCTGTTGATGCAGGATTATTTTCCTGCCGTAGGAGGCTGGCTCAAATTAAGACCCTACATCTCTATATGCCTACCCTTAAATCATCTATTGGTGATACATTTAAGAAGAAAGAAAAATGTTGAAATCAATTCCTCAGATAAAACAACATAAACATTGTCTACTGTCTATTGTTAGACCAGTGGGCTTGGATGTAATGCAGTGAAAAGGAACTCCAAAGTCACATACCAGAGGGCGCTATAGCATTGTCTTAATATCGCACTGTCAGTCTACGCAGTGCACCGTCTGTAACACACCAAGAGAGAGCTCGTGAAAGGCGAAATACTAAGTCACACTCAAGTTTTTACAATACTCAATGGTATTGGTGCTGCACAGACATTCACACCATAATGTAGGTTATAGTATACCCTCTAATGAAACAACCTTATGGCTGAGTGTGTGTGTGCTGGGGGTGGGGGTGCATCTTATACCCTACTGCCCATAAGTCTCATGTCCAGTCAAGTCTGTCGTGTGTGTGTGTGTGTGTGTGTGTATGCGTGCATGCGCACATGAGTGTGTGTATGTGTGTTGTGTCAGGGTCTTTGGCCTGTGTCTGTGTATATACCAAGGTATTTCCTGGTGGTACAGAACTATGCCCAGGGCCCGTTTGTCCATTCCAGAGGAAATGACACTGAGTTCCTGAAGCAGAGAAGGATGGGCTGTTCTACCCTTTAATGTTCTGTTTTTATATGAGTGTCTGTGTGTCTCCACTCTCTTCACCAACAAACACATTTGTATCGACACATTTGCAGCCTCTCTTTTCACATTTTGTTTTATTTGACCAAACAAGAGACATTACCGGAATTTGGACCTAATCACAGACAGACACAAACACAGACAGACACACACACACAAACAGACACGCATGCATGCGCAGACACACAGACAAGCACACATGCATGTGCACTAACATGTTCCCCACAGGACCGACCAGTGTAAGACATGTAGATGCTGTATGTACATCATTCAAACAGCATAGGGCCCCGTAGCTCTGCTATCTTTTGAGTACAAACAAGGCACAGAAGACAGAGGCATCTACAGTCAGTGAGTGGACATTCATACAATTTCCTGAAACCTATTAGAATAAACTACCAGATGCTGCATAAACACGGCTCAGAGTTCCGACGAACCGACAGTTGAGAGTTTTGGTGTTCTATATTTACTCCTCTATATTTATTGTAGGTGGTAAAAAAAAAAATTCAGCTTTACTTCCTGGTACAGTGGCGGTCAGAGATAAAAATACATTAATTCAGCTGAACCCAGTTAAGATGCCCACTCCAAACCAATACTTTGACACAAAACAGTTACAAACTGTCGGGGTCACCCAGGATAAGGCTCAAAAGTAGTTTTACAAGTACTGTATCTGCATGGAGGTTGTTTTGTTTTTTACCTTGCCCTCAACTTTCAGAGTCATGCCAGCAGTGTACCCCCAGCTTAAAAACACACATTATGTCACCAAGTTCACACGGGCCTTGTCTGGGCTATTCTGGGCATCTGTTGAAGGCTGGATATACATAAGAAAATACCCAAGGCTGGTGGACGTATTGTTTCCACAGAGATCTCATACACACAAACGCACACACGAACAGGGGAACTCAGACCTTGGTTATGCCCACGTAAATGGAATTGACTTAATTCCCTTTTTATGCACTTTTGGGGATTCTGACCTTGAATTTAAGCATGGGGAAACGCATGTGCCAGTCAGGTATTCATTTGGGGTGGAGATCACACAAATGGAGGTGTGGCAGAGGTGTGTCTACAGATATAACGTATTCTGACCTTGGCTTAATTCCCTTATAATTCCATCACCTTTACACGTGAAGAAACCATGAATAAGATAGAGCAACCTGTCAGTTCCACGTGTCTTTCAGACCGTCTTTTTCCCAATAGAAATAACACCGATCTCCATGCACTGTAATTAATAAATGAATAAGAGCTATTGATAAGACTCAGGTAAATGGGTAATCCATTTGTGTACGGGGATTGTAAATATAAATGACAATTGTTTTAGACCTATTTGACCTTACAATGTGAAAGCAGTCATATTTTAGAAAATTTAAAATCATATCAACAAGACAGATATTTCGGCCTCTTTTCCACAGTGAAGTATAAATGGCTGTCATTATTTTAATTGTAGGCCTAAATTTGGAGACCAAAACCTAGGATGTAGCCTATAGAAACTTGTGCGCACTGAGAGTAGCACCGATCCTACAGAGTGGATTTATGCACTCTAGAATGTTCTACTTACAGTGTATTCGGAAAGTATTCAGCCCACTTGACTTTTTCCACATTCTGTTATGTTCCTCATCAGTCTACACACAATACCCCATAATGACAAAGTGATAACAGGTTTTTAGAAATGTTAGCAAATATATTAAATCTTATAAACAGAAATACCTTATTTACATAACTATTTAGACCCTTTACTATGAGATTAGAAATTGAGCTCAGGTGCATCCTGTTTCCATTGATGTTGATGTTTCTACAACTTGATTGGAGTCCACCTGTGGTAAATGAAATTGATTGGACATGATTTGGAAAGGCACCCACCTGTCTATATAAGGTCCCACAGTTGACAGTGCACGTCAGAGCAAAACAAAACAAGCCATGGGGTTGAAGGAATTGTCCATAGAGCTCTGAAGGAAGATTGTGTCTAGGCACAGATCTGGGGAAGGGTAACCAAAACATTTCTGCAGCATTAAAGGTCCCCAAGAACACAGCAGCCTCCATCATTCTTAAATGGAAGAAGTTTGGAACCACCAAGACTCTTCCTAGAGCTGGCTGCCCTGCCAAACTGAGCTCCAGAGTTCCTCTGCGGAGATTGGAGAACCTTCCAGAAGGACAACCATCTCTGCAGCACTCCACCAATCAGGTCTTTATGGTAGAGTGGCAGACAGAAGCCACTTCTCAGTAAAAGGTACATGACAGCCCGCTTGGAGTTTGCCAAAAAGCACCTAAAGGACTCTCAGACCAAATGTTTATCCTTTAAATAAGATCCTCTGGTCTGATGAAACCAAGATTGAACTTGTTGGCCTGATTGCCAAGCGTCACGTCTGGAGGAAACCTGGCAAAGGTTCACCTTCTAACAGGACAACGACCCTAAGAACACAGCCAATACAACGCAGGAATAAGTCTCTGAATGTCCTTGAGTGGCACAACCAGAGCACGGACTTGAACCCGATCTATCATCTCTGGAGAGACCTGAAAATAGCTGTGCAGCGATGCTCCCCATCCAACCTGACAGAGCTTGAGAGAATCTGCAGAGAAGGGAGAAACTCCCCAAATATAGGTGTCACATCATACCCAAGAAGTCTCAAGGCTGTAAGTGCTGCCAAAGGTGCTTCAACAAAGTACTGAGTAAAGGGTCTGAATACTTATGTAAATGTAGCACATCCGGTGAACAAGTCAGGGTTCCATAGCCGCAGACAGAACAGTTGAAACTGGAGCATTAGTATGACCAGGTGGCTGGGGACAGCAAGGAGTCATCAGGCCAGGTAGTGTTGAGGCATGGTCCTCAGAGAGAAGAGAGAGAGACAGAGAGCAAGGGAGCATTCTTAAATTCACACAGGACGCTTGATAAGACAGGAGAAATGCTGTATGTAACAGACTGACTTTAGCCCCCCGACACAAACTATTGCAGCCTAAATACTGGAGACTGAGACCGGATGTCACGTTCTGACCTTAGTTCCTTTGTTTTGTCTTTTGTTTTAGTATGGTCAGGGCGTGAGTTGGGTGGGTTGTCTGTTAGTTTGTCTATGATTTTCTATTTCTGTGTTTGGCCTGGTATGGTTCTCAATCAGAGGCAGCTGTCAATCGTTGTCCCTGATTGAGAACCATATTTAGGTAGCCTGTTTTCCATTGTGTTTTGTGGGTGGTTATTTTCTGTTTAGTGTTGTACCTTACAGGACTGTTCTTTGGTTGTTTATTGTTTTGTTTTCAGTGTTCATTCAAATATTTAAAATATGAACACTTACTACGTTGCACCTTGGTCCTCCTCTCCTTCCCCAGATGACAAGCGTTACAGAACCACCCACCAAGAAAGGACCAAGCAGCGTGGCAACGGGGAGCAGCAGCAGCAGACCTCCTGGACATGGGAGGAGATTCTGGATGGCAAGGGACCCTGGGCACAGGCAGGAGAATATCGCCGCCCCAAGGCTGAGCTGGAGGCAGCGAAAGCCGAGAGGCGGTGGTATGAGGAGGCAGTACGGCGGTGCGGTTGGAAGCCCGAGAGGCAAAAATGTCTTGGGGGAGGCACACGGGGAGTGTGGCGAAGTCAGGTAGGAGACCTGAGGCAACTCCCCGTGCTTACCAGAGAGCGAGAGGGACCGGGCAGGCACCGTGTTATGCCGTGAGGCACACGGTGTCCCCAGTGCGTGTGCATAGCCCGGTGTGGTACATTGCAGTGCCTCGTCTCGGCCTGGCTAGAGTGGGCATCGAGCCAGGTGCCATGAAGCCAGCTCAGCGCATCTGGTCTCCAGTGCGTCTCCTCGGGCCGGTGTACATGGCACCAGCCTTAAGCATGGTGTCCCCAGTTCGCCAGCACAGCCCAGTGCGGGCTATTCCACCTCGCCGCACTGGCCTGGCTACGGGGAGCATTCAACCAGGTAAGGTTGGGCAGGCTTAGTGCTCAAGAGCTCCAGCGCGCCTTCACGGTCCAGTCTATCCGGTGCCACCTCCACGCACCATACCTCCGGTGGCAGCCCCCGCACCAGGCTGTCTCTCCGTCTTCTCCCTACAGGTGCTCCCGTCTGCCCAGCGCTGCCAGAGTCTCCCGTCTGCCCAGCGCTGCCAGAGTCTCCCGTCTGCCCAGCGCTGCCAGAGTCTCCCGTCTGCCCAGCGCTGCCAGAGTCTCCCGTCTGCCCAGCGCTGCCAGAGTCTCCCGTCTGCCCAGCGCTGCCAGAGTCTCCCGTCTGCCCTGCGCTGCCAGAGTCTCCCGTCTGCCCTGAGCTGCCAGAGTCTCCCGTCTGCCCTGAGCTGCCAGAGTCTCCCGTCTGCCCTGAGCTGCCAGAGCCGCCAGTCTGCCCTGAGCTGCCAGAGCCGCCAGTCTGACCTGAGCTGCCAGAGCCGCCAGTCTGATCTGAGCTGCCAAAGCCGCCAGTCTGTCCTGAGCCGTCAGTCATCCAGGAGTTGCCAGAGCCGTCAGTCAGCCAGGAGCTGCCAGAACCGTCAGTCAGCCAGGAGCTGCCAGAGCCGTCAGCCAGCCAGGAGCTGCCAAAGCCGTCAGCCAGCCAGGAGCTGCCAGAGCCGTCAGCCAGCCAGGAGCTGCCAGAGCCGTCAGCCAGCCAGGAGCTGCCAGAGCCGTCAGCCAGCCAGGAGCTGCCAGAGCCGTCAGCCAGCCAGGAGCTGCCATAGCCGCCTGTCACGCCGGCGATGCCGGAATCACACTTCACTCCATAGCTGCCGGAGTCTCCCGCCTGTCCGGCACTGCCAGAGTCGTCCTTCACTCCGGCGCTGCCAGAATCTCCCATCCATTCGGGACCCGTTGCTAGGGTCCCCAGTCCGAGGTCTGCGGCTAGGGTCGCCACTCTTAAGAGGCCACAGAGGCGGTTAAGGAGGCAGAGAAAGACTATGGTGGCGTGGGGTCCATATCCCGCGCCAGAGCCGCCACCGCGGACAGACACCCACCCAGACCCTCCCCTATAGGTTCAGGTTTTGCGGCTGGAGTCCGCAACTTTGGGGGGGGCGTGAGTCGGGTGGGTTGTCTATGTTAGTTTGTCTATGATTTTCTATTTCTGTGTTTGGCCTGGTATGGTTCTCAATCAGAGGCAGCTGTCAATTGTTGTCCCTGATTGAGAACCACATTTAGGTAGCCTGTTTTCCATTGTGTTTTGTGGGTGGTTATTTTCTGTTTAGTGTTGTACCTTACAGGACTGTTCGTTGGTTGTTTATTGTTTTGTTTTCAGTGTTCATTCAAATATTTAAAATATGAACACTTACCACGCTGCACCTTGGTCCTCCTCTCCTTCCCCAGACGACAAGCGTTACACCGGAGGGGTTGGGAGACACTGTGGCCCCGTCCGACAATACCACCAGAAAGGGTCAATCAGGCAGGATATAACCCCACCCACTTTGCCAAAGCACAGTCCCCACACCAAAAGTAGAATATCTTCAACCACCAACTTACTACCCTGAGACAAGACCGAGTATAGCCCACGAAGATCTCCCCCACGGCACGAACCCGAGGGGAGCGCCAACCCGGACAGGATGATCATGTCAGTGACTCAACCCACTCAAATGATACAAGACTCCTAGGGATGTCCTGGAAGAGCACCAGTATGCCAGTGACTCTGTAATAGGGTTAGATGCAGAGAATCCCAGTGGAGAGGTGGGAACCGGCCAGGTAGAGAAAGCAAGGGCGGTTTGTTGCTCCAGTGCTTTTCCATTCACCTTCACACCCTTGGGCCAGACTACACTCAATCATAGGACCTACTGAAGAGATGAGTCTTCAATAAAGACTTAAAGGTCGAGACTGAGTCTGCGTCTCTCACATGGATAGGCAGACCATTCCATAAAAATTGAGCTCTATAGGAGAAAGCCCTGCCTCCAGCTGTTTGCTTAGAAATTCTAGGGACAATAAGGAGGCCTGCGTCTTGTAACTGTAATGTGTACCTATAGGTATGTACAGCAGGACCAAATCGAAAAGATAGGTAGGAGCAAGCCCATGTAACGCTTTGTAGGTTAGCAGTAAAACCTTGAAATCAGCCCTAGCCTAAACAGGAAGCCAGTGTAGAGAGGCTAGCACTGGAGTAATATGATCAAATGTTTTGGTCAAGATTCTAGCAGCCGTGTTTAGCACTAACTTAAGTTTATTTTGTGATTTATCTGGGTAGCCGGAAAGTAGAGCATTGCAGTCGTCTAATGTAGAAGTGACAAAAGCATGGATACATTTTTTTGCATTATTTTTGGACAGAAAGTTGACTGATTTTTGTTATGTTACGTAGATGGGGAAAAAGCTGTCCTTGAAACAGTCTTAATATGTTTGTCAAAAGAGAGATCAGGGTCCAGAGTAACGCAGAGGTCCTTCACAGTTTTATTTGAGACGACTGTACAGCCATCAAGATTAATTGTCAGATCCAACAGAAGATCTTTGTTTCTTGGGACCTAGAACTAGCATCTCTGTTTTGTCCGAGTTTAAAAGTAAAACATTTGCCACCATCCACTTCCTTATGTCTGAAACACAGGCTTCCGGGGAGGGACATTTTGGGGCTTCACCATGTTTCATTGAAATCTACAGCTGTGTATCATCCGCATACCAGTGAAAGTTAACATTATGTTTCCGAATGACATCACCAAGAGGTCAAATATATAATGAAAATAATAGTGGTCCTAAAACGGAACCTTGAAGAACACTGAAATGAACAATTGATTTGTCAGACAAACCATCCACAGACAAACTGATATCTTTCCCGACAGATTAGATCTTAACCAGGCCAGGACTTGTCCGTGTAGACCAATTTGGGTTTCCAATCTCTCCAAAAGAATGTGGTGATTGATGGTATCAAAATCAGCAATAAGGCTGTAACATAACAAAACGTGGGAAAAGTGAAGGGGTCTGAATACTTTCCAAATGCACTGTATATGCCCAGACTTTTCCGTTTTTAAAAAAACCATTTCACTGTCAGTAATACCCACACTAAATAACTGTCACTTTAGTGCAGTGACTGTTAGTTTCCTTCAATTTGTAGCCTTCATTTTTCATCATTCCTTTACATTGTTAGTTATCCTTTCTTTCCTCTGTCATGTCCATGTGGTTGTTTCTGAGGGCCGGCAGTAAATTTGAACCTTTATTGATCTAGGCAAGTCAGTTAAGAACAAATTCTTATTTACAATGACGGCCTACACCGTCCATAACCGGACGACGCTGGGCCAATTGTACGCCGCACTATAGGACTCCCAATCACGGCCGGTTGTAATACAGGCTGGATGTCATTGTTCCTGACGGTCAACTGTGTGCTGCAATAGTGGATCATAATAGGCTAATGTATTACAAGTTGTGCAATCATTTGGGACATGTAGCCTATCTGAATCATTATGGAACGCAGACCATACATAGCAGTTTAAACATGAAGACTGGCTCACGGGTCATTGTCATCACAGTTCTGTGATTAGTGAGGATTAGGGTAGATTTATAGGATTATTGTTCAACCACTATTTCTTACCTTCCAATATTTTATGGATTAGACAACTGAATATGGCAAATTTCAGGATGAATCAAACCACTGTATTATTTATTCACCAATATACTCACCAAAGGCTCTCCAACCCTGTTTATGTATGACTCATAAATACTTTCCTAACTGTAAATAATCTTCAAAATCAGAGTATTTTTTTATCTACCAATTGGTGCAACAACAAATAAAGGATACGAATATATGTACATTAAGATGGCTTGCTTTCATAATTCCTATTCTGAACTTGTTCTCGATATACAGTATATTCTAGTCAGTGAGTCTGTTGAGAAAATTCTAATTAAATGTAAGTCGTATGTGTCACGACTCCCACCGAAGGTGTCTCTCCTGCATGTTCGGGCGGCGCTCAGCGGTCGTCGTCGACGGTCTACTAGCCGCCACCGATCCCCTTTTCCTTTTCTGTTTGTTTGGTCTTATTGGTTGCACCTGTCTCTTATTTTGTTTTTTGATTCAGTCTATTTAAGCCTGTTAGGCCTGCCTGTTTTTGTGTGGGCTTGTTTTCTGTTTGTCAGATTGTGCGTGTTGTGCCCTGTGTTGTGCCCTGTGTTGGGTTGGGTTGGACAATTTTGACTAATGACTAATTTCGCCTGTTGTTTTGGGCGTTAGCTTTGGAAACTTAATAAAGTCCGGTTTTCCCAGTATCCTCTGCTCTCTGCGGTTGACTCCGCACCCACCACTCCAGGCGTTGTGGCAGTATGTAAAGGTATGGCTTTAGATAAATGTACTGCAAACCCTGTTGAATGAAAACTCCATGGGAAAATCTGTTAGCCAGCAAGTGGGAGGGTTTTCAGCGGTTGAATTAAATCTATTCAATGCACATCAGGGAGTCACATCTGCAAAGCCTGTTACGCACACGCATAAGGTAAGTGTAAATACCAACTATTGAGAAAGGCTTAAATCAAAACACGGACTATGGGCGTGAAAGTATTGTCTGCTCAAGTTCAATTTGACAAAGAAAGCAAAATACACACACACATTTCTACAAGTATATATTTATTTTATAAAACTAGTTACATTTATTACAAGTTTAGTACAGTAGATATCGGCTTCAATCAAATAAGGTAAGTTATTATAACAAAGAAAAAAGTCATTGTAATAAACTGTACAATTGAGAGGCAAGAACAATCTAGAAAAAGCAAAACATCTGATAGAAACTTGTCCGTACAAAAGATTTTAAGGTGTTGCATTTGATAAAACCACTTGTGTGAGATGTAGACTGGATTTTTCCAAGAAAACACAATTGACAGAAAAAGAAAGAAAAAAGAATGAAAACATTTGCTAATTCAATTGTCAAATTCCAGTTGCCATTTCCTGCAATAGAGGAAGTGGGTGGATTGCTTCTCAGGAACTAGGTGTGTCCCTGTGGCTCCCCTGACCTTCCATCTACTGTGTAAACATGATTGCATTCCAAGGGTTTGCTAAAAACAGTGGTCTTTACAATGACGAATTATCTCATACAACTTTCATCAATCCCATTGAATATATTACATTTATCTCATAACAAAATACTTTGACTGAATAAACAATGCAATGGATAAGCCACTACTACATGTGATGACATTGTTCCTGATGGTCCCTGAGGGTGTGCTGCAAAAACAGGCTCAAGGAGAGGGCTATATTTTGTGGGCATTTAGGGGAACAGTGCTAGTGATGATGGTGTTGACCATTAGGGGCTAAACAGGGGGTGTACTGTAGCGCACCTCAACACTGAACTTGTCTGCTGTTTTGGGCGGCAGTGGCTTCTTCACAATGCTTCTCTTCATGATCATCTCCTCATTAGCATAAATGGGTGCGTCAGTGTCGTCTGAGTGGTAGCCTGACTGGTACCCACTCGTCTGATTGGACGACTCGGAGGCCAGAGACTCCTTACTCTTACATCGCTGGATGTGACTATAGGAGGACAGGAACCATTTATTATCCAATAAACAAATACAGTAACAATCACACAAATGCTGTGAGATTCTAGAGTGTAACACAACCATTGGGTTGGGGGTTATGGGCCTCCTGTTTTCTTACCTGAAGTTGGACGTGCGGTGACGCTGATGATCCAGACTCTTCATCTCCTCTGATGATAGGCACATACCGCTGTCCGTCTGACCCTCCTGTAGGGAACACCCACATGGACTCAGATTATTGGCTGTTGATATGTAAGGGGGAGTGACACTGTGTGTAACCATGGAGACACTCACCATGACGCTGCTATGCCCCACAGGGACGTCATCAAAAGTCTTCACACTGAGTGGTCGACTGCACCTGTCACTCTGCTGGAAGAGCCTATAAGGAGCAGTGAGGGGGGGCATCACCCGTTACACTAGCAATTAGCAAGTGTTCATACAAACTGCACAAAAGTAGTCCACTATATTGGGGTTTCATTTGTGATGGATCAATGCGATGCTTGGTGTTAATTTGAGTCAGTGTGCATGTTGCTGACCCGAGGGAGATGGCGGGTGTGTTGTCACAGTGTATCTGGGGGACATGGGTTTCCTCTCTGATGATCCTGGTGAAGGGGTTCCTGGGTTCAGGGCTGAGTGAGCCCCCCTCCACCTCCACTGCTGTCAAAGGGATGTAGTCCTTCCCATCCTGAAGGTAAACACACACCGATTACACCCTCAGACCTCACAATCTCATCTCATACATACACAATAAGATGAACAAACTCACATACCGTGCACCAATACCCTCATAAATAAACTAGCACACATAACACGTGTGCTAGTGCTAGTTACATACATACATGTAACATGCATGTAAACAAACAGACCTGATGAGCGCTGGCCTGTAGCAGGTTCCCCAGATGTTCTACGAGCTCGGTGAAATTTGGTCTGTCGGTAGGTTTGTCCAGCCAGCAGTCCAACATGGTTTGATATCTAGCAGAACAATCATTACCTGGTCATTTGTTAATTCATCACTGCAATGGTGTCACATTGTTGTCTATGGCTTCACGTGGCAGATTCTATTGGCAGATAATTGTATTTCACAGTCATAATGGAATTGAGCAGGCTTCAGTATGTCATGTCGTGTGATATGCTGTATTTCAGTAGTCCACTCACATCTCAGTGGTGGCGTAGTCTGGTGCTCTCATCCTGGTCCCTTCCTTCAGCCTCCTGCAGAAGGCCTCATCAATGCCAACACCAGGGTATGGAGATGCCCCTGTGGTGGAGAGAACAACCGTTATAATACAGTCACAGAGTGTGGTCATGGTGCGGCCACTAAGGGGTCAAGTTGTGTTTGAAGAGGTACTGTCACTTGGCTCACCCAGAGAGAAGATCTCCCAGAGCAGAATGCCAAAGGACCACACGTCGCTCTGTGTGGTATAGACCCGGTCGAAGATGGTCTCAGGAGCCATCCATTTCAGAGGGAGCCGCGCCTGTAGAGAGAATCACAGTTTATGAGACGTCGTAATAACCACTGCTAGTGACTGAGGTACGGCGTGTTCTTAGTAGCTTACGTCTCCCTTGCGGACGTAGTCGGGGTCTTTGTAGACGTCTCTGGCCAGACCAAAGTCACAGATCTTCACAATGTTGTTTTCTGAGAGCAAGATGTTCCTAGCTGCTAGGTCCCGATGGATGCACTTGCGAGAGGATAGGAACTCCATGCCCTTGGCCACCTGGAAGCTGTAGCTGATCAGGTCCTCCATGGTCAGGTGCTCCTCCCACTCACAACTCTCTGCTTGGGTTCAAATTGGGCATTTAGTAATAGCAGAGAGGTTAAATTATCACATTATCACGTCATACATTATACATTGTGATCAGTGAAGTGGTGCATACAAATGAAGGATCTTCTTTTGATCAATCTTTTGTTGCTTAGAATTCTCCTGCAAATAGTGTATTTGACTTTTAAAAAGGCTTCTAAAGTTTGTAATTCCGACTTTGAAATTAATTTCAGACTTAACGAAAAATGTATCAACACCAGTAAAAATGTATATTAAATATACCCCACATAATAATTCAAATGTCCTGTTGCTGCATGATCATTTTCCCGCTGTAGCACACTGGCTCAAATTAAGATCCTACGTCTATATAAATCCTATTGGTGATATGTACAGTATTTGCATGAGGTGAGTATGGAGGTATAGAGCTGCAGTACCATCCTCCTCCTCTACGTGGCTAACAGAGCTCTCTTCTCCCAGTCTGGAGCAGACTGCTGTCCCAGTGCAAATGTCCAAGTGGGTGCTGGTCCCCAAACCCAGGTCCCCTTCAGTCACGTCCTCCTCCATCTGCTCCCACTGACCTGACCGAGGCCGCCTCCTCTGTAACCATGGAGAAATGGCATGTCAAAGGATCAAGGACCAAAAGTCCAATAGCCCAAGCAATACAACATGAAATGGAAGCTGGTAGTTTCCAGCGGCTCAGGCAGGCAGACAATGTGAGAGCATCACGGAGAACACTTGTGTAATGGTCTGGGATCAGTGTACCCACATCAGAGGCTGGCTGAGCTTTACAGACCGCTGTTGCTGGGGCATGGCTCATTTACCTTGAAGGGGCTATACTCTCCACGCTTGCTCTTTAAATAGCTGGAGAGGTTGCCGTGTTTACAGTACTCCACAATCACCATCAATGGACCTGAGGGGAGAGGGAGGGAGAAAAGGTTCAATATCAGAGGAAGATCATCACTTCATTAGAGCACTGTAGAATGGGAATGTGTAGTAAAGTAAGGGAAAGCGTAGGAGTGAGAAAGAGAGAGAGGACATGGAAACAGAGGCCCTCTTCCCCGGTCCCAGAACATGGCTTCCTCTCTGCAGTTTGAGAAGATATACAATTAGGACAGATAGAGCATGCTTGTTATTCTCTGCCTCTCACCACTAATAAAGCAGACACTTCCTGATGAACACAATGTGCAGAACACAAATGGAAGAGGGGGAGAAAGGGGTGCCAAGAAATGGTGCGAGAGAAAAAGAGGGGGAAAGAAAATAGGAAAGGGAATATGTGAAATATGAAATGTGTGAGTGTGTGTTGATAATGTGAAGACTTACTCCCTGGTTTGGTGCAGGCCCCCAGCAGGTTGACCACATTGAGATGGTGGCCGATGTGGATGAGGATCTTCAGCTCTGACATCAGTGCACGGTACTCACTGGATGTGGCTCCCTCTGTGGTGGGCAGAGATAAAAACTCAGTCAGCTCATTTATTGTGTGTGTGTGTGTGTGTGTGTGTGTGTGTGTGTGTGTGTGTGTGTGTGTGTGTGTGTGTGTGTGTGTGTGTGTGTGTGAATGCCAGGGGATGAGAAGGAGGTGTACCCACCTTTCAGCATCTTGACTGCCACTGTAGTACAGGTAGTGGCTTTCTCTATGCCAAAGGCTGCTGCCTCTACTACCTGTCCAAAAGCTCCACGCCCCAATTGGTCACCTTCAAAACACACAAAATATAATTTCAGACAGTGGATTTAAAACTTTCATCTCGCCTGTGTATAGCGTCTCTTCCTCCCCAAAAATGTGCCCGTAAGGATCTGAAAGTCTCACCTAGTTTCAGCCTGTCACGAGGGAACTCCCACTTGTTGGCGTCGTATGTGAGCCTCTCACAGTGCTCGTCCATGGGCATGTCCTCAGAGTCAAGGATGATGGACAGGTACCCTGTCTTCATGTCCCCATTATTTGTCTAGAGAGAGGGAATGGGGGGATGAGAGTGAACGAAAGAGAGAGAGAGAAATGTATATATTTTTATATAATGACCTACAGATACAGTGTCTTCAGACATTTCCCCTGATGGGATGGATGGAAAGCCCCCTTTTCTGATTATTTATGGAAGTTTGTCTATGAGAGTTTGTCATGTGTTAGTCCCCTCTCTGCTGGTTCATCAGTTAGATGCCATGCCAGGCCCGGCCAGTGACGGAGGGACTGGCAGCAGAATGTGGCTCTGTTGTTCCCCAACACAAAGGAGTGTAGACACTGACCGCTAGACCAGTCACTTCTCATCTGTCAGACCCATCCGTGTGTGTGTGTGACTCTGTGTGTGTGTGACTCTGTGTGTGGGCCTGTACAGAGGAGTGTGGAAAGAGGGTGAGTAGAGCAGTCTGTCTTACTCTTTTCCTGCTGCGGATGACAAAGACGATGAGAAGCCAGAAGAACATGGCGATGACCACAGAGCCAATAGGAACAATCAGCTCTACATTAGTCTTCTCCTCTGCACCTACAACCAAAACAATAACCAGAGTGAGTATGAAGTAGTATTAACTACAGTAAACTGTACAAGGTTATTTACCTCTTCATTACTCAATCGTTATACAGTGCTGCTTGAAAGTATGTGAACCCCTTGTAGAAATTACAGATTGTTTTTACCATGAAATCTTAATTGGATCAGAACCAGTCTTTTTGATCTGACATAGCAGGTATATATTTACTAATACTGTATGTTGGTGTAGAGGAAATCATGCGTGTAGTAGAAAAACTACATTAAAAAGGTGCAGGTGCAAAAATAATGCTGATCTATGGAAATCTAAGTGAAAGCCAAGTTGCATTGGTTAAATCAAGTAGGTAAGTAGAATCAGGTGGGTAAATAATTGGGTACCAAATGAACCAATCAAAGGAGAGATCGTTAGGAAAGAGTTTGGGCGGGACTAAATAGATAAATAGAGAGGAAACCTGGTCAGTTTGTTGTTACCCATCCAGGTGAATGCAAAGCACACCATGCAGAGAGAAAAGGAGATCTCAGAGGACATCAGGACGAAGGTAGTGAGAGCACGTCAGCATGAGGAAGGCTATCAAATCATCTCAAGAAGATTTGAGCTCCATCAGTCCACTGTGAGGCAAATAATTTACAAACGGAGAGCATTTAACATGACAGCAACTCAGCCTAGAAGTGGACGCCCTTCCAAAATATCCACAAGAGCCACAAGAAATCAGGTAAAAGCCAACCCAAACATAACATCTAGAGATTTGCAGACCTTCCTTGCTGCATCTCAGGTGACTGTGCATGCTTCAACAACAAGAAGAACACTGAATCAAAATGCCATTCGTGGGAGGGTTGATAGGGAGAAGCCTCTGCTGTCAAAAAAAGAACCAAACTGCCCGTCTTAACTTTGCCAGAGACCACCTGGACAAACCTGAAGGTTTCTGGAAGTCCATTCTCTGAACCGATGAGTCCAAAATTGACCTTTTAGGTCACAATCAACACTGCTATGTTTGGAGAAAACTCAACACTGCCTATCACCAAAATAACCTTATCAGAACAGTCAAGCATGGTGATGGAAATGTCAAGATCTGGGGCTGCTTTTCCTCTTCTGGACCTGGACGACTCCACATCATTAAGGGAACCATGAATTCTGAGGGATACCAGGAGATTCTTAAACAGAACGTCGGGCTCAAGGAGCTAAAGCTGGGCTTAAAATGGGTCTTCCAACAAGACAATGACCCAAAGCATTCCAGCAAAGCTACCAAAGAATGGCTCAGGAGAAAGAAGATTTGTGTTTTGAATTGGCCAAGTCAAAGTCCTGACCTAAATCCAATCGAGATGTTGTGTGAGGACCTGGAGAGGGCAGTTCATACCAGACACCCCTCAAACCTCACTCAATTGGCTGAGTTCTGTAAGGAGGAGTGGGGGGAACAATCTGTCAAACAGATGTCAGAGACTGATTACTGGCTATAGGAGACGTTTACTCCCAAGTTATCGCTGCTGATGGAGGTGAGACAAGCTATTGACTGAAGGGGTTCACATATTGCACATTTTGCACACATCAAATCTGAGTTTCTGTTAAATAAACAAAAAAATCATTTGAAATTGATTTTCTCCATCAGTTTGGAACTTGCCAATTACAATGTGCTTTGGCTATAAATCAGTACCAAGCTAGGAGGAACACGGTTTCAGGAAACCTGTGTGTGTGTGTGTGTGTGTGTGTGTTTGTATTGGCGGAAGGGCACTGTTGGAATTCAGGCTGTGAGCAGACCTGATATTCTATCTAGTCATAACAAATGTTCGGGGGTCAGCATCACTCTGGCCAAAGTCAACCTGGAAAAAAACTGTCATCATACCATAAGTCTGTGACTACAAGCTGTAGAACCCTAATGATCTACCCCCATCATTAATGTTTCCACCCTACTCTCTCCCTCTTTCCATCTATATCCCATTTTCTCTCTTTTGCCCAATATCCCTCTCTTGTCCTCCGCCCACATATAAGAGGAACTTCTCGTTAGTGAGCTGAGGCAGCCTCTGTCGTCTGTCCTGCCTCGTTAGTGAGGCTCACTGGCGCCTGAGAGACCCTGAGCTCTGACTGGGTGACGGGCCGGTAGCCAGAGGCCTGTGATGGGGGCTGGGTCACGTAGGCTCTACAGATGCAGGATCTTAATTTGAGACAGTTTTCTGCAGAAGGAAAATAATTCTGGAACAACATTAAATGTGAATTATTATGTGGATTATAATTAATGGACATTTTTTGTAAGGGTTGATACAGTTTTTGTTAGGGCAAATCAAGTCTGACATTTTAAAGTAGAATTTTGCATTTTCTGCTGTGCCAGGAAATTCTAAGCAACAGAAGAGTGATCAAATGAAGATCCTACATCTGTAACTGGTCACTCTCTGTACGTCTGTTTGTTTGTTTGTTGCTGTGTCTCAGTGTTCTAGGCCAGCCTTTCCCTTTGTCCTTGCTGGGCTTCTTATTGTTTGGTATTCTGAAACTCCCAGGAGGATGTGCTCTAACAGGGCCCGCTTCCTGTTCCGTGGGGGAACAGTTATTTATACACTTCATCTTTGATATGGCAGAATGTCTTAAGTGGGAGGTGAATCAGGGGAACCTTGAGGCCAGCTATAAAAATAAAAAAAATCTATAAATGAATGGATGGTCTATATGGGAGTTTATGGGCAAGATATTGTGAGTAAAACGGAACAAATTCATTGTGGTATGAATCCCTCTTTGGTTATGCCTGTACCTTCTTTTGTTTATGGATACACCACCAGAGAACAGGAAATACAGGCATTCCGTCATACTGCATTATGTCTGTAGCGTAATTAGTGTTGGCAGTTTCCTATGCTGTGGTCCAGTTTCCCGTAGTGGGAGAGACTGACCTTCAGTGATAAGGTTGCTCTGAGATGTGTCGCAGCCCCGGCTGTTACAGGCAGTACAGGTATACAGACCACCGTCCTCCTCCTTCACACGCAGGATGGTCAGGGTCTGGTTCAATCGGCTCAGAATCACACCTGTGGCACAAAAAAAAGTCCATGACATTAATACCAATATTGTACTGTATTTAACACAAAGTAGAAATGATAGCAGCAGAAGTGGTATATTAGTAACCATTGGGTCATGCCATTACCAGAGCCCTCCACCACTGTTTGGTTGTGTTTGGTCCACATCACGGTTGGGGTGGGTGTACCGGTCACCTCACATATTAGCATGGTCGTCGCACTGACGTTCACTCTTTGGTCTGTCAAATTGTTCAGGATCCTCGCGGCCTCAAGTGCTAAAAAAACACACCAAGAAGACAGGACTCTAAATATTTTTCCAAACACTAGACTAGATTTAGAAACCTGCGGTACCCATGAGAAGACCTTGGTTAAGGATCTGTGAGTGGCCCAAGTGATTGTGGAGATGACTGATAAATATGGTCCAGGTACAGATTTGTACCTCTGAGGGTGAGGTGTCGGAGGAGACAGGTCCTCTCCCCAGTCTTGATGTTCTCCACCTGGCAGGCGTACACCCCCTGGTCCCTCCGAGACACATTGGTCAGGGGCAGCTCCAGGGTAACGTTGGTGCCCTGCAGCCCAGAGAGGACAGCCTGGGACAAGGGCTGCTGGGATAGGGACAGGCCCCGACAGGACTGCACAGCAGGGACCTGCTCTGTGTCAAACTCATTTTCCACACGGAACCAGGCCAGATTTCCATAGATCAGCCTGTCTGCCTTACACCTCAGAACCACCTGGTCCTGCTCAATGGGCTCACGGGACGGAGACACACTCAGCTCCAGACCACCTGTAGAGTAGACAATCACATGCACACACACACACTTAATCATGAGGTGTTCTCATGGACGATGCACCAATGAACACAAACAGAAAGAACAGAAGAAGCATAAAATGAAGCTTACGTGTCACATGGAAGATGATAATGCGTGAATCTTGTCCCGCTTTGTTAGAAGTCAGGCATTTGTAGAGGGCGTGGACCTTGGCTTTCTGGATCTTCAGAGAACTCACAGTCTGCAGACAAAATTATCTTGACTATTATTTTACAAATTCATTGATATAATAAATGACTGAGATCATTTAGAGAGGAAGGAACGGTCTTTACCTTGTGTACGTGATCTGTGTCACTGCTAATTCGGGCGATAGGATTCTGCCCTGTGGTATTGCTGATGTCCCTCCATTTGGTACAGTCCTCCATCTTGACCCCAGAGCTCACCACTCTCGACCTGCAGCGCAAAACCAAAATCACTCCATTGACACACTGCTATTGTCAGACACAAAAAAAGCACAGCACCGTAGATACACAAAAACAAATAAACATACACACGCACACACACATATAAAAAGAGGACTAAGGCCTTTATAAATACAACATGTCCCTGATCTATTGGTCCCTGTTCTCAGCTGGGAGATGGTTATTTCAGGAGAGGTTACGTAATTTGTTTACAGACTGGAGTGGGTGGGATTGTCAACAAAGACACACCACTACAGTAGAGACCAGAACTCAAACAGAGAAGCAAGAGAACAGAGACGCATAGAAATAGACAGTTAGAGAGAGAGAGAGAACACAGAAATGATCTGTGAAATGGGGAGCCAGAGATGATTGGAGTGATGGTGGTAGTGAAGGATGGAGGGAAGACGAGGAGGTAGAGACAGGGTTGCACAGGAAGAAGCCTTTAGACAGAGTAGTGCACTGTGAACAACAGGAAACCCTGACCAGGCCTGAGGAAGTGCTTGGATGTGCAGGCTGAAGATAAGACCTTACTGTTGGTCTGTACAGTAGACTGGACCATACACTCCAACCACTCTATCAACAATCCTCACATTACTGCATACCTGAGGGGCCCATTCACTAATCACAACCGATTATGAAGCGCCAGCTCTACCCAATCACAATTTTCCTAAGCGACTCAATCATCAAAGTTTTCTGGAATACAAGGCTATCCATAATCCATAGAGAATACTGGGATCATATGAAAATCCATACAAAACCATACAAAGATAAGATCGGTCTTCATGTTTTCTCCGTCTAAAGCCCCCTGGTGTTTTTAAATTATGCACGCAACTTATTGTGAGAAGTATGAATCACATCCTACAATCTGATGCAGGTCACAGGGCACACTCATTGTCTCTGTTAATGCTTTCATCAACATCTAGAATGCTGATGTTCCTCCACAGAATCAACAACCTGTTAACAATGACCGTCTGAGGAGCAGCAGGGTGAGGTTACACACACATGCGCATGCATCGTGCAGACACACACGCACGTACGCACACACACACACACACACACGCATAATGAACGTGAGACTTACTGAAAGAGGAGTGGGCAGTCCTCTCTGGACATCCACTGCCATTGGATGCGTGTAGGGGTGGGGATTCCACGGGCAGTGCACCTGAGGGTGGGGCTGCTGCCGTACATGTGAACATCAGTGTCCACGGCAACCTCCTTCTCAATGATATGGGGTGGGACTGAGGAGACATGAACCATGACTTGACAGGTGCAAACTCCATATGGCCTAGGCTAAGTGCAGTGTGAACGCGGCAATGGTCACATCACAGTTTAAGTCTAAAACAGAGGTACAGCACAAAGGAGAAAGAGAGAGGGGGGAATTATAGGACAAATTGGAGGGAGGAGCACGAGGGGAGGGGAGGAGAAGACTGGTGAGAGTAATGAGAGAGGAATGGGAGAGAGGAGAGGGGAGGTACATACCATTGACCAAGAGCTGGACGGAGCGTCTCTGCTCTTCTTTTGTTATCTTATTGATCAAGACCACGGTGTAATTCCCAGCATCCTTTTCAGCTAGGCCAAGGATCATGAGCGAGTCCCTGGTAGGTTTAAATCTATAGTCATCCTTGTAAATAGGCTGGTCATTCTTATACCTGTAGAAATAAGGACAGGTTAAATTTACACAAATACGTAGTATACATAGAATACAATACAAACTACTGCAAGCATATACAGTATATCATTACTGTACATGATCAACATACCATCTGACTGTAGGTTCTGGGTAGGCGTCGAACTTGACTGGGATCTTAATGTTCTGGGCACTAGCGTTCACCCCCAGAACCTTAACCCACTTGTGGTCATCAAAATCAATAAAAGGCTTTTCTAATGTCAACAAAAAACAACATAAACATTGTCAGCTACCACCGTCATCAAAACAATTAAAATGTCACAAAATAACATAATGGATTATTGTGCAATAAATCCAGACCAGGGGTCATTATTAATATAAGACAATAAGACGATATCTGGAGAACAGATGTGGCTTAAACCCCTAAGTGTACCTACCAAAGACCACAAGAGATGCAGATGCAGTTTTGACCATTTTTCCACTGGAGGCTGTGCAGGTATACTTTCCTGAGTAGTTGCCGGTCACGTTCTCCACTGTGAGTGTGTTGGACAGTTCCAGAGAGCTCCACAGCTTCTTCTTGTGTGACGTGGTGTAGGTCCGACCAGAGCCATTCACTGGGGCCTGCAAGTGGGGCAGAAAGAAGAGTGAGGGGATAAAAGCACTGTAAATCAACCTAAAGACTGGTATAAGTGAGAAGACAACACCATGAATTATATAAGGGCAGCATTGAACTGAAGTTGTGTTTAAAAACCTTCCTGAAAGCAGGAAGTAAGGAGGAAACCTTGGGAGTAAGAGGAAGGAATATATCATATGGTATCCCTCTCTTGAATGGAATATGTCTATGGTGAGTCAGTTTAGTGTCAATATCATCACCATGTGTCTATGATTTCCATGTTTGGTGGAATGTGATGAATAACATGTCAGTCAATAAAGCCTGGGTCAGTGATTTCATGTGCATTTTGTAATCACAGTTTGTCTATAAGAGTGGGCCATGCAGAGTACTGACCAGGCTGATAGGGTGTGTCCAGGTGAAGTCGATGGCCACGCTGAGCTCTGTGTAGGCAGTGCAGTTTAGCACCAATTTCTCCCCCACAGACAGCCTCTCATGTGCCGGGGTCAGGGTGAGGTCATGGATCTTATATCCTGCGGAAAAGGGAGGGGAGACACAGCGGTGTGGTGAGCAGGCTATTGTTCTCATAAGACTCACAAAAACACACACAATCATTAAGTTAAATGAACACAAACTTGAAAAAAAATGGACAGTCTCAATAACACCTTGGTAAGTCATACATACAGTGGATCAAATTGGATTCATACACTAAACTAAAACCTAACCCACTTACCAACAACTGTAACTATGTAGAGAGGTGACTTGTAGGTCTCATTGTGTATGCGTGTCTGACAGAAGACCAGTCCAGCGTAGCTGATCAGGTGACTGGGGACTGAGACACCCTTCATGCTATCCCAAAAAATGTCCTTCCCGTTCGGATTAAGTTCTTTCGTGGGATACTTCTGACGAAAAAGGACACAGAATAAAAAAAGAAAAACTAATTACAGATACATCACAACATTGCATCGACCTGACAAAACTGAGTTAAAGCAGGTTCTTTGCTAGTGGTGCTGACCGACCAACCCTCACATGGAAATTATTAGTGATGTTTTACCATTTGATCAGCACTGGCTAGGTCAGAGGGCAATGTGGTTTTTCCAACACTCATTTTCAGTAAAATATCCTATGAACCATACAGGCCATATACGAGGTCCCAGAGTTCTAATACTGACTGAAAGTGGGGACAACCCAGGCAGGAAATGGAAACTCAGTTTATTGTTCCCTTGAACTGACATGAAAACAACGCAACAGACTCAGAATCTCACCTGACATTATCTGCCGCCCACAAAGCCTGCAGTCTAACAAAACATACCTGAGAGAGCAAGGTCTTTACCAACTGGCTTTGTTGACAGAGTAGAGCACAAATGTAGGCCACTTCATGTAGTAAGACTAGAGGAAAGGCAGGTATGAGGTGAAGCAGTCTTAGTTGTCAACTTTAGACAAAATAGATAGAATAACTTCTGGAATTTTGACTCCATTCTGAACAGAATATATTGCATGTATTTATGCTGCAGTAGTTTATGTGTCGGGGGGCTAGGGTCAGTTTGTTATATCTGGAGTACTTCTCCTGTCCTATTCGGTGTCCTGTGTGAATCTAAGTGTGCGTTCTCTAATTCTCTCCTTCTCTCTTTCTTTCTCTCTCTCGGAGGACCTGAGCCCTAGGACCATGCCCCAGGACTACCTGACATCATGACTCCTTGCTGTCCCCAGTCCACCTGACCGTGCTGCTGCTCCAGTTTCAACTGTTCTGCCTTATTATTATTCGAGCATGCTGGTCATTTATGAACATTTGAACATCTTGGCCATGTTCTGTTATAATCTCCACCCGGCACAGCCAGAAGTGGACTGGCCACCCCACATAGCCTGGTTCCTCTCTAGGTTTCTTCCTAGGTTTTGGCCTTTCTAGGGAGTTTTTCCTAGCCACCGTGCTTCTACACCTGCATTGCTTGCTGTTTGGGGTTTTAGGCTGGGTTTCTGTACAGCACTTTGAGATATCAGCTGATGTACGAAGGGCTATATAAATAAATTTGATTTGATTTGATGTATCCCATACTGTACATACTGTTCTGTGTTTTAATGTCTTTAAAGTCATTCTCCAGAACATTGGCAACTACTAAATCGTTTTTAAACGTGCCTCTTTGGGCTGGATATGTCAATGTGTAGTTCATACATGCATAATCTATTAGCAAAATTACTGTCTTGCCTCAATTAGCCACGGAATCCCTAAAGCAACTGTGTTCCTGGAAGCTGTGCTGTGCACTTTTCCCTACATTTCCCCCCACGTGGGTAAGCCCCCTAGCATTTTTGAGTTCTAACCATTTGAGTTACAGCTAGCAAGATGCACACACAGCAGAGCGAGAGAGAGCAATGATGTAGGGCACATATCTGCACATACAGTATGTGACCTAGTGAGCCATTTTCGGGGGACACTTTTGGCTGGTGAGCTCTACTTTAGTATGCCTTAAAATGTCCGCCCAAATGGACAATAAAGTCAGTGGATCTGTCCTTACGGTATGTAGCGTGACATTGAGATTTTCCACGGACCCTCGGCATGGGATGACCACCTGTACTCCCTCACTGATGAACACAACGTCATAGTCCTTGTCAGAGGGCACAAATGGCACTTTATAGTCTGAAATAAAACACAAATACATAAAGGAGTCATGAGACATCATGAGAGTCAACAACATACACTGTATGTAATCCATACTGTACATACATCAGATCAGGTAGGCTCATTATTAAGGCAGCTCTAAGCAGCTCTTGGGTCAGATAGTAAAGATTACCCATTGGGTCATGCTTGAGGGATTTGGTAAGCCTACTTGTCATTCCAAGGTGAGGTAATGATGATGCACACCTTGGACATAGACATAAACGGCCACAGAGGTTTTTCTATCCTCCACCGCCAGGTCTCTGTAGGAGCACTGATACTTCCCAGTCTCATTGACGGTGGCCGAGGAAATGTGTAATTTGATGCAGAAGAATCCTGACCCACTGCAGTCTACTATGGAGAGTCGACTGCCAGCACGGCTGCGATTATAGGATGTGGTCCATTCCAGGTTCTGACGGCCACTGTAGATCCAAAGAACAGAGTGGGAATGATGTAGGGGAGAAGTTTGATGGATGGATGGATGGATGGATGGATGGATGGATGGATGGATGACTTATATGGAGATTCATTATGTGAGGTATCAGAGGTAGTTGATATCAGTTTTAAGAACATTTGAGTTATGTTTGCAGCCATATTTGCCAGGCTTCTGGAGAAGAGAGGCCCATGAGGCTCCAGTATGTCTCACCTGCAGGTGATCGCCAGTGTGTCTGAGGTGTTGATCCTGAGGACTTTCTCCTGGATGCTCAGTGTTGGGGGGTCAGGCATGAACCGGAGTTCTAATGCTGTAGGAATGGAGAGGTAAACAGTCAGTCAATCACCCTGGTGATTGACTTATCTCAACAGTTCAGTCAGCATTAGCACACAGTGGAGATCAATATGAGACTGCTCTCTCTCATGTCAAACCAACCTTAAATCATGTGTATAGAAACATGTAGACTGGGAGACCGCCCGAGTGTAGAGTGCTAGTGATGTCTGAACATGAAATCAGATGGGTAATGGTTCCTATCCCAACTAAGGTTATGCTCTCCAATATCTAATCTCAGAATCCACACCAGACTCCTCAAACACACTAGTTTATTCTCTGCAACTAGAATGCTGATAGCTAGAACACATCATAACACATTTGTAATTCAATGATAAAATGAAGTTTCATGAATCATTCCAACAGTGGATTTCACAGTTGGGAGAAATGTTTTGCATCCATGGCGTGGACTCTATGGACTCTGTCGCTATTTTTCCACTCCTGTAGCAAATGGCGGAGCTGTGTCAAAACAGGAAGCCAGGGCAGATGGGCCGGGTCAGGCTGAATAGCCCAACTCTGTATCGCCTAAGGTGGGGTTCCTGTTCCAGAGGATACGGCCTCCCAGAGAGGGCCTGGACACATACTATACATGCAGAAATGTGGAATATTTAGCCCCAAGTTATCTAACGTTTATGGAACAGTTCAATATTACTGATGTCTTTGATTAGCGTACTGATCCAAACAATATGAAAATGAAGTGTAGCACCAGAGTGTAGCACCAGAGTGTAGCACCAGAGTGTAGCACCAGAGTATTTAGGGGACAACATTGTGTTGTCTCAATGCTAGCTCAATGGTCATTTGCTATACTGCCACAAATGAAGTGTCAAAAATGGATTGTTAAAAGGATTGAGGGCCAAGGGCCAGGGGTAATGAGGGCTACAACAGAATGTGGGGCCAAAAGGAATTGTAACTGACCTATGCACATAAAGAATAATCAACGCCACTGTTAACACATTGTAATTATGTAATGCATCACATTTTCTACCTGGCAACTGCACTAATTGGATGTTACCAATTATTACACAATTTCTACTAATTGATGGTCAATCATTCAACTATGTTCTATTATATTGTCTACTGCCCTAGTGAGATAGAACCAATATTTTCGAGTTCGGACTTTTATACCCCCCAAAAAAAATATTTTAAGTTCTTATAAACATCTAAATACAGTTGTTAGTTTTAGTAAAGTCAAAATAAACCACAATTGAAACACATAAAGGTAGCCTAAGATCCAAATGCTTTCTGAACATATTAAACTTAACCATTTTGATCAATATTATTTCTGTGTCATCTTACCAATCATCCGGCTGGCTCCCAGAAGAATGGCCACGAAATATAAAGTAATGACGGAGAATGCCTTTGCCATCGTCGACAATAGAGATGGATTGTCCCCGCATGAACACGCAATACGCAAAGTTCACTCCAGAAAGTAATCCAATGCTATCCGTTCATCACCTCTTCATGTACACTGACGATATTTGTCTATTCCACTGGACAATGTTAGAAAATGCTGAGCCAAAAACACAATGAACTGAATAAAATAGATAATCCTATTTCACAGCAGTGCAACTATGATACAGTCTGAGAGTGAGTCGTGCTCAACAGTTTGGCGGAGTTGATGGGTCGCTCTGAGGAAGGATGGAGCGCAAATAGGAACGGGCAGTGGAAACGCGCTGTAGCAGAAAGAGGAGGGAGAAAGAGCAGTGAGACAACGCAAGGGAGGAGCAAGCCTCCCCATCTCCTCAGCCCCCGGTCCGTTATCTCTCAATTTAACTGACCTGTTTCAAAGAAACGTGGATAAGTCCACCCAAATAATTAGGGTCAAAGGCTAGATCTATAGGGAAGGAACTTTGGGTTGTGCAACACAATCTCACACTCAATTCGTGCATTTATGTACTAAAAGTATTTCAGCTGATTTCATGCTTTTTGTGCATTTTTGTGCGCCTTAATTTGTGTGAAAATACACAAAGCAGTCACTATGGTCTGGCTCAGAGTATGCTATGAAGAAGGACATGACTAATCAAGGAAACATTGGTAGTGTGGTCATGTGCCACATAACTTAGATGTGCCACATGTTTAAGAGGATGATTTTTGATAATCTTAAATGATTCCTGATGATTTTTTGCAGCTTCTGTCATTCATGGTCAAATTGTTATTTGAAACGTTGTTTTGTTATTTTAGCTGACAATGCTGATGGGGTGGTGGGATGTGGGCCCCTCTGCTGTTTGCTGTTGGGGGTGGATGTGGGGGGTTGGATGTCAGAATGTAGGTCTCCCATCTCCACATGTTTCCTGTCCCGGTCACTTCTGCTGGGACTCTGCCACCTGAACCGCCTGCCCTCCTCGTAGCCAACACTTCCTGGCGGGCACTCCAATCCCGACAGGGCACTTAGAACAGGAACTTTTCTTTTTTTCTTCTTGTGTTGTTAGATTCACAATACAAGGTTCTAATTGTTCTCTACTCAACAAAGAGAATGAGAGAGAGAGAGACCGAAAGAAGAAAGGATGGTGAAAGAGAGAGAGGCAGGGGCTCTTGAGGGAGAGAGAAATGTTGTACCAGAAGATAATGATCCTCTATGTTTATGAGGTATTTGGGTGTTGCTGGATGGGGAGCACATATCTCACAGTGGGAAAAAGCAAGGGTTGTGATTCCTGCTAGAGATTTGTGCAAGTTTTTCCAGTAGTTAAAACAAAGACCACTGCCCTTGTTCTAAATGTGCACCTTGCCGAACTGGTCCTATATCTGGTCAACCCCCGAGGGGGTGCAGTTTCCACTCTGTAGCGATAGGACCCCCCCCCCTCCCCCCGGGATATTACCGGGCCCATAACAACTCCATTCAATAGCACGTCGCGGGTCCCTCCAAAGAGTCAACTCCTTTAGGCATGACGGGGATACCTTAAGCAACCAATGGCAGTGGCAAGATATGTCCGGACGTGTAGAAATCACCCAAAAGAAGCATCAACAGAAGTCCCAGATGCACCACAGCTATCATAGAGGAACCGTGCAAGACATAGTAAGAATGCGACCCTCCTCTGTTGAGAAAAAAATGCATGATTCAGAAGCAAGTACAGAATGAGACCCAGAAACTTAATGCGCTGGGCCAGAGTCAAACAACCTTTCACTATAAACCCCAGAGACTGAATCTGGGAAACCAGCATGGCAGTGTGGAGCTCCAACTGTTCCCTCGACTCCGCTACGACCAGCCAATCGTCCAGATAGGCCAATACTCTGATTCACTGGCACTGCACCGGTTCCAAAGCCACCTCCACCACCGCAGAAAAGGTGCAGGGAAATAGGGATAGCCCTAAAGTCAGGACCAGACACTTGTAGGCCACACCCTCGAAATGAAGCTACATAAACTTTCTGTGGGGAGGATGTATAGCCACATGAAAATACTCATCCTTCAGACCTATGGATGTGAACTAATCACTGGGACGCACCGACTGCAATAGCTGGTGAAGTGTTAGGAAATTGCAAACCTTGAGGTGCTTGTTTAAAACAAGTCCAGGATGCAACGTTCCATCGCTCTTGGGAACTAAGAAGTACCAGCTATACCAATCACTCTGAACATTGAGGAATCTCGGGTAGAAACAATGTGCTTTCGTGGTACTACCGTTCTGATACCAGACTCACCCTGGGATTGGGGACTTCGGTAACCAGTAACTTGCCCCCATTGACCGAGCCATTTGGGAGCACTGTTGCCATAGTAAATGCTTGGGGAGGAGGGCCCCAAGAACATGCCACCTCCCCTGGCCTCCAGCTACGGTTGTGAGGTCTGCTACTTCCCCCGCATAGCTTTCACCCCGCTTTCCTTTCGACCCTGCATGACCTCTTTGCCAAGACGTCCGCCACTGCCAAGAAGCACCAATATGGTCAAAAACCGACCTCGAAGCCACCCCCTGGCCCAGTGCAATCCACCTTTGGTCTGGACCCTTTCCTTCACGCCTCGGGAACTGCCGAGCAGCCCTTGAGAAGGATTTTTCTGGGAAAAGGACCAGTAGAGCTGCGTCCTGTTTTTGTTTCTCCTCAAAATGAGCCTGTAAGGACTTCATAGCCCAGAAAAACAACCTTGTCAGCAAAACTGGCTCATCCAAATGCATCCGCCTGTCCCTAAGGAACCACACCCTCAGCCTGGTACACTTTGTCCAGCTGATCCACAGAGAACCGGCAACTCGGAAGCACCGTGCTAGGATTAGCCCACTTGTTAGCCTCTGGATTTAAGTAACTGGCCAGCTTTCCATCCATCGACAGTGTGCAAACAAGTTTGCCTCCTCCATACCCTCAACATTCATGAACTCACCTTAACCTGGTAGTACCAGCCACAAATTTCATGTTAACAAACTATAGTTTTGGCAAGTCAGTTAGGACATCTACTTTGTGCATGACACAATACATTTTTTCCAACATTTGTTTACAGACAGATTATTTCACTTATAATTCACTGTATCACAATTCCAGTGGGTCAGCTTGGAAAATTCCAGAAAATGATGTCATGGCTTTAGAAGCTTCTGAAAGGCTAATTGACCAAATTTGAGTCAATTGGAGGTGTACCTGTGGATGTATTTCAAGGCCTACCTTCAAACTCAGTGCCTCTTTGCTTGACATCATGGGAAAATCCAAATTAAATCAGCCAAGACCTCAGAAAAAAAGGATGAACCAGACCTCCACAAGTCTGGTTAATCCTTGGGAGTAATTTCCAAATGCCTGAAGGTACCACATTTGTCTGTACAAACAATAGTATGCAAATATAAACACCATGGGACCACGCAGCCGTCATACCGCTCAGGAAGGAGACGCGTTCTGTCTCCTAGAGATGAACGTACTTTGGTGCGAAAAGTGCAAATCAATCCCAGAACAACAGCAAACAAACTTGTGAAGATGCTGGAGGAAACGGGTCCAAAAGTATCTATATCCAGAGTAAAACAAGTTCTATATCGTCATAACCTGATAAGCCGCTCAGCAAGGAAGAAGCCACTGCTCCAAAACCGCCATAAAAAAGCCAGACTACGGTTTGCAACTGCACATGGGGACAAAGATCGTACTTTTTGGAGAAATGTCCTCTGGTCTGATGAAACAAAAATAGAACTGTTTGTCCATAATGACCATCGTTATGTTTGGAGGAAAAAGGGGGAGGCTTGCAAGCTGAAGAACACCATACCAACCGTGTAGCACGGGGGTGGGAGCATCGTGTTGTGGGGGTGCTTCGCTGCAAGAGGGTCTGATATGCACTTCACAAAATATATGGCATCATGAGGATGGAATATTATGTGGATATATTGAAGCAACATCTCAAGATATCAGTTAAAGCTTGGTCACAAATGGGTCTTCCAAATGGACAATGACCCCAAGCATACTTCCAAAGTTGTACCAAAATGGCTTAAGGACAACAAAGTCAAGGTTTTGGAGTGGCCATCACAAAGCCCTGCCCTTAATCCTATAGAACATTTGTGGGCAGAACTGGAAAAAGCAGGTGCGATCAAGATGGCCTACAAACCGGACTCAGTTACACCAGCTCTGTCAGGAGGAATGGGCCAAAATTCACCCAACTTATTGTGGGAAGCTTGTGAAAGGCTACCCAAAATGTTTGACCCAAGTTAAACAATTTAAAGGCAATGCTACCAAATACTAATTGAGTGTATGTGAACTTCTGACCCACTGGGAATGTGATGAAAGAAATAAAAGCTGAAATAAATAATTCTCTCCACTATTATTCTGACATTTCACATTCTTAAAATAAAGTGGTGATTATAACTGACCTAAGACAGAGAATTTTTACTAGGATGAAATGTCAGGAATTGTGAAAAACTGAGTTTAAATGTATTTGGCTAAGGTGTATGTAACCTTCCGACTTCAACTGTAGGCTACATTGCTAAACATACTGTAAATTTCACAAATTCTTTGCAGAATTTCATTAAATGCCAAGAAAAACTCATTACAGTTATTGTTTTATGAAGTTTATTTGGGTTAAAAATCTACTTCTTGAGAAGTTGATGTCAATGGGTCAGAGCCCTTTACCTGTCCTTACACACAGGGAGCTGTATGATAACCAGTCACTGGATCCTATCACCAGCAGAGTCACGTTCTTTGTAAATAGAGGCCGGCGCCCATCTAGGAGAGAGCGAGTCCTTGAAGCTAAAGAAACAGTTTATACTCTAAGACAGTGGGGAAAACTCACCACGCGGTTAGGGATTCTGTATCGTGTCTCAAAACACCCAGCGAGTAAGAAGAAAATATTCCAATATGTCGTACCTGTGTCTTTGAGAGGCCTTGTGTTGAAGGGAGTTCATGATGATGCTGGTCATCAGGATCAGCAGCGCACATTTTGGCTCACGAGACAGCGGTTTTAATTGGAATCTATGGAGAAGGATGCCAAGGAATACGTGGCCCAATGTAAGAGATGTGTTTTGAGTAAAGCACCTGAGCCTGAAGCAAGAGCCCCACTTGTCTCCATTGTGACAACGGCACCTTTAGGACTGGTGTGTATTGATTTCTGGACTGCAGAAGATTCAAACAACAAGTCTATTGATGTGTTAGTAGTGACTGATCACTTTACTAAGCTGGCCTGTGCGTATCCATGTCCAAACCAGTCTGCTAAGACTGTTGCTCGTGTTCTCTGGAATAATTTCTTCTGCATTTATGGGTTCGCTGATTGTATCCATTCTGTCAGGGGTGCTAACTTTGCAGAATTACTTCAGTTATCTGGTGTTGAAAAGTCCCACACCACACCTTATTGTCCCATGGGTAACGGTCAAGCAGAATGTCTGAATCACACACTGGGTGGGATGATTAGAGCGCTGCCAGCTAGGTCCAAGGCTAAATGGCCTCAGATGTTGAACACGTTGACTTTCTCCTATAACTGCACTGTTCACGAGAAGGGTTTCCACCCTTCTTCTTGATGTTTGGACGCACCCCTAGGTTGCCGGTAGATTATATGTTTGAAAGTGTGCTGTTGGATGGGGACACAGTAGATGTGGATAAGTATGTCCAGTCTCTGGGTGAGGATCTGAGAGAGGCCATGACATTGGCCCAGCAGCATGCCAGTAAGCAACAAAAGAGACAAACCGAGGTCTACAACAAACGGTCTAAGGGTCACTCGGTGCAGAAGGGAGACAGAGTTCTACTTGCTAACAAGGGGGAGAGGGGCAAGAAGAAACTGGCTGATCGCTGGGAGAGTGTGGTGTACATAATGGTTGCGAAGAACAGCTCTGTAGCGGTTTTCTTCCGTTGAAGGAGAGGAGGACCCAAATGCAGCGTGGTTAGTGTTCAACATGTTTAATATAGACGATAAACGACAACACTACAAAATACAAAACAACAAATGTGAAAACCGAAACAGTCCTATCTGGTGCAATGACACAAAGACAGAAGACAACCACCCACAAAGTACCCACAGAATATGGCTGCCTAAATATGGTTCCCAATCAGAGACAACGATAGACAGCTGCCTATAATTGAGAAACAATCTAGGCAACCATAGACATACATACTACCTAGAAAGGCAACAGCCCCATAAACATACAAAAAACCCTAGACCAGGCAAAACACATAAATCCCCATGTCGCAACCTGACCTAACCAAAATAATAAAGAAAACAAAGATAACTAAGGCTAAGGCGTGACAAGCTCACTGAACACATGTCGTATCCAACACCCTGCCACTGGACGCATCAAAACTGTGCATAGGAATCTGATTATGCCAGTCAACGTTCTGCCTTTGCTTTCTTGGGAGGAACCTGAGGGTCACGAATCTCTATCGAGTGGTGACGTGATCTCTGAGATGTCTGCAGAGTCCAGCCAAATGGATGGGAGTGACACCAGGACTGTCCACTGGGTAGCAGGCCTTCCTGAGTCTTATGGGAGGATACTCCAAGAGGATGGTGAAGTCCCAGCTGATGGAAGTGAGGTGGAACAACCGTATGAAGTCCCCTTAAGTGAGGTGTACTCAGCAGAAGTGGACCAGAGAGATATCCACAAAGCCTACAAGAGTTCTAATTGCGAAACACAAAGCAAAATCTACAATGGAATGGTTCAAAAATAAACATATCCAGGTGTTAGAATGGCCAAGTCAAAGTCCAGACCTGAATCCAATCGAGAATCTGTGGAAAGAACTGAAAACTGCTGTTCACAAATGCTCTCCATCCAACCTCACTGAGCTCGAGCTGTTTTGCAAGGAGGAATGGGAAAAAATGTCAGTCTCTCGATGTGCAAAACTGATAGAGACATACCCCAAGCGACTTACAGCTGTAATCGCAGCAAAAGGTGGCGCTACAAAGTATTAACTTAAGGGGGCTGAATAATTTTGCACGCCCAATTTTTCAGTTTTTGATTTGTTAAAAAAGTTTGAAATATCCAATAAATGTACTGTATATATGTAGTAATCTAAGTGTCTTAGAATGATTCATTGAGATGGATGTTTTCTAACAACCTTTCTCTTAAGGCTGAGGTCACCTTGTTGCCTCGATCAGATTCTTTGATTTGAAAGACAATTTAATAATCAAACATCTAACATGGTTCAGGGATTGATATTCAATAGTTGGGTCTGTACATTACCAGAGGTTCTCACAGGCAATTCTTAGCCTTCAAACATTACTTCTCTGCAGAAAAACTCTAAATGTTACAGTCTTCTCAAACTTCTCGAACAATTTTTCTGTTTGACTGCTGATGGCTCTTTTCACCACAATATACTCCCGACCAGTGCCAAGAGAGCCTGCTATTCCATTATGAAAAAGATAGGCAATTGCGAGAGAGGGAGAGAAAAATAGACCCAATCCCCAATACTCTCACTCTCAGCTTCGTATCCTCAAGTCTTTCCTGTCTCAGCCTTCAGTATTTATGCTGCAGTAGTTTATGTGTCGGGGGGCTAGGGTCAGTTTGTTATATCTGGAGTATTTCTCCTGTCCTATCCGGTGTCCTGTGTGAATTTAAGTATGCTCTCTCTAATTCTCTCCTTCTCTCTTTCTTTCTCTCTCTCGGAGGACCTGAGCCCTAGGACCATGCCTCAGGACTACCTGACATGATGACTCCTTGCTGTCCCCAGTCCATCTGGCCGTGCTGCTGCTCCAGTTTCAACTGTTCTGCCTGTGTTTATTATTATTTGACCATGCTGGTAATTTATGAACATTTGAACATCTTGACCATGTTCTGTTATAAACTCCACCCGGCACAGCCAGAAGAGGACATAGCCTGGTTCCTGTCTAGGTTTCTTCCTAGGTTTTGGCCTTTCTAGGGAGTTTTTCCTAGCCACCGTGCTTCTACACCTGCATTGCTTGCTGTTTGGGGTTTTAGGCTGGGTTTCTGTACAGCACTTTGAGATATCAGCTGATGTACGAAGGGCATTTTTCCTCAGTCATTCAGCAGGACTGTTGATCCCCAGTTTGTGGTTCTCAGTTCAGTTTTATCCCAGTGTCATGTGTAATTAGTGATGTCTCTCTCAAAGCTGATGGTGGTGGTCTATGAGGGCACAGGACAGATGGGGCAGCCGTGGACATGGGGCCTAAGGAGGGTCCAACTCTGGCCACAGTGAGCGAAGGGAAGGTGGACGGCAGTGAGGGGAAGGGGACAGGAAACAGTCCACGCTTCCCCAGACAGGATACTGCGCTCCTCTAAGAGGCATCCTGGAATCAAACGCCTCAAAAGCAGGACTGTCTCTTACACAGAAACACACACACACATGCCCTAAACACGTGTCACACTGTACACAAGGGAGCAGCTTTTGATACATACATATACGTTACTCTCTCACACACACACACACACACACACACACACACACACACACACACACACACACACACACACACACACACACACACACACACACACACAGTCACACATAGAAAGCACTGAGTAAGCTGAACTCTGTCAAACCTGACAGTGATAGTGCATACCAAGAATAAACCAATCAATCAAATAAATAAAACACTTTCCATATCTATCACACACACACAAAGCCAAGAATACAGTGGATATACACAGTAAACACAAACACCTCTCTCTCTCTCTCTCTCTCTCATCCATGCACTCACAATAACATAAAGTACATGCTTAGACTATTGTAGACCATTCTGTCTCCTGTGGGAAAATTGATTCCTAATTAAGTGACTGTTGTACTGCAGACACAGAATAATTACTATAGAGGAAGAGGAGGACTGAATATATAGCCTCGTAATGAATTTCAGTTGTCATATATATCATGTCCAGGAAGTGGCTTTATCCTTGAGGCATATAAGAACAGAGTAGACCAAAGCTACTGCCATTAAATCAAAGGAACTATAACTGAACCTGGTTGGCTAAAGAATAACTGCTATTAGGTCAATTAAAACATTATTTGGTCTTGCTCCCCATCGTAGGCTTACAGTACTTTTATGAACACAGCTCACTGTAATCAAGCAATATTATTACCAATTATTTTAGACACTATGGAGCTCAGTGTCTTTTCCGTTAATAACAAAGATTTTGTCCATCCTGTACACAACAAGTTTGCCATCGGAATCTTAACATCCATAGTGTTAAATGTAACATTTTCTTAGAAATTATATGTGACCATCTCAAAGTCTTAAACTAACACTAAGTGTTGATAAACTAACACCCCAAAAGTGTCGAGTCCATAACACCATGGGTGTTGCAAATTCCAACTTAAATTAAAGATCATGACCATTCCAAATCACAATTTTTATGAAATTGGATGATATTTGGATGAAATCAGATCAAAGTATGAAACAAAATAGTTGCTTCTACATTGATGAAGTTTGATCATAAAGTTACTGGTCCCCTCCCCTATGTCAAACACTTAAATTCAGAAGGCGGGACTATTAAGGGGATAGGGTGACATCACCCTAACTCTCTCATTTTAATACACCAATGGTAACATGATATTCTGTTACCCAATTTAAATAAGTACCACCTTGTAACCAACATCGGAGAAGGCGTGTTTGTAGACGGGTGTGGAATATTTCTTACATTATTAGCCCAGAATTTCTGGGGGGAACTTTTGGATATCAGAGCGACAGTAACTCACCGGCAATACCAATATTACGACATGGGAATACGACTTTCCCGAATTGGATCCTTTGTTCGTACCCCCCAGGGCAATCGAACTGATACCAGAGGCTGATCCAAAACACCGCCAGCAGAGAAGATGTATACGGAGATCATCAGAGATTGTAACATACTTGCTTCACAGAAACATGGAATTCTCTGTATATACTGTCTGAGTCTATACTGCCAGTTGGGTTCTCAGTTCATCGTGCAGACAGGAATAAAGATCTCTTCCCGGGAAGAAGGGCGGGAGTGTATGTTTCATGATTAACTACTCATGGTGTGATTGTGACAACACAGAATCTCAAGTCATTTTGTTCACCCGAACTAGAATACCTCACAATGAAATGCAGACCGCATTGCCCCTCAAGAGAATTCTCTTCGGTTATAGTCACAGCCGTGTATATTTCCCCTCAAGCCGATACCACGATGGCCCTCAAAGAACTACACTGGACTGTATACAAACTGGACACCACATATCCCGAGTCCGCGTTTATTGTTAACAAAGCTAATCTAAACGCTACCGAAGTTCTACCAACACATTGACTGTAGCACTCGCTCTGAGAAAACATTGGACCACTGCTACTCAGCATTTCAAAATGCCTACAAAGCCCTCCCCCGCCCTCCCTTCGAATAATCTGATCAAGACTCCATTTTGCTCCTCCCTTCTTATAGGTAGATACTCAAACAGGAAGTACCTGTGCTACGGACTATTCAATGCTGGTCTGACCAATCGGAATCCATACTTCAAGTGTTTTTTGATCACGCGGTCTGGGATATGTTCCGGGTAGCCTCTGAGAATGACATTGACGAATACACGGATACAGTGACTGAGATTATCATGAGATGTTGTACCCACTGTGACTCTTAAAACCTACCCAAACCAGAAACCAGCATTCGCGCAAAACTGAAAGCGCGAACCACCATATTTAACCATGGTAAGGTGACTAGGAATATGGCTTAATATAAACAGTGTTGTTATTCCCTCCATAAGGCAATCAAACAGGCAAACATCAGTACAGAGACAAAGTGGAGTCACAAAAGACCCACTTCAATTTGCCCCAATAGATCCACAGACGATGAAATCGCCATCGCACTGCACACTGCCATCCCGTCTGGACTCCCAAGAGGAATACACCTATGTAAGAATGCTGTTCATTGACAATAGCTCAGCATTCAACACCATAGTACCCTCCAAGCTCATCATTAAGCTCGGGGCCCTGGGTCTGAACCCCGCCCTATGCAACTGGATCCTGGACTTCCTGACAGTCTGCCCCCAGGTAGTGAATGTAGAAAACAACACCTCCACTTCGCTGATCCTCAACACAGGGGCCCCACAAGGGTGCGTGCTCAGCCTCCTCCTGTACTCCCTGTTCACCCATGACTCTGTGGCCACGCACGCCTCCAACTCAATCATCAAGTTTGCAGACGACACAACCTGTTTACCAACAATAACGAGACAGCCTACAGGGAGAAGGTGAGGGCCCTGGGAGTGTGATGCCAGGAAAATAACCTCTCACTCAACGTCAACAACTGATTGTGCACTTCAGGAAACAGCAGAGAGAACACCCCCATATCCACATCGACAGGACCGCAGTGGAGAAGGTGGAAAGTTTCAAGTTCCTCGGCATACACATCACTGACAAACTGAAATGGTCCACCTACACAGGAGACTGAAGAAAATTGGCTTGGCATCTAAAATCCTGACAAACTTTTACAGATGCACAATTGAGAGCACCCTATCAGGCTGCATCACCGCCTGGTACGGCAACTGCACCTCCCACAATGGCAGGACTCTGCAGAGGGTGGTGCGGTCTGCCCAACGCATCCCTGGGGGCAAACTACCTGCCCTCCAGGACACCTAAAGCACCCGATGTCACAGGAAAGCCAAAAAGATCATCAAGGACAACAACCACCCAAGCCACTGCCTGTTCACCGCTATCATCCAGAATGCGAGGTCAGTACAGGTGCATCAAAGCTGGGACTGAGAGACTGAAAAACAGTTAAATAGCCATCCCTAGCACCTTAGAGGCTGCTGCCCTATAGACATAGACTTGAGATCACTGGCCACTTTAATAATGGAACACTAGTCACTTTAATAATGTTTACATATTTTGTATTACTTATCTCATACGTATACACTGTATTCTATTCTATTCTACTGTATTTTAGTCTATGCTCCACCGACATTGCTCGTCCAAATATTTATATTTTCCTTTACTTTAGATTTGTGTGTATTGTGTGTATTGTTGCGAAATTGTTAGATATTACTTGTTAGATATTACTGCACTGTTGGAGCTAGAAACACAAGCATTTTGCTACACCCGCAATAACATCTGCTAAACGAGTATGTGACCAATACATTTGATTTGATTTGATTTAGATAGCTACTCTACTGATGCCAAAATTTGACTGTAGGGTGTCAGCAAATATAATAATACATTTACCCTATTCATATATAGGGTAAGCTTGTTTGCCCTTTCATATGTGTTTTGTTTTAACTAGTTACTGGCTAGCTAGGTCTTCAGCCAGCATGGAACAAAATGGGGTGAAGGTTCGTTCACTGCAGTTAGAATGACTGCCACGGTAAGGAAGATTGATAAAGGAGACTACCTAAACCATCTAAATTTGAACCACCATCTCAATAATTTGTGAATAAGTCCAACCATTTACAGATTGGAATAGTTTAGAAAAATTTATGTTATTTATCTTTGTGCAGTATAAGATCAATTAATCAATCAATGTGCGTACAGAAACATAAATATTAAAACAAACTATTCTTAAAATCAACCTGCAACAAAACATGCAGGGAAATACGATAGGGTTACTCAGGGTTAACGGGAGTTAACTCAACACAGTTGAGTAACAACAACACCACGATTTTGTAAATTCTGTTGCTATTTTGTTATTATGCTCTTTGAACAACGTGCCCTGATTTTCCAGTAGGGAGGCAACCATCTGCCAACAAAGCCATTGTCAGCCATCCCTCTCCTGTTCTCATTTAGGATTGTCAGAAGCCAAGGCTTGTGGGCGTCATAGAGCATGTTACATGTGCGTGTTTGTCAGAGTCTCAGTTTTCATATATAGCTTTTAATGGTTTGTAGCTCAAACCATTCAGACTCTACATACATGCAGAAGAAATAAACAAATCCAATGGTACAAACCAGAAGTCTGTAGCTCAAACACACTATGTTTAAAAGGGGTAAGAAGTACAAAACGTGTCTGCAATACGGTGTGACTCATTGGGTTAACATCTTTTTAGCTTCCTCTCATGGATATGTTTTGTGTCATTTGTGTACATTTTTTCTTGTGTTTTGCAGGGACAGTGGAGACTAACCCACAGGTTTACCAGTGAAGGCTGGTTTGAGCTGGTCTCCTGTCATTACTTTCCTGAGCTGCTGATCTATGTATCTCTGGGGATTGTGTCTGGCAATCACACTCTCACCTGGTGGCTCATTGTCCTCTACATAAAACACAGGCCCTCACGCACTTTGATATCTAGAGTTCTGACTGGGTCTTGACTGCTGGAGCTGCTGTACCTCTCATACCGCCTCCAACAGGAGGCCCTTAAAGGAAATCAATGGTATAGATACAGTTAACATGGTTCTGCCTACATTTGCTGTACCAAAGCTGAAATAAAAATGTCTACAGGAAAGCAATAAATGAATGTTCCCACCTCAGCCACTGGATGACACTAAGGTTGAGTCAATGACAGTTTGGATATTTTGCATTGTGGATTGTTCTGAGCTGTTTTCTCAGGCAGTGGCTCGAACAGTCAAGTCAGAGGCTGTCAGAGGCAGAGACCGTAAAAAAAAAGACATTTTCAGAGGTCTTCTGGCCAAACTCTTGCTGCCACCTGCTGTTTACACCTGTAACATCAACAGCACATTAATGAATCGTGTTTTTTTAATCATCTTTTGATTGGATCAGTTATATCCGTAATGTATCATACAGTATGGTGGTTATTTATCTGATGAACTAACTAATACACGACTGTCCCTGTGTAGTCTTCAAACCCCGGCCCTAGGCAACGTTGTCAAGTTTCGGGTTACGGGTCGAGTTATCGAGACTAGTCCCTTTGCAGCGGTTGTGCATCGGAACTTGAATGCACCATTGGTGTTTCCAGACGGAGGTTTTTGAGTGCCTGACCGAACAATGCTAACACTTTTAGGATTTTGTGTTATTGATTTCCTGTGGTTATCCTTGGCTTTATGCTTTCTCTTAGCTTTTTGTGTCCACAGACTTTCACGTTACCTGCCGACTGAATGTGAGCATTCAAAACTGTATATATTATTCCAGGATCTAATCCGATACGGTAAAACCAAGGGACCGCTGAAACGAGACCACTGGCTGCATGTTTTTGATATCCCAAAAAGGTAATGCTCGGCCCTTTTGAGGAAATGGGAAAACATATTTCAACTAGATTTTAAATGACCTACTTCCATATATTTACTTTATTGGGTGGACGTTTATCAGCACAACGTAATGTAACAGCTGATCGGAAGTCCAGATTTCGAATGGTTTTGCAAGACTAGAGCCCCGATTGATGATGATGACACTTGACTGACTGTAGGCCACTGATTTTAATTAAACCTCTTCTTTGCAGATGGTTCTGGCACTTCTATGCAATATCTGTTGGCTGGAATGGTTTTCTTATTGTCCTGTCACTTAACATGATTGTATGGGGCCAGAAATTCCCATCATGGTTGACTGACATATTGGGATTCCTGACTACTGGTGGACCAGTGGCAGTCAGGCAAGGTAACTTTTCCAGATTTGGGATATTTTATGGTTACCTCATTTGTTTTCATTTGCTGTGTTGGCACTTGGTAAGACCAACTCATCATATTAGGTTGTATGTGCCTGTAGAACACTGACTCGTGTTTACTTTAGTTCCACAGGTGTCAGCTTTGCTGGTGCAGGTCCTGTTATGGGTTCATTCTCTTAGACGACTACTTGAGTGCCACTTGGTCAGCGTGTTCTCTGATGGGGTCATTCACATTGTTCAGTATATATTTGGCTTGGCCTACTACATTTTACTGGGGCTGACAGTGCTGTGCTCGGATTCTTTGATAATTGAAGGAGGTGAGCTTTGTATTGTATTGCTTCACAATTCACATACTGCTTGATGATCTTTACCGAACAAAAATATAAACGCAACATGTAAAGTGTTGGTCCCATGTTTCATGAGCTGAAATAAAATATCTCAGAAATGTTCCATATGCAGAAAAAGCTTATTTCTCTCAAATTGTGTACACAAATGTGTTTACATCCCTGTTAGTGAGCATTCCTCATTTGCCAAGATAATCCATCCACCAGACAGGTGTAGTATATCAAGAAGCAGATTGAACAGCATGTTCACATTGTGCTGGGGACAATAAAAGGCAACTCTAAAATGTGCAGTGCCACAGATGTCTCAAGTTTTGAGGGAGCATGCAATTGGCATGCTGACTGCAGGAATGTCCACCAGAGCTGTTGCCAGAGAATTGAATGTTAATTTCTCTACCATAAGCCGCCTCCAACGTCGTTTTAGAGAATTTGAAAGAACGTCCAAACAGCCTCGCAACTGCAGGCCACATGTAACCATGCCAGCCCAGGACCTCCACATCCAGCTTCTTTACCTGCAGATTGTCTGAGACCAGCCACCCGGACAGCGGATGAAATGGAGGAGTATATCTGTCTGTAATAAAGTGCTTTTGTGGGAGAAAAAAATCATTCTGATTGGCTGGATCTAGCTCCCAGTGGGTGTGTCTGGCTCACCAGTGGGTGGGCCTATGCCCTCCCATGCCCACCCATGGCTGCGCCTCTGCCCAGTCATGTGAAATCTATAGATTAGGGCCTGATTTCCTTATATGAACTGTAACTCAGTAAAATTGGTGAAATTGTTGCATGTTGCGTATATATATATATATATATTCAGTGTATTATATGTAATTGTGATATTTGTTATGCTGTTGATGCCAGACTGATGGTGTTGTTTTGGTAGGGAGCCCTGCTTTCCCATTGCTCTCCCAGCTGAGGTGGTACTATGTGGCTGGAGCTGTACTCTTCTCCTGGGCCTCTCTGCTGCAGCACCGCTCCCTGGTCTTGCTGGCCAGACTGCGCACTGGAGGATCAGGTGAGGTCATGCAGATCAGATGTCTCAATTATTAGTTCAAAATTACTCAGAGAGGACACTCGGCAAGTAAATGTTTGATCACATTAACCCTATCAGTCCCGAGACCCCAGCAAAAATCTGCTTTTTTTTGTCCATGCCTTATATTTATCCTCACAATTAAGTGTTTTACCATTTTCTTTTCAGGACAACGAGGGCTACAAGTAGCACACACAACACTTTGACACAATCATTTGCATTCATGAGTTGTATTGACAAATGTCAATTAAAAAAACAAGGTCACCCAAAGCAAAAAACAGATTTTTTATTTTTAATGAACGCTGTAAGTACAGAAATGGTTTGTTCACTGGGAAATTAATATCCAAATTGTCAGTGACAACTGTGTGGTGTTTCTGACAGCAACTATGTGAGCTTATTACAGTATAGACACTATGTCCTGGGATTTCCTATGATCTTTGTAGAAGAACATCATACATACTAACGACTCTTGTGTGGCTTGTGAGCATCATAGAGCAAAACATGTGCGTGTTTGTGAGAGTCTCGACTTTTCATGGAAAGCTTTTAATAGTTTTGTAGCTCAAACCATTCGGACTCTGTATATGTTTTTGTATAAAGGCCCCGGCCCTGGGCCCCTTTGGAATCCACCCTTGTCTCACAAACACTGCTCTATCTCAGCCCCGGTTAATTACGGACTACGGATGCAGAAGAAATAGATGAATCCAATGGTAAAAGTCCAAAATGTGCCAGCGATACAGTGGGACTCATTTGGTTAACATCTTTTTAGCTTCCCCTCATGAATATGTTTTGTATAATTTGTATAAATTTTGTCTTGTGTTTTGTTCTCCTCTTTTGCAGGGACAGTGGAGACTCTAGCCCACAGGGTTCCCAGTGGAGGCTGGTTTGAGCTGGTCTCCTGTCCTCATTACTTAGCTGAGCTGCTGATCTATGTGTCTCTGGGGATTGTGTCTGGAAGTCACGCTCTCACCTGGTGGCTCGTTGTCCTCTATGTGCTCTTCAACCAGGCGCTGGCTGCCCAGCTCTGTCATGAGTTTTACACAAGCAAGTTTCAGTCTTACCCACAGCATCGCAAAGCATTCCTCCCTTATTTATTGTAACTGAAGCCTGATATGAATAATGTGATTTATTTTGTACAACTTAATTTTCCAGAAAAATAAATCTAAAGACTTTGTTTGTTGAAATGATTGCATTGAATATCTATTTTTTTAATATAATAGATTTAAAGATTCAACAAATTAACAGGACAAGATTGATAAGGACACTGTTAGCAGCAGAAATCGTTTGTGTACATTGGCAAGGACTGATAAGGGAGTGCCTTGGCTTCCGTACTTAAGGTGACTTAATTAAGGTGCGGGGTTTACGCCAGGCCCTAGCCCAGTTTATGCTGTGACTGACAGCAGCAGCTCCACTAGATAATGAATGGCATTGGTGTCCATTTCGGTGTCCATATCCTGAGATTGGCCCCAACTTAAAATTGCAGTAATGACATCAATATTTAGAAAAGTCTTCCAGCATTTTTTAAATGATCACAGTATTTGAATTGCTTTTATTTGACCACTTGTATTACTCTACATTAAAGTGTAGCTACTATATAGTATAGTTTCATAGAGCCTCTTGCTCTCGCTGCATTTTCTTCCCTCCCACTATTGGTTGGCATTTGCAAGTCTCTCTAACTTGACATTTTCCATGACATCTACAAATTGGCAGTTGAAGTAGCCAATGACAGTACTGCACAGAAGTTAAATTAGCATTTTACATACGCGTCCTCCTTTTAGTGATCCAATCACATTAGTGGTTTACTGTCTTTCAGGTAGCAAGTTCACAATTTAAAAATCCCGTATGAGTTCTATCCAAAGCAGAAATTGTTATATCCTCAATGGTTCAATCGGCAAGCTTTTCTACCAACACCAACTAGCTATGTAGTGTACGTCTAGCTAATTATATCGAGTGATTTACGCAGTCAGGGGCAGTGATTTTTATCATTTAACCCATACGCTTATGTAAACTGCCTTTATTATCAGCATTTTAACACAATCTGCTTGCTTCCCTTTGTTAAAATGTATCTACTGGCCGGCGGAAGGAATGGAAGGGCTAACAGAAGTGTGATGTGTGTCCTGCTGCCCCTGGTTGTCGCGGTGTTGTCAGCTGGAGTTTCTGGGATGCAGGAGGAACACAAACCAGTCCAAGAACAACCGCAACAAGAGGTAGTTAACTAGTTAGCTAGCTATCTTAACTAGCAACTCAAACATTCCACATAGCTAATAATGCTAACTAGCGAGCGTCGTTACGTTCGCATAGCCAGAGCAAGATGATGTGTGAAGTCACCACCAGTATCTATTTCACTCGGTTACTTTGACCTCTTTCTTGGTTCATGCTTTGGGGACATGCCATAGGTGGAAAACATGGTTAGTCGGGTTATTGTCCTGGTCGTCACTAGCCCTAGTCTGGAAGTTGAACTCTAATAACTACCAAGTTGTATTATACCCCCAGTCTACGTGACTTTGACTACCTGCTTCAATGAGACAGGCTGTACACTTTCCAATATAGAGTATCAGTCAAACGTTTTGACACACCTACTCATTCCAGGGATTTAGTTTATTTGTACTATTTTCTACATTGTAGAATAATAGTAAAGACATTAACTATGAAATAACACATGGAATCTTCTAGTAACCAAAAAAGTGTTAATTAAATAAAAATATTTTAGATTCTTCCAAGTAGCCACCCTTTGCATTGATGACAGCTTGGTATTCTGTCAACCAGCTTCATGAGGTAGTCATGATGCATTTCAATTAACAGTTGTGCCTTGTTAAACGTTAATTTGTGTAATGTCTTTCCGTAATGCATTTGAGCCAATCAGTTGTGTTGTGACAAGTTCGGTGTGGTATACAGAACATAGCCCTATTTGGTAAAAGACCAAGTCCATATTATGGCAAGAACAGCTCAAATAAAGCAAAGAGAAACGACAGTACATCATTACATTAAGACATGAAGGTTAGTCAATCTGGAAAAATGTAAGAACTTTGAACGTTTTCTTCAAGTGCAGCAGGTTGGGGCGGCAGGTAGCCTAGTGGTTAGAGCGTTGGGCCAGTAACCGGAAGGTTGCCAGTAACCGGAAGGTTGCAAGATCAAATCTCCAAGCTAACAAGGTAAATATCTGTCCTGCCCCTGAACAAGGCAGTTAACCCACTGTTCCTAGGCCGTCATTGTAAATAAGTATTTGTTCTTAACTGACTTGCCTAGTTAAATAAAACAATTATTGTAAAAGGCGCTTGATGGTTTTGTATCTGCACAAAGGCTCTCATGAGGACCACCACAGGAAAGGAAGACCCAGAGTTACCTCTGCTGCAGAGGATAAGTTCATTAGTTACCAGCCTCAGAAATTGCAGCCCAAATAAATGCTTCAGAGTTCAAGTAACAGACACATCTCAACATCAATTGTTCAGAGGGAACTGCGTGAATCAGGCCTTCATGGTTGAATTTCTGCAACAACACCACTGCTAAAGGACACCAATAAGAAGAAGAGAGAAACACGAGCCAAGAAACCCGAGCAATGGACATTAGTTTGGTTTGAGGAGTCCAAATTTGTGATTTTTGGTTCCAACTGCCGTGTCTTTGAGACGCAGAGTAGGTGAACGGATTATCTCTGCATGTGTGGTTCCCACCGTGAATGTGGAGGAGGTGCTTTGCTGGTGACATTGTCTGTGATTTATTTAGAATTCAAGGCACACTTACCCAGCATGGGTACCACTGCAGCGATACGCCACCCCAGCTGGTTTGCGCTTAGTGGGACTATCATTTGTTTTTCAACAGGACAATGACCAACACACCTCCAGGCTGCGTAAGGGCTATTTGACCAAGAAGGAGAGTGTTCGAGTGCTGCATCAGATGACCTGGCTTCCACAATCACTTGACCTCAACTCAATTGAGATGGTTTGGGATGAGTTGGACCGCAGAGTGAAGGGATAGCAGCCAACAAATTCTCAGCATATGTGGGAACTCCTTCAAGACTGTTGGAAAAGCATTCCAGGTGAAGCTGGTTGAGAGAGTGCCAAATTGAGCAAAGCTTTCAAGGCAAAGGGTGGCTACTTTGAAGATATATTTCGATTTGTTTTGGTTACTACATGATTCCATGTGTGTTATTTCATAGTTTTGATGTCTTCACTATTATTCTACAATGTAGAAAATTGTAAAAAATAAATAACTTTAGACTAATACTGTATGTGTACAAAAAGACTAATTAAAACATGGTTTCCATGGCTAACCTGTTGTGGAGCTGAACTGATATTCGTTTCCCCCTTCAACAGAAAACACCAACTGCTCATGCTATTGGCCCAGAGGTCAGTGAAAATGATTCCAGCAAATCTGGTGACCTGGGCTTCATCCATGCCTTTGTTGCTGCCATCTCTGTCATCATTGTCTCTGAGCTGGGAGACAAGACTTTCTTCATCGCTGCCATCATGGCTATGCGCTACAACCGCCTCACTGTGCTGTTAGGGGCAATGCTAGCGCTTGGCATTATGACCTGCCTTTCAGGTTGGTGGATGGATTGTTGGGATTTTGTTCATGTATCCCAATTAGTGGAGGTACCGATCCATCCTGGGTGTGTCTGAATGTCCCCCTGAGTATTTGGTTCTGTACAGTCCGTCCTTTATCCTACTAAGTCCCTCTTATGTTTTCTCAGTGATGTTTGGCTATGCCACCACCATCATCCCCAGGATCTACACATACTATGTGTCCACAGCTCTGTTTGCAATCTTTGGTGTTCGCATGCTGAGAGAGGGGCTGAAAATGAGTCCAAACGAGGGTCAGGAGGAGCTGGAGGAGGTGCAGGCTGAGATTAAAAAGAAGGATGAGGAGGTCTGTAAAACACACATTGCCCACACCTACATTTGCATGTTAGGAATTTTCATATTACCCTGCTGTAACTCTTGGTCTAGGGTTTCATTGTTTGGTTTGTATTCCTATTTCCTATAGCTCCAGCGGTCTAAGCTGGTGAATGGGGCTTCAGATGTGGAGTTGGGCTCAGGGTCAAGCCATCCTCAGGGGAGATGGCACAGCTTCATCTCGCCTGTGTTCATCCAGGCCTTCACCCTCACCTTCCTTGCAGAGTGGGGAGACCGCTCTCAGCTGACCACCATCATCTTGGCTGCCCGGGAGGTGAGTCCTGACAGACCCACTATGGAGTCTGAGTCTGCTTGCCTAGTAAAAATGGCACATGCTGGCAAATGTTACACTGATCTCAAGCTAAAATGCTGAGATGTGGCTGCAAAGCATTCATTGTGGATCTAAAGTCCGAGTTCATGATTAAGATCAGGATATACGGTTGCTGTGTACGCGTAATATACTCAAAAGGAATTATATTGTTAGGGAATTATTGTTGTGCATTTATTTCTACTGCACTGTGATACTTGTTGGTTCTGTGAGAGGCTTAAACGTATCATAAACAAATGCTCTGTCTCAGGATCCTTTTGGAGTGGCAGTGGGTGGTACTCTGGGACACTGTCTGTGCACAGGACTGGCTGTGGTTGGAGGAAGGATGATTGCACAGAAGATCTCTGTCAGAACTGGTGATATATTTTTCCTAACTTGATTTTTTTTAAAAGTGTTCCTTGGAGAGCCCTACACCAGGGCTCTCCAACCCTGTTCCTGGAGAGCTACCGTCCTGTACGTTTTCGCTTCAAACCTAATCGAGCGCATCTGACTCTTAATAATTAGCAGGTTGATTCGATTAATCAGAAGTTACAACTGGGGTTGGAGCGAGATCCTACAGAAGGGTAGCTCTCAAGGAACAGGGTTGGAGAGCCCTGGCCTATACTGTAATGAATGTAGCTAATAGTAATTGGAATTATGTTATGGACCTCTGTTTTCTCCTCCTCAGTTACAATCATTGGTGGGATAATGTTCCTGGCCTTTGCGTTCTCTGCCCTCGTCGTCAAGCCAGATGCTGGAATCTGATTGGAGTACATACCTGTAAAGCTCAACTATGTGTATTTGGAGAGGCTGTACTCTTGATTCTGTGTGTACGACAGTTGTACTGTACTCATGGTGTTGGTGAGATATGGAGAATATTCTATAATGGGACTCTAATGTGTGAGTGTGTGTGTGAATGTTGCCCTCTTGTCTTACTGAGTCTGTGATCCCTCACCGGTCTGAATCCTGTGGCTTACACACAGGACAAGACTTGCGTCTCCTGCAGGCCTGTCGGTACTGAGCTTGGGTCTGTTTTATTAATTCGTTCCCCATCCTCGGGTTATTATATTATGATTTAAGAGCAGCTCATTCATTGACTGAGTGCATGGAATCTCTCCTCCCCTCTTCAGCATGAGCTCAGTGTTGTTGAAGGCTGACTTCAGGGAAATCCCATGGTGGGCCAGTCTGTCTTATCTACCACTCAAATTACTACAACGGTTTATGAAGAGGTTGTGTGAGGCCTACTGATGAAGAAATCATGGAACAAAATGCTTCATAGCTTCACTGCCATGTTGAGACCTGAGCCATTGTCTACTACACCTTTCCTGAAAGTGGTTGGTTATGGTATTTATTTATAACTTTTGAGCAGAGAGATTGGTATTAACTTTTATTTTTTTAGCTGAAGTACTGTAGACACTATACTTTTTTAAAGTGCACAGGGAAATGTCACTACATTGTCAATATTTGACAAGTTGTACCCTGTGATGACCGAACAGGCGTGTCATTGTACGCTGTTTGCGATATTCACTTCATTGTTAAAGCCTGATTAATGTAAATACTCAATAAAACCTGTCATGCCAAGACTGGTTTCTTACCTTATAAATTATTGTCTAGCCCCTACATTTTATGCAATGATTAAGTTATCCTGGATATGAGTGATTGCTGAAAATTGCGAGAAGCAATTAAACGCCTGCCTTCTGGTTTGTCCATCACGAGTGAATGTCCAAAACGAGGGATTTCTCAATTAAAAACATTTTATTCATTTTAAAATGTAATAAGGGGCACAAGCAGCACTGCTTGCTTTAAAAGGTTCCATTATGTTTAGTTTATGTAGGAATGATCTGGCTCTAGAAATTAATTTATAGCAGCAAACTCCTTAGTGATATTACATCACCATTAAAATGCAAAATGCCTTCAGAATGTCTCAGGGTTATCACACAACCTAATTTACCTATGCTGCAGAGCATGGTTAGCACCATTGAAATAGAAGGGGTAGAACGGACATTAAAATGCATTTTTCCTTTTTAAGTCTACTCCGGGGTCCAAGGGATGAAACTCCCAAACAAATATCAATATCATATTGGTCCATTCCACTGCTTTCTGAGCACCCTCAACGATCGACGTGTTCGAACTTTGAGTTCAACTGATGTCACAGAACTAGACAGGTTGTGGAATTCATTGCTTGAATAAAATGCTGAGATGCATTTAACTACAAACTGTCCATTCTACTTGTTCTAAATCTATGGTTAAATGTAATTATGGGTCAAGAACTGATGTAAAAAGTGGAACACAGCCCTAGGTTATGACTCAATTGTGCCAAGATAAACCATTTTCCAGCTCCAGGTGTTTTTTTGGGAAATTGTACTGAACAGATTAATTTCATGAGCCAAACAAGTGTACTGCAAAGAACACCACACATACAAAGATTAAATGATAGAACACTGATAAACATTCAGAACTTCTAGCGTGTACATCAGAACTACAGAACATTAAACATGATTCACCACCCTCTACATTGGGCATTAAAAACATCTTTCCCACACCCCGCATATAGTTGGGTTGAATTATCTTGTATGTATGCCTTTTGAGATACAACATAGGAGATCCCTACTTTGATACTTCTGGTAAACATGTGAAAAAGGATCAATATGTGGTCATCCTAGAGATGATCCAATATATTAATATAGCATTCCCCCTCAAATCACATTGAGAGAATTCATAAGATTTATTTGGCAATTGAAACCAATTACATGGAGGGGGGGGACGGGGACATACAGTATATGCTATTACATAAGGATTCCTTTCAACATTTCAATACACCTTTGCATAACCATGAGCTCATGAGTCCTTATCAAGGAGCTCAGTAGCCAATCCTGTTTTGGGGAAATTAGATCAATAGTTCTTACGCATGTCACAGTTTGTTTAATTCCTTTCTCATTTGAGGTAAATCATTAGGTAGATTTATTTTCTATTTTGCTTTCCCTTTCTACACCATGATAGCAGTATATTACAGTGTATGACAATATCTACTATAGCTATCTTTTGAGGTCTAGCTTGGCCATAGAAAAATCATCTTAAAATCTGAGGTGTGTGTTCTGTTAAAACACTTGGTTATTAATTTCTTTATGCATACCAGTTTTACCACAGCTATGTTGGTGTTCGATATTAAATTACATTCATTCAAGTATTGCACTGCCTGACCCACTGATGGTAGCTGAAAAGGTTTATCACTAAATGGAGCAACTTTAATTTGTGTTAATAAAAAAAACAGCATAAAATCAGTGACCAACCAACTATTAAGTAAGAGCCACATATACCGTTTCAATACAACTTGTTGAATAATCTGTGTCTATATGCATTACTGGCAATACAATAACTTTGAGGTTATAAGAAGTACCAGCCTTGTTGTACTGTACAGGGCAATGCACCACCAATAGCCTAGCAACAGGGACCACCATTCACACTATGGAACATGGAATAGACCAGCCAGCCTTGTGAGAGACCAGAGCAGGAAATGACCCCTAGAAGGCCCAGACGTTCTACAATGTTATGCTGTGATACCAGAGGTTTGATAGAAAATGTCATTTGTCAACTTCCACCAATAAAAAAAGTGAAACTTAATGCAGGTTTCACACAATCCTTCTCAACTAAAAGATAGCAAACGATCAAGAATATTAATTATTCTACACTGAACAAAAATATAAATGCAACATGCAACAATTTCACAGATTTGACTGAGTTACAGTTCATTCAAGGTAATCAGTTAGGCCCTAATCTATGGGTTTCACATGACTGGGAATACAGATATGCATCTGTTGGTCACAGATACCTTAAAAAAGGGAGGGGTGTGGATCAGAAAACCAGTCAGTATCTGGTGTGACCACCATTTGCCTCATACACCACCATGCAACTCCTTCACATAGAGTTGATCAGGCTGTTGATTGTGGCCTGTGGAATATTGTCCCATTTCTCTCTTCAAAGGCTGTGTGAAGTTGCTGGATATTGGTGGGAACTGGAACATGTCGTACACGTCGATCCAGAGCCTCCCAAAAATGCTCAATGGGTGACATGTCTGGTGAGTATGTAGGCCATGGAAGAACTGAGATATCTTCAGCGTCCAGGAATTGTGTACAGATCCTTGCAACACGGGGCTGTATATTATCATGCTGAAACATGAGATTATGGCGGCGGATGAATGGCACGTCAATGGGCCACAGGATCTCGTCACGGTATCTCTGTGCATTTCAATTACCATCGATAAAATGCAATCGTGTTCATTGTCAATAGCTTATTGCATGCCCATAACCATAACCCCACCGCCACCATGGGCACTGTTCACAACATTGACGTCAGCAAACCGCTCGCCCACATGACGTTTTCCCAGCGTCCCAGTAGCCATCGAAAGTAAGCATTTGCTCACTGAAGTCAGTTACGACGCCGAACTGCAGTCAGGTCAAGACCCTGGTAAGGATGACGAGCGTGCAGATGAGCTTCCCTGAAAAGGTTTCTGACAGTTTGTGCAGAATTTCTTCGGTTGTACAAACCCACAGTTTCATCAGCTGTCCGGGTGGCTGGTCTCAGATTATCCTGCAGATGAAGTCGGATGTGGAGGTCCTGGGCTAGCGTGATCTGAGGTTGTGAGGTCGGTTGGACGTACTGCCAAATTCTCTAAAACAACATTGGAGGCGGCTTATGGTAGAGAAATTAACATTCAATTCTCTGGAAACAGCTCTGCTGAACATTCCTGCAGTCAGCATGCCAATTGCACACTCCCTGAAAACTTGAGACATCTGTGGCATTGTGTTGTGTGAAAAAACTGCATATTTTAGAGTGGCCTTTTATTGTAACTGTGTAATGATCATGCTATTTAATCAGCTTCTTGATGTGTCACATGTCACGTGGATGGACTATCTTGGCTAAGAACAAATGCTCACTAACAGGGATGTAGACAACTTTGTGCACAACATTTGAGAGAGAAGCTTTTGTGCATATAGAACATTTATGGGATATTTTATTTCAGCTCATGAAACATGGGACCAACTTTAAGGATTAGCCCCTTTTTTTCAATTTTTGCCAAAAATGACATATCCAAATCTAACTGCCTGTAGCTCAGGCCCTGAAGCAAGGATATGCATATTCTTGGTACCATTTGAAAGGAAACACTTTGAAGTTTATGGAAATGTCAAAGGAATGTAGTAGAATATAACACAATAGATCTGGTAAAAGATAATACAAAGAAAAAAAAGAAGTTATTTTGTATTTTTTTTGTACCATCATCTTTGAAATGCAAGAGAAAGGCCATCATGTATTATTCCAGCCCAGGTGCCATTTAGATTTTGGTCACTAGATGGCATCAGTCTATGTGCAAAGTTTTAGACTGATCCAATGAATCCATTGTATTTCTGTTAAAAAGTTTGTATCAAGACTACCCAAATATGCCTAATTTGTTTATTTATAACTTTTCATGTTCAAAATTGTGCACTCACCTCAAACAATAGCATGGTATTTTTTCACTGTAATAGCTACTGTAAATTGGACAGTGCAGTTAGATTAAGAAGAATTTAAGCTTTCAGCCAATATCAGATAGGTCTATGTTCTGGGAAATGTTCTTGTTACTTACAACCTCATGCTAATCACATTAGCCTACGTTAGCTCAACCGTCCCGTGGAATGGACACCGTTCCCAAAATGTTGCGTTTATATTTTTGTTCAGTATATAATCAATTTTTTATAGAGATGAAATTAGCTGACCTGCTCCCTGACCATTTTACTGTAAGTGAAGATTCATAACGACTACTACTAAAGTGCCATTCTGCAGAAGCCCCTGACAACAAATTAGCAACTGGGAAAACCAGAGGCTCAATCCCCAAGAACCGCACTTGACAACATTCACCATAGAAACCTGGAAATCCACTATGGAAGTTAATATGGCAACATATAGTACAACCAGTCCATAGGACCCCACTCAACAACAGTCGTTTTAAATTTGCCATGGCACGACAATATAACCATCACCTTATAGCCTTACAACACAGTTACATGGTGATATGCAGAGCAGCAGGAGAAGAAAAACTTCAAACAGACAACATCTGTTAACCGTATGATAATTGTTTCAATCCATTCTTTTGGCAGGTCCAACAAACACCAGTTTCACTTGTTTCAGAGGTCATTTGCGTTCTAGGATCAAATATCCTCAGCATTTTCTCTGTTCTTGTCTGGACTGGGCCTAGCCTTAGGAAACATTTCCAGTAGTGTAGTTTGTCTTCTCGCAATCGAACAACTGAGAAGAAGTGAAGAGTTCTGTCTGTAGGGGGTTCTTAATGTTAGAGTCGTCAGTAGCCAGAGTTTCAATAGGTGCTATACGTTTACTTTAATGAATGACCCCAGTAGGTCAGATTAGCAGTTTAACGTCTTGATTAAGACCACATCCCCCCCACAGTGTAATACCTACGTCACTGGCTTCAGACAAACATACAAGCTTACTTCACAAACACATGAAGATGAACTCGGATCGCAACAATCGCTTGTGGCATTCTGTCCTAACACCTATTTGATGAGATCCACCTTCATTACATTTCTCCTCTAAAGAGGACAAATATCAATAATTTGTTTGTTCTGATCCAGAAAAAGCTTAATTGGAGATCAAGGTCATAAACATGCTGTAGTTGTTGGTTGTAAGTGACAGGAGAAAGTATGGACATAAGGGGATGCATTTCATTCATAGAACAGACACTAAAATAATTCAGTATTCATACAATTTCTAACAGAGCTAATATGTGATATTGTGCGGAAAAATCACAAGCGTATATTGCATTTCTTAGTTTAAGGTAGTGTTTTTGACCATTTAAAACGGCATTGAATAAATACTTTTTCTATGAGAATACTTATATTTTCTACACATTAAGCCTTTGGGGCTAAAATAACTACAGTATTGTAAAGCATTATGACTTGGCCCTAGTATAGCCTGTATCTAGAGGTACTATTCATGCATCACTATGAGTGTTATGTGACCACTCCTTAAAACAGTCATAATGCCACAGGTTTGAATAAACAAAAAAATGCTTTTGGCATGAGGCATTATGGCTGAGTAAAGAATGAACTCATAGGGTTTCCATAGGATGCATTTATAGTCTATTTGGTCAACTTTGGGTCTTTGCTTTATTAACTATTTAAAATATTGTTTTGACTAAGATTGTGTCTATTTAGAGTCCTCAACATGTTGCTTTGGACCACAATGTATATTCTAAAAAAATATTGTAACTTTAAAACATTTTTTTTCCTTTACCAAGACATTGAAAGTGAGGAAGAGGATGAAACAAACTGTGACATGACGAGCAGCATCAGCGGTGTCCGCTAAGCAGACCCCCCCCCCCCGAGAAGAAGGAAGTCTGTGAAAAGATCTGCCATTAAGCCTGTTAGGTTTGCTTTCTTTCATAGAGTACTAGATAAAAAATATATATATTCAAAGCTACAAATAACAGACTACGCTTTTCATTTCATGCATCATATAAAATATTAGTTATCTTTTTGTCCATATATTTACATATTATTTTACATGTGTTCTGTACAATAAAAGTACAATCCACATGACATTCTTAAAAATATTTTCTGACCCATAATTACTTTCACATGAAAATCAAAAATAGGAGGAAAAACAATACACACAAGGAATCTGTCTGCTGTCTGTTCCGTAGGACTTCTTTGAAGCCTGGATTGAAGCTCCAGTGTGTCGACTGGATCATCCTGCATAAATTAATCCTGTGAGGGTGACCGGAGCACACACTGAACACACAAGACGAGGACAGGGGAGGGGACAAACACTGGCGGGACCAGGGTTTCCTCTTCCTGCCACCGTGGTGAGGGGACCTGGACAGAGTGGAGGTCTCTGTGAGGTAAGAGTTCTGAGCATGGCCATGAGGCAGAGCGACCCTGTGCTCACTGTCAGCACAGCATTGTTTTCTCACTGAAGCGCCAATCGTTCCCAAGTTCTATTGATCCATCCACTATAACTCTTCACCCCCTCACAGAAACACACAGACCTTGTCTTGGTTCAGGCCACATGTCTAATTGGCTGTTGCCAAGTTACTGGGGCTGTGTGCTGGAGCGACCTGACATGCTACCTGCCCTGTGAGAGGCCAGCTGCTGCTCCTGTTGCTGCTGTTGTTGGAGTTGCTGTTGCTGTTGTTGTTGCTGCTGCTGAAGCTGTTGCTGTTGCTGCTGATGTTGCTGTTGTAACTGTTGTTGTTGCTGCTGCTGCTGCTGCAGTTGTGTGGTGGCGAAAGCGCCTTGATGCTGCAGTGGGAACGCCGCCTGCAGGATCAACTGAGTGGACTGGTTTCCATGGAGCAGCCGAGGGCCCTAGAGAGGGAGAACAGAGAGGTGGGTGGGAGGGAAAAGTACTTGATCTACCTCTACAGACGGTGCTCCCTATTGGTCACCTCACCTGGAGGAACTGGGTTTGTTGCTGGGCCTGTCCATGCTGTGTGGCTAAGGCCTGAGACTGCGCCTGCGTCTGCTGCTCCTGCTGCTGAGGCTGCTGCTGGGCGATGCTGATTGTCTGAGTCTGGCCCTGCTGAGGAGCGAACGCTGTCACCACCTGGCCCATGAACATGGTCGTAGGGACCATGACCGCTCCACACGCCATCGGACCAGTCACCAGCTTAGTCAGCAACTGAGAGCCAGCTGGGAACCTGAGAGAGATGAGGGAGAGAGGGTGGCAATAAATGAGCAACATAAGAACCACACACAAAAAAATGTATGCAAATCCCTTGGGTAATCAATATAGTTATCAGCAACAATCAGCTGCTGAGTGAGAGGAGAATAAACCCTGTTGATGGCATCATGTACCTGATCTGTCCCGAGCGGTCCTGGGCAAAGGTTGCCACAGTAGCAGTGTTGTTGCTGCTGTTCTGAGCCAAGCTGTTGGCTATCTGGACCACATTGGCCTGGTTGGGCTGAGAGATCATCATGGTGTTATAGAGGGAGGCCGGCAGGGCACTCTGCTGGGGCGGCAGAGAGTGAGTCGACCTCACAGAAGACTGTGAGAGGACAGAGCTGGTGTCTTGTAGCTGGTTCTGTTGTTGAGGCTGGGCCTGCTGCTGAGGTTGCCGTTGAACCGTGTGCTGCTGCTGAGTACTGCCCTGCAGGTTGCCTGCAGACACCACCTGACCCTGCATGTTGAGAGCGCCACCTGGCTGCATGGTGGTCCCCTGGGCTAGCTGCACAGAGCTCAGGCTCAGCCCACCTGCACCCTGTTGGAGGAACATCTGCACCAGAGAAAATACCACATGGTAAGACTCTTCTTACATAGAAAAACACAGGCATAATGACACAAGCATGCATGCATCCACACAAATGTAAGCAGACATTTTGGTTCAAGTACCCTTTCCCAGCTCTACATAAGAGGGCCATGGTCAATATAGTGCTGTTCCCGAGACAGACAGCAGGGGGCAGTGCTAACCTGTAGGCCCTGGCCCTGCACCTTCTGGAGCTCCTCCTGGATCTGCCTGAGCTCTTGCTGCTGCCTCTGGATGTTGGCCTCAATCCTCCTGGTCCTCTGCTCCAGCTGATCCTTCAGGTGCTGCATGGCATCCAGCTGGGTGGAGAACTGTACCATGGGCTAGCAAAGATGAAAAATAAGGGATGTTTGTGGCTGGCTCATTATAATTGAAATTACAGTCCTGCGAGAGATTTCTCACCTGGACACTGGGCTGGATCTGCAGCTGCTGCTGTTGTGGCGGTTGCTGCTCTTGTGGCGGTTGCTGCTGCTGTTGTGGTGGTGGTTGCTGCTGTTGTGGTGGTGGTGGTTGCTGCTGTTGTGGTGGTGGTGGCTGCTGTTGTTGTGGTGGTGGTTGCTGCTGTTGCCGTTGTGGTTGTGGTTGCTGCTGCCTCTGCTGTTGCTGTTGATGATGTTGTTGTGAAACAATGGACGGGGCCATGTTCTGCCCTGTATTCTGGGTGTGCTGGGAGCTCATTGATTGCTGTTGGAGACAAACACAGGAACTACATTATGAACCAGATTACTATCAAAAATAAAGATGCGGTGACCGCAAGCGGAAGAAAGCCCACACTGACCTGACTGCTGACGGACGACCTTCGCTGTGATGTCATCTCAATAGCAGAGACGGACTGGCATCCTGGTGTACCCCTGTCTGTCTTTAGCTTAGGTGCTGAGGAGGAAAAAACAAACAACTTACTCTTAGGATCAAAGTAGCTCTCAGAAAGGATGTGACCATAGACAAGATGGATGTAGTGATGTCATATGGTCAGTGCTTACAGGCTGGATTGGAGACGGCTGTGTGGGACGAGGACTTGCGGGAGCTGCGTGAGGAGGTGGAGGGCGTGTGGCTGCGGTCAAATCGCTCCAGGGCCTCCTTCAGGCTGGAGGTGTTGAGCTGGTGTTGAGACTCAGAACCAGAGTCCTGAGATGGAGAGAGCAGAGAGAGAACAGTCAGACTCACTACTACAACTCCCAAACGTTGTTAGGAGACTTTGGAAATACATCCCTCCTTCATCGCATGAGGTAATTACTGATCTAACACAGTTCGATAGGTGAAAACAAAATGTTTTTATATAGTTTTTCCATTTGCACATTGAGCTCACATAATATAATTCAAAAGTATGCATTACGGTGTCTGTAATAAATAATACATTTGGCAAAAACAAATGTAGACATTAATAAATGCATTTCCATAGCTACAACAGTGGGGGAGTGCCAAGATGGAGACACGGTGGATTCAACACAGCGCCCCCTAACAGTCATATAGTGAATATATAAATCATTGTTCACAACCTCTCCAGCAGTAGGAGTTGATGACTTCACACAGCACACTTGAGCTGTCCAAAGCAAAATGAAGTCCCAATCAATCTACTCTGAGCTGATTTATTTTAGGGAAAGCGATTTACAAAAGTACACCTTCAATAGTGAACATTCTAGCAATATGCTGGCTAGCGTTGACAGTATGCAAAAAGAAAGCTACAAAAAGACACTAGCATTCATCTTGCTAGCCTACTGTAGCCATTTTGATCTCTCTTTTGGAGCGTTTGTCTTAAAGGGATAGCGTCCTATTTTCAAATCTTCTCAAAATGACATAGTTTAGAAACAAATGAATGCAATGCAATTCTAAAGAATAGAGTAATGACTTGCATTGCTAAATTATATGATACAGCTTTTAAATACATATCATAATAACCAAATATAGGCAATTTAACAGCTGAATATAGAGAGAAAGCATGGCAAACTTTAGGCCAATGTATTTAAGAACCAAACCATGTCCGGGCCAGTATAAATTATTTTTGGGACACTCGATTTTTGGCCAACTTGGCAGAACATGGCCCTATCCATATTTTAACAACAAAAACAGCAACATCATCAACAGCAACAGCAGAGAATGCCAAGAGTGTGCAAAGCTGTCATCAAGGCAAAGTGTGGCTACTTTGAAGAATCTCAAAATGTAAACTCAGCAAAAAAAGACATGTCCTCTCACTGTCAACTGTGTTTATTTTCAGCAAACTTAACATGTGTAAATATTTGTATGAACATAACGAGATTCAACAACTGAGACATAAACTGAACAAGTCCCACAGAAATGTGACTAACAGAAATGGAATAACGTGTCCTTGAACAAGGGGGGGTCAAAATCAAAAGTAACAGTCAGTATCTGGTGTGGCCACCAGCTGTATTAAGTACTGCAGTGCATCTCCTCCTCATAGACTGCACCAGATTTGCCAGTACTTGCTGTGAGATGTTACCCCACTCTTCCACCAAGGCACCTGCAAGTTCCCGGACATTCCTGGGGGGAATGGCACTAGCCCTCACCCTCCGATCCAACAGGTCCCAGATGTGATCAATGGGATTGAGATCCGGGCTCTTCGCTGGCCATGGCAGAACACGTAACATTCCTGTCTTGCAGGAAATCACACAAAGAACGAGCAGTATGGCTAGTGGCATTGTCACGCTGGAGGGTCATGTCAGGATGAGCCTGCAGGAAGGGTACCACATGATGGAGGAGGATGTCTTCCCTGTAACGCATAGCGTTGAGATTGCCTGCAATGACAACAAGCTCAGTCCGATGATGCTGTGACACACCGCCCCAGACCACGATGGAGCCTCAACCTCCAAATAGGTTCCGCTCCAGAGTACAGGCCTCGGTGTAACGCTCATTCCTTCGACGATAAACGCAAATTCGACCATCACCCCTTTGTGCCCATAGGCGACGTTGTTGCCAGTGATGTCTGGTGAGGACCTGCCTTACAACAGGCCTAGAAGCTATCAGTCCAGCCTCTGCCTATTGCGGACATTCTGAGCACTGATGGAGGGATTGTGCATTCCTGGTGTAACTCAGGCAGTTGTTGTTGCCATCCTGTACCAGTCCCACAGGTGTGATGTTCGCATGTACCGATCCTGTAAAGGTGTTGTTACACGTGGTCTGCCACTGCGAGGACGATCAGCTTTCCGTCCTGTCACCCTGTAGCGCTGTCTTAGGCGTCTCACAGTACGGACTTTGCAATGTATTGCCCTGGCCACATTTGCAGTCCTCATGCCTCCTTGCAGCATGCCTAAGGCACATTCACGAAGATGAGCAGGGACCCTGGGCATCTTTCTTTTGGTGTTTTTCCAGAGTCAGTAGAAAGGCCTCTTTTAGTGTCCTCAGTTTTCATAACTGTGACCTTAATTGCCTATCGTCTGTAAGAAGTTAGTGTCTTAAAGACCATTCCACAGGTGCATGTTCATTAATTGTTTATGGTTCATTGAACAAGCATGGGAAACAGTGTTTAAACCCTTTACAATGCAGATCTGTGAAGTTACTTGGATTTCTACAAATTATCTTTGAAAGACAGGGTCCTGAAAAACGGACGTTTCTTTTTTTGTTGAGTTAATAAAATATATTTAGATTTGTTTAATAGTCTTTTGGTTATTACATGATTCCACATGTGTTATTTCAGAGTTTATATGTCTTCACCATTATTCCACAATGTAGAAAAAAAAAAAAACTTGAATGAGTAGGTGTGTCCAAACGTTTGACTGTGTGTGTGTGTGTGTGTGTGTGTGTGTGTGTGTGTGTGTGTGTGTGTGTGTGTGTGTGTGTGTGTGTGTGTGTGTGTATGCATGTACTTGTGTACGTATGTACATTTAAAAACTCAGTTTTTCACAATTACTGACATTTCATCCTAGTAAAAATTCCATATCTTAGGTCAGAATGTGAAATGTCAGAATAATAGTAGAGAGAATGATTTATTTCAGCTTTTATTTATTTCATCACATTGCCAATGGGTCAGAAGTTTACATACACTCAATTTGTATATGTAAAATAAAACCATTTATTTGGCAGCATTGCCTTTAAATGGTTGAACTTTTCAGATCTGCCCAAAAATTTTCTATAGTATTGAGGTCAGGGCTTTGTGATGGCCACTCCAATACCTTGACTTTGTTGTCCTTCAGCCATTTTGCCACAACTTTGGAAGTATGCTTGGGGTCATTGTCCATTTGGAAGACCCATTTGCAACCAAGCTTTAACTTATACTTATTTTCCACCATAATTTGCAAATAAATTCATTAAAAATCCTACAATGTGATTTTCTGGATTTTTTCTTCTCATTTTGTCTGTCATAGTTGAAGTGTACCTATGATGAAAAGTACAGGCCTCTCTCATCATTTTAAGTGGGTGAACTTGCACAATTGGTGGCTGACTTTTTTGCCCCATTGTATGTAGGTACAGTCGTGGCCAAAAGATTTGAGAATGACACAAATATAAATTTTCACAAAGTCTGCTGCCTCAGTTTGTATGATGGCAATTTGCATATACTCCAGAATGTTATGAAGAGTGATCAGATGAATTGCAATTAATTGCAAAGTCCCTCTTTGCCACTGAATCCCCCCAAAAAACATTTCCACTGCATTTCAGCCCTGCCACAAAAGGACCAGCTGACATCATGTCAGTGATTCTCTCGTTACACAGGTGTGAGTGTTGACGAGGACAGGGCTGGAGATCACTCTGTCATGCTGATTAAGTTTGAATAACAGACTGGAAGCTTCAAAGGGAGGGTGGTGCTTGGAATCATTGTTCTTCCTCTGTCAGAAATGGTTACCTGCAAGGAAACACGTGTCGTCATCATTGCTTTGCACAAAAAGGGCTTCACAGGCAAGGATATTGTTGCAAGTAAGATTGCACCTAAATCAACCATTTATCGGATCATCAAGAACTTCAAGGAGAGCGGTTCAATTGTTGTGAAGAAGGCTTCAGGGCGCCCAAGAAAGTCCAGCAAGCGCCAGGACCGTCTCCTAAAGTTGATTCAGCTGCGGGATCGGGGCACCACCAATGATGGCAGCAGGCAGGTGTGAGTGCATCTGCTGGCCTGGTGTCAAGAAGGGCAGCTAAGAAACCACTTCTTTCCAGGAAAAACATCAGGGACAGACTGATAGTCTGCAAAAGGGATTGGACTGCTGAGGACTGGTGTCCATTTCTGATGAATCCCCTTTCTGATTGGGGCATACGGAAAAAAGGAGTGGGCTCACTCACAATTTTGCCTATGAACACAGCCATGAATAAAGAATGGTACCAACACATCCTCCGAGAGCAACTTCTCCCAACCATCCAGAAACAGTTTGGTGATGAACAATGCCTTTTCCAACATGATGGAGCACCTTGCCATAAGGCAAAAGTGACAACTAAGTGGCTCGGGGAACAAAACATCGATATTTTGGGTCCATGGCCAGGAAACTCCCCAGACCTTAATCCCATTGAGAACTTGTGGTCAATCCTCAAGAGGCGGGTGGACAAACAAAAACCCACAAATTCTGACAAACTCCAAGCATTGATTATGCAAGAATGGGCTGCCATCAGTCAGGATGTGGCCAAGAAGTTAATTGACAGCATGCCAGGGCGGATTGCAGAGGTCTTGAAAAAGAAGGGTCAACACTGCAAATATTGACTCTTTGCATCAACTTCATGTAATTGTCAATAAATGCATTTTACACTTATGAAATGCTTGTAATAATACTTCAGTATTCCATAGTAACATCTGACAAAAATATCTAAAGACACTGAGGCAGCAAACTTTATGAAAATTAATATTTGTGTCATTCTCTAAACTTTTGGCCGCGACTGTATGTATGTATATACATGTATATATATATATACATTTTTCTTTTTATCAATCTTATTTCCTGATAGTTGCTGGTTGAAAAAACAATCTAGCATTAAAATGTACCAGAGGCCACCAAACTAGAGCTTGTAACACCCCCATCCCAGCCCGGGGGAGCCTGGTTGGCTATTTTCTACTTGGCTGGCTTCTCCATGTGCCTGTGGAAAACACCCTCATCATTAACGAAACTCAGCCCCGTCTTTATCCCCTAAACTGAATTCTGATTGCCCATGCTCAGGAGTCGGCGAGACGAGCTCTCATGTTAGTCTCATAAATGTCTCACCTTATCTACCGCAAAGATTTCTGGCGGCGGTGACTCAACAATCCCCAGCTCCCTGCGCTGTTCAGCCCTTACCTCAGCATAGCTGCAACACAACAGTGAAAGAGGGTTATGAACATCCTAACACAATGCAATACTACTGGTTATCCATAGTATGACAGACATACTTCTTGTGAAATATACATACGAATATCATTATTATTGATTGGCCGATTTATACCTGACGACAGTGTGCGTACAGACGATGAACTCGGGCCTTGAGTTCCACTGGTGGTAGGTGATGTAGTAATGAGTCTGGAGCCAGATCCACTGCTGCCCTTTGGTGAGAAACCTGTAGTAGCACGACTTCCCCTTCCCATACTGCATTACTGAAGAAGAGAGAGAGAGGAGTGAACTGATGTCACAGATATGGACATGGGACAGGAAAACACAAACACATTCATAAAATGTGTACCCACTGTGACTATTAAAACCTACCCTAACCAGAAACCGTTTGCAACTTCCGGCGCCGACAGAGATGGCCGCCTCGCTTCGCGTTCCTAGGAAACTATGCAGTATTTTGTTTTTTTACGTGTTATTTCTTACATTGCTACCCCAGGTAATCTTAGGTTTCATTACATACAGTCGGGAGGAACTACTGAATATAAGAGCAACGTCAACTCACCATCATTACGACCAGGAATACGACTTTCCCGAAATGTATCCTGTGTTTTGCCCACCACCCAGGACAATGGATCGGATCCCAGCCGGCGAACCAAAACAACGTCGCCGTAAAAGGGGCAAACGAAGCGGTCTTCTGGTCAGGCTCCAGAGACGGGCACATCGCGCACCACTCCCTAGCATACTACTCGCCAATGTCCAGTCTCTTGACAACAAGGTTGATGAAATCCGAGCAAGGGTAGCATTCCAGAGAGACATCAGAGACTAATGTTCTTTGCCTCACGGAAACATGGCTCACTCGAGACACGCTATCGGAGTCGGTACAGCCAGCTGGTTTCTTCACGCATCGCGTCGACAGAAACAAGCATCTTTCTGGTAAGAAGAGGGGCGGGGGGGTATGCCTTATGATTAACGAGACGTGGTGTGATCATAACAACATACAGGAACTCAAGTCCTTCTGTTCACCTGACTCACAATCAAATGTCGACCGCAATATCTACCTAGAGTATTCTCTTCGATTATAATCACATCAATATATATTCCCCCCCAAGCAGACACATCGATGGCCCTGAACAAACTTTATTTGACTCTATGTAAACTGGAAACCACATATCCTGAGGCTGCATTCATTGTAGCTGGGGATTTTAACAAGGCTAATCTGAAAACAAGACCCCCTAAATTCTATCAGCATATCGATTGTGCAACCAGAGCTGGTAAAACCCTGGATCATTGTTATTCTAACTTCCGCAACGCATATAAGGCCCTCCCCTGCCCTCCTTTCGAAAAAGCTGACCACGACTCCATTTTGTTGCTCCCAGCCTTTATCCAGAGACTAAAACAGGAAGCTCCCGCGTTCAGGTCTGCTCAACGCTGGTCCGACCAATCTGATTCCACACTTCAAGACTGCTTCAATCACGTGGATTGGGGTATGTTCCGCATTGCATCCAACAACAACATTGACGAATACGCTGATTAGGTGAGCGAGTTCATTAGCAAGTGCATCGGCGATGTCGTACCCACAGCAACTATTAAAACATTCCCATCCAGAAACCGTGGATTGATGGCAGCATTCGCGCGAAACTGAAAACGCGAACCCCTGCCTTTAACCAGGGCAAGGTGACCGGAAACATGACCGAATAAAAACAGTGTAGCTATTCCCCCCGCAAGGCAATCAAACAAGCTAAGCGTCAGTATAGAGACAAAGTAGAGTCGCAATTCAACGGCTCAGACACAAGAGATATGTGGCAGGGTCTACAGTCAACCACGGATTACAAAAAGAAAACCAGCCCCATCGCAGACCAGGATGTCTTGCTCCCAGACAGACTAAATAACTTCTTTGCTCGCTTTGAGGACAATACAGTGCCACTGACACTGCCCGCTACCAAAACCTGTGGACTCTCCTTCCCTGCAGCCGACGTGAGTAAAACATTTAAACGTGTTAACCCTCGCAAGGCTGCAGGCCCAGACGTCATCCCCAGCCGCGTCCTCAGAGCATGCGCAGACCAGCTGTCTGGTGTGTTTACGGACATATTCAATCAATCCTTATCCCAGTTTGCTGTCCCCACATGCTTCAAGAGGGCCACCATTGTTCCTGTTCCCAAGAAAGTTAAGGTAACAGAGCTAAACGACTACCGCCCCGTAGTACTCACTTCTGGACCATATCACCTCAACCTTACACTCTAGACCCACTTCAATTTGCTTACCGCCCCAATAGATTCACAGACGATGCAATCGCCATCGCACTGCACACTGTTCTATCCCATCTGGACAAGAGGAATACCTACGTAAGAATGCTGTTCATTGACAATAGCTCAGCATTCAACATCATAGTACCCTCCAAGCTCATCATTAAGCTCAAGGCCCTGGGTCTGAACCCGCCATGTGCAACTGGGTCCTGGTAGGTAGTAAACAACATCTCCACTTCGCTGATCCTCAACACAGGAGCCCCATAAGGGTGCGTGCTCAGCCCCCTCCTGTACTTCCCGTTCACCCATGACTGCATTGCTACGCACGCCTCCAACGCCTCCTCTCACTCAACGTCAACAAAACAAAGGAGCTGATCGTGGACTTCAGGAAACAGCAGAGGAAACACGCCCCTATCCACATCGACGGGACCGCATTGGAGAAGATGGAAAGCTTCAAGTTCCTCGGCGTACACATCACTGACGATCTGAAAGGGTCCACTCACATAGACATTGTGGTGAAGAAGGCGCAACAGCGCCAGGAATTTGGCTTGGCACCTAAAACCCTCACATATTTTAATAGATACACAAATGAGAGCATCCTGTCGGGCTATATCACCGCCTGGTACGGCAACTGCATCACCCGCAACCGCAGGGCTCTCCAGAGGGTTGTGCAGTCTTCCCCCCCGTGTCACTGGGGGAATACTACCTGCCCTCCAGGACACCTACAGCACCCAATGTCACAGGAAGGCCAAAAACATCATCAAGGACAACCACGTGAGCCACTGCCTGTTCACCCCTCTATCATCAAGAAGGTGAGGTCAGTACAGGTACATCAAAACTGGGAACAAGAGACTGAAAAAAAGCTTCTATCTGAAGGCCATCAGACTGTTAAATAACCATCACTAGCTGGCTTCCACTCGGTTACACAACCCTGCACCTTAGAGGCTGCTGCCCTATATACACAGACATGGAATCACTGCCCACTTTAATAATGGAACACTAGTCACTTTAATAATGTTTAATTAAATGTTTACATAATGCTTTACTAATCTCATATGTATATAATGTATGCTATTTTACTGTATTTTAGTCAATGCCACTCCGACATTGCTCATTCTAATAATTATATATTTCTTAATTCCATTCTTTTACTTTTAGATTTGTGTGTATTGTTGGATACAACTGCACTGTTTGAGCTAGGAACACAAGCATTTCACTACAACATCTGCTAAATATGTGTATGTGACCAATACAATTTGATTTGAAATACACAAATGTGACAGAAATGTACTTACAGTGTTCGTGGCATTTGGCCAGTGACTCCAGGTCATCCACGTGGTAGTAGTCATAACCAGATGTACCCAGAACCTCAAACGGCAGGTAACCTATTATGGGCGGAGCCCTGGGGAGGTAACAATGTCATTAAAATGATAGCACAACCCATTCAAAGACAATAATATACAGTTTATCACCCTGTAAAGCAGTTATAATAACACATCAAAAACACACAAAACAATGCATTACCCTCTGGACCTGGTATCTACAGAGGACAGTATAATAAAGGTTTTCAGTGGCAGTGAAACACTACGTACTCTTTCTAGTGTTGTTGCTCAAAAACAGTTGAGACTGACTGGCCCAGAGAGAGCACAGCAGCCAGCTAATTTGATTTGAGATGAACCTAACACTCTAGTTTCAAACAGGTAGAGGCTAACTCACTCGAACATGACATAGGCAAGTAAACACACAGACATGGCTATAGACAGCACACATTACCTGTGGTCCAAGAAGAGGAACTTCCATTCTAAGCTGTGTCTGGAGGTGAATTCTTCATTGGGTTCTTCCACAGTGCACATCTCCTGTGGGTGAGTGAGGAAAAACTAGATGTTTACTTCTTATACAAAGGAAATCATTTACAAGGCTGTCACTTAGGAAACTTTACAGTACAGCATTTGACATACCTGGTTACCTAGCTACCTACATATGCAGTCTGTAATATACTGTATAAGTGTCTTACCTTAATAAACTGTGGTTTAGCTAATCTCACAGTCGCTATGAAACAGACTCGGTCCTCAAAAGCGGGCCGGAGTGAACGCTGGATCACCCCTTCCAAGCCGTTTCGAGTTGAGTTAGGTACTTTGGGAGAAAGAGAAAATAAAGATTGGGACAGACCAAAAGGCAACAGTGACTAAGTGCATTTATGGTCACAAACTAAATACAGAGCAACAACATGTGTACACATTCCAAGCCTATTTTCCCATAAATCAATATAAAATAAAACTTACCATTATTCAGGGCCTTGAAGTTTCCGATGAACTTGACGTACTCGTACACAGGGGGAGCTTTAGGGTCAATCGTCCCTCTGAGCATGTGGCAACAGAATTCTAACTGGTTTTTAGCTGAAAACAAATTAATTATACAATAAAACAGTACAAATAAACTCATGGGTACATCTAACTCTGAAAAAATGATCTGCTTATGCTGTGGCCAAAGAAACTTGACTATGACGCTACTTTAGCTAATATGGTGACAGCGATATAGGCTGTGTGTAGCGGTTATGATCTGGTTAGGCTTGGAAATATATATTTTTTTACACCTATAGCTGATATTTACACCTATAGCTGACATATAGCTGATGTGCATTGAAGTCCACAAACAAAGAGAAAAGGTGAGAGGAAGAGAGCGCATGGTTGCGAGAAGGAATACAACGTGGCTGCTCTTAAAGTGAACTGTGTTTACATGTGATCAGGAGTGTATACATTCTGCCGATTCAGTTTAAAAACATTTCTTAAAATGGCAGCAAGCGGAATGAGCAGAGTTAAACATACCTCAATTTGTCTAATAGAAACTGTCGTTTGCAACTGTTGGACTAACAATTACACTCTAGATCAGCTAGATGCAAGCAAGAGTGTGCAAGGCGGTATTGAATGTGTCACTATCTGTCCGTGTCTTACTGTCTGTCACCTAAAAATATCTCGACCTGTATGCACCTATGTTGTAAACTTTGATTCACAGGTCGAATTGCTGCAAATAAACTACTACTAAAGGGCACCAATAAGAAGAAGAGACTTGCATGGGCCAAGAAACACGAGCAATGGACATTAGACCAGTGGAAATCTGTCCTTTGGTCTGCTGAGTCCAAATTTTATATTTTAGGTTCCAACTGCTGTGTCTTTGTGAGACACAGAGTAGGTGAACGGGATTAACTCCGCATGTGTGGTTCCAACCTTGAAGCATGGAGGAGGAGGTGTGATGGTGTGGGGGTGCTTTTTCTGGGGACACAGTCTGTGATTTATATAGAATTCAAGGCACACTTAACCAGCATGGCTACCACAACATTTTGCAACAATATGCCATCTGGTTTGCACTTAGTGGGACTATCATTTGTTTTTCAACAGGACAATGACCCCAAATGACCCACACCTCCAGGCTGTGTAAGAGTTATTTGATCAAGAAGGAGAGTGATGGAGTGCTGCATCAGATGACCTGGCCTCCACAATCACCTGACCTCAACCCAATTGAGATGGTTTGGGATGAGTTGGACAGCAGAGTGAAGGAAAAGCTGCCAAGTAGTGCTGAAGATATGTGGGAACTCCTTCATCCTCCCTCTTCATAAACGGCACCGACCGCCACTGATATGCACATACATTTATACTGACTCTACACACACCCACTCACATACAAGCTACAGCTACTCTGTTTATCTTATATCCTGTTGCTTAGTCACCTTACTCCTATACATACAGTATCTAGCTCCATCAAACCTGTATCCCTACACATTGTAAATATGGTATTGGAGCTGACCCTGTATATAGTATGCTTACTTACTTACTTATTGTGTTCTTCATATTTCTTCTTATTTCTCATGTGTTTTTTCTAGTATTACATTGTTATTGATTATTGCATTGTTGGGTTTTGAGTTTGCTAGAAAGGCATTTAACTGCACTTGTGCATGTGACATTAAAACTTGAAACAGCTCCAGTACTTACTCTTGAGATACTCAGGCGTTAGCGTCTCGCCCTCCAGTATGTGAGACGACAGGGCTTTATACACGTCTGAATGTTCCCCCAGGGGCAGGAAGTTCAATAGGTTCTGATCCACCAGGTCAGACTGAAACACACACACAGATGTCAACCTAAGTCATGTATGTCAACCTTGGTCATGTATGTCAACTGTCGTCATGCATGTCAACCGTCGTCACGCATGTCAACCGTCGTCACGCATGTCAACCGTCGCCACGCATGTCAACCTTTAGTAATGCATAACAACAACCTTACATAGCCATTAAGTAATGTGTATGGACAGAATTAATACTCACAGGAAGATGTTCCAGTAGAGATGTAACACTCTCTGAGACATAGATTATGTTCCCGTCAGTCATAATTGCTAGGAAGAAGCCATCTAACGCCTAACAGATACAAAACAGTTATTAAAGCACCATCTACTTGCAGTATAGAGTATTACTAAGTAAACTATGTAGAAAAAATGGTACCATTGCGGTTAACTTTAAACTTGAATAGTCCTTGGTGTGTTAAACCAATCAACAATGACGTCCAAAAAACGAAGGGTGGTTTGCAAATATTCCTTCTTTTTTTTTAACCTATACAGTGGACCTGTTTTAACCCACACACTTTTCTCTCTTGCTTACACAGCAGACAGGGGGAAAAATAAAAATCACACAGACGTTTCATTGTCAACCTTCTTCAGTAAACTATGAACAAAAACATGTTCAGAATGTTGTTATTGCTACTTGACATCCTTTTTGACTGACATACTTTATTTGTACACTGAACAAAAATATAAAATGCAACATGTAGTGTTGGTCCCATGTTTCATGAGCTGAAATAAAAGATCCTAGAACTGTTCCATACGCACAAAAAGCGTATTTCTCTCAAATTTGATGCACAAATTTGTTTACATCTCTGTCAGTGAGCATATCTCCTTTGCCAAGATAATCCATCCATCTGACAGGTGTGGCATATCAAGAAGCTGATTAAACAGCACGATCATTACACAGGTGCACCTTGTACTGGGAACAATAAAAGGCCACTCGAAAAATGTACAGTTTTGTCACACAATTCCACAGATGTTTCAAGTTGAGGGAGCGAGCAATTGGCATGCTGACTGCAGGAATGTCCACCAGAGTAGTTGCCAGAGAATTTAATGTTCATATCTCTACCATAAGCCGCCTCCAACGTTGTTTTAGAGAATTTGGCAGTACATCCAACCGGCCTCACAACCGCAGACCATGTGTATGGTGTCGTGTGGGCGAGTGGTTCGCTGATGTCAACATTGTGAACAGAGTGCCCCATGGTGGAGGTGGGGTTATGGAATGGACAGGCATAAGCTAGGGACAACAAACACAATGGCATTTTATCAATGGCAATTTGAATGCACAGAGATACCGTGACGAGATTCTGGAGGCCCATTGTTGTGCCATTCATCTGCCGCCATCACCCGATGTTTCAGCATGATAATGCACAGCCCCATGTCACAAGGATCTGTACACAATTCCTGGAATGTCCCAGTTCTTCCACGGCCTGCATACTCGCCAGACATGTCACCGATTGAGCGTGTGTGGGATGATCTGGATCGACGTGTACAACAGCGTGTTCCAGTTCCTGCCAATATCCAGCAACTTCGCACCGCCATTGAAGAGGAGTGGGACAAAATTCCACAGGCCACAATCAACAGTCTGATTAACTCTATGTGAAGGAGATGTCTTGCTGCATGATGAAAATGGTGGTCACATCAGATACTGACTGGTTTTCTGATCCACGCCCCTACCTTTTTAAGGGATACTTATCTGTATTCCCAGTCATGTGAAATCCATAGATTAGGGCCTAATGAATTTATTTCAATTAACTGATTTCCTTATATGAGCTGTAAATCAATATAATCTTCACAATTGTTGCATTTATATTTTTGTTCAGTATAGATCCTACTTAGTGAAAGGATGTGCAATCTACTGCACTTTGAGTGTGTTGACTGCCACTCTCACCTCCAGCATCAGCTGTGTGAACTCTTCATTACTAAGAAAAGGAGGTTTCCAGTCCTGTCGGATCTCACTTGACTCTGACTGCGCAGCGATTTCTGACAGGGAGAGACACAGATTGAGTAATTCACATCAGTGATTCCCCTGACAGCTTGGTTAATACTAGGGGTTGGAACCGGTTCAGGGAACAGTCCCGAAAACTGGACAAAATGTTTTTCCGAAGAACAGAACCAGAACCGAGAACGAAAGTGATGTATCCATGATCTGAATCGGCACGTTTCATCACAATATTGTTTTGCACGTTCGTTTTAGAACAGACGCCCAGATGAGCATTCTACTCTATGCAGTCTTAACAGGTGGGGATGACGATCTCGTCTAAAGTGCATTACTGTGCCGATGGCATTTCAAAAGGAGGCAAATAATTAGTAGGACATTTTTTGTCATCATTGTAATGTCGCCAGATTGACTTTAGATGTGGCATAACTTTAGCTAGCTAGCTACGATTGAGGGGAGGGCACCGACATTTTAGCCAGCTTAAAGTTACCATTGCTAGATATTTCTGACCAACTTTGCAGGCTCTTGCCAACATTGCCATTTCTATAAAGTAAATTTGATGACATCATAATGCCAATGTTGTTTTCTACAAATTATTTGTCTACTTTAGCAATGTCATCGTATTTCTAGGCCACTATAGTGTAATTTTGACGAAACAGTCATTAGCCCCCGTTCAGGAAGACTAAGCAATAACCATCAGTAGGATATCAATATGCTGCAGCATCTGTAGAACCTTGATAGCAATGGCAATGACGCGACAGAGTGACGGAGGTACAACCCATGAATACTGTTCCGGAACAGAACCATTATTTTAAAAGCATGGGAACTGTTCTCCAGTCCCACGCAAAACACAACAAAGCGCCCATGCAAAGAAACTTATTCTAGTGTTTGTCTGCCTACCAGCTGAAAATCTTTGCCAGTGTGTGTAAGCTACCGGCCCCTCCCCCTCCTTCTAAAGCATGCATAGTCTACTGTAGTTACGGACGTTACAGCCGTGATTTAGAAATTAGGGAGAGAGATTTTTAATTACAGAACAACAAATTAACTTTTTTCACATGCGATTTAAGGATACTATAGTTACAGCATCATGTTTCACATTGGATTTATTAACTACAAAAAAAGTTATTTTAATTTTAATTCTGGTGCTTCTTTGCACACACAAGCTTGTTAGCTAGCTAGCTCTGGTCTAGCTCTTGACAACTCTAGACGGCATTATGAGTAATGTAATGGAACTGAGAGTCATGATCAAGGGCTAGCTCTGGTCCACCGTCAGTTAAGCCAAATCTCTGAAGTTCAAAGACATTCAAAGTTCCTTCATAGAAGCCGCTCCTCCGTAGGTATAATTCTGTGGGCTTAATTCAGATATTATACGCCATAATTACAAGATGCCCAGCACTTCATGCCCAGTGCTCTCCTCACCCGCCAAATTTCAGTCGCATGTTGCACCCTACACTACACTTGTCTGTCCAATGTATGTATGCACATTGCTTGCCCGCTCCATAGCAAGCTGCTCTATCCATTTGTGAAGTGATTTATTGTCAAACTAAATGTTTAAAAAAAATTCTAAAATCTGAGGTTTAAGAAGGAACAATATAAACAGTTAATTTTTTGGTGTTCGAACCAGTTCAGATCTTTATTTTGCTGGTCGGAACAGTGGAATGGAATTTTAAAAAATTAAGATTCTGTTCAGAACAAAACTAATGGAAAATTATTTTGGTTCCCTGGTTAAAACACTGAAATGTTCCTATTTTTCCAGACATGTTGATGTCCAAGGGCTAGAAGGAGGAGAGGTCCATACCTTTATGCTTGCGCAGGAAATCGATGCTCTTCTGTAAGATGGTAGACTTGTCCATCTTCCGAGTGTTGCCTGGCAACATGGTAGCCAGCTCCTTGATGAGGACATTGAACTGGTCTCTGCGCTTCTTCTCAGACTTGTTACGGGATACTCTGGAGGGTTGGACATGAGAAAGATAAGAATACACATACTAAGATGCTAACAAAAACAACACAATGATCAAACTAAGCCTTTGTTCAGAGTTCCCTTTAATGGAGTGCTTGAGCTTATGAAGACCTCACCGTTTTGCTTTGTCCTTTTCATCTTCTTCCATTAACCCATCAAAGATACTGCTTGCGTCATCCCTGCAAAACAAACAACCAACCAACCAGTCAAACAAGATCCTCCAATCCTAAACCTCTACTCAATAAAGACCAGCCAATCAAATACCACAGCCCCAAAACAATTTAAAATACATTTATTTAAACTAACTTTACATTTACTTACACTTAAATAATGTCAGAGGAATAATATAAAACATTTATTCAATTACAGACCAGAACAACAACAAAAAACTTGACAATGGCATTACAAAATAATTATTTTGGGCCAAATATAAGAGGTGCAGATATCATTGGCCAGACTGCTACCTCAGCCCAAGCAGTAGAGGGCAGTGCCAGGCTCAGTCTATATTTAGACAGAGACTTGTGCTCTTTGACTCAGCTGGTATTGAGGAACAATGTCTGGGGATGTGACTCATTTGCCTTGGAAGGGAGAACCTTTTGCTTACTCAGCCGACTAAGACTGATATCACTAAAGTACGTCAAATTGTCATTATTAGGACCTTGACAAGTAGCATTGGCAATGTTCTGCCTGCAGTTAGAAAATAATCATAAGTACAGTGTGTCAGCATGGATGAGACCTATTGAAGCCTATGGCGCTGTGTATTTGTGCCAATATGCATGTAGCTGTGTATACGTGCCAATATGCATGTAGCTGTGTATTCGTGCCAATATGCATGTAGCTGTGTATACGTGCCAATATGCATGTAGCTGTGCGTGTGTGTACATGCAGTAGATGTTAATATGTACACCTCCAAGAAAATATTTTAAAGTGCTTGACTGTCCATCTACATGCATAGCATGCGTGGATATGGTCAAGATGAGGGGTCACTGTGCTCCTCAGTCCTTCCAGCCAGTACCATAAAGGTTTATTGGCCAACCGGAGTCACTTCTGAGGTATATTGTCACTCCACACTTCAACAATCATTCATTAAATCACTGACCAAGATTCCTTGGAGGGGGAAAATCATGCTAATGCAAATGCGTGCTGATTTAAGCATGTGCCATTCTGTGGAATGAGGTACACTGGCACGCTTTCTGTATGTGTGCATCTATCCCAATATTTTCCAATATTTTCCCTTATGCATTTTGGTGCATGCTGTGTGAGTATGAGATTAATGTTTTGTGTGAGTGTGTGTGTTTTTAACCCCAGAATTGCTACGATCAAATCAGCTTCAAATTACACTCACCAAAGATATTTTTAGATGAAGCCATTAACATCAACAATGTAGAAACCTGATGATTTAATATCAAAACAACAAATGCTGCAATAAAGATCCAGTAAAAACAAGCACACATCCACTGACAGATAAGTACAGCCAGGCTCTGGCTTATCATGAACCCTAATGGTGTTTGCTCTCATATGAGAATGAATGGGACTCCGAAGAAATGCGAACTGATATTTACATTCCAACTTGCTGGAGGCATCAGATCAATAACAAATTGCCCATAAAGATGCCACATGAATAAATTAAACTCCACCCATAGTGCACTATTAAATTAGGCCACCTAAAGCTGGCAGTGTTTTATTGTGGTGCCATGTAAAACGTGAGGATTGTGTATTTAAGCTGGTGTTAATAGTGTGTGGCCAGCTCTAACCTCTGCCTTACAGGAGGTGGAACTACAGAGGACCGTGTGGCAGCAAAACACTATTCTCCTCTGAAACCAAGGGGCAATGAGTAAGATGGATGCTCACAAAAATTATACTTACAAACACAACCACTGTCAAAATACTTGAGACAAACTATCAACATACCTTTCACAAACTAACGACAGACTTTTGACAAAAGGTATTTTTATAGCAGTTGTGCTGGTCTTTGTGTTTTCGATCCTCACAAATCCTTAACATTTATTTCTTTAAGTAGCGGCCAAAGAGGGTCAAAGTGTGAATAGATTTTCAAGTAGATTTAAGTCAAAACTGTAACTCGACCACTCAGGAACATTCACTGTCTTCTTGCTAAGCAACGCCAGTGTAGATTTGGCCTTGTGTTTTAGGTTATTGTCTTGCTGAAAGGTGAATTCATCTCCCAGTGTCTGGTGGAAAGCAGACTGAACCAGGTTTTCCTCTAAGATTTTGCCTGTGCTTAGCTCCATTCCGTTTATTTTTTTTATTCTGAAAAACTCCCCCGTCCTTAATGACTACAAGCATCCCCACCACTATGCTTGAAAATGTGGAGAGTGGTACTCAGTAATGCATTGTAATGGATTTGCCCCAAACTGAAAACTTATTCAGGACAAAAGGACAAAAAGTTAATAGCTTTGCCAGTATTTGCAGTATTACTTTAGTGTCTTGTTGCAAACAGGATGCATGTTTTGGACTATTTTTTATTCTGTACAGATGTCATGACCTCTCTCTTTCTCTCTCTCAAATTCCTGGTGGAGACTCTCTCCCCCTGGCCATGCAGAAAGAGAGACACAGAGAGAGAACAAAGGATTTCACATGGTAAACTCCTAAATCCCCAAAATGGAAATTTGAAACAAAATATCCACTTGTGAGAAGGTGGGAATGTTCCGTGGACACTTAAGGGACGGGTATGACGAGTATGTTTCATTTGGTGACCTCAGAGAGGACAGGAAACACACATAACTATCTCTGAATGTGTACATTTCTCAATTACGGGGTTTGCATCTAATTCTTGTATAAAATGAATGAGTAAAGATGAAACTATTTGTGAAATGATGTAATGTGATGTTAAACCTTAATGTGAGAGAATTGTATTCCCTTTAAAGTTTAACTAAGTCATTGGCCCGCCCCCGTGAGCACAGACATTATCTGGCATCATAGAACCTACTTTTCTATTGTTACGAATAAAAACCCCTCCTGAGGAAATCCTCTTCAGACCACAAAAATCTCAGTATAAGGTAAGGTTGTAATGGTTGCTGAATTCCTAACCATACCACGTGCAGCATTGGCTATATGGCTGGAAATGGTTAAACTCTGAGACTATCGATCCCTACAGACTAAGAGCAAATCTTAGATAATAATTACTAGTCTGCAGCTAGAAATTATGTCAACCTGTGATGCGAAGACCGACAACCGCCGAAACATCTAATCTATGAGAACATTTCATTTACTCTGGAGTATCCATTCTAACCACGATAGATTTTGATTTTCAGGGAAGTAGAGAGAGAGACAATGATGAACTGACTCTCCAACAGAAGAACTGACGATTCCAACAGAGATCACGACGACACACTGGGTGTAAATATATATATATTGATTATAATTATTCCCGAATGAGTGAGCGTACATGTGCAAAGGATTAGCATTTCAATTAATATAATTATAGTAGTACTGTGTGTAGTGAGCCCTCTGTTCTTTTCCGCCTGTTCTCAGTCCACACCCACTTCTCTTTGTCGACCTAGCCGTCATACCGGCTTAGCCCACTAGGGAACCTCCCGGGAGGTTTCCTTGTAACCATAACTGTTTGTTTATGCATTTCTGTGACTATTTAGTTAGTTAGTAAATAAATGATTAAGACAATTGGTGTATGGATGATCCATAGTAAAGGCTGGGTTCGTGCAGATAACCAACAATGTACGACGTTTGCAATGAGACTAACGTTAGGTAAAGAATAATTATATAATTAATCAGATATTAAAATATCTGAAGAGTTATATTTAGGAAAATTATAACTTCGTAATCGGAAGATCTTCCTTGGTGCCCCGACTTCCTAGTTAATTACATTTACATGATTAGTTTAATCACCTAACAAAAATGACAGAAAATTGATTTGATAAAATAACAGTTCACTTTTAATGATGCCAAAGACCCGACACAGGCTTCCTTTTTTTCACTTTGTCAATTAGGTTAGTACAGCCATTAAACTCTGTAACTGTTTTAAAGTCAACTTTGGCCTCATGGTGAAATCTCGGAGCGGTTTCCTTCCTCTCCTGCAACTGAGTTAGGAAGTACGGCTGTATATTTGTAGCGACTGGGTGTATTGATAACCATCCAAAGTGTATTTAATAACTTCACCATGCTCAAAGAGACATTCAATGGTTTTTTAAAACCCATCTACCAATAGCTCCCCTTCTTGCAAGGCATTGGAAAACCTCCCTGGTCTTTGTGGTTGAATCTGTGAAATTCACTGCTCGACTGAGGGACCTTACAGGTGTGCGGTACAGAGATGAGGTAGTCATTCAAAAATCTATTATTGCACAAGGATTGAGCCCAAGAAATGTATTATATGACTTGTCATGCACATTTTTACTCCTGAACGTATTTAGATTTGCCATAACAAAAGGGTTGAATACTTATTTTATACGCATTTCAGCTTGTTATTATTTATAAATAAATATAAACATTTCAAAAGACATTATGGGCTTATTGTTAGTAGGCCAGTGACAAAAACATCTAAATGTAATCCGTGTTAAATTCAGGCTGTGAAAAAAATGTGACATAAGTAAAGGGATGTGAATACTTTCTGAAGGCAGTGTATTTAACAAGGCAAGTTCATTAAGAACCATTTCTCATTTACAATGACAACCAGGCAAGGTATAGTATATCCCTGCCTGGTGGGACAGTATACCAGGGTTGGGGTCAATTTGGAATATCTGAATTTAATTCATTTCAAACAATGAATTTGAATTGGACACATCTCATAGGATGCAGAATTTGAAATGAATTTTCATTTTAAGGAAGTATAATTTTAATTCAAAGCAAATCAAATCAATTCAACTGAGACGTGAAACATGAATGTCTCATTCATTCGAAAACATCTTCTATCAAAAGGATATGCCTCTTAAATAATGCAAAGAACACTCAGAGTCGATATTCACGTAATAATAAGGAATTCCCCTCAACCACAACTTCACGAAAACAAACATTCCTTGCCATTGACCCCAGTGTAAAAGAGCCAACTTCATCATACATTTGTAGCTATACAGAAATAACAAAGCATGACAAAAAGCTGCTGTGTTGTTCAATGTAGATGTTACCAGATAAGAAATCCCAACCCTACGGTTTGCAATGCTCCCACATAGGGAAATAGAGCCTGCGAGAAGAGCCCTGGGGGTTCAGGCTTTTTAGCGTGGGAGAGTGGGAAATGTGGGGAAGCCGGTGTCCAAGTAGGCTAAACGTAGCTATGTGTGTGGAAAACAGCACAGGTAAGACATTTATCATGTTTAGTATAGTTTGTAACTCCACTCACTACTTCATTTTTTTTTACCCTTATTTTACCAGGTAAGTTGAATGAGAACACATTCTCATTTACAGCAACATACCTTTCCTGATATCTAAACACATTAAGTCAAATTATTAGACAACCCACATGACAGTAGAGGGGGAGTTCAGTGGTGCCCAACAGAGAGGCCCCTCCCTTGCATAAGACGGCACACACACACACTGGGGGAAGAGAAAAACACAACCCACTCAAAATGGAGCAGGGCTGAGTGGTATACTAATCCTGGGGTTAAGGCAGGAGATCCCGTGCTGGTAGGATACAGGGACACTTCCGCTGTCACTCAGCTAGCCAGCCAGTTAAAACAGGTGCCGAGCCAGAGTCCACCCACACACAGGTCAGTCACACACACCTAAAGGTCCACCAAAATGTTGCTTGAAATCACCATGGGGACTCTGTGCAGCCAAGGTGAAGTACAGATGAAGATTTTAAAAAATACTCCTCGGTTAAGGATTTTTAAACACAGGTGATTTCAGAGACAGCGTCTAGGTTACCAGTTTGATGAGCAGGTAAGGTAGGATATTTATTTCTCTCATGGGTAGGAGGAGATTGGTGGACTGACTCACCCGCCTATGCTGGAAGTCATCTTGTAGCCTGTTCAGGGTCGCAGTGGTGGAGAGGGGCCTTTTAATCGTGAGGTAGACATTTGTGAATTAACCTGCCAGATAAAACTAGATTAGCAGTGAAATTACAGTACATGACCTGAAACAAAAAAATAGTCCACAGCCTCCATCCCTGAAGCGCAGCAGCACACAGCCCAACCTTACCTCCTGTCTAGCCGACTATGTGGGAGGATGAGGAGTGTGGTGTAGGATGAAGGTCCACTCTGTGAGGAGACACTGTGGTGATGGCAGAGGTCTGTGTGCCCACTAGGGGAGAGGGTTTGTTACGAGAGTCACGGAGAGGATCCTGTGTCAAAGGCCAGCGGTTGTCAACGGGTCCTTTCTGAGCTGAGCTTTCCGCCGGGTTCGGTTGTGGACGTACCTCATGACAGCTACATCGGATGCTCTAACTGGTTACAAAACAGAAGACATTACATTAGTAAACCTTTGAAGTTTTCTATTTATTCAATTCCAAAGGTACTTGTGTACCCTAGGTCCTTGCGTCTGTCTGAAATGAATGATTGGAGAAATGTTACATGGAGAAAATTCCACCTAGCCTATCAGTGGCGCTATATTTCTCATGTGCCTAGGAGTGGAAGGGTTTAGGGGTCAATTTGGGACTGGCTGTAAATCACACTGATTAGTACAGAGCAGAGGTAAGCACTTACCGATCACATGGTTGGTCTGGAGTCGCTAGAGCACTGGACTAGAAGATACCTTTTTCTTCTCAGATCTAAAATAAGAAAAGGCACATGACATTATACCCCTGAAACATACACAAACACACACACACACACACACACACACACTATACCCTGAAAACAGACACACAAATAACCTTACATACAGACGCACATATAACCTTATACCCTTAGAGATGACACATGATGATGAAACAGCTGATTCAAAGAGACAGATGGGTCACAACAGCCACAGCCTCACGTACGCAACCAAAAACTGACATGATAAAATCCTTGTTTAGACACCGGCCCTAGTCTTTAAACTGGTTAGCGGTCCTAATGATACCTACTTCTGCCAATGCAAGGACGTCTACAGTAGAGCTTGAATGACCAATAGAAAATCACCAATGGTGAGCTTTCCTAAAATTACCAGTATCAGGATTCCTCCCATTCTGACCCAACAGACTGCAATACCTGGATAGAACAAACCATCAGAGTTGGTGTTTGACACATTTTTTTACTACGAACACATTTTAGGATAGAAAGAGCGAAACAGAGACATTGGGGTGTGGTGGCTGTGGCTGAGTGTCTAGGTGAATGAGGGGAGTGCCTGATAGAAGCGGGGGGCGGGCCAGTGTCACAGGCTGTTGACTTTCAGCTATGCCCATTTTGCTGCTCTCTGCATGTGACAGATACATTTGACCTACACAGGCAGAATGACACACAGGCTCTCACACACAAACACATCACATAACACACAGAGAATAAGGTCTCTGTCCATAACATAAGGTTACAGGTTTAATGAACTCTCAACGTGACCATGTATGTAAGCAGCAGCAAGTTTCTATCCACATTATGTAGCCTTGCAACGAGGGCGCATTGACACAGCTGGTGATGTCGTTAAATATACATTTCATCTGTCAAAACTATAAAATAACGTGCACAGAATTGGAAAGATATGGTCATTCTCCAGTGGGAAAAAATATAGAGAAAATGTCAAACGTAAGTGTTCACGTACAGTGGTATAAGCGAGGGATGGCAACAGTTTATCGAAAATACCAACGGTATTCAATCACCTGTTGTGTGTTAATTTGAGAGAGAAAAAAAATTGGCTTATTTTAACAATGAAAAAGCTGTCTAAATTCAATTCAATTATCCATGTGCCATTGTTACATACAAGGATATACCATGGCATTCGAAATTCTTAACTTAATAAAACATCAAACTTTTGAATGTAGTTTTTATGACGGTGCGTTGAGCTACTGCTGCACATTTAGCCCACCAGGCAGCCCTGACAATGTTAAGCTATTTTCCCCTCTTCAATTAACGATTACAGGCATGCACCTAACGGAGGTTCCACAAGACCTGGCACAGATAATTGCAAAATACCCAGCAGAAAATATTCTTCAAACAGAATCCGTTCAAATCAAATGTATTTGCCACGTACACAATTTACAGCAAGTTTAAAAGGTGCAGTGAAATGCTGACAGCTTTATCACAGCAAACATCAGACTTCTCTTTTATGATCTACTCAAAGTATATTTAGAACTTTATATATATATTTTTTTTATATATTTAAAAAACATCAAAAACCGTCATATGAAAAATATTGTGATATGATATTTTGGCCATATCGCCCAGCTCTAGTTCCTTAGGATTGCATATTTACGGTAGTGTGAATAGTATACAAGGACAGGCACCACACCCTAATAGGTAATTATTTCTCTTTATATAGGCCTATATCAAAAGTAACCTTTACCTGTTGAATATAGACACATAATGTAACAAGATATGCAAATGAGACATACACTACCGTTCAAAAGTTTGGGGTGGTCACTTAGAAATGTCCTTGTTTTGAAAGAAAAGCACATTTTATTTATAAAGAACATCAACTTGATCAGATGCAGTAAGAAATACAGTGTAAACATAGTTAATGTTGTAAATGACTATTGTCGCTGGAAACTGCAGATTTTTTTGTGGAATATCTACATAGGTGTACAGAGGCCTATTATCAGCAACCATCACTCCTGAGTTCCAATGGCACGTTGTGTTAGCTAATCTAAGTTTATAATTTTAAAAGGATAATTGATCATTAGAAAACCCTTTTGCAAGTATGTTAGTTAGCACAACTGAAAACTGTTCTCCTGATTAAAGTACATATCAACGACGCCACTCTTGCTGCGGGTGATTCCCTGATCCACCTCTACGCAGACGACTCCATTCTGTATACATCTGGCCCTTCTTTGGACACTGTGTTAACTAGAGGTTGGCCGATTAATTAGGGGCGATTTCAAGTTGTTTTCATAACAATCGGAAATCTGTATTTTTTTTACACCTTTATTTAACTAGGCAAGTCAGTTACGAACACATTCTTATTTTCAATGACGGCCTAGGAACGGTGGGTTAACTGCCTTGTTCAGGGGCAGAACAACAGATTTTTACCTTGTCAGCTCGGGGATTCAATCTTGCAACCTTACGGTTAACTAGTCCACCGCTCTAACCACCTGCCTTACTTTGTGTACCTAACCATAAACATCAATGACTTTCTTAAAATCAATACACAAGTATATATTTTTAAACCTGCATATTTAGTTAATATTGCCTGCTAACATGAATTTTTTTTAACTAGGAAAAATGGGGCCCTTCTCTTGCAACAGAGTCAGGGTATATGCAGCAGTTTTGGCCGCCTGGCTCGTTACGAACTGTGTGAAGACTATTCCTTCCTAACAAAGACAGCCAATTTCGCCAAACGGGGGTTGATTTAACAAAAGCGCATTTGCAAAAAAAGCACAATTGTTGCACGAATCTACCTAACCATAAACATCAATTCCTTTCTTAAAATCAATACACAGAATTATATATTTTTAAACCTGCATATTTAGCTAAAAGAAATTCAGGTTAGCAGGCAATATTAACCAGGTGAAATTGTGTCACTTCTCTTGCGTTCATTGCACGCAGAGTCATGGTATATGCAACAGTTTGGGCCGCCTGGCTCATTGCAAACTAATTTGCCAGAATTTTACATAATTATGACATAACATTGAAGGTTGTGCAATGTAACAGGATTATTTAGACTTATGGATGCCACCCGTTAGATAAAATACGGAACGGTTCGGTATTTCACTGAAAGAATAAACGTTTTGTTTTTGAGATGATAGTTTATGGATTCGACCATATTAATGACCTAAGGCTTGTATTTCTGTGTGTTATTATGTTATAATAAAGTCTATGATTTGATAGAGCAGTCTGACTGAGCGATGGTAGGCAGCAGCAGGCTCGTAAACATTCATTCAAACAGCACTTTCATGCGTTTTGCCAGCAGCTCTTCGCAATGCTTCAAGCATTGCGCTGTTTATGACTTCAAGCCTATCTACTCCCGAGATTAGGCTTGTGTAACCGATGTGAAATGGCTAGCTAGTTAGCGGGGTGCGCACTAATAGCGTTTCAAATGTCACTCGCTCTGAGACTTCCGAGTAGTTGTTCCCCTTGCTCTGCATGGGTAACGCTGCTTTGAGGGTGGCTGTTGTCGATGTGTTCCTGGTTCGAGCCCAGGTAGGAGTGAGGAGAGGGACGGAAGCTATACTGTTACACTGGCAATACTAGTGCCTATAAGAACATCCAATAGTCAAAGGTATATGAAATACAAATTGTATAGAGAGAAATAGTCCTATAATTCCTATAATAACTACAACCTAAAACTTCTTACCTGGGAATATTGTTGTTAACCACCAGCTTTCATATGTTCTCATGTTCTGAGCAAGGAACTTAAACGTTAGCTTTCTTACATCGCACATATTGCACTTTTACTTTCTTCTCCAACACTTTGTTTTTGCATTATTTAAACCAAATTGAACATGTTTCATTATTTATTTGAGGCTAAATTGATTTTATTGATGTATTATATTAAGTTAAAATAAGTGTTCATTCAGTATTGTTGTAATTGTCATTATTACAAATAAATTTTCAAAAAAATCATCCGATTAATCGGCATCGACTTTTTTTGGTCCTCCAATAAATCGCTATTGGCGTTGAAAAATCATAAATCGATCCACCTCTACGCAGACGACACCACTCTGTATACATCTGGCCCTTCTTTGGACACTGTGTTAACTAACCTCCAAACAAGCTTCAATAACATAAAAACACTCCTACTGTGGCCTCCAACTGCTCTTAAACGCTAGTCAAACCAAATGCATGCTTTTCAACCATTTGCTGTCCGCACCCGCCTGCGCGACTAGCATCACCACTCTGGACGGTTGGGACTTAGAATATGTGGACAACTACCTAGGTGTCTGGCTAGACTGTAAACTCTCCTTCCAGACTCATATTAAACATCTCCAATCCAAAATTAAAATCTAGAATCGGCTTCATATTTCGCAACAATGCCTCATTCACTCACGCCGCCAAACATACCCTCGTAAAACTGACTATCCTACCAATCCTCGACTTCGGCGATGTCGTTTACAAAATAGCTTCAAATACTCTACTCGTCTATCTCAGTGCCATCCATTTTGTCACCAAAGCCCCTTATACCACCCACCACTGTGACCTGTATGCTCTAGTCGGCTGGCCCTCGCTACATATTCGTCGCCAGACCCACTGGCTCTAGGTCATCTATAAGTCCATGCTACGTAAAGCTCCGCCTTATCTCAGCTCACTGGTCACGATAACAACACCCACCCATAGCATGCGCTCCAGCAGGTATATCTCACTGGTCATCCCCAAAGCCAATACCTCCTTTGGCCGCCTTTCCTTCCAGTTCTCTGCTGCCAATGACTGGAACGAATTGCAAAAATCGCTGAAGCTGGAGACTTATATTTCCCTCACTAACTTTAAGCATCAGCTGTCAGCAGCTTATCGATCACTGCAGCTGTACACAGCCCATCTGTAAATGGCACATCCAACCAACTACCTACCTCAACCCCATATTGTTTTTTCTGCTCTTTTGCACACCAGTATTTCTACTTGCACATCCTCATCTGCACATATATTACTCCAGTGTAAATTGCTAAATTGTAATTACTTCACCACTATTGCCCTCTATATTGACTTACCTCCTTACTTCATTTGCACACACTGTATAGATTTTTATATTGTGTTATTGACTGTACGTTTGTTTATCCCATGTGTAACTCCGTGTCATTGTTTTTGTCGCACTGCTTTGCTTTATCTTGGCCAGGTCAGTTGTAAATGAGAACTTGTTCTCAACTGGCCTACAAGTTCAAATAAAGGTGAAATAAAACAAATATATTCAAAAAGAGAGTAACAACTTACAGATGGTAGGAAATTAAGATCACAATTATGAAAACTGAGGACACGAACTAAAGAGGCTTTTCTACTGACTCTGAAAAACAAGAAACGAAAGATGCCCAGGGTCCCTGCTCATCTGCGTGAACGTGCCTTAGGCATGCTGCAAGGAGGCATCAGACTGCCTGCAATAGGCTGAGAGAGGCTGGACTAAGGGCTTGTAGGCCTGTTGTGAGGCAGGTCCTCACCAGACATCACCGGCAACAACGTCGCCTATGGGCATAAACCCACCGCCGATGGAACAGACAGGACAAGCAAAAAGTGCTCTTCACTGACGAGTCGCGGTTTTGTCTCACCAGGGGTGATGGTCGGATTCGCAATTATCGTCGAAGGAATGAGCGGTACATTGAGGCCTGTACTCTGGAGCAGGATTGATTTGGAGGTGGAGGGTCCATCATGATCTGGGGCGATGTGTCACAGCACAATGGGACTGAGCTTGGTGTCATTGCAGGCAATCTCAACGCTGTGCGTTACAGGGAAGACATCCTCCTCCCTCATGTGGTACTCTTCCTGCAGGCTCATCCTGACATGACCCTCCAGCATGACAATGCCACTAGCCATACTGCTCGTTCTGTGCGTGATTTCTTGCAAGATAGGAATATCAGTGTTCTGCCATGGCCAGCGAAGAGCCCGGATCTCAATCCCATTGAGCATGTCTAGGACCTGTTGGATCGGAGGCTGAGGGCTAGGGACATTCCCCCCCAAAATGTCTGGGAACTTGCAGGTGCCTTGGTGGAAGAGCGGGGTAATATCTCACAGCAAGAACTGTCAAATCTGGTGCAGTCCATTAGGAGGAGATGCACTGCAGTACTTAATGCAGCTGGTGGCCACACCAGATACTGACTGTTACTTTTAATTTTGACTCCCCCTTTGTTCAGGGACACATTATTCAATTTCTGTTAGTCACATGTCTGTGGAACCTGTTCAGTTTATGTCTCAGTTGTTGAATCGTGTTACGTTCATACAAATGTTTACACGTGTTAAATTTTCTGAAGATAAACGCAGTTGGCAGTGAGAGAACGTTTCTTTTTTTGCTGAGTTTACATTTTGTGATAACTGCACTGTAACTGCACTGAAAAAAATATAAACGCAACCATTTCAAAGATTTTACAGAGTTACAGTGCATTAGGAAAGTATTCAGACCCCTTGACTTTTTCCACATTTATTATGTTACAGCCTTTTTCTAAAAATGATTAAATTGTTTTTCCCCTCGTCAATCTACACACAATACCCCATAATGACAAAGCAAAAACAGGTTTTTAGAAATGTTCAATGTTCAAGCATTCAAACCCATACTCAGCACTTTCTTGAAGCACCTTTGGCAGCGATTACAGCCTCGAGTCTTCTTGGGTATGATGCTACAAGCTTGGCACACCTGTATTTGGGGAGTTTCTCCCAGTCTTCTCTGCACATCCTCTCAAGCTTTCAGGTTGGATGGAGAGCGTTGCTGCACAGCTATTTTCAGGTCTTTCCAGAGATGTTCAATCGGGTTCAAGTCTTGGCTCTGGCTGGGCCACTCAAGGACATTCAGAAGCCACTCATGCATTGTCTTGGCTGTGTGCTTAGGGTCGATGTCCTGTTGGAAGGTGAACCTTCGCCCCAGTCTGAATTCTTGTGCTTTCTGAAGCAGGTTTTCATCAAGGATCTCTGTACTTTTCTCAGTTCATCTTTCCCTCGATCCTGATTAGTCTCCCAGTCCTTGCAGCTGAAAAACATCTCCACATCATGATGCGGCCACCACCATGCTTCACCGTATGGATGGAGCCAGGTTTCCTCCAGACGTGATACATGGCATTCAAGCCAAATAGTTCAATCTTGGTTTCATCAGACCAGAGAATCTTGTTTCTCATGGTCAGAGTCCTTCGGGTGCCTTTTGGAAAACTCCAAGCGGGATGTCATGTGCCTTTTACTGATGAGTGGCTTCCCTCTGGCCACTCTACCATAAAGGCCTGATTGTGGAGATGGGAGAACCTTCCCGAAGGACTACCATCTCTGCATTACTACACTAGAGGAACTCTGATGTAAATAAGTTAATTTTTTTATTTTATACATTTGCAAAAATGTCAAAATCCTGTTTTCGCTTTGTCATTATGGGGTTGTGTGTGTTGATTGATGAGGAAAAAAATCAATATAATCAATTTTAGATTAAGGCTGCAATGTAACAAAATGTGGAAAAGGGGAAAGGGTCTGAATACTTTCCGAATGCACTGTATATGGTAATCAGTCAATTGAACCAAATTCATTAGGCCCTAATCTATAGACTTCACATGACTGGGAATACAGATATGCATCTGTTGGTCACAGATACCTTAAAAAAGGGAGGTATGTGGATCAGGAAACCAGTCAGTATCTGGTGTGACCACCATTTGAATCATGCAGAGCGACATCTCCATGGAAGAACAGACATTTTCAGCTTCCAGGAATTGTGTACAGATCCTTGCGACATGGGGCTTTGCATAATTATGCTTAAACATGAGGTGATGGCGGCGGACGAATGGCACAACAATGGGCCTCAGGATCTCGTCACGATATCTCTGTGCATTCAAATTGCAATCAATAAAATGCAATTGTGTTCGTTGTCCGTAGCTTATGCTTGCCCATAACATAACCCCAGCGCCACCATGGGACACTCTGTTCACAACGTTGACATCAGCAAACCACTCACCCACAAGACGTCATACATAATGTCTGCTATCTGCACGGTACAGTTGAAACCGGGATTCATCTGTGAAGAGCACACTTCTCCAGCATGCGAGTGGCCATCGAAGGTGAGCATTTACCCACTGAAGTCAGTTACGACGCTGAACTGCAGTCAGGCCAAGACCCTGGTGAGGACGACAAGCACGCAGATGAGCACTCAGTTGAACAGTTTGTGCAGAAATTCTTCAGTTGTACAAACCCACAGTTTTATCAGCAGTCTGAGTGGCTGATCTCAGACGATCCCGCAGGTTAAGAAGCCAGATTTGGTGGTGCTTGGCTGGCGGGGTTACATGTGGTCTGCGTTTGCGAAGCCAGTTGGAAGTACTGCCAAATTTTCTAAAACGATGTTGGAGGCGGCTTCTGGTAGAGGAATTAACATTAAATTATCTGGCAACAGCTCTGGTGGACAGTCCTGCAGTCAGCATGCCAAAACTTGAAACATCTGTGGCATTGCGTTGTGTGAAAAAACTGCAGATTATAGTGGCCTTTTATTGTCCCCAGCACAAGGTGCACCTGTATAATGATCATGCTGTTTAATCAGTTTACTGATATGCCACACCTGTCAGGTAGATGGGATTATCATGGCAAGGGAGAAATTATCACTAACAGAAATGTAAACAAATTTGTGCCAAAAAAATGAGAGAAATTAGCTTTTTGGGATCATTTATTTTAGCTCATCAAACATGGGACCAACATTGTACATGCATCAATACCAGTATATACTGTATAGTAAAATACTAATGCCGCCCGGGCCTATAAGTTACTATGCCTTTTGCGGATATTTTTCTAATTTGATTGTCTATTTCAGACTGTAACAACCATAACGGAGGGTTTAACATCCGTAAGTCATTTTTCGTCTCTAAAGTAATAATGGAAATGACAACCTTTAAAAAAGTATAGTTTTTGTGCTCAGCCAAGCCTTTCCTTCGAAATGGCTATCCATGTTAAGACGTACAGACTTTCACTAATATGTTCAGTCTCCTCTAAAAGCTTGTCAACCACATCCATAACGCTTCGTATTTGCTTTATTTCTCCAACATGCCAATATTTAGAAGTTAGCTTTTTGGGTATAAATACCCCCCTAGGGCTATTATACACACATACAAGTTTAAATGTATATTTTTTGTAAATTCTTTGACACATTAAAGTTGCGATTTTGCGTGCAAGTCCATAACACTGGAATTGCCACGAAGAAAAACATGCAGACAGAGCATGACGTGAGAGCAGAGGAATGATAGGGAGTAGGATTAAGGTTAAAAAGCTACAGCAACATTTCTATTTCCTCTAAAATAACAACAGTTGCAGTAGCAGCAGCAACACTAGCTGTAGGTACAGCTAAAGGCTGTGCTTGTATAACTATGAGGTCACTGAGTGCTTCACTGATCCGCTGACACAATGACCTATTTTCCTCTTCCTTCCCCTTTAACTTCATCACAGCTCCACAGGCAGCCAATAACAGAGCACTTTGTCACCATGAAACCCTGAGCAGCCAACCACTGAGCAGAGAAAGTCACCATGAGCCCTGAACAGCCAATCAAGTCCCTAACCAGCATATCACAACATTCAAAAGCCAATTACACAGTTAGCAAATGCATCCTGGCTTCTCTGGGGCAGTAGTGAGACAAGAGGAAAAGAAGAGAGAGGGAGGCATGAAGGATAATGGGAAGGACATGGAAAATGAGAGGGTGGAAGGGGAAGAGAAATGTTTTTAAAGTAGCCACTCATCAATCACTGAAGCCGCAAATTTCCTGTTTCTCCCTCATATACACAGAAACCGATTAATACACCTCCCAGGCAGGAGCCCCCTCATCATTTCTTAGTAGCCTCAAATACAGAGCCTATAGGGAGGGAGGTCAGAGAGCTGGAAGTGTGGTGCCAGGACAACAACCTCTCCCTCAACAACAGCAAGACAAGGGAGATGATTGTGGACTACAGGAAAAGCAGGGCCGAACATGCCCCAATTTATGTCGACGGGGCTGTTGTGGAGTGGCTCGAGAGTTTCAAATTCCTTGGTGCCCACATCACCGACAAACTATCATGGTCAAACACACCAAGAAAGTTGTGAAGAGGGCACGACTACGCCTTTCCCGCTCAGGAGACTGAAAAGACCTGGCATAGGTTGCTAGATCCTCAAAAATTTATTCAGATGCACTATCGAGAGCATCCTAACCGGTCGCATCACCGCCTGGTATTGCAACTGCTCGGCACCCGACCATAAGGCTCTACAGAGGGTAGTGCATATGGCCCAGTTCATCACTGGGGCCAAGCTTCCTGCCATCCAAAACCTATATACTAGGCGGTGTCAGAGGAAGGCCCAAAAAATGGTCAAGACTCCAGTCACCCAAGTCATAGACTGTTCTCTCGGCTACCGCACACATTCGTTACCGGAGCGCCAAGCATAGGTCCAAAGGGCTCCTTAACAGCTTCTACCCCCAAGCTATAAGACTGCTGAACAATTAATCAAATGGCCACCTGGACAATTATTCTTTTACTTTAGCGAACTTAGTAAATATTTTATTCTCTATTTTCTTATAACTGCATTGTTGGTTAAGGGCTTGCAAAGTAAGCAATTCAGGGTAAGATATGCACTTGTTGTATTAGGCGCATGTGACAAATAAAATTTGATTTGATTAGATTTTTCTCCCACTTACAAAATCTCACTCACCAAACCCTTTTTCACCAATTCCCTCTCACAGGCATTGTGCTGATGCGCTGTGTGTGCGCGCACACGCACTGACTCAGATGTAGGTCAGAGGAGCTCTGAGGATATGACTCATTCTAAAGTGGATCCTTGGCGCAGCTCGTCGTCACGCACACCAACGCATGCATCGAGACGCCAGCATATCGTCAGTGCCCATCAGCAACCCCATAGCAACCGCCCGCGCCATGCAGGGTAAAAATAGCTCCGCTGAATTCCTCTACAGCTGAGAATTGCTCCATCATTTGTGCGCATCCCCCTATTCTATTATAGAGCAGAGAGAGAGACTCCCTTTATCTCTGTTGGAGGCTGAGCTCCCCCCTATGATGGTCTACCTACCGCAGAAAGAGGACTTACCTCCATACCTCTAAGACCTTCGCTAGAAAAATGAGAAAAAAAGCATCAATAGCACTTTGTCCATCTTGAGACACTGTAGCCCGTATGCACTTCCTCAAAACACTCTGAATGTATCTAAGATAACTCAACAAATCGGTAATTAATTTAGACATTTTTGCCAACAAGATCTTAGTCGCGAAATGTTTGCATCTAACTAAGATGTTTGGTACAGTATTTCTCAAGTTAAAAAAATATGCATGAAAACAATGAATCTCTCATTGAACGACAACAAACACTTCATTGAAGAATCCCTACTGTTGACCAATCACCGGCGAAGGGGCGTAGACTTTGGCTATCGACTTCAGGTTGCCTAGAGACATTGTGTGTGCACGAACAACATCTTGGTGTCATTATACTCCTAGTGTGCTCTAACATATGGACCTTCTGAAATACACATTCACATGAATTAATTCATTTAACATTGAAAATATTCATATGAATCAATCTCAAAAGTACCCTTTTTAAGACGTATTGTTTGGAACAATATCTACTCTATAAGTATATAAGATTTACAAAGTGGCCTCTCTGCTAATTCTGATCAATTTTATTAGCACCACCAACACAGTGAATGGGAAAATGGATTTGAAGGGAACTCTGTTGGTGATTTGCTGAATGTGCAACCCTAAAAGGAGGGCTGTGCTTGGTTAATGAACTATAATGTCAATTTCTATGCAGAAAATTGTCATATTTTCAAGTACCAGAGTGCATACTCTTGAAATGTGACGTTTGAAGAGAATATGGTTCCAGACAATGTCTAAAAATAAACAAAATCAAAAAGGATCCTTGTGAGATAAATATTTTTAATGTTGAATAAATTAATGGGAATCTAGACAGATATGAGAGCACACTATAGCCTAAGGAGTATAATGACACCAAGATGTTGTCTATATCATGTACGGTTCACGGATCATAGGGTCTTACTGGAGGTATGTAAAACGTACCTATATTAAACACAAAAAATCTGATCCGGATCGTATGGACCTTGGCATACAAAATAGGTCCTTTCTAAGCTCAGCCCAAGCCAGTGAGTACCATCCCGACATATTCTGACATCAGAAACTCAAAATAATTTGTGGACCATCGATTAGTAAGGGGGTAGGATAGCCAGAGTGTCACCATATGAAAAGCAGCAGTACTGCTTTTAGGGAATGGGAAAATGTCTCCGCCATAGAAACAGGCCGACATTTAAGATATTCATCCGTTCAGACAAGGAGCTGGAGGAGGAGAGTTTCTGCTCTAAGTGGCAGAGAATCCCTCAGTAATCTAATGCAGTCGGAAACCACCAACGAGCATCAACACATTCATTGCTGGGAAACGAACCAAATATACATTTACCCACACTTTGCATATACACCCTCTCTCTCTCCCGCTCTCAGACACAAAGGTTACACCTCTCCCTGTTAAATCAGACAATAAGAGAGTGTGCCTGCTACCAGCACACACTGTGGTTAATGGCTTCTAATTAGTAGGCTGACAATTCCAAGAAGAAGGAGAATACAGTGGAGTTACTGACAAACAAAAACAGCAGGCTCGATGATTCTTCTGACAGTCAGTGATCCGTACTGTGTCTGGGCTAAAGCTTAAACCTTGAGCTACTGTTTCTCTATCCATGCTGCTGCCCAGTTCCCTGCCCACCCCAGCTCGTCTCCACACCACTGGGCTGCTGAAGCCCCCAGAGCTGGGCAACCCAGTTGTGTTCCACCCAAGCACATGCATTCGCAGCCCCAACAGCACAAAAGGGGTCTTTGTTTGCGTTTGAATCCCACACTCCACAGACAGGAATGTCAGAGTAGGGCAGCGGTTTCCAATGGCAGCAGGAGGACGGAGAGGCTGCCAGGAGCCCCACCACTTGCCCATTCTCCCACAGTGGCCAGTTCAGACAGAGAGAGGGAGAGAGAGACAGAGACAGAGAGATGAGCACTGCCAGGCAACACAGGAGAGGAAGATATTAAATACGCCATGCCAACTGCCCGCTACCACCGCCTACCACGATATGCATCATGAGCGTAGGCTTACACTACCATTCAAAAGTTTGGGGTCACTTAAAAATGTCCTTGTTTTTCAAAGAAAAGCAATTTTTTGGTGAATTAAAATATCATCAAATTGATCACAAATACAGTGTAGCCACTGTTATTGTTGTAAATGACTATTGTAGCTGGAAACGGCAGATTTTTAATGGAATATCTAAATAGGCGTCTAGAGGCACATTATCAGCAACCATCACACCTGTGTTCCAATGGCACATTGTGTTAGCTAATCCAAGTTTATCATTTTAAAAGGCTAATTGATCATTAGAAAACCCTTCAGCAATTATGTTAGCACAGCTGAAAACTGTTGTGCTGTTTAAAGAAGCAATAAAACTGGCCTTCTTTAGACTAGTTATCTGTAGCACCTAGTTATCTGGAGCACCAGCATTTGTGGGTTCGATTACAGGCTCAAAATGATAATGGGCCTCTGTATGCCTATGTAGATATTCCATAGAAAAATCAGCCGTTTCCAGCTACAATAGTCATTTACAACATTAACAATGTCTACACTGTATTTCTGATCAATTTGATGTTATTTTAGATGGACAAAAAATGTGCTTTTCTTTCAAAAACAAGGACATTTCTAAATGACCCCAAACTTTTGAACGGTAGTGTAACTGTATCACTACTTAATAGTCAGGGCAAACCCGTTTTGGTGATTTGATCAAAATAAATAAATCACCTCATGTTTTTTTAACTCATTCAGCAGTTTTTACCAGATTAAGTACAATGCCATTGGAAATTCATTTTGTTAATAAAGTTACATTTATATTACAAAAAACGTAAATTGAAAATAACGCTGTCGCTGCTTTCTGCTGACAAAACATTTTGATGAATTGCCCAAAGTCAAAAAACAGTTTTAAAGTGTCCAAATCAATAACCAGAAACACATTTTGATATATTGAAAACCTAAAACATACAATTTACTATATACACATACTTAGTAATAGTAATCATATTGCTTGCATTTTTTTAAACAAGCACCTTGTAAACTGCACACATATGGTAAAATAATTAAGCATGCCAATTTATGATTGTATACACTGAGTGTACAAAACATTAGGAACACCTGCTCTTTCCTTGACAGACTGACCAGATGAATCCAGGTGAAAGCTACTGATGTCACCTGTTAACCTGTAAATTCACTTCAATCAATGTAGATGAAGGGGAGGAGATAGGTTGAAGGATTTTTAAGTGTTGAGACATGGATTGTGTATGTGTGCAATTCAGAGGGTAAATGGGTAAGACAAAGTATGTAAGTGCCTTTGGTAGTAGGTGCCAGGTGCACCGGTTTGAGTGTCAAGAACTGCAACGCTGCTGGGTTTTTCATGCTCAACAGCTTCCTGTGTGTATCAAGAATGGTCCACCACACAAAGAACATCCAACCAACTTAACACAACTGTGGGAATCATTGGAGTCAACAGGGACCAGCATCCCTATGGAAAGCTTTCGAACATTGTGTAGAGTCCATGCCCCAACAGATTGAGGCAAAAAAAAAGGTGTGTGGGGGGGGGGGGGTTCATAATGTTTGGTATACTCAGTGTAGATTCATGAGAATTGCAATACATTTTGTATCGGCACCCAAGTATCGTGATAATATCGTATCATGAGTATGTTGACCACTCACAAACTATTGCAACAATGCCATTTATTTCTCAGTCATTTAACCATTTCGAGAGTTTATAAATGCACTCAAACACAATTTACCCAGACACTCTAGACTAGAGCCTCCATAGAGGCTGAACGTTTTTCTTTGCTATTCGAACGGTCATTACGGAGACTGCGGTCATCAAAAACTCCATGACCGTCACAGCGCAAACGTCAACATCAGAACCAACCATTTATCTCAAGATAGTCAGGCTATAATATATTCCAAAACCCTACCTATCACCATTTTGACCTATTACCTGGACAAATTTTTAACAATGACTTTACTCTACTTGGGCAAACCCAAATACCCACTTTGAGAAACCCAAATTTAAAATTCAGACCCCAAAAGGTGACACATGGCTAAATCATCAAATATAAATTACATGCACAAATAGCCTAAATTTGTCACTGCGTGTATTCAAAAATGCTTTAGACCACATTAACTTAATAGACCCGTCACACCAATGGTGCCAGTCTAAATGGAGTCGTTGCATAGACTGTGCAGTACATTCCTCAAATGCTATGCAGCCTTTTTCTTCGTCTCCTTACCTCTTACACTTTATTAAGCGATGTCCAGTAAGGCAACCAATCCTCTGCAGCCCATGTTCTCAGCACAGCCGTTTTGTTCAAAATGTCAACCTGGAAAATAAAAATAACAAAGGCCACTGAGAACCACACATATATTTGATCAAGATTGCCCTGTGGTCTGGGCGAGTCTATATGGTAGGAATATGAAACAGTCGTTACCTAACATTCTTGTGCAGTGACCCACCTGAAGCTTTTCAAATTTCCTTGTGACCAGCAGAAAAAACAATCACAATATATTGTGCCAGAGTGCAGTCTTTAGCAGGCAGGGCTGGGAATTGCCAGTGACCTCACAATACAATATTATCACAATACTTAGGCGCCAATACGATATGCATTGCGATTCTCACGATTCTATATGTATAGCGATTCGATAATAGGTTTCGATGTACCAAACATATTGACCACCGTGTCTGCTGTAAAGGGACAAGAATGAGCCATGATCAGTCAGCCATGGAAATAAAAGTGCTGAAATCATGTTGAGAATAAGCTAGAGAAGGAGTTAGGGACTTGCTTTAGGTTTCATTGGGGTTGGCTGTGTGGTGAACTGTGAGTTTCCAGAGGACAAGGCGGTGCCGTGTGAGGTTCTGCTCTAGCCATCAGCTCTGCTACTCCCAGACGTTCTGATTAGAGATTAATCACATCCTGAAGCTTCCAAAGCAGTGACACACCAGTCAGAAAACACAGACACACACAACCACACCTCCTAAACTAATTTACAACCAAGGCTTGGCACTGTGTCAGTCAGCTGGGATGGGGGGTTCGGTACCACAGATGTAAACACAAGCTTCCATCTGCTCCTGGATCCACATGAAACTAATCCTAGGTGTGTGTCGTGTTTTGAACCTGGCGAGAGAGAGAAATACAGAAAGAAAGCGAGAGAGAAGGGTTGGGCTCATTTCAAATTGATTTCAATTTACTTTTCAGTTTATTGAAAAGTCATTAAATTGTCATTTTAGTTTACTTCCTGAATTGACTGTCGTCAATACGAATTGAGCCCAACTCTGGCTGGCTGGCTGGCACAGACAGACAGACAAGGCTAGTGACTTGAAGGGGATTAAAGGTGCTACACCTAGAATTTCTAGGTTAATTGCAACAGCGCTAGGCTGCATTCAAAACAAATCTCCCCCGCATCTAATTTCCGTGTTAGGTGGAGACTTGCTTGAGCCTTTTACTTTCGGTTTTGGTTAAACAGCTGTCAAAACTATATTTTGTGTGATTGAAAATATATTTCAGAGCAATTTTGATGGTACAATGATTCCCTACAGTATTCAGTGCTTGTTTTCTCACATAAACTGAAATTGAGCGAACAGTGTACAATTTTAGCAGCCAGGAAATGACAGACCGATTTCTTCATGGCCACTTAATCCAATTCCCACTAGATAACACAGCCACAAAGTCAAAAAAAGCTTTCCCATTTTGATTACAGATGCCACACCGGTAGGAGAAATCAACAGGCAAATATCACAGCGGGAAGTAATACTGTGAAACACTATCATTGCAGTAACTACGAATATATTATGGACATTTTCTCAAATTAAAATTCTAAAACAAATCCTGTCTAGCACCTTTAAATGGGAGGATATTGTCTCAATTAGGCTACTATCTGACAAAATAAGTTTCAATACTCTTTGCACAAAGACAGACCCAGGCTGACCTTCTCCATCACCACTGGAGTGGAGATACACCAGATGTTAAGATGGCGCCGAAGAGGATGGCAGACGCTTTACATGCCCATGTATGATTCAACCATATATGCATCAGCAACCACAGCTAATGAAGTCACTGAAAACCTTAACAAAGAGTTGCAGTCTGTTTTGGAATGGGTGGCCAGTAATAAACTGGTCCTGAACATCTCTAAAACTAAGAGCATTGTATTTGGTACAAATCATTCCTTAAGTGCTAGACCTCAGCTGAATCTGGTAATGAATGGTTTGGCTGTTGAACAAGTTGAGGGGACTAAAATACACGGCGTTACCTTAGATAGTAAACTGTCATGGTCAAGACATATTGATTCAATGGTTGCAAAGATGGGGAGAGGTCTGGCCGTAATAAAGAGATGCTCTGCTTTTTTGAGACAAGGATTTCCCTACCGGCCAAACCCTCCCTAACCCGGACGACGCTAGGCCAATTGTGCGTCGCCCCACGGACCTCCCGGTCACGGCCGACAGAGCCTGGGCGCGATCCCAGAGTCTCTGGTGGCACAGCTGGCGCTGCAGTACAGCGCCCTTAGCCACTGCGCCACCCGGGAGGCCCTCTCTTGGCTAAGAGTTGAGGAGAGACTGACTGCATCACTTCTTCTTTTTATAAGAAACATTAATGTGTTGAAAATCACAACTTGTTTGCATAGTCAACTTACACACAGCTCTGACACACACTTATCGCACCAGACATGCCACCAGGAGTCTTTCATAGTCCCCAAATCCAGAGTAAATTCAAGAAAACGTACAGTATTATTTAAAGCCCTTATTGCATGGAACTTTCTCATATTGCTCAAAACGTCAAGCCTGGGCTCAAAAAAACAGATAAAGCAACACCTCACGGCACAACGCCGCTCCCCTATTTGACCTAGATAGTGTGTGTGTATGCATTGATATGTAGGCTGCATGTGCCTTTTTAAAAATGTATGTAGTTCTGTCCTTGAGCTGTTCTTATCTAATGATGTTCTGTATTATGTCATTCTGTTTTATGTTTCATGTTTTGTTTGGACCCCAGGAAGAGTAGCTGCTGCTTTTGCAACAGCAAATGGGGATCCTAATAAAATACCAATTGTGCTATTATGTTCGATTTGTTGCCCAGATCCCCGCCATTTGCGTGAAGAAAAGACAGAGGAAAAGAGGACGCAGATCAGGCTGCCTTTTGACAATCCGTAGGCGAGTGAGTAAACTCTCACTGCCACCCGTTTTACTTGACAACAAACAATCATATCTTATGTTTCACCAAGTGGTGGCTGAACGACGACACGGAAAATATAAAGCTGGACAGATTTTCAACGCACCTGCAGAACAGAGAAGCTACAGTTGAAGTCGGAAGTTTTTCAACCACTCCACAAGTTTCTTGTTAACAAACTATAGTTTTGGCAAGTTGGTTAGGACATCTACTTTGTGCATGACACAAGTCATTTTTCCAACAATTGTTTACAGACTATTCTATTATAATTCACTGTATCACAATTCCAGTGGGTCAGAAGTTTACAAACACTAAGTTGACTGTGCCTTTAAACAACTTGGAAAATTCCAGAAAGTGATGGCATGGCTTTAGAAGCTTCTGATAGGCTAATTGACATCATTCGTGTCAATTGGAGGTGTACCTGTGGATGTATTTCAAGGCCTACCTTCAAACTCAGTGCCTCTTTGCTTGACATCATGGGAAAATCAAATGCAATCAGCCAAGACCTCATTCAACAAATGGTAGACCTCCACAGGTCTGGTTCATCCTTGGGAGCAATTTCCAAATGCCTGAAGGTACCACGTTCATCTGTACAAACAATAGTACGCAAGTATAAACACCATGGGACCACGCAGCCGTCATACCGCTCTCCTAGAGATGAACGTACTTTGGTGCAAAAAGTGCAAATCAACCTTGTGAAGATGCTGGAGGAAACAGGTAAAAGAGTATCTATATCCACAGTAAAACGAGTCCTACATCGACATGACCTGAAAGGCCACTCAACAAGGAGGAAGCCACTGCTCCAAAACCGCCATAAAAAAAGCCAGACTACGGTTTGCAACTGCACATGGGGACAAATATAGTACTTTTTGGAGAAATGTCCTCTGGTCTGATGAAACAAATGGGCCAAAATTCACCCAACTTATTGTGGGAAGCGTGTGGAAGGCTATCCGAAACGTTTGACCCAAGTTAAACAATTTAAAGGCAATGGTACCAAACACTAATTGAGTGTATGTAAACTTCTGACCCACTGAGAATGTGATGAAAAATAAAAGCTGAAATGAATCACTCTACTACTATTCTGAAATTTCACATTCTTAATTTAAAGTGGGGATCCTAACTGACCTAAGACAGGGAATTTTTATGAGGATTAAATGTCAGGAATAGTTCAAAACTGAGTTTAAATGTATTTGGCTAAGGTGTATCTAGACTTCCGACTTCAACTGTATAAATGTTGTCCTGAAGTGTCTGCCCAGATTGACAGAAGGGTCTGGACCTCCTCAAAGGACCAAGGAACCGACTTTTTAGTTCTTTGCCGCAACAGTATACATTTATCTGTTGATTGATTGAAGAAGCTGACAACTGGTTGCTTAGCAACTGTGTTTGCCAACTTGAGAACAACGTCACTGGCCTGAATCTTAATCGGGCTAGCATCAGTTGTGAAACTGGGCTGCACTGGCCAGGGTTTCCTCCGACCCAGCTCTAATTTGAGAATTACATTCAAGCCAGCTCAAATTTGGCCTTAATTCAAATGCCAATGAAAAGGGGGCTTAGGTGTCAAAATACACATCTCCTCATATACATATTTCCTCACTGTACAGGTTCAACGAATACCAGGTTTAGGCTAAGGAATAAACTGTGTACTATTTGGGGAGTGACTAAAACGCATCCTAACTTGGTCACGGTCAAACCAAAAGTCACTGGACATTTTCTAGAACTCAGACAACAGGCTACTGTGCATGCTGTGAGCAGTGCTCAAGGACAACTTCCCCACAAATACTCCTAAAGACAAACAATAACAATGAGGACACAGACAAGGCATGCAGACACCACTATAGATATCACAAGATGCATGGCAAAACAGATGCAGTTCAGGGTGGATGAGAATGACTTACCATGGCCTGCCCTGAACAACTTGTTCAACCATAGAGCCACTGAACAACTTGTTATTCCATTTCCATGGACAAATGTATGTTTCAACATTGGTTACACGCTGCGTCTGTCAGTGCAGATCGGTAGAATTCAGAGGGCAACTTAGCAACAACAGATCGGTACTGCTTCAACAGCTGACAAAGACACATATGGGTATGGTTTCAAGGCTGCCAAAAACACAACCCTACTGAGCATCACAGGAACCAGTGCACCAAACTGCATTAGGCTGGCATTCCATGCATAAATAAATAAAATGTGTAGCCTACATTAAAGGCAGTAAATTAATACAATGAACATGGTCAGATAGCTCTAGTTGAATATAGCAGTGGCTATTAGATTTATGCCATTTGGATACATTGTATCCATATACAGGTGATTCTCATGAAACCAGTTTTAAACATGTCTGTAGCAAATAGAGTTACAAAACCTATGATGCATTTGCAAAAATCAACTATCATTCTGCAGACTAAGATGTCTAGTTTTTGGCAAAGTGCAATATGTAACTTTTTGGTGACCTGACCAAATTCACATAGAAATGTGTGTTATAGATCTGTCATTCTCATTGAAAGCAAGTCTAAGAAGCAGTAGATATGTTCTATGTGCACTATTTCTATGTTTCGCTTTGTGTCTTTTACTTTCGGTTGTGTACACCAGCTTCAAAACAGCTGAAAATACAATATTTTTGGTTATGGAAAATATGTTTCACAGCAGTTTAGATGGTACAATGATTCTCTACACTATACTTGCTTGTTTTGTCACATAAAATGCGACCGGATTAAATTATCGGGTCATTCTATACAATTTTACTTGATAAAAAAAATACTTTGAATAAAAGACTAAATAAGTTGCTGTAGTTAGTCTATAAATCATAGTTTAATGTCAACTATTATTTGAAAAAAATATCATTCAGTATTTATCACGTAAAAACACTGTCTGTGAACATGTCTCATTACCGTAACACTTTTTCAAGTAAAAACTAAGGTTCTACTCAACATTTCTTGATGCATCATCGAGAGGAGTAGTCTTTAGATGAGCATAAGTTAGTGTATTCGCTTAAATTCGCTGGTTCACCAACTACTTCTCAGAGAGAGTTCAGTGTGTCAAATCGGAGGGCCTGTTGTCCGGACCTCTGGCAGTCTCTATGGGGGTACCACAGGGTTCAATTCTCGGGCCGACTCTTTTCTCTGTACATATCAACGATGTTGCTCGTGCTACTGGTGATTCCCTGATCCACCTCTGGAAATACCTAGGTGTCTTGCTAGACTGTAAGCTCTCCTTCCAGACTCATATTAAACATCTCCAATCCAAAATTAAATCTAGAATCGGCTTCATATTTCGCAACAAAGCCTCCTTCACTCACACCGCCAAACATACCGTAAAACGTAAAACTGACTATCCTACCGATCCTCGACTTCGGCGATGTCATTTACAAAATAGCTTCCAATACTCTACTCAGCAAACTGGATGCAGTCTATCACAGTGCCATCCATTTTGTTACCAAAGCCCCTTATACCACCCACCACTGCGACCTGTATGCTCTAGTCGGCTGGCCCTCGCTACATATTCGTCGCCAGACCCACTGGCTCCAGGTCATCTATAAGTCTATGCTAGGTAAAGCTCCGCCTTATCTCAGCTCACTGGTCACGATAACAACACCCACCCGTAGCACGCGCTCCAGCAGGTATATCTCACTGGTATATCTCACTATATCTCATCCCCAAAGCCAACACCTCCTTTGGCCGCCTTTCCTTCCAGTTCTCTGCTGCAAATGACTGGAACGAATTGCAAAAATCGCTGAAGCTGGAGACTTATATTTCCCTCACTAACTTTAAACATAAGCTATCTGAGCAGCTGCAGCTGTACATAGCCCGTCTGCAAATAGCCCACCAAACCTACCTACCTCATCCCCATATTGTTTTTATTTACTTTCTGCTCTTTTGCATACCAGTATATTTCTACTTGCACATCATGATCTGCACATCTATCACTACAGTGTTAATTTTCTAAATTGTAATTACTCCGCTACTATGGCCTATTTATTGCCTTACCTCCTCACGCAATTTGCACACACTGTATATAGACTTTATTTTATTTCTATTGTGTTGACTGTACGCTTGTTTATTCCATGTGTAACTCTGTGTTGTTGTTTGTGTCGCACTGCTTTGCTTTATCTTGGCCAGGTCGCAGTTGTAAATGACAACTTGTTCTCAACTAGCCTACCTGGTTAAATAAAAGGTCAAATAGAAAATATATATATATATTTTTTTTTTCTGACTTTAGAAGAGGTTCTTATTCTCAAACACCCCCTTTACCTCACTTGGCCTTCTCATTACCAAAACGGCTAAAAAGTTCAAATAGGGAAAAAGTAAGAAGCATTACCTTACCAACATTAAGGCATAAATGGGCTTTAGTGATGTGGTCAATTGTTTGTTGACTCATAACGGCCCTCCTATTATTTGCAGATTGAGCTTGGGCCTCATGGCACGAAATACACATTTATCATTACCACATCATTTTTTTAGGTCCGTTTCGTTAATGAGAACCTTAATTTCGGTAAAGATACTAAGCTAATTGTAATGTACAGTCAATGGGTGTGCTGTGCTGGTAACTTTCTTTACTTACTAGGACCACTTCTTAAACCTATTGTATAGATATTTTTGTAAAACAACAGTTATTTGATTAAGTAGGGTTTGTTATGGAAAATGGGCTTTAAGCCACAATGGGCTGGATATCCCCCATTTCGACATGTGTATCTGTTTTCACACTTGTTTGATATTCCAAAACAGTTTTTAGTCCATATCTCACGTATTTAGATACTTTATAGGCATATTGTGTTATGCTGTTTGCCCATAGGATTCCATTCAATCCATAAATATACCTAAAATACCTTTCAACCACAAATATCCACATCCTAATAAACCAATATTACCTGTAATTACCTTGGATAAAAAAATATATATATTAAGTCACTTTATTAAGATTTAAATCCACTTTTGGATGCAGTAACTTTACTTATGTATTTTTGTAAATTGCATTAAGATCTGTGATTTTAAACAGAACCAAAATGTAGGGTTCAAATAAGGAAATGAGTCAATTGAAATAGTCATTAGGCCCTAATCTATGGATATCACATGACTGGGAATACAGACACGCATCTGTAGCTTAAAGACACCAATACAAAAAAAGTAGGGTCGTGGATCAGAAAACCACTCAGTATCTGGTGTGACCACCATTTGCCCCATGCAGGGCGACACCTCTCCTTCACATAGTGTTGATTAGGCGGTTGATTGTGGCCTGTTAAATGTTGTCCCACTCCTCTTCAATGGCTGTGCAAAGTTGCTGGATAAAACATGCTCAGTGTCTGGTTACATGTCTGGTGAGTATACAGGCCATGGAAGAACTTGGACATTTTCAGCTTCCAGGAATTGTGTACAGATTCTTCCGACATGGGGCTGTGCATTATAATGCTGAAACATGAGGGGATGGCGGCAGATGAATGGCACGACAACGGGCCTCAGGATCTCGTCACCATATCTCTGTGCATTCAAATTGCCATTGATAAAATGCAATTGTGTTCGTTGCATGTAAGATAAGCATTCACAATAACACGGGATACCCTTACAAAACTGCAGTACAATGAAATAATGGTTGTTTTATTAATGATATCTGGATTTCTTGCTGTGTGTGTTGGCTTCTAATTGTAATATTTTGTCGTGTTAGCTAATTGCACTGTTTATTGTGCTGCACATTTTCTTCTGTTCCACTAAATGCTGTTTTGATGTTCTATTATGACTTTTTTCAGAATTTAACAAATATTACATAGGCCTGCCTATGTCTTTTATTTCAATAGCCTACTACAATCCACCAGGATTTACAAAACTACATTTTTAATCGCATTTATTTCCATCAATAATTATTCCAAAGTTATTGCACCTGAATTTGACCCTGAAAATATGACAATTATATTTCTCCTTAAAGCTTTTAATAAATGAACATAATGCATGCAGTAATTGGACTTTCATTTCAGTAGCTAAATAAGGAGGTAGGCATATCAGTTCCAGCAAAAGCAATTAAATATTTATTTTCACTAACCCGTAGTAGTTGGCGGAAGTACACCAATAGGTGTAGTCTGCCATAAAACCTTAAAGATAACGAAGCTAAAACTTGAATTGGAATCTGTGTCTCACGCGCAGCAAAAGATCTCTGCGCTCAGGCAGCCTGCTTGAGAGCAGCTGTCAACATTCCATATGGCAGTTGGGCCAGGGCGCCCGGTAAGCTACACATCAACACAGCTGGAAAACCACAACAGGTTCTCGAAATTTACACAAGAAACGTATAAAAAATATTTGACTGCTAAGTGGTAGTCCCCTGTTCTCCTGCATTCTTGTTACACTTTTGCAAGTAAAGCAGCATTGTGTTGGGGAGAAGAACATCAAGGAATGATTTGAGCTTGCTACACTTTGATTTATTTTAATGATAGTAAATGTGTGTGTGTCAGTGGAGGCTCCTCAGAGGAGGAAGGGGAGGACCATCCTCAGTGAGTTTCATAAAAATAAGAATAGTTAAACATTTTAAAAGTTATCCTTTTTAGATAAAAAATATATTCACATCACCAAATAATTGATTAAAACACACTGTTGAAGGTCTACAGAAGCCTCAACAGCAATCTGTATGGTAGCGACTGTGTAGCCGGAGGACAGCTAGCTTCCGTCCTCCTCTGGGTACATTGACTTCAATACATTCTCACCCCCTTCCATATACTTACACAGTAATAATGGCAAGTTCCTGAGGACGTCCTCCAACCTATCAAAACTCATGCAGCATGAACTGACATGTTGCCCACCCAATCAAAGAATCAGAGAATGAATCTAGTACTGAAAGCATAAGATACAGCTAGCTAGTACTGAAAGCATAAGCTACAGCTAGCTAGGACTGCAATGCATAAAATGTGGTGAGTACTTGAGCCAGAGAGAAAGACAATACTTGAACAGGTTTGAACAAATTAATTTCCAAAATTAAGAAGCAAGCTGGTTTTTTCCCCAGAAAAGCTGATAGCTAGTTTAGCCTACTCAAAATCCCTGCTCAAACAGAGGGGTGATGTGTTAGCTAGCTGGCTATGACTATCCAACACAATTTATTGCCACCGGGGCCCGACAGTGTAAGTGCTAAACTACTTAGTGATTGCACACTAACTTTACTGCATGATTGTAGCAGGTTTACTAATGTCGTAGGCTAGGTTGTAGCAACCTCATGACGGGTACAGGGAAAATGAGAGAATCATGTAGTAGCCTAAGCCTAACGCTGTTACATTTAACTCGGTGAATGGAATATCAATGACAGTCATCCAATATGCTGTAATAGAAATAAGGCCATGCTGATGAAAAGTAAAAATCGTCCTCCCTCATCTTTAATGGCACCGACAGCCACTGGTGTGAGTGAGTGAGTGAGTGAGTGATCACAATAAGTTTAGAAAAAACATTGTCATGTCAACGTTGTCATGCTAACTATGTGTGTATCTGTGTGAGAGGAAGGAGAGATGATTATGATCACAATAACTTATAAAAAAAGATTGTCATCATGTCAACATTGTGTCATGTTAGCTGTGTGTGTGTGTGTGTGTGTGTGTGTGTGTGTGTGTGTGTGTGTGTGTGTGTGTGTGTAAGAGAGAGAACATGAATACACAGAACATTGATTGTTTGTGTTGCGTAAGAACGTAAACTAGGATAATTCTTGAAACTTCTACCCCCAATATGGATGTGAAGATTTTCTTGATTCATTAGAGATCCTTGTAACTTGGGATATTTTATATTTGAGAATAACATACATTTTGCCAATACCTGCTCCCCATCAACACGCATTCTAATGTTACACCGATCAACTGCCTTTGTCAATTCTTTATTCTCTGTTTTTGCAGGAATCTTCTAGCTTGGATGGAAGGATGGAGGAGGGAATAAAGGGAATGAGTACAGAAGTTATCCAGCCTGCAGACTAAGAAACGTAAATAGCCTATGCTTGGCTGTCTATGCCTCTCCGTCTGTCTGACCTGACTGCCAGATTGCTGAAGAACCGTTTTGGAACCCTTTTTTTTCTAAGAGTGTAATGTAAGTAGATCCAATCGAAATAGCACCGCTTCTAATAATATAACATTGTAAAGCAAATCAAATCCAATTTTAACTCGCCTTTTTTCCCCCCAGGTGCAAAACCCTTGTGTCCTGATTTAACAGACACCTCCCTTGGTGAGCAATGTTCTCTCTAAACTGTTGCCCGGAGACTGTCGGGAGCGCAGAAGAAATATCAGCCAACAGAGAGAAGCACGAGATTGAACTTCACTCAAATTCCTAGAGTTTTCCCTGTTAATTAACACCATCAATGTGTTCTGTTACTGTGGCTATTGTAATCGAATCAAAGCAATATTAGCAACTTTCAATGCAACATGCCAAAACAAAACAAACTATTTAAGAGATGTTGTTGTAGGCAGAAGGCATCGGAGCAGGATTCTATTGGGCATGACTCAGCCTGTACTATACACAGACCAATGTGGCATAACCAATCAGAGCTGCAGTAGACCTATATGCAAATAGATAATTGCCATATAGATCTGTGGTGTTAACTTTTATCTGAACTGTGTTGACAGCTGTGGTCTGAGTAGATGTACTTGTTTTGAGATCAAAGCATGAGCTGCATGTAGCCATGTGTCCACATTTTGTTCATAATTTGTAGTCAGCAATGGGGGAGGGATTACTTCCTACAAGATCTCAAAATGTGTGCATTTCTAGACATCTTTGAAAGGCAGGTCAGGTAAAGAGCTTTTTTTGTCTTAAAGGGGCAGTGTTGTATTTTGAGACAGGCTTGAATAAGCTAAGTAGCCAATAGGCAGAGGGTAGCATAATTTGTCTGAATCTTTGTAATAATGGTATGGGAATAATAATGCATTTTATTTTGTAAATTGTTTTCTTGCATCAAACAACAACATTTTCAGTTACCTCCTTGTCTGAAGGACAAGTGGATAAACAGGTTAATGTCTAGCCCTGCATGTTTTTTTTCCCAAAAGTCTCATAATTTAGAACACCACACATTGGCTGCTACTGTAAGCTGAATGTTAAAATGTTACGGGATGCATTTCTTTATTGTTTTTGATGATAGACCACTCTGTTAGGCCTACATTGTGATCAAATAGCCAATGTAGCCTATCTGGCCATTGTTAAAACTGTAACTTAAAATGGGTACAGCCTCAGTGTTCACAGCAAAAGCACGCTGGAAGTTCATTCAAGTTTGCACTCAGCAGACCTGAAATTTGCTCAGTGCCGGATTTTATTTTTTTAGGTAACATTGTTGGTGAGTCATGTACAGTTTCTCCAATTTCTCTCTGTCGCTCACTCAAACACGTGTGCAGTTGCAGAGAAGAGGACGAGATTTGCCAATTACACCCATTTCTAACACTATTTGTTGCATTTAATGATATGACAGACATCACTTTTGAACAATATAATATTTTATTGTCTTTACACATACTTACATTTAACTTTCTTTTTTTAAGACTGCCAAGCTATCCTGAATTGGGGCACCTCTGTCTGGGACAATGTCCTCAGGATTAGGCAGCGGAGTGTTTATAAAAAGCGTTTAGAATAGTAAATGTAATAAAATAAAGCAAAATGTGACCATTTAGAGAAGAGTTAAACATTTTCATTATCCAACTACTGTCTCATTTTTATATCCTCTCCCTTCAAAATGTTTCAGATTCATGACCAATTAATTTATGTCCGACTTCAATATGTAGGGACCGAGGAGCAAACATGCCTTTGCTACCCCTTTTAGTAGATTCTGACTGTTAAAATATATTTTACTGTGCGTTACTGTCATGTCGTGTCCTGCATGCCAACACTGTTTTTTTTTAATGCTCACAGTAAGTGTCATGAAAAGCCAGAAAACTCAGGAGATTGATGTGTTGGGGGCCCTCTGGAAAGTCCCGAAATATGCCCCTGAGCCGTGTTGGTGAAGGAAGCAAAGCATGTATATAAGCAAGTTGCACTTTTTTAAAGACATCTCGAAGCTATAACTGCCACAAAATACTTTAAATAGTACCATGCAAATGCTTCTAGCCAGCTGAGTCCACAAATATTTTTTCAAGAATGTCCTTTCCTAGTTTGCTTATAAAATCTCAAAAGTATAAAGTTGTAATGCGCTGATTCTCTTCACTGCAGATCTGAGCCATCACACGACTCTTCAAGAAGGCCACTACGCTCCAGATCACCATCTGTGCTCAGGGGTCCTCGATGAGGATCTACCCCATCACACCACTCGTATTAATCAAATAAAACAATGGGCCTTTATATACTCACAGTATTTCTATGCATGTCATTTCTGTTGATGAATTATGAAACAATTACTGTACACAGATGTGTGAAATTGTGATGTAGATTTGTTTTTGTCATTGCTTGATACATTTTAAATGTAAAAAATTTTGCAGATTAACTTCAAATCGGTGACTATGGAAACAAATAGAAATGTAATGAACAATGTTTTTAATATCCAACTTTGTCCTCGGCAATACTTTTTACAGTAACCTCTTCGAAAAAAAAGAGGTGCTGTCTAGAACCTAAAAGGGTTATTTGGCTTTCCCCATAGGAGAACCCTTTGAAGAATCCTGTTTGGCTCCTGGTAGAACCCTTTTGGTTTCAGGTACTGTAGAACCCTTTTGGTTTCAGGTACTGTAGAACCCTTTTGGGTTCTATGTAGGACCCTTTCCACAGAGGGTACTACATGGAAACCAAAAGGGTTCTATGTGGAACCAAAAAGCTTCTCCCTAGAACTAAAAAGGGTTATTTTATAGAGACAGCTGAAGAACCGTTTTGGAACCCTTTTATCTAAGAGTGTAGTAATAAGCTGTAGTCAGGTAGTCATTACCAGGTTATGAGGAGGTCTTAACTATGACCAGTAGGCTACATAATATAGCATATAAAATAGTGGTAAGAATTATGACCAGCTGGTCAGATAGAGATCACAAATATATCCAACTGGTGGTATGGCGGTCTGAAAAATACGTTAAAAAACGTCATTTTCCAACCAGTTTGCGACCAGAATAAGACATGATGTCTTTCAACCAGGGTTTGCCCACTGGGTAGGCTCCTTAAGAGTATGTCTTGGGCTAGCTCATGACATGCAAAGTGTGTATTCCCGTTATACGGATTTCCTCTGCATAATATTGATGTGTAGCCTATCTGCATTTCTCACTGGATCACCCAGCTACGTTTGCAGGTTGCGTCCTCAGATCCTCGGTGAAAATGTCGAGGGTTAATTTGATTTGTTTCAGCCCACATCCATGCGAAAGCTTCCGATTGCAGTGTAAAAATCTAACTCACATTCACAGCTACTGTTCACTGCACAACCGTAGCGTTCAACCCACTGACATTATAGATTCAGCCCCAAAAGGAACATCATTAGAAATTACAGTGAAAGAGACGCAACTGTGCTGTCATTGCAAACGCGCACTCGAAACCAACTGCGTGTTTCATCACTCCAAAACAGGGGTCAATGCGAGCTACCAGGCTAAATATAGCAACGTAGTTATAACACATTATGCGACAGATACATCCACAATACTAATGAAAATGGTAAACATACGAAAACCAGGAGCATATTTAAACATCAAAAACCTATGCGGCGATCTACTGCACACTCCCCGGTATTTCTAGCCTAGATTACGAATGTGGGTCACCAGGCCTTTTGAAACAAGCTTGCATAGCTAAGAAATAAATGCCTCGGTTTACTCCTCTTCAATATAACTGTGTCTACATATAAACCTATGACAGGCGCGTTTCCAAATTAAGTGGATTTTGTCGGTTAAAAGGTCATTCTTACCTTGTCTGTTCACCGTTCATCTGGATTTCCCTGCTTCTTGTTTTGCTTTAGCTGGCCGCGTTGAGTTGAACTCATAGAGAATGATAGAGGCCTCTAGTGGTCAAAAGGCGGTATTAGCATGGGCAGAGCCATTGAGGACTTCCACCATTTTAATGTAGTCAACTGGGTGGCCGATCCCTCCTGGTGGGGTTTTCACTAGTTACCACAGCCACAAAGTCTAAATGGCTATATGGTTGAAATGAATGAAACAAACATTTGCTTTTTGGTCTTCATGGTGGGGTTAGGATTGGGCATAAGGATAGCAATGTGGTTAAGGTTAGGTTTAACATCTTATTATAAGAAGAAACATTTTAGAAATATGCAGACTTTGTGACTGTGGTAACGAGTGACGACCCTCCTGTTGACCCTGTTGAAGTCATGTCCAACTGGGTCATCAGGGGGGATCAGTCAATCGTAAATAAGAAAATGTACTACTTCAAAATGGAGATTGCCTCAATGGCGCCTCCCATTCTGTCACAGACGCTCTAATAGCACACGTACAACAATAAGTCCTCTATATATCTCTATGGTTGAACTGGATTTCAAATAAACAGCAGGGTCTACCTAGATCTCTTGACGCGCATGCGCAGTTTTTACCGAGCAATACATTTGACACGAACAAACTCGTATATAGCCACGTGCCCATTCACAATTTTCATGCGAGTAAAGTCATAGGCAACTGCATAATTTTTTTTTTTAATCACGACAGCTGTGATGGAAACGGGAAGTTTCGGTACAATTTTATAAATGCCGACAGATAGGCCTACTTTCTTCGTTCAATATTGTGCGATATTTTTGTATCTGTAAAATTAATGATGCTTGAAATGCGGTGGCAACGCCTTTATGCGCAGGAATTGATATAATAACTATCATATCGAAGTAAATTTGGAATCACGAAGTGGTCCTCCCACCATATATGACTCACTGGAATCACGAGATTATATGTGGTCCTCTCACTACGATTGACTGGCGGGAATATGCACATATTTATTTTAACCGGATCTGAGAATATTACCATGAAAATCAGTCGCCAATTGCATGGCAATTTAGCTCCTACCTCTAAAATATTGTAAGACGTTTGAAGTATGTTGCGATAAACATTCTAATTAATTGTATTTCACTCGAATAATAACACAATGCCTACAGCTCAACAACCATACATATAATTGTTGTTAAAACATTTTTTTTGGGGGGGGGGGGGGGGGGGGGGGCGGTAGCCTACCCTACATTTTGGAAAAGAGTGCTCTGTGTATAGGCCAATCTACACAATTATGAATTTATGAAAGTAAATATGGTTAAATAGCTCTTAAAAATATAGTCCAATATTTGTCATGTTTAATAGTTTATATTAGTGGTTCATTATCTGACTGATCTAAAAGGGTGACACCTCTATATAATTTATTGCTACAGAGACCTGTTTCTCACAATAGCCTACAAACATTTGCGCCTTCAGTTATGTGAAAATGAGCAAACACAATCCTTTCGCTTTTCCTATTAGATGCTGTGAAGCGAACTTTATTTCGTGTATTTCATTTCAATAAACATGCAAGGTACTATTTTTGTTTCATAAGGATCTTTTTTTCTGTGGTTAGGTTTTTGGCTACTCGTGTTCCCTCTGAATTCTTGTTATACAACTGTTCAAAATCCTTGGCCTTCATGTGCCGCTCACTTCCTTGGCAGGGTGCCAATTAGGTCAAACTCACGAACCAATCAACCTTCATTGTGCACGCGGGAAAATAAATTATTGACAGCTGATGTGTTGAATCACTGGATTGTGTTCTTGAATGATAGGATTTATGTCATACAACCAAACAGCCATTTCAATTTCAGTCCCGTGCACCCCACCTTGGTTTCTACGGTTAAAAGCAAACGCAATTAAACGCGTTTTCTTTCCGTATTTAAATGTCCGGTATCCAACTGTGGCAGTGGCAGCAAGAAAACGTTCATGGTTATAAATGTATCCAGTCATGCAGCTAACGTTACACTTGTTTACTTCTCTCATCATATCGAGCCTACAGCTTTTGAAACTTTGTGGTCATCAACACCATGTGTCCAACCTTCCACAAAAAACACTGGACCTCATCAATATTTTTTATTTATTTGATTTAATATGGGTGGGTATAATTTGAGGAACATTCCTCAAATTATACCCACCTATTTAATATTTATTTAACACATATGCCCCTGTGTTACGGGATGTGGGAGCCATGGATCATCATGATCATATGACAGAAGAACAAGCAGAGGTAATTGTTTGATTTGTAATTTCATACGTTTATTATTTGTATACAATAGGCCTATCTCCTACAACACATTATCATTCCCATAATAGAGTCACTGTATTTTCTCAAAAGATCATCACTGAAGATACAGAGGTGATGTGGCTGTCTCAGATCCTTGTTATGCATCATGGCACCCCAATGTACGAGCCAGTGCCACCCTGGGCAAGGAGGCTTGCTGCTGTGAAGGAGATGGTGGCTGTACAGAAGATGCTCCTGTGGGAGGGCACAGCCATGAGTAGGGCGCAGAAGTAGAAGCTAGCCCTGGAGAATGATAAGTTTGCCATGAAAAAGCAAAAAATACTTGATTATTAATATCCTCAAATAAATCTGGTTTGATATCATACAGATGTCTTCTTGTCATGTGAATCTCCTCCTTATTGAATGTAGGCCAGCATTGCATCTACCAGCAGCATTGTGGTCAGCAGCAACATCCTGATCAGGTACAGCTGGTGGAATGCCAGGTATATTGGGATGTGGCATCAGGAAACACCAGTGGTGACTCGCTCAATAAAGAAGTGGTCAGATGACACAGATGCTAAGTTACAGGACTGTTTTGCTAGCACAGACTGGAATATGTTCTGGGAATTTCCGATGGTATTGAGGAGTACACCACATCAGTCACTGGCTTCATCAATAAGTGCATCGATGACGTCGTCCCCACAGTGACCGTACGTACATACCCCAACCAGAAGCCATGGATTACATGGAACCTCCCCACTGAGCTAAAGATTAGAGCTGCCGCTTTCAATGAGCGGGATTCTAACCCGGATGCTTATAAGAAATCCCGGTATGCCCTAAGACGAACCATCAAACAGGCAAAGAGTCAATACAGGATTAAGATTGAATCGTACTGCACCGGCTCTGATGCTCCTCGGGTGTGGCAGGGCTTGCAAACTATTATGGACTACAAAGGGAAGCACAGCTGCGATCTGCCCAGTGACACAAGCGTACCAGACAAGCTAAATTACTTCAATGCTCACTTCGAGGCAAGTAACACTGAAGCATGCATGAGAGCATCAGCTTTTCCGAACGACTGTGGGATCACACTCTCTGTAGCCAATGTGAGTAAGACCTTTAACAGGTCAACATTCACAGACGGATTATCTGGACATGTACTCTGAGCATGCTCTGACCAACTGGCAAGTGTCTTCACTGTCATTTTCAACCTGTCCCTAAATGAGTCTGTAATACCAACATGTTTCAAGCAGACCACCATAGTCCCTGTGCCCAAGAACAGTAAGGTAACCTGCCTAAATGACTATCGACCCATAGCATTCACGTCTGTAGCCATGAAGTGCTTTGAAAGGCTGGTCATGGCTCACATCAACACCATTATCCAAGAAACCCTAGACCCTCTCAAATTTGCATACCGCCCCAACAGATCCACAGATGATGAAAACTATATTGTACTTCACACTGCCCTTTCCCACCTATTCATTGACTACAGCTCAGTGTTCGACACCATAGTGCCCTCAAAGCCCATCACTAAGCTAAAGACCCTGGGACCATAACCCTCCCTCTGCACCTGGATCCTGGACTTCCTGGCGGGCCACCCACAGGTGATATGGGTAGGTAACGACACATCTGCCACGCTGATCCTTAACACAGGGGCCCTTCAGGGGTGTGTGCTCAGTCCCCTCCTGTACTCCCTGTTCACCCATGACTGCATGGCCGGTCATGACTCCAACACCATCATTACGTTTACAGACGACACAACAGTGGTATGCCTGATCATCGAAAACAATGAGACCGTCTATAGGGACATGGTCAGAGACCTGACCATGTGGTGAAAGGATAACAATCTCTCCCTCATCGTGATCAAGAAAAAGGAGATGATTGTGGACTATAGGAAAAGGAGGACCGAGCACACCCTCATTCTCATCGACAGGGCTGTAGTGTGGCATGTTGAGAGTTCCAAGTTCCTTGGTGTCCACATCACCAACAAACTATCATGGTCCAAACACACCAAGACAGTTGTGAAGAGAGCAGGGCAAAGCCTATTCCCCCTCAGGAGACTGAAAAGATCTGGCATGGGTCCTCAGATCCTCAAAAACTGCTACAGCTGCACCATCGAGAGCATCGAGAGCATTTAACCAGCCAGTGGTTGCATCACTGGCTGGTATGGCAACTGCTAGTCCTCCAACCGCAAGGCACTACAGTGGGTAGTGCGTACGGCCCAGTTAATCACTGCGGCCAAGCTTCCTGTCATTCAGGACCTCTATACCAGGCAGTGTCAGAGGAAGGCCCTAAAAATTGCCAAAGACTCCAGCCACCTGTTCTCTCTGCTACCGCATGGCAAGCGGTACTGGAAGTCTAGGTCTAGGTCCAAAAGGCTTCTAAACAGCTTCTACCCCCAAGCCATAGGACTCCTGAACACCTAATCAAATGACTACCCAGACTCTTTAACTGATATATTTTTTACTTAACACTTATTTTTCTTGAAACTGCATTGTTGGTTAAGGGCTTTTAAGTAAGCATTTCACTGTAAGGTCTACCTACATCTGTTGTGTTTGGCGCATGTGACAAATAAAATTTGATTTGATTTTTTATTTTTTTATGCAGATGTTGTGCAAGATACATGCCAATGTTATGATTTTGCATGTTTTTTCTGGGCTGTATAAAATAACTCCCCAGTGCGGTCAATGCCTGTCTTTTTCTAGTTCCTGTTTTCTAGTTTTCCAGATTTTGACCATTCTGCCTGCCCTGAGCCTGCCTGCCGTTCTGTACCATTGTCACACCACCCTGGATTGTTGACCTCTGCCTACCCTGACCCCGAGACTGCCTGCTGTTCTGTACATTATGGACTCTGATCTGGATTACTGACCTCTGCCTACCCTGACCCCGAGACTGCCTGCTGTTCTGTACGTTATGGACTCTGATCTGGATTACTGACCTCTGCCTACCCTGACCCCGAGACTGCCTGCTGTTCTGTACGTTATGGACTCTGATCTGGATTACTGACCTCTGCCTGCCCTTGACCTGTCATTTTGCCTGCCCCCTGTTCTAGTAATAAACGTTTGTTACTTCAACACTGTCTGTATCTCTGTCTTCTCCTGAAACGTGATAGAATCTGGATTTTAGGACTCTGATAGATCTCTCTACTAGACTTCTTGTTTTCATCAAAGCATGGTTGTAGTTCTCATTGTGTCATTGTTAGTGTGTAGCACTGGTGTTATGAGCCATGTTTTTTGTCCATAGCCACTATCACCTAAAAAAACCTAAATACTAAGTAGTAAATTGATATCATAAGAAGAAACACTTTTTTAAGTGTGCTTTGGACCACACAACAATTACACAGTTAAATGGTATCAGGTGAAGGAAAGAAAGGGTTAGTGATTTCTTTACATAATAGCCATCCACCAGGAATGTGCCATTCCTCAATCTTGGCTCCCAGGGCTGAATTTGATCAAATTAAGGAGTCGTGTGCTCCAGGACCATTTGGCAACAGCATTTGTGAAGGCTAGTGTGACATCGCACACTACTTGGACATTGATAGAGTGGAAGTTACTTTGAATAACATACATATCCTCCTCTTCACGTGGACCCTATCAGGTAGAACATTATACTCATAAGGCCTACTGAAATAATACATTTTGGTGGGGTGCAAACTTGACTTATGCATCATTGTCACTGACCTTTTTTGCCACATGGGTCCAATCCACTGCACCAAGGACATTGGGGAAGTTAGCCACCTCAAAAATGTTTTGTTTGGTGCTTATTTGTTCAGCTGCAGTTGATGGGAACTTGATAAATCTTCGTACATGACGACACAGTGCATCACGCACACTGCACTAACCACCCGACTCACAGAGGACTGCAAGCAAGGCTTGAAAGGATCCCGATTCTAGGAATCTCCGGGCTATCATGATTTGAATGATGATTGGAAGAGGGCATGATCTCATGGTCTTTCTTTTTAAGTTTTCATTTAGGCCAGCCAAGTGTTGTGGTAGTCGATATTGCCTCAGTAGAACATGGTCAGGGACATATAGAGGATCCATCCAATCCCGTAGGGGCTTCTGTGAGTTCTCTTCTCTCTAGCCGCTGTGCAAAGAACATCCATCCTTCAAAGTATCATCGTAAGCTTTGAATCACTAAATATTCATGTTTGATTATTACTGTTTTGGACTAGAGAGAAAACAGTCCTTCCCGATTAATTTGGAGGTAGCTAAGGGTGTTTTCAGACTTGGTCCCTTTCAGACAATTTTTGTGAACTCTGTGCCATTCGCTGATGATTTTTTCCTGTGTGAACCCTCCAATGTATCTCAGACCCCTCAAAAGAACCCCCGAAGCGAACTGAACTGAGACCATCTCGAGAGGTGGTCTGAATTCGGTTCGCTAGAGTTCCCTTTTTTAGGGCAATGTGAACACTAAGCTCCCCAGATTCGCTTGTCATTATTTCCGCAGCAGACAATAAAATACTGAAACACCGTTTCTCCTGCCATAACCCTCACATTGGTGCCACAAAAGAGGGGAAATGATGAGCAGGTTCTCCGAAAAATGTGTGTGGTTTTGGGATATTGTTTAGCAATTGTCAAGGATGCACAGAAATTCCAAAATGTGTTTTTAGTTCAGATTATTAATTTGAAATGTGTGTGTTATAAAGATATGTCCATAAACTGTTTATTCGCTTGTGGGGTTTGAATAGTGTGAGAAGATGACAACATATTTGGTGAGAATCACAACATAGGATACAAAATCAATTCTAGCTCTTAAAGAGGCAGGAGCCTACATTTGGTGTACAGATCTGGGGAAGGGTACCAAAAAATGTCTACAGTATGGCCTCCATCATTCTTAAATGGAAGAAGTTTGTTACCACCAACACACTTCCTACAGCTGGCCGTCCAGCCAAACTGAGCAATCGCGGGAGAAGGGCCTTGGATAGGGAGGTGACCAAGTACCCGATGGTCACTCTGACACAGCTCCAGAGTTCCTCTGTGGAGATGGGGGAACCTTTCAGAAGGACAACCATCTATGCAGCACTCCACCAACCAGGCCTTTAAGGTAGAGTGGCCAGACGGAAGCCAGTCCTAAGTAAAAGGGACATGACAGGCCGCTTGGAGATTGCCAAAAAGTACCTAAATACTCTCAGACCAAGAGAAACAAGATTCTCTGGTCTAATGAAACCAAGATTGAACTATTTTGCCTGAATGCCAAGCGTCACGTCTGGAGGAAACCTGGCACCATCCCTACGGTGAAGCATGGTGGTGGCAGCATCATGCTGAGGGAATGTTTCTCAGCCACAGGGAGACTAGTCAGGATAGAGAGAAAGATGAACAGAGCAAAGTATAGAAAGATCCTTGATGACAAACTGCTCCAGAGCACTCAGGACCTCAGACTGGGGTGGTTCACCTTCCAACAGGACAACGGCTCTAAGCACACAGCAAAGACAACACAGGAGTGGCTTTGGGACAAGTCTCTAAATGTATGTGAGTGGCCCAGCCAGAGCCCGGACTTGAACCCGATCGAATATCTCTGGAGAGACCTGAAAATAGCTATGCAGCAACACTCCCCATCCCAACATGACAGAGCTTGAGAGGATCTGCAAAGAAGAATGAGGGAAACTCTCCAAATACAGGTGTGCCCAACCTGTAGCATCATACCCAAGAAGACTCGAAGCTGTAGTCGCTGCCAAAGGTGCTTCAACAAAGTACTGAGTAAATATTTATATGAGTGAATATTTTTTTTAATGTAATATATATGTACAGTACCAGTCAAAAGTTTCGACACCTACACACCTATTCCAGGGTTTTTCATTATTTTCACTATTTTCTACATTGCAGAATAATAATGAAGACATCAACACTATGAATTAACACATATGGAATCATGTAGTAACCAAAAAAGTGTTAAACAAATCAAAATATATTTTATATTTGAGATTCTTCAAAGTAGTCTCCCTTTGCCTTTATGACAGCTTTGCACATTCTTGGCATTCTCTCAACCAGCTTCATGAGGTAGTCACCTGGAATGCATTTCAATTAACAGGTGTGCCTTGTTAAAAGTTAATTTGTGGAATTTCTTTACTTCTTAATGTGTTTGATCCAATCAGTTGTGTTGTTACAAGGCAAAAAAAGAAATTAACATGTGTAAATATTTGTATGAACATAACAAGATTCGACAACTGAGACATAAACTGAACAAGTTCCACAAACATGTGACTAACAGAAATGGAATAATGTGTCCCTGAACAAAGGGGGGTCAAAATCAAAAGTAACAGTTAGTATCTGGTGTGGCCACCAGCTGCATTAAGTACTGCAGTGCCTCTCCTCCTCATGGACTGCACCAGATTTGCCAGTTCTTGCTGTGAGATGTTTCCCCACTCTTCCACCAAGGCACCTGCAAGTTCCCGGACAATTCTGGGGGGAATGTCCCTAGCCCTCACCCTCCGGTCCAACAGGACCCAGACGTGCTCAATGGGATTGAGATCCGAGCTCTTCGCTGGCCATGGCAGAACACTGACATTCCTGTCTTGCAGGAAATCACGCACAGACCGAGCAGTATGACTGGGGACATTGTCATGCTTGAGGGTCATGTCAGGATGAGACTGCAGGAAGGGCACCACATGAGGGAGGAGGATGTCTTCCCTGTAACACACAGCATTGAGATTGCCTGCAATGACAACAAGCTCAGTCCGATGATGCTGTCACACACCGCCTCAGACCATGACGGACCCTCCACCTCCAAATCGAGAGTACAGGCCTTAGTACAGTGTAACACTCATTCCTTCGACAATATACGCGAATCCAACCATCACCCCTGGTGAGACAAAACCGCGACTCGTCAGTGAAGAGCACTTTTTACCAGTCCTGTCTTGTCCAGCGACGGTGGGTTTGTGCCCATAGGCGGCATTGTTGTCAGTGATGTCTGGTGAGAACCTGCCTTAAAACAGGCCTACAAGCCCTCAGTCCAGCCTCTCTCAGCCTTTTGCGGACAGTCTGAGCACTGATTGAGGGATTGTGTGTTCCTGGTGTAACTCGGGCAGGTGTTGTTGCCATCCTGTACCTGTTCTGCAGGTGTGATGCTCGGATGTACCGATTTGCCTACTGTCTGTAAGCTATTAGTGTCTTAACGACCGTTCCACGGGTGCATGTTCATAAAAAAATGTGTGGTTCATTGAACAAGCATGGGAAACAGTGTTTCTTTGAAAGACAGGGTCCTGAAAAAGGGATGGTTCTTTTTTTACTGAGTTTACATTATTTTTTGAAAGTGAAATTGTATTTGTTGTAGCATTGGGACATCTACTGTTTAGAGGAAGTACTGCACCTTGAAGCAGCTATCTTCCATTCCTTGTTTTATTTATTTAACTAGGCAAGTCAAACAAATTTGTATTTACAATGGCAGCCTACTTCAACCAGTTGTGCACCACCCTATGGGACTCCCAATAAAAGGCAGATGTGATGCAGCCTGGATTCAAACCAGGTACTGCAGTGACACCTCTTGTACTGCTATGCAGTGTCTTAGACCGCTGCCCCACTCGAGAGCCCTTGCATCTCCCACAAAACAAAGAATTTGTCATATTGTCAGGTTGATCAATGAAAGGGACCAACCTATCTCCCTTTAGTCTTGAAGGAATGTAACATTGCCTTGGGATGGGCTTGGTGCTGAAGATATGACTGTGCTTTCTGAGATGTTCTTTTTACTACCACTAGATAGCACCATGGTCAAATATTTGATCCACACAGATTTGAATTGATCCTGCATCAGATACAAATGTGTGTTCGCCTTCTGTTTTATCTGGTACAATATTATGTACAGCTGGGAGGTATTATATTTTACCAGCTCTTCTCACCCTTTGGCAGAGCATTCTGGCTGTTGACTGAACACATGCTCACTCAGAGACTTGTCTTGTGGGGTGTCTTGTTGCTTCACACTCCCAACCTCCTCCATCCCCTACCCAGATCTAGCTTTCCAGGACACAGCAGCCTGCTCATGGTCACTATCAGTCCACAGCCTTCCAGCTACTTCTTTCAAGAAATACTCCCACAGTGAGAAACGAGAAAGGAAAGAGATACACGTTATTTGTGTAGTGTCATTATCGATCATACAGCCACTGCTGTGTGTGTTAAGTCTGATAATAGTTACTAGGTGACAAAAACAAAGTATACATTTTTATTCCATATTCCAGACCTGACTCTCCACAAATATTTTCCTAATAAACAAAACCATTAATAAAGCTTCAATGCTATAAGGTAAATACAATTAGTAAGTCATCAGAATGAGTTTACTTCTTCACCTGAATGTAATAGTTGGTAGCTGAAACAATGAGGTTTTGGTATACTGAAACTATAATCAGCCTTTCTGATCTTTCGTCTGTTTGAAAGGTAGAGTTTAATTCCAGAACGCGGGTGCAACATAATAGTGTTGGGTGAGATCTCAATCTTGTGTCATAGGAAATGTTTCAGAGAGAGACATTGTTTTTTTGAGCACACTAAGTATGGTCAAGAGTATTTCAGCTCACACACACACACACAAACACACTCCTCTTGTGTGTTCACTGACAATTTTCCAGTTGCGTCAGGACCTCTTTGTGCAAGTTTCATAAGCAGTATCTGTCTTTTTGCAAAATCATGCCACCACAAAGATAACCATATAACAATGCTTTTAATTCAAAAGACACATCATCAAAACACAAATAAGACTTTTGGACAAACAAAGATTATTTTACTTAGACTCTCATTTCTTTGTTCTTCATTTTGTTTCTTCATTCTTTCAACCTCGTTTTGGTGGAGGTCTGGACCACTCTATGATGGTTGTGCCTGTTCGGTTATCTGGTTCTGTGTCATCTCTGTACAACGTATAGTAGGGACTCTGTAACACGTTGTTTTAAAGGGTCAAGGCCATGCAAGTACAAACACAGTAGGCTACGACTCATGATAATAAATGTTTTCACAGTAATAATAACCAAAGAGTTTCATGGAAACCTGCCTCCCCACTCTGTCAGATTACGGTTTGACATGTTTTTTTCCCCCCATTCCCAACCCTTTCAGGGTACACTAGTAAATGTACATCAGTGTTACAGCAGTGTTTACTAATGATAATGGCAATGAGAAATACCCCAAACCTTACATTTACTCAAATTCTAGGGATCTTCTTCCATTTCTTGGCTGTAAGAAAGAAAAACAAATGTTACTGATGTATGAAATCAAATAAACGTTGTAATTGAGTTAATGCCTGTTCCCTGAATGTGTGTATTCATACCCGATATAAGAAGTACCCTCTGCTCTGAATTCCCCCAGGTCCCTGGAGATTATCCTAAACAGAAAGCACAGAGGATATCAATGATCAGGTGATAGAAATTCAGGTATTGTCTTACTTGAGTAAGGCAGTATTTATTCAGCCGACAACCGCTTTAAAATGAAAAAAGTCAACATTTCAGTTGGAACAGAAAGAAGTGTGCTAGATATCCTTGTTTATCTGTCGAAGCTCCTTTTCCACTTATTTCATTCTTTCGTAGGCAAAACCATTAGAGCAGACGTCACTCCCATTGAGTCCCTGCCGTAAACAGACACACACTAAGCTGAGCACTTTTCCACTCACAATTCTGATGTAGCTACTATGTGAATGTCAACCCCAGGTAGAATGAAGGATTAATTATGTTGAGTTAAAGCACAGCGACGTGGATGTTCACCTGTCAGATGCACTAATTTTAGACTGTAATTACCTGAATCATGGAAAAGAACAGCTAATGTAGACGAGTACAGAGAGTGACAATATGTGTGTAAAAAAGGTAGCCTCTATACGCACAATGAAACAGTCTCATATTAGGACAACACACTGGAAAAATGACAAATCCTGTATGCATTGGCTAAGTGAAAAGAGAATAGCCTCCAGATGCCCTAAATTGACTGCAAAAGGGAACATCAAGAGTTTTAGCTCTCCCAATTAAATAAAAGCAAAGGGTGCTCACAAGATCTTTAATTCGACGATTAGTATCACACTATAACAAAACACTGCAAATTGTGGTGGCTTTGTTATATGCGAGTCTAAGAGATTACTGAGAGATTTCCTCTCCAAAGAAGTGACAGGTGCCGAGTAGATGTAAAACGGAACATGCAGAGTGTACATACGCGGAATACAAACTCCTCTCCTCTCTCTCGTCTGGTATGGAGTTGAGGAACTAGCTGCAGGAGAGGGTGCATCACAGGGGACTGACACATCCACAAAACATCCACATACAGACAGACATGAAGAAACATGAACAACTGCCCGGACATAGAGACAGAGGGCTGGGGACTGCAGAGAGGAGTCCATATATACATACACACACACACACACACACACCCTAACATCCCATCCACACAGACACAAGTATGAATGCATGCTCCAGTGGATGCACCCATGTGCACGAGCACATCCGTGCGAGGGCAGGCGCCCACAGAATTTTGAATTGACTCCCATTCCAATCATGAGTTGAAATTCTAATTGAATTGGCCACACCCTACAGGATGTAGAATTTGAGTTTGAGTGACAGAAAGTAGAAGTTAATTCAGTGCAATTCAAATAAATTCCAATCAGTCATAGAAAATGAGTTTCATTGAATCTGACTGGTCACACTTCCAGATAACAATAAATATCAATTTTCTCTGGAATGTTCATATACTCTTTTAACATTAGTGCTTAGAATAGCCAATTATAATTCCACCAAACATTTAATTTGTTTGGCTTCTTTTTGAATCCCACAGGGTCAACTTGAGGGTTAAACTAATGCATTCTGAGAAATGTGGTATTTTCCCCATATTGAACAAAATGTAAGTGATTAATGAAATATAATGAATATATGAATATTCATAAACAGGTTGCTTTCCTTGATCGTTCTTTTAAGAGTTTGTCCTGAAATCAATCGTTTCAACAACATCTTTTATGCATGTATATAATGACATGTTTTATGTTCAATATGTATATTTGTATAGACTACCAGGTACTTTACCCTGCACCTTAGACTGCTGCCATATGTACATAGTCATTGAACACTGGTCACTTGAATAATGTTTACGTACTGTTTCTTCCACTTTATATGCATTGTATTCTAGTCATGGCTCATCATAGATAACTTATTTTGTAATTGTTTGCGAGGTATTATTGCACTGTTGGAGCTCGATTTGCAGATGTTTATCGCAGGTACAATGAATTGCTTGAACCACAAGCGGTGAAACACAAGCATTTCACTGCACCAGCGATAACATCTGCAAATCTGTGTATGTGAACAATAAACTTTGATTTGACTATACCTAATATAGAATAGAATAGGCCTTTGAATTTAATTTAATTGAATTCTATTTACTTTCATTCATATTCAAATTGCAATTTTGTATCCTGTTTACTACCTCAATTCAAATTGCAGAATTTAATTGGAATTTGATGCATTCTCAATTCAATTCGGAATTGGGCAACACTGACACACACATACAGTTGAAGTCAGAAGGTTACATAAACCTTAGCTAAATACATTTAAACTCAGTTTTTCACAATTCCTGACATTTCATCCTAGTAAAGATTGCATGTCTTAGGTCAGTTAGGATCACCACTTTATTTTAAGAATGTGAAATGTCAGAATAATAGTAGAGAGAATGATTGATTTGAGCTTTTATTTCTTTCATCACATTCCCAGTGGGTCAGAAGTTTACATACACTCAATTAGTATTTGGTAGCATTGCCTTTAAATTGTTTAACTTGGGTCAAACACTTCGGGTAACCTTCCACAAGCTTCCCACAATAAGTTGGGGGAATTTTGGCCCATTCCTCCAGACAGAGCTGGTGTAACTGAGTCAGGTTTGTTGGCCTCCTTGCTCACACACACATTTAAAGTTTTGCCCACATATTTTCTATAGGATTGAGGGCAGGGCTTTGTAATGGCCACTCCAATACCTTGACTTTGTTGTCCTTAAGCCATTTTGCCACAACTTTGGAAGTATGCTTGGGGTCATTGACCATTTGGAAGACCCATTTGCAACCAAGCTTTAACTTCCTGACTGATGTCTTGAGATGTTTCTTCAATATATCCACATAATTATCCACATTTTCTTTCCTCATGAAGCCATCTATTTTGTGAAGTGCACCAGTCCCTCCTGCAGCAAAGCACCCCCACAACATGATGCTGCCACCCCCGTGCTTCACGGTTGGGATGGTGTTCTTCAGCTTGCAAGCATCCTCTTTTTCCTCCAAACATAACAATGGTCATTATGGCCAAACAGTTCTATTTTTGTTTCATCAGACCAGAGGACATTTCTCCAAAAAGTATGATCTTTGTCCCCATGTGCAGTTGCAAACCGTAGTCTGGCTTTTTTATGGCGGTTTTGTAGCAGTGGCTTCTTCCTTGCCTTTCAGGTTCTGTCGATATAAGACTTGTTTTACTGTGGATATAGATACTTTTGTACCTGTTTCCTCCAGCATCTTCACAAGGGTCTTTGCTGTTGTTCTGGGATTGATTAGGACTTTTCGCACCAAAGTACGTTCATCTCTAGGAGACAGAACATGTCTCCTTCCTGCGTGGTCCAATGGTGTTTATACTTGCGTACTATTGTTTGTACAGATGAACATGATACCTTCAGGCGTTTGGAAATTGCTCCAACGATGAACCAGACTTTTTGGAGGTCTACATTTCTTTTTCTGAGGTCTTGGATGATTTCTTTTGATTTTCCCATGATGTCAAGCAAAGAGGAACTGAGTTTGAGGGTAGGCCTTGAAATAAATCCACAGGTACACCTCCAATTGACTCAAAGGATGTCAATTAGCCTATCAGAAGCTTCTAAAGCCATGACATTTTCTGAAATTTTCCAAGTTGTTTAAAGGCACAGTCAACTTAGTCTATGTAAACTTCTGACCCACTGACACAGTGATTTATAAGTGAAATAATCTGTCTGTAAACAATTGTTGGAAAATTACTTGTGTCATGCACAAAGTAGATGTCATAACCGACTTTCCAAAACTATAGTTTGTTAACAAGAAATTTGTGGAGTGGTTGAAAAACAAGTTTTAAAGACTCCAACCTAAGTGTATGTAAACTTCCAACTTCAACTGTACGTACACACACAGTCCTCAGTACAACCCTGTGTTCATTTAGATCGACACATCACATAGTGACAGCACGCTCTCCACATGCAGGCCATGCCAGGACATTGAAGTGCTATACCTTCTCTACTAATGTAATGTACCAGCGTCATGCGTAGGTAACATTGGACAACATTTGGTGTGGGATGTCATTATGATGGAATTGAAGTGATGTCAGATAACCGATTACAATCAGATAAAAACACATTTTCATGGCGTAATCACAATGTCTAGGAAAGACATCATATTTTGATTGTTATCTGGTTGACAAGTTTTACATTTTGTCAACTCAACTTGATTTTACTGTGCTAACATCCTCTGAGGATGAACTTTGCAAAGCCAATCTCTGCCCTGTGACTGTAAACAGAGCTACATCCTAAATGAATTAATGAAGCCATCACAGGAAATAGGGGATGTCATTTCGGTGCCATTACAATGACTTGGAGACTTGAGATGAAAATGGTTGGCACTTAAAAATACAGCCTTCCATGAATTATTCAGACAGGGCAGAAAATTACTCCCTTCATTGTACTTTCTGTTTATCTCATTTACACTAATGATGTTCCCCCACGTCAGTTATTCTGATGACAGCGGAAGTGAGGGTGAAATGAGTAATTCCAATTCTCATGCAAACAAGACAGGATACACTAATGTGTAAACAGGTGTGTCACGCACCCTAAAAATGTGAGGGGGCACAAAGTATGTCAGAATAGCTAGTGGTGGTCTGTAGGGGGGCTAGGCCCCCCTCCGTAAATTAGAGAATATAATCCTTATGCTTAATTCTATATCATAAAAAAAAAATGCATATCTAGGGATACCTCTTCAGCTGTCTGTATCCTCCTGGCTGGGGGAATTTTTTAAAAGAAACTAAGGGCTCTATTTTAACAAACCAAACACAATGGTAAATCTAAGCGCATGCGGTAGTGCTATACGTTCAGGGGTGTGTCAGAAATATTTGTGCCATTTTCACTATCACAATATTCGGCACACTTGCTTGCGTTTGCTCGAAAGGGCTGGGTTTTGATGAATAAACAAGTTGTGGGTGTGTGTCGAGGCTTGTCCCCTCACTGGCCAATCAGAACGTGCGCCATGGCGAAATATGTGGTTGCTTCAAGCTGTGTATTTACGTTTTTTATGTATTGCCTTGGAATCAACTCCAATGTTAGTCTGTTATAGTTTGTTAAATAGCTTAAGGAAGCCAAATAACAAAATGTAGACCTATCTTTGCTAACTGCTAACCTGAACCCATTTGTAGTCCACATTGTTCTAAGTAATTACATGGCTTCAATAGCATTCACACTGATATAGGGGCCAGACCTACTGTAAATTGCATTATGGCTGAGCATGGACATGCCAAACATTATCAATAAGCAAGATTAAAATATTTATTGATAAGGCCTAAAAAGAGAATGAATAAGTCTAATCAAATTCTAAACAAAACAACTTGTTTTAAGTAGGCACCATAATTTCTCCCCGTGGGCATATAATATTAAAACAAAGCTGACTATGGGGGGGTTTATGCGCCTCCAAACTGTTCACAGTTGCTGGACTTTGATCCAATATAAATAGAAAGGGAGAAGGTCAACTCACCGTTATACTGCTCCCAAATAGTCCTATGTTTTATGAACATAATCAGAACCATTTTAAAGATCAGGTAGCGTTCACACACCTCCAGAAGTTACATTGCAAGCTTGACACGGACTTTGTCACCATAAAACCAAGAAGTTGAATCATTCTAATAAGTTGTGGTAATAAAATTGAAAGAAAAACAATCCGTTTTTTTGAAACAACAAATAAATGTTGTTAAAATCACCAGGATAAAAAAAAGTCTATGTTATAGTAGGTTTTGAACATATAAAACGGAAAACAAGCCATTTTTACAGACCAGATCACTTCTAAATAGGAGGTTCACCATGGGCATGGACACGTAGCCTACATCATGGAGGGGGTTTTACGCACGTCCAAAACCGGACCTGCATGGCTAAAATAATGTGTGCCTGCCTACAATGCATAGATAAAAAAGGGAATGTCAGCTCCCTGTTTTACTCCTCTCAAACTTTATATTTTAATAAAGCTTTGGTGATTAAGATTTATTTCCAAGCGGTCTCAGGAGCCAACCCCTTTATTGACAGTCTTGACTACTTCATAATTGCATTGGGCAAACAAAAAAAGCCTTATTTGAGAGGAGAGGCTATGCTTGGTTTTTAATCAAATAAAACAAAATGGGAGAAAAAAAATCTGTTTCTAAATACAAAGTATAGAGGCATCAAAAGCACATTAGGCTACTGTTGTTCCATGCACATATGGGTAGTGTGAGTCACGGCTGTATTTCCACTGTCAAAATAATGCCATTACCCGCTAAACCAGCTTTTGGATGGCCTTAAATATCCCTATCAGCGCTGCCTGAAATGACCACTTTGGATCATATTTTTAAGGAACTGGGTTTCTATGGCCAAGCAACAGCACACAAGCCTAAGATCACCATGCGCAATGCCAAATGTCAGCTGGAGTGGTGTAAAGCTTGCCACCATTGGACTCCGGAGCAGTAGAAATGCATTTTTTGAAATGATAAATCACGCGTAACCATCTAGCAGTCTGATGGACGAATCTGGGTTTGGCGGATGCCAGGAGAACGCTACCTGCTGGAATGCATAGTGCCAAGTGTAAAGTTTGGTGGAGGAGGAATAATAATCTGGGGCTGTTTTTCATGGTTCGGACTAGGCCCCTTAGTTCCAGTGAAGGGAAATCTTAACGCTACAACATACAATTACATTCTGGATGATTCTGGGCTTCCAACTTTGTGGCAACAGTTTAGGGAAGGCCCTGTCCTGTTTCAGCATGACAATGCCCATGTGTACAAAGCGAGATCCATACAGAAATGGTTTGTCGAGATCGGTATGGAAGAACTTGACTGGCCTGCACAGGGTCCTGACCTCAATCCCATCAAACACCTTTGGGATGAATTGGAACACCGACTGCTAGCCAGGCCTAATCGCCCAACATCAGTGCCCGACCTCACTAATGCTCGTGGCTGAATGGAAGCAAGTCCCTGGGGCAATGTTCCAACATCTAGTGGAAAAAGTTCCCAGAAAAGTGGAAGCAGCCAAGGGGGAACCAACTCCATATTAAGGCCCATGATTTTGGAATGAGATGTTCGACGAGCAGGTGGCCACATACTTTTGGTGATGTAGTGTATCTGAGATAAAACCAACTTCATACAATTGCCAGGTAGTATTACAGAGAAACAACAACAAAAAACTGCACAAATCTGACCCCTATGGGCATGACGCCTCTGTGTGGACACATGCGACACCTAAAATAGTTTAAGAAAGTGTACATCTTGCATGCAGAGCAAGAGACAAGGGGAAGGGAAGCACTTTGGCAGGTGGAGCAGTGTTTTCTTTCAACCTTTTTCATACCAGGGATGGGAAAACTATGGTATTTCTTATACCAGAAACCTATGGGCCTGTCTCCTTGGAGGACAATTCTTGAGAAGTTAGCAAGCTGGGCAGCTATAGAGTGTACGTTTGTGTGAGCTGGCATGCATTTTGAGAACGTGAGAGCTGTGGTAATGTGATATGCAGCAAAGTGTCTGGTTCACTCCAGAAATAAAAACTAAGCTAAAACCTAACACTTTTTCAAGATAAAAATTCACGTTATGGAATAAAAAAGGTAATGCAATACTAAAAACACAGTACAAGTAACAGATAATAAAACGAAAATGCAATGTGCCTTCGTGTCAAGCCGCAAAGCAGTGCACAGTGAAATTGAGCTTTAACCCAACTTACCGCCTCCTCTGTTAAGCCAGCACCTTGTTGCTTAACATAATGAAATAAAAACTGTATATGCAAGCAAACACATACACGCACAAATAAAAATTGTCAAAAGGTTGGATGTTGATTGCATTGATATTAGTTACCCTTAGTGAACACTTTTCAATGTTCAACAGATGCCGCACTTACCCGTTTACTAGGATTGTCCCATCCTTTCTGCAATGACAATGAAATAAAACTACATTTACTCGAGAATGATTAAACACTGCAAATCTGAATATACATGCAACTGTGTTGTGCTCGCACAGTAGGATAAACCACAATGTGTGTATTTATATTTGTGATATCATTTTTGTTTGAGCTACTATGCTGGAACATGAATGGTGGAATACCTTAGACTTCTGTACAAGCATCAACACACAGAGTTCTCCTAAAACATTGGGTATCTAGGGTAGCAACCAGAGAGCAGGGGGAAAGAGGTGAGCGCAATAGTCTGATACGGTGGTAACAGCATTTTCATTTCAAGCCTGTTATTGACTATTTTAAATTTAATCATAATTGGAATTGATCCCGAACTTGAAAATATGAGAGAAGGTTCAGAGAAAGAAAACATTGAACATTCATCCATCCTCTTCCGTGCTTTCATATGAACATTACATTATTCTAGTCTTACTCACCCGAAATGGCAGGTCTGCAGAAAGGTAGGATGAGCACACATCTTCTAGCTATGGGAGAAAAGATGAGTGTTGTTATGAGAGAGGGAGTGAATAGTAAACATGTCTCTGCATAGCAAAGGAGAGGAACAGCTCAGTCTTAGTATGGGAAAATAGAGAGAGAGAGAGAGAGAGAACAGAGAGACACTGTAGTTCTGTGGCCTACCTGGTTGAGAAGCTGGTACTGGTCTAGTGTTGCTCTCTGCTGTTGTATTGGAGAACCTTCCATTGAAACACAGGCAGACACGAGTATCATTACATCATCACATTGATGCGGTATCACTAAGCTAATAGGAGTGTGTAAATCGTGATTAAAAACCATAACAATCCATTTTGAGTGGATCATAGTCATAAACTAATGCATTTTGACAATATGACAGGAGGATGGGAACTTGGAGAGTGTATTGAAGCTTTTCTGTGTTATCCTGGTGACCAACTATGAACCAACAGCTCTGTATCCCAAAAGTGTACTGACATCCAACAATGGCCTTTCTTTAAACCACTATTTTCCCTAATAGATCCCTCTTTCCTACTTCTGTCCTTCTTTTTGTCTGAATTGTCCTAACAGCACACAGCAATAGCTCTGTTCTCTTCCTGTCGCCATCGTGGTTTAAATGTCTCTAAACACCTGTGCCAATTATCACATAAGAGCATCAAAGCCGCGTTCAATCGCTCAATGTCACCGCAAATAACCCTTAACAAATACAATTTATCATGTCACTGAAGAGTGATTGACACGATTGCCATTCTGAATCTATTTATGTCTCAATCATTTGTGATATTATTGCTGTGTGGGGGGGGGGGGGGGGGGGGGGGGGCTTTATTGCTTTTTTTGTAGGACATTCAAGCTGTCTGTCACAGAACAAAGAAAGGAGTGGGAGAGGCAGAAGAGGACCATGCATGAAATAAATAATAGAGAGAAATTGCCAGTGCAGTAAATACACTAACATCATAATTTTACCAAAACAAATGTCTAGCTGCAACAATGTCACGATAGATGCTATTCCCAGAAAGGTTTGACAGGACTAATGGGTCAATTTGAAACTAATGATCAGGCTCATCCACAACAAGTTCCAATAGTGCGTCCCATTACGGTTCAAAATACAGTGAAATTAACTGATTGTGGAGTAGGAGGTCATTCCCTTTCCAACTTTTGTCGTTTATGTATGTTACATGGCTATGGGGGAGTCATAAAAGTGTAGCCTAATTTCATACTCAAAAATAGGGCTGGATTTCCCCAAATCATCATAGCACTAAAATCATATTTCTTCCAGTTAGTTTCAATAGAATTAAGATTAGCTTTATTGCTACTGTACCTATTGTACGATGCTTTTAGGAAACCCAGCCCAGGGCTGTTCAATTCCAGTACTGGAGGGCCGAAACACTTCTGTTTTTGTTTCTATCTGGTAGTTATTAAAGACCAGGTGAGTTGCAGCCCTAGAACAACAGGTTGCAAAGCCGCAGTACTGGTGGTGGGAGTTTATAGGCTTACACCAGTGCTCTATGCAACCCCGTTTATAATCAATTCATTTCCAGTCAGCGAAAATCCCTCAAACGAAAATACAGTCTTGGATAATAGATTATATAGGCTAAATGAAAAACATCGTTGTAACGAAAGTTCGCCCTCCGATGAAATCTAGCGCTCTTATTGTAGCAACGACCTGGGAGACACCAGGCCCTCTTCAGAACAAAGTACATTTACCAGATGAAAGTGCTGAAAGTGTTGATGACATGGCAAACGTTTAATTAAATGCAACAGGCAACAATCGACGTTAATTTACCAATAATTATCATGACAATCTGCAGTTAAGATAGACTTGAGTAAATGTCAAGTTTTTAAATATTTATCCAACCTTCTCTCCTTTGGGCAGGTTCCCAATAATGTGTAATTACGCACAATACTATAATGATTGGCATGTGAAATAACCTTGAGTTTAAATATTGATATGGGTCTATTCATTTTGTAAGGGATTGAAATACAACTACCTTTAGTCTACAGTTTTTTTTCTTCCAGGAATTGTACACATTAAAGCTAACAAAGTGAGATGATTGATGAACCTATTTTTATTTTGTAGTCTAATTATTTTAAGCATTTATATTGTTGTTGTTGAGCTTGTTGATTAGGCCTATTAGCAATTTATGTTGCCCAAATTCAATGGTTTGAAAAAACCTTTGATTACAACTTTACATGTTTCATAACCTATTAAATTAGGCTACAGCAAACCCGCAAACATTTTCCATTGCTTTAAAAAGTTTTTCGTTTTAAGATCTTGACTTGGACCTTTAGCAATGCACAAGAACCAAAGCATGCTCAAAATATATTATTAAACTTACTTTTGCAGATGGGGATCGCTGAGATGAGGAGAACAAGGAGGATGAGGCTCGCGCTGCTGAGCGGGTTCATTGCGCTGGTGCTGAGGTTGCTCATGTAGCTCGCGCTGCCGCTCTGAGATACTCTGGTTTGGCACTGAGAGGTCTTCATAATTACTTCTCTCTGGTTGCTATTGGCTTGTGTTCTTGTTTATCTGTGATAAATACTATTCCACCGGAACAATTTTAAAACACGAGGTCACACCCTTTCTCTACATCAATGACACTACACTGCGTCATTAATTCCACATCACATGCATGCATAGGCTACACAAGGCTGTGGCCTATCTAATTGATGATTGAGGTTATGAGGAAACGTGATGCTATACATCAATAATATTCTTCCTGAACAAATACAGGAAAGAGATGACAGCATATGTTTGACAAAATGTGTCTATATCCAGGCCTTTAAAACATCAAGCCATCAACATAATGAAATAGATGCTGTAGCCTAATGAATTTACAGTTGAAGTCAGAAGTTTACAGACACCTTAGCCAAATACATCTAAACTCAGTTTTTCACAATTCCTGACATTTAATCTTAATGAAAATTCCCTGTCTTAGGTCGGTTAGGATCACCACTTTATTTTAAGAATGTGAAATGTCAGAATAATAGTAGAGAGCTTTTATCTCTTTCATCACATTCCTAGTGGGTCAGAAGTGTCCATACACTCAATTAGTAGCCTTCCACAAGCTTCCCACAATAAGTTGGGTGAATTCTGGCTCGTTCCTCCTGACAGAGCTGGTGTAACTGAGTCATGTTTGTAGGCCTCCTTGCTCACACACTCTTTTTCTGTTCGGCCCACACATTTTCTATAGGATTGAGGTCAAAGCTTTGTGATGGCCACTCCAATACCTTAACTTTGTTGTCCTTAAGCCATTTTGCCACAACTTTTGGAAGTATGCTTGGGGTCATTGTCCATGTGGAAGAGTCATTTGCAACCAAGCTTTAACTTCCTGACTGATGTCTTGAGATGTTTCTTCAATATATCCACATAATTGTCCTACCTCATGATGCCATGTATTTTGTGAAGTGCACCAGTTCCTCCTGCAGCAAAGCACCCCCACAACATGATGCAGCCACCCCTGTGCATCACGGTTAGAATGGGGTTCTTCTGCTTGCAAGCCTCCCCCTTTTTCCTCCAAACATAACGATGGTCATTATGGCCAACCAGTTCTATTTTTGTTTCATCAGACCAGAAGACATTTCTCCAAAAAATATGAGCTTTGTCCCCATGTGCAGTTGCAAACCGTGGTCTGGCTTTTTATGATGGTTTTGGAGCAGTGACTTCTTCCTTGCTGAGCGGCCTTTCAGGTTATGTCGATATAGGACTCGTTTTACTGTGGATATAGATACTTTTGTACCTGTTTCCTCCAGCATCTTCACAAGGTCCTTTGATGTTGTTCTGGGATTGATTTGCACTTTTCGCACCAAAGTACGTTCATCTCTAGGAGACAGAATGCATCTCCTTCCTGAGCGGTATTTTTTTTTCAATTATGTTTTATTTCACCTTTATTTAACCAGGTAGGCTAGTAGAGAACAAGTTCTCATTTACAACTGCGACCTGGCCAGGATAAAGCAAAGCATTGTGACACAAACAACACAGAGTTACACATGGAGTAAACAATAAACAAGCCAATAACACAATAAACAAGTCAATGACACAGTAGAAAAAAGAAAAAAAAGTCTATATACAGTGTGTGCAAAAGGCATGAGGAGTTAGGCAATAAATAGGCCATAGGAGCGAATAATTACAATTTAGCAGATTAACACTGGAGTGATAAATGAGCAGATGATGATGTTCAAGTAGAGATACTGGTGTGCAAAAGAGCAGAAAAGTAAATAAAATAAAAACAGTATGGGGATGAGGTAGGTAGATTGGGTGGACTATTTACAGATGGACTAGTACAGCTGCAGCGATCGGTAAGCTGCTCAGATAGCTGATGTTTAAAGTTGGTGAGGGACATAAAAGTCTCCAACTTCAGCGATTTTTGCAATTCGTTCCAGTCACTGGCAGCAGAGAACTGGAAGGAAAGGTGGCCAAAGGAGGTGCTGACTTTGGGGATGATCAGTGAGATATACCTGCTGGAACGTGTGCTACGGGTGGGTGTTATCGTGACCAGTGAACTGAGATAAGGCGGACCTTAACCTAGCATAGACTTATAGATGACCTGGAGCCAGTGGGTCTGGCGACGAATATGTAGCGAGGGCCAGACGACTAGAGCATACAGGTCGCAGTGGTGGGTGGTGTCATGACTGTCCTGATCAGGTCAGGTTACAGGAGACCGCAACCCTACAGATTATATCTCAACCTCAACAGAGGAGGAGAGATCAGTCTGAAGATGTGGGGTTTTATGACCTCTCACGCCCCTGGTAAATCTTAGACCACACAACATTCCTGTGTCCTCTCAATATGGAGAACCAACCTCAGAACATTGAACATGCAATAAAGGAACTTTGGAACAATGGTTTCCGTCAGCCACAATGGTGGTCATGACGATAGATGGAATATGAAAATGTATGTCATTTTTGTTTTGTTATTAAAGGTTAATAGATTACGTTATTTCGAAAACATTGTAACGTGAAGAGTTTTCCTAGTATATGTTTGATGTTTATACATTGTACGTTGTGTGGAAAATGTCCAAATCAAAGGGAATGTTTTGGTAAAGATGAAATGTGAAGTTATTTGTCAAAAATTTGAGTTAAAATCTAGACCTTGCCCATAACTTGGTACGCCCAGAGAATTGCCCTCAAGGCGGTTACGCCCACTTCTGACACGAGGGTATAAAACCTGAGTAAAGAATTTACAGATTACACTATGTGACCCAAGCTGCAGCCGAGGTCTAAAAAGTAAACGAACCCCAAAACGCAACACAAGTTTGAAGACAAAGAAATATTTTTCTACCCAAGCTACGGATGAGTAGCTGTGTCTAAGCGGGTGAATTCAAGTCGAACCACCTAGCCTCCACCTCCCATCGAATCGTGGTATCTACACTGTTTCATTCCTACACTGTGAGCTCTGAGCTACAGAGCTGTCTGTCCTCAGAAGAGCCCTTCCAGAACAAGGGCGAGGGAACAGACTCTTAAGCCAAAAGGACACTGACATCGTGAGGACGACCAGAGAGGTGCGCCGGAGAAGTGCGTCATTGAGCAGCCTGGACGGTCCACGCAGAGAATCCACAGAGACCTTCCCCACGTAATTACATCATTGTATTCTGACCCATAAGAGCGGCAGTTTGGGGCAAGGCTAGGGTTAGAATAAGCATAGCTGACAAATTCACCCAAATGTATATTTCTCTCATGTACTTTCTCTTTTTCTCTCTCTTATAAATCACCATTTTGGGTAACACGCGCCATAGTGTGTTGGCCCGTTATACTAAGTTCTAATCAATAGCCTAGAATGTGTTTTTGTGTATGTGTATCTTTTATCATCATTTTAGCTTTCTAGTAAATAAATACTCAACTAAGATTGGTGTGGTACGAACTCATTGGTGAGACCCGGGTCCGTGCAGATTCCCGGATTATACGACGTTCAGAACGAGATTGTAGCGGTAACTGATTAATTAGCGGCTGTTGTAAAATAGATATTCTGATATTCTTTGAGTTAATTTGGGAAATAGAAACTCAATAAAAACGTATTTTCCCATGGTGCCCCAGGTTAATGAGTTAATAATTGCTTGATTCAGTTAATCACGCAATTAGAAATGTTGAATAATTCGATGAGCAACAGTCGTCACATTAACTAATACAACGTCACGACAGTGGTATAAGGTGATTTGGTAACAAAATGGATGGCACTGTGATAGACTGCATCCAGTTTGCTGAGTAGAGTATTGGAGGTTAGTTAGCACAGTGTCCAAGGAAGGGCCGGAAGTATAAAGAAAGGTGTCGTCTGCGTAGAGGTGGATCAGGGAATCGCCCGCAGCAAGAGCAATATCATCGATATATACAGAGAAAAGAGTCGGCCTGAGAATTGAACCCTGTGGTACCCCCATAGAGACTGCCAGAGGTCCGGACAACATGCCCTCCGATTTGACACACTGAACTCTGCAAAGTCTGCAAAGTAGTTGGTGAACCAGGCTAGGCAGTCATTAGAAAAACCAAAGCTATTGAGTCTGCCGATAAGCTATTGAGTCTGCCTGGCCTTGACCAGGTCAATGAGGATGGCTGCACAGTACTGTCTTTTATCGATGGCGGTTATGATATCGTTTAGTACCTTGAGTGTGGCTGAGGTGCACCCGTGACCGGTTCGGAAAACGGATTGCACAGTGGAGAAGGTACGGTGGGATTGAAATGGTCAGTGATCTGTTTATTAACTTGGCTTTCGAAGACTTTAGATAGACAGGGCAGGATGGATATAGGTCTGTAACAGTTTGGGTCTAGGGTGTCACCCCCTTTGAAGAGGGGGATGATCGCGGCAGCTTTCCAATCTTTAGGGATCTCGGACGATACGAAAGAGAGGTTTAACAGGCTGGTAATAAAGGTTGCAACAATGGCGGCGGTTAGTTTTAGAAAGAGAGTGCCTAGATTGTCTAGCCCAGCTGATTTGTATGGGTCCAGGTTTTGCAGCTTTCAGATCATCTATCTGGATGTGGGTGAAGGAGAAGCTGGGGAGGCTTGGGCGAGTAGCTGCAGGAGGGGGGGGGAGCTTTTGGACGGGGTTGGAGTAGCCAGGAGGAAGGCATGGCCAGCCGTTGAGAAATGCTTATTGAAATGTTCGATTATCATGGATTTATCGGTGGTGACCGTGTTACCTAGCCTCAGTGCAGTGGGCAGCTGGGAGGAGGTGCTCTTGTTCTCCATGGACTTTACAGTGTCCCAAAACGTTTTGGAGTTATAGCTACAGGATGCACATTTCTGCTTGAAAAAGCTAGCCTTTGCTTTCCTGACTGACTGCGTGTATTGAACATTTGCATATTGCGGGGACTATTCGATGCTATTGCAGTCCGCCACAGGATGTTTTTGTGCTGGTCAAGGGCAGTCAGGTCTGGATTGAACCAAGGGCTATATATGTTCTTAGTTCTGCATTATTTGAACGGGGCATGCTTATGTAAGATGGTGAGGAAATTACTTTTAAAGAATGACCAGGCATCCTCGATTGACGGGATGAGGTCAATATCCTTGCAGGATACCTGGGCCAGGTCGATTAGAAAGGCCTGCTCGCAGAACTGTTATAGTGAGTGTTTGACAGTGATGAGGGGTGGTCGTTTGACCGCGGACCCATTGCGAATACAGGCAATGAGGCTGTGATCGCTGAGATCCTGATTGAAAACAGCGGAGGTGTATTTGGAGGGCAAGTTGGTCAGGATAATGTCTATGAGGGTGCCCATGTTTACAGATTTAGGGTTGTACCTGGTGGGTACCTTGATGATTTGTGTGAGATTGAGGGCATCTAGCTTAGATTGTAGGACTGCCGGGGTGTTAATAAGCCAGTTATATCCCAGTTTAGGTCACCTAACAGAACGAACTCTGAAGCTAGTTGGGAGGGCGATCAATTCACAAATGGTGTCCAGGGCACAGCTGGGAGTGGAGGGGGGTCAATAGCAGGGGCCAACAATGAGAGACTTATTTCTGGAGAGTTAGTTCCACCTGTTTGGGTATGGACCTGGAAAGTATGACAGAACTTTGCAGGCTAACTCCTCCCCCTTTAGCAGTTCTATCTTGTCGGAAAATGTTGTAGTTGGGTATGGAAATCTCCAAATTTTTGGTGGCCTTCCTAAGCCAGGATTCAGACATGGCACTGACATCAGGGTTGGCGGAGTGTGCTAAAGCAATGAGTAAAACAAACTTAGGGAAGAGGCTTCTGATGTTGACATGCATGAAACCACGGCTTTTTCGATCATAGAAGTCAACAAATGAGGGTGCCTGGGGACACGCAGGGCCTGGGTTTACCTCCACATCACCCGAGGAACAGAGGAGGAGTAGGATGAGGGTACGGCTAAAGGCTATCAAAACTGGTCGCCTAGAGCGTTGGGGACAAAGAATAACAGGAGCAGATTTCTGGGCATCGTAGAATAGATTCAGGGCATAATGTGCAGACAGGGGTATGGTGGGGTGCGGGTACAGCGGAGGTAAGCCCAGGCACTGAGTGATGATAAGAGAGGTTGTATCTCTGGACTTGCTGGTTATAATGGGTGAGGTGACCGCATGTGTGGAACGTGGGACAAAGGAGGTATCAAAGGTATGATGAGTGGAACTAGGGGCTCCATTGTAAACTAAAACAATGTTAACTAACCTAAACAACAGTATACAAGGCATATTGACATTTGAGAGAGACATACAGCGAAGCGAGGCATGAAGTAATCAGAGGTGTTGATTGGGAGAGCTAGCTAAGACAACAACAGGTGAGACAACAACCGCTAATCAGCTAAAACAAAAACAACAGGTAAAATGTCGATGACTGGGCAGAGAGGGTCGGTTAACTACACACAGAGCCTGAGTTCGCGGCTGGGGCCGAAAGATAAACAAGAAAAAACAAATAAATAAATATACATAAATAAATAAACAGAATGGAGTACCATGATTAATGGACAGTCCAGCAGGCATCAGCTATGTAGCCAAGTGATCATAGGGTCCAGGGGGCAGTCGTTACTACACAAGCACGCGGGCGACACAGCATTTAAAGTTAGTAGCCCGGGCTAGTTGAAGCGCCTGCTCCGACGTCCGACGGAGGCCGGTTGAAGGCACAGAGGATGGAGTATTCGTCAGCAGACCAGTCGTGGTGGTGCGGCGGGGCACCGTGTCGAGAAAGGATCCAAGCCAGATGGCGAAAGAGGTATTGTAGTTGTAGTAATTTAGTTTGCTAGCCAGGAGATGCGCCTGGCTCACGGCTAACTGGTGCTAGCTTCGGGGCAGGGGCGTTAGCCACTAAAGCCACTCGGTAGCAGCAGTGACCTGGTGCCAAGGTCCAGAGCTTACGGCAAGGATCCGGTGGAGTAGTGGGTTCTAGCCGTGTTTGGGTGGAGTCTGGGTGAACAACTGAGTAGGCCGGGAGGTGGGCCTCAGGGATAGCTTTGGTACTGGGTAACTCGGTGGGTGCTAGCTAGCTGTGAATATCAAGAGTCATGGTCCAGGGATTACGGGAGGAATCCGGCGTTGTAGTGGAGAGACAGTCCGATACTGGTAGGCTGGCGAGTATTATCCAGGCAAAAAAAGGGCTGGTATCTGTGCAGAAGGTAAAGGCCACTAGCAGTGGCTAACAATGACTTGTAGCTAATTAGCTGGTTGACTTCTGATGGCTAGGTGGTTCTTGCTATAAGGTCTACATTTTTTAAATAATAACGGTTCCGTATCACATTGGGTAAGGCAGATTACCGGAAGGTATAACTTAAATTACAATGGAAAAGAGATTGAAATTTAAATTTAAATATATACAAAAAGACGAAAAATACAAAAGTACACGAGAGGATGAACAAAAGACGTCTGCACTGCTACGCCATCTTGGAAATGATAGGAAATCAAACGCCTGAAGGTATGATGGCTGCGTGGTCCCATTGTGCTCATACTTGCATACTATTGTTTGTACAGATGAATGTGGTACCTCCAGGCATTTGGAAATTGCTCTCAAGGATGAACCAGACTTGTGGAGGTCTACAAGTTTTTTTTCTGAAGTCTTGGCTGATTTATTTAGATTTTCCCATGATGTCAAGCAAAGAAGCACTGAGTTCGAAGGTAGGCCTTGAAATACATCCACAGGTACACTGCTAATTGACTCAAAGGATTTCAATTAGCCCATCAGAAGCTTCTAAAGCTATGACATCATTTTCTGGAATTTTCCAAGCTGTTCAAAGGCACAGTCAATTTAGTGTATGTAAATTGTGCTGGAATTATAAGTGAAATAATCTGTCCGTAAACAATTGTTGGTAAAATTACTTGTGTCATGCACAAAGTAGATGTCCTAACCGATTTGCCAACACTATAGTTTTTTGTTGTTGTTGTTTGTTTTTGTTGAATTTTACCCCTTTTTCTCCCCAATTTCATCATATCCAATTGTTAATAGTTACTATCTTGTCTCATCGCTACAACTCCCGTACGGGCTCGGGAGAGACGAAGGTTGAAAGTCATGTGTCCTCCGATACACAACCAAACCAAGCTGCACTGCTTCTTAACACAGCGCGCAACCAACCCGGAAGCCAGCTGCATCAATGTGTCGGAGGAAACACTGTGCACCTGGCAACCTTGGTTAGCATGCACTGCGCCCGGCCCGCCACAGGAGTCGCTGGTGCTCGATGAGCCAAGAATATCCCTACCGGCCAAACCCTCCCTAACCCGGACGACGCTAGGCCAATTGTGCGTCGCCCCACGGACCTCCCGTTCGCGGATGGTTACGACAGAGCATGGGCGCGAACCCAGAGTCTCTGGTGGCACAGCTGGCGCTGCAGTACAGCGCCCTTAACCACTGCGCCACACGGGAGGCCAAACTATAATTTGTTAACAAGGGTGATAGCCCAAGGACAAACTGGCTGATGACCCCAGAAGATTACAGAACACCCTCCAGAATCTGGAGGCATACTCGGGGTCCCGGTTGGAGACGATATCCAGTGAAAGTCTGAAGGGGAAATCATGCTGAAAAACTAGCTGAGCAGTCTCACGGGCAGATGGAAGCTTAGGCAGCGGAATGAAATGTGCCGCCTTGGAAAAGCTTTCCACAATGACCAGGATGACAGTGTGGACCCCTGAGGATGGAAGAACCGTGATGAAATCCATAGAGAGATGAGACGAGGGTCGAGAAGGTGTTGGCAGCAGATGAAGAAGCCCAAGAGGCTGCTGACGGGGAGCCATGTTCCGAGCACATGTCGGACAGGCAGCCACAAAGGTCCGAGTGTCCGCCTCCACCGAGGGCCACCAAAACCTCCTCAGAAACTCTAGCATTTGCTGCCCTCCCGGATGAGAGGTGAGATGCGACGAGTGAGCCCACTGAAGTAACTTGGACCGTGCCTCAAGAGGAAAAAAGCCAGGTTATTGTGGTCAGTCTAAACTGTAAAGGGATAGTTTGAACCCTCCAAACAATGCTGCCACTCCTCCAAAGTCAGTTTGACCGCAAGAAGCTCCTGATTTCTGACATCATTGTTCCTCTCAGCTGGAGTGAGACGCCCGGAGAAGAAGGCACAAGGATGAAGCTTTTGGTCTTCAGCCGGGCGCAGAGACAGAACAGCGCCAACGTCAACATCAGAGGCCACCTCTACCACGAAGGAAAGAGAAGGATCCGCATGAACTAGAATGGTTGCAGAAGAAAAAAGACGTTTCAGGTCCTGGAACGCCTTCTCAGTAGCAGGGGCCCAGCTTACATGCCCAGTCGAGCCCTTGGTGAGCGCTGTCAATGACGCAGCCACAGAACTAAAGTCTCTCACAAATCTCTGGTAGAAATGAGCAAAACCCCAAAAATGCTGGACTTGCTTGGCTGTGCTTGGCCGCAGCCAGTTGATCACCGCTTCTACCTTTTGGGAGTCCATCCGTACACAGTCCTGAGGCATGATGTACCCCAGGACGGAGATCTGAGGAACGTGAAACTCACAGTTTTCGGTCTTCACGAACAAGTGGGGAGAGAGGAGTCTTTGAAGAACCTGGCAAACATGTTGGATGTGTTCAACCATGGACCCGGAGAAGATGATGTCATCCAGGTACACAAACTGGTGGAGGAAGTCGCGCAACACATCATTAACCAGGGCCTGGAAAACGGCTGGAGCATTTGTATGTCCAAATGGCATGACACGGTACTCATAATGTCCATTTGGGGTGTTGAACGCTGTCTCCACTCGTCTCCCTGTCTGATGCGCACCAGATTAAACGTGTTCTGTAAATACAATTTTGAGAAAACCATAGCTCCCTGGAGTCTCTCAAAGGCTGACGACATAAGAGGAAGAGGGTAACAGTTCTTGATGGTAATGTTATTTAAACTCCGATAATCAATCCCCCATCCCTATTTCCAACAAAGAAAACCCCCGCTTCTGCAGGTGAAGTGGTCAGCCGAATAAAACCAGCCACCAGCCCCCCCTTAATATAACTGTTCATGGCTGCAGTCTCTGGACCTGAGAGAGAATACAGCCCTTCTCTCAGAAGAGTGGTGCCCGGCAGGAGGTCGATGGCACAATCGTAGGACCTGTGAGGAGGCAGTTCGCTGGCCCTTCATTTGCTGAAGACCTGACCCACATCCCAGTAATCCTGAGGTACGTGGGAAAGATCAGGCTTGTTATCCTCAGCCGGGGGAACAGGAGAATCGGAAGCCTCCAGACAAGCAGGGCCAGAAAGATGTGGAGAGAGTTGCTGGCAGGTGGACTGGCATGAAGGATTCCATCCCAGAACTCTTCCCGAGGGCCAGTCAATTTGAGGATTATGGATAGAAAGCCACAGATGTCCATGAACCAGGGGAAGCTCAGGAGAGTCCACCAAATGTAATTGGAAAAACTCCACATGATAATCCAGAACCCATAGCTGAATAGGCATGGTGAGTTGCTTCACCGAGCGTTGCTTCACCGTGAATTGCTTCAGCGAGCATTGGAGCAGGAACCCACGACACCTCCCAGGATGCCCCTCATAGCACTCTGGTGCCGGGAGATGAGGCTTCCGAAGGGAGGAAAACACTGCGCTGGTAAGGAGTGGAGGATTAGGAACAGCCACAGCAGCTGTTTTTCCCATCTGTCCTGTCTGCAGAGCGGACACAATAGTTCTTAAATAATCCAACAATGTCTGCAGCCGCGCCTCATGGCGATTAATCACAGTTCCATGGTGGGTGAGAGCCGACCATAAATGGGGGTGTTCGGAATGTTCCTCGGATGACTGAGAAATCTCTACTGGGTCCATTGTTGGCTTCGGTATACTGTAACAGTAACGCTAGTGCGATATCGACCCCAGGCGCAGAGAAACACAGCAATCAGAGATAAGGGAAAATCTAGAGCATTTCCTTGGAGTCTTAACAGAAACAAGCCAACCGCACACTAATAAAACATGAGACCTTAGCAAAGATACAGGCCAACAGAGGAACCCAAATAACAAGGCAACCAGGTGAACAGAGAAGGTAATTAAACACAGGTAGATAAGCTAATATGCATTTAGCTTTCACATACCACCACCCAAGGGTCACCAGGACATAGCCATGTATTGTAGCTTACTGTAAGTTAATGTGAGAGGTTATGGTTGACCTGTGTAAGATAACTTTATGTCACGGATAGTCCATCTGGAAAATTTACTCTACAGATGGTCAAACTATCTGTTGATAAGCAACTGAATGCTAAGGTTACGGTTAGGGTGGGGTTTAGAATAAGGGTTAGGGTTAAGGTTAGGATAAAGGTTAAGTTTAGGGCTAGGGTTAGGTTTAATAGATACACTTACTTTAATAGATACACTTGGTGGGTTTGGCTATTTCAGCCACACCTGTTGCTGACAGGTGTATAAAATCGAGCACACAGCAGTATAATGGCCTTACTGAAGAGCTCAGTGACATTCAACCTGGCACAGTCATAGGATGCCACCTTTCCAAGAAGTCAGTTTGTCAATTTTCTTCCCTGCTAGAGCTATCCGGTCGAATGTAAGTGCTTTTAATGTGAAGTGGAAATGTCTAGGAGCAACAATGGCTCAGCCACGAAGTGGTAGGCCATAAGCTCACAGAACGGGACCGCAGAGTGCTGAAGAGCGTAGCGTGTCAAAATTGTCTGTCCTCGGTTGCAACACTCCAAACTGCCTCTGGAAACTGCCTCTGGAAGCAATGTCAGCATAAGAACTGTTTATTGGGAGCGGCATGAAATGGGAGCAGCCACACACAAGCCTAAGATAACCATGCACAATGCCAAGCGTTGGCTGGAGAGGTGTAAAGCTCGCCGTCATTGGACTCTGGAGCAGTGGCAACTCGTTCTCTGGCATGATGAATCACGCACGCTTCACCATCTGGAAGCGTCCATTAATCTGGGTTTGGTGGATACTAGGAGAATCCTACCTGCCCCAATGCATAGTGCCAGCTGTAAAGTTTGGTGGAGTTGGTATAATGGTCTGGGGCTGTTTTTTATGGTTTGGGTTAGGACCCTTAGTTCCAATCAAAGGGAAATATTAATGCTACAGCATACAATGACATTCTATACTATTCTGTGCTTCCAACTTTGTGGCAACAGTTTAGGGAAGGCCCTTTCCTGTTTCAGCATGACAATGCCCCCGTGCACAAAGCAAGGCCCATACAGAAATTGTTCGTCGAGATAAATGTGGAAGAACTTGACTGGCCTACACAGAGCACTGATCTCAACCCCATCAAACACATTTGGGATGAATTGGAACGCCGACTGCGAGCCAGGCCTAATCGCACAACATCAGTTCCCGACCTCACTAATGCTCTTGTGGCTGAATGGAAGCAAGTCCCCAGGGCAATGTTGTGTCTACATCATTTTCCATTGCATTCCCTTGAAGTGAACAAAGCTAGCTAACAAAAACAATCTGACAAATGGACACTACTATACTGCACCTGAAATAATGTAATGCACCATTTGGAGGGTTCAAAGAGTGGAACGTCAACTATAATGAAAGTTAAGACCAGACAGAGCAGCATACAGCATACAAAACATGACATTATTCATGACAGGCAAGGCAACCACCAACTCCCTCACTGCTAGCTGTTAATGTTATGTGGTGTGTGTGTGTGTGTTTGCGCTGGAAGAATTGGAAATCCATTGTGAAAAGCTATGGAGTTTGCATAGCAAATTATTCGGATGAAATGTGTCCATATATTGGTCTTTAGTGACACCTATCAGTTGTAACTGTGGATGCTACATCGATCAATGGCTGAGCTGAGTTGAGAAGTGTGCCATTTTGCTGGATGATATGAAATATGCTGCCATCAGAGGCTATCCCTTGTATGGTGAACTTTGGCTTCGTCAAGGTTTATTTGTGAATAAATCTGTCTTTGATAATAGCCTGTGCTTACCCAGCCACCGACCCCACTGAGTGTCATTGACCAACTGAATAGTATGCTACAACTACTGGAAAAGGACAGACCAGAAATGTTCATCTTCACAACACTGTTGCATAGTGATTTAATATTTAATTGGTGTCAGATGCCTCAGGAGATCATGAGGGAAAAATGTGCAATCAGATGCGTTAGTATGATCTCTTCTGGATGTTGGGCTCACAGTGGTCTAAAGAACCCCTATGCATATACTGTACATGCCACATGTCAAACTAAACTACAACTCATCAATGCTATCCTCATTAAATATTTCAGGTGACTAATGATGCGAACATTTCTAACCTTTGTTTGTTTGTGTGCGTGCGTGTGCGTGTGTATTTTGTATTTATTTAGGATCCCCATTCGCTGCTGCCTAGGCAGCAGCTACTCTTCCCGGAGTCCAAACAAGATTAAGGCATTTACGTCTGTGTGTGTCTGTGTGTGTGTGTTCACTGTCTCACTGCAGTTATACAGTAACTGACACACGTGTGAACAATATCTGATACACACAATATGTTCAGAGCCACAGGGAAATACAGCTCAAATGTCAAATGAATTAATAAATATGAGAAGAACCCTTAAAAGAGGATCATTGCTTGAGCTGTAATAGGTCACATTGATGATTTGCATTTATAACTGATAAGGATGAAGGAAGGAGATATTGATCAAGAAGAATAAGAGTGTTTGTTTGTTTGTTTCAACCAATGACTCTTTAAGAAGATCTAACTTCCCCACTGGCATCTAGGAGCACTTAAAAAAATATATTATTCTGCAACACTTCAGCACTCAATCCCAAAATAAACAATAGAAAGTGAATCAAACTGGCCTACCTGAGTGTATTACACAGGAACACTTTGGACGTGCCATTATATTACTAGAGCATCCATCCAAATACATCAAATCAAAAATGTCACATGCGCTGAATACAACAGGTATTACTGTGAAATGCTTACATACAAGACCATACAAGTACACAGCGTTGTATGAGATCTTCAAATCCTTAGCAATTTCTCGCATGGAATAGCCTTCATTTCTCAGAACAAGAATAGACTTACAAGTTTCAGAATAAAGTTATTTGTTTCAGCCATTTTGAGCCTGTAATTGAACCCACAAATACTGATACTCAACTAGTCTAAAGAAGGCCAGTTTTATTGCTTCTTTAATCAGCACAACAATTTCCAGCTGTGCTAACATAATTGCAAAGGGTTTTCTAATGATCAATTAGCCTTTTAAAATTATAAACTTGGATTAGCTAACGTGCCATTGGAACACAGGAGTGATGGTTGCTGATAATGGGCCTATGCAGATATTCCATTAAAAAATCTGCCGTTTCCAGCTACAATAGTCATTTACAACATTAACAATGTCTACACTGTATTTATGATCAATTTTATGTTATTTTAATGGACAAAAAATGTGCTTATCTTTCAATAACAAGGACATTTCTAAGTGACCCCACACTTTTGAACGGTAGTGTAGGTCCTGGATGGCTGGAATCTTGGCTCCAGTGATTTACTGGGCTGTACACATTAACTTCTGTAGCGCTTTATGGTCAGGATGCTCTCCATTGTGTAGCTGTAGAACTTTTTCAGGATCTGGGGACCCATGTCACATATTTTCAAACTCCCGAGGGGGAAAAGGCGTTGTCATGCCCTCTTCACGACACTCTTGGTGTGTTTGGACCATGATAGTTTGCTGGTGATGTGGACACCAAGGATCTTGAAACTCTCAACTCGCTCCACTACAGCATCGTTGATGTGAATGGGGGCGTGTTCAGCCCTTCTTTTCCTAAGGGGCGGTTGTCACAGATTCCCCCGGTAATGCTGCTCATTCTGTGCATCAGTTCCAGAGGTCTATGTCACAGGCCTCTAGGCATCACTGGACTGTCTCATTATGCACAACTGATTCCAATTCCACTGATAGTAACTGTATATATGTGCCCTCTGTTCACTGTTGTCTTGTCGGTTATTGTTCCCATGTCCATTGGCCTGTGAGTACCTGTGCTTTGTTATTTCGGCTTTTGTGCTGCGTGCACTTGTTATTACGGGTCTCGCCCTGTGTAGTGTATTGTGGGGCTCGTCCTGTGTATTTATTAGAGGTTTTACCTCGCTCTTTTGTTTGGCTTACATCCCTGTGTTTTTGTATATGTGTTTGTTTTGGGCTTCCTCCCCGTGCCTTTCCATGTATCCGAGTATTAAACCCCCCTATTATGAATTCCTGCGCCTGTCTCCAATCATTTATACAATGTGACAGCGGTAGTCATTTAAGCAGGTTACCTTCGCTTTCTTGGGCACCGGGACTATGGTGGTCTGCTTGAAACATGTAGATATCACAGACTCGGTCAGGGAGAGTTCGAAAATGTCAGTGAAGACACTTGCTAGTTGGTCCACGCATGCTCTGAGTACACATCCTGGTAATCCGTCTGGCCTTGCGTCTGAGGGAATAGCGGGTTTTCTTATAAGCGTCCAGATTAATGTCCCACTAAAGGCTAGAGAGGCAGCTCGGCTACTAGGAGCGCCACTTCTGGATGAGCATTTTCTTGTTTGCTAATGGCCTTTTACAGCTCGTTGAGCGTGGCCTTAGTGCCTGCATCGGTTTGTTGTGGTAAATAGATGGCTACGAAATATAGAAATGAAAATTATCTTGGTAGATAGTGTGGTTTACAGTTTATCATGCTCTTAATCCATGTTTTTGTCACTTTAGGTTAGACTACTGCAATGCTCTACTTTCCGGCTACCCGGATAAAGCACTAAATAAACTTCAGTTAGTGCTAAATACGGCTGCTAGAATCCTGACTAGAACCCCAAAATTTTATCATATTACTCCAGTGCTAGCCTCTCTACACTGGCTTCCTGTCAAGGCAAGGGCTGATTTCAAGGTTTTACAACGAACCTACAAAGCATTACATGGGCTTGCTCCTACCTATCTCTATGATTTGGTCCTGCCGTACATACCTACACGTACGCTACGGTCACAAGACGCAGGCCTCCTAATTGTCCCTAGAATTTCTAAGCAAACAGTTGGAGGCAGGGCTTTCTCCTATAGAGCTCCATTTTTATGGAACGGTCTGCCTACCCATGTAAGCGAGGCAAACTCGGTCTCAACCTTTAAGTCTTTACTGAAGACTCATCTCTTTAGTGGGTCAAATGATTGAGTGTAGTCTGGCCCAGGAGTGGGAAGGTGAACGGAAAGGCTCTGGAGCAACGAACCGCCCTTGCTGTCTCTGCCTGGCCGGTTCCCCTCTTTCCACTGGGATTCTCTGCCTCTAACCCCATTACAGGGGCTGAGTCACTGGCTTACTGGGGCTCTTTCATACCGTCCCTGGGAGGGGTGCGTCACTTGAGTGGGTTGAGTCACTGATGTGATCTTCCTGTCTGGGTTGGCGCCCCCCCCCCCCCCCTTGGGTTGTGCCGTGGCGGAGATCTTTGTGGGCTATACTCGGCCTTGTCTCAGGATGGTAAGTTGGTGGTTGAAGATATGCTGTGGGGGCTGTGCTTTGGCAAAGTGGGTGGGGTTATATCCTTCCTGTTTGGCCCTGTCCGAGGGTGTTCTCAGATGGGGCCACAGTGTCTCCTGACCCCTCCTGTCTCAGCCTCCAGTATTTATGCTGCAGTAGTTTATGTGTCGGGGGGCTAGGGTCAGTTTGTTATATCTGGAGTACTTCTCCTGTCCTATTCGGTGTCCTGTGTGAATTTAAGTGTGCTCTCTCTTTCTCTCTTTCTTTCGGAGGACCTGAGCCCTAGGACCATGCCTTAGGACTACCTGACATGAGGACTCCTTGCTGTCCCCAGTCCACCTGGCCGTGCTGCTGCTCCAGTTTCAACTGTTCTGCCTTATTATTATTGGACCCTGCTGGTCATTTATGAACATTTGAACATCTTGGCCATGTTCTGTTATAACCTCCACCCGGCACAGCCAGAAGAGGACTGGCCACCCCACATAGCCTGGTTCCTCTCTTGGTTTCTTCCTAGGTTTTGGCCTTTCTAGGGAGTTTTTCCTAGCCACCGTGCTTCTACACCTGCATTGCTTGCTGTTTGGGGTTTTAGGCTGGGTTTCTGTACAGCACTTTGAGATATCGGCTGATGTACGAAGGGCTATATAAATACATTTGATTTGATTTGATTTGATGAGGTACTCTACCTCAGGCGAGCAATACCTTGAGACTTACTTAATGTTAGACATTGCGCACCAGCTGTTATTGACAAATAGACACACACCACCACTCCTCATCTTACCGGACGTAGCAGTTCCGTCCTGCCGATGCATGGAAAACCCAGCCAACAGTATATTATCCGTGTCATTGTTCAGCCACGGCTCAGTGAAACACAAGATTTCACCGTTTTTAATGTCCCGCTGGTAGGATAGTCTCGAACGGAGCTTATCCAGTAAATTCTCCAGTGATTGCACGTTGGCCAATAGAACGGATGGTAGAGGTGGGATACACACTCGCCAACAAATTCTCACAATTTGGGGCTATCTCCGCCCCCTGTCCTCCGTCTTTTCTTTACGTGAATGATGGGGATTTGGGCCTGGTCTCTGAGAAACAGTATATCCTGCGGGCGTCGGGCTCATTAAAGAAAAAATATTTGTCCAAATCGAGGTGAGTAAACGCTGTTCTGATATCCATAGGCTCTTTTCGATAATAAGAGATGGTAGCAGCAACATTATGTACAAAATTAGCACAGTTGGTTAAGAGCGGCAGTCATCCCCTTACTGAGCCAAAACACATCTCCTTTTTCTGGGGTCCAGCTGTCCCATTATCTTTTGTCATATAACCTGAGACTGACCCTTAGCTCAGAGGCGTGGCAGAGGGGTGCAGTGATGAACCAGTACTATTTCCTGTCAGTGCCCACACTCTTCCACAGCCTTCTGCACTTCCTATGCTTATCTGTAACTCGCTCTCTAACTTATACTCCCTCCTCCTTGCTTTATTCGTGTAAAATGGGTCCATCAGTGGAGGTCATTGTGATTGTCATTTTCCTGATCAGTGTTACTACCAAAGAGCAGCTTGTGAAATGCGAAACACGATGGCTGTATCTGAAGACATAGCTGTAAAAATCCTCTCAAGCTCTGTCAGGTTGGATGGGGAGCATCACTGCAGAGATATTTTCAGGTCTCTCCAGAGATGTTCGAGTCCGGGCTCTGGTTGGGCCACTCAAGGACATTCAGAGACTTGTCCCGAAGCCACTCCTGCATTGTCTTGGCTGTGTGCTTATGGTCATTGTCCTGTTGGAAGATGAAACTTTGCCCCAGTCTGAGGTCCTGAGCATTCTGGAGCAGGTTTCCATCAAGGATCTCTCTGTACTTTGCTCTGTTCATCTTTCCCTCGATCCTGACTAGTCTTCCAGTCCCTGCCGCTGAAAAATATATCCACAGCATGCTTCCACCACCCTGCTTCGTAGGGATGATGCCAAGTTTCATCCAGACGTGACACTAGGCATTCAGGCCAAAGAGTTCAATCTTGGTTTCATTAGACCAGAGAATCTTGTTTCTTATGGTCTGAGAGACTTTAAGTGCCTTTTGGAAAACTCAAAGCGGACTGTCATGTGCCTTTTACTTAGGACTGGCTTCCGTTTGGCCACTCTACCTTAAAGGCCTGGTTGGTGGAGTGCTGCAGAGATGGTTGTCCTGGAAGGTTTTGCCATCTCCACAGAGGAACTTTGGAGCTCTATCAGAGTGACCATCGGGTTCTTGGTCACCTCCGTGACCAAGGCCCTTCTCCCCCGATCGCTCAGCTTGGTCGGGCTGCCAGCTCTAGAAAGGGTCTTGATGGTTCCAAACTTCTTCCATTTAAGAATGATGGAGGCCACTGTGATCTTGGGGACCTTCAATGCTGCAGACATGTTTTGGTACCCTTCCCCACATCTGTACCTCAACACAATCCTGTCTCAGAGCTTTAAGTACAATTCCTTCGACCTCATGGCTTGATTTTTTTCTCTGACATGCACTGTCAACTGTGGGACCTTATATAAAAAGGTGAGTGCCTTTCCAAAATCATGTCCAATCTTTGTGTGGGTGGTCTGGTAGAAAGCCTCGGTCTCATTACGCGCGGTCACGAGAGAGTGTCCTACCGTTCCTATGCGTTTCTTCAGACAATGAAATTCTCTGGTTGGAACCTTATTGCTGATTAATGTTTAAAACATCCTAAATATGGATTGCATACATCATTTGACTTGTTTCTACGACCTGTAACGGGACTTTTTGAGTTTTTGTCTGGAGGAATTGCTCGTGCTTTTTGAGGATTGAATGCTGGGCTGAACAAGCTAACAACAAGTGGCTAAATTACGGGCTTTTTGGAACTTTATGGAACAAATCAGTCATTTGTTGTCAAACTGGGATTCCTGGAACTGCCTTCTGATGAAGATATTCAAAGGTAAGTGAATATTTATAGTGTTTTTTGTAGCTTCTGTTGACGCCAAAATGGCGGCTATTTCTTTGGGTTCTGAGCGCCGTTCTCAGATTATTATTTTTCTGTAAAGTTTTTAAAAAAAAATTATCTGACACAGCGGTTGCATAGAGGATACATTTATCTTTAATTCTGTGAATAACACTTGCATCTTTTATCAATGTTTATTGTGAGTATTTCTGCAAAATCACCGGATGTTTTGGAATCAAAACATTTCTTCACGTAATGCGCCAATGTAAACTGGGATTTTTTATATATATATATATATATATATATATGCACATTATCGAACAAAACACACAATACATGTATTACATGATGTCCTATGAGTGTCGTCTGATGGAGATAATCAAAGGTTAGTGATTCATTTAGTCTATATTTATGCTTTTGTGACTGTGAAATACCGCTCTGTGTGTTTTTGAATTTGGTGGTCATCTAACATAAATATATGTTGTGTTTTCGCTGTAAAACATTAAAAAAATCGGACACGATGGGTAGATTAACAAGATGTTTATCTTTCATTTGCTGTATTGGACTTGTTAATGTGTGAAAGTTAAATATTTTGAAATAATATTTTTATCAGCTGAATGGGAGGGCGTGTTCCCTTCAGGGAACTCCTTGTGCCCCCCTAGCCCCAACATGTTTTAACCTAGCCCCAACAGGTGAACAAATTCTTATTTTCAATGACGGCCTAGGAACAGTGGGTTAACTGCCTGTTCAGGGGCAGAACGACAGATTTGTACCTTGTCAGCTCGGGGGTTTGAACTTGCAACCTTCTGGTTGATGAGGTAAAAAATAACTGTAATCCATTTTAGAATAAGGCTGTAAATGAACAAAATATGAAAATAGTCAAGGGGTCTAAGTGGAAACAGACATCACTTCATTTTATAGCCCTGTTACTATGAACATACACAGTAACTAAAAGGACATTGCATAGAAACAATGGGAGAGAATATCAACACCAGAGGATGGCTTGAAGGTATTTATTTGGTAATTAATGATAAATGACCATGCATGTTCTGTTGTGTTTCCTAGGTATACTTTAAAAGAGACTGGAGTGACCATGTATTTATATAGTAATGCGCTGGTACTTACTACTTACCTTCTTACTTGTACTTACCTATACTATTACTAAATAAGTATGTAGTACTTACTTTCTTAGTTCCTAGTGAGTCTGTTTAAGATTAAATTGTTTCTACGTATTTAGTTTTTGTTGCTAAGTATTTACCTCGTAAATTCATATAATTAACCTTTTTTTAAATGAAGGGTTACCCATAACACTCATTGGCACAAATTGGATACAATGACCATAGACTTCTTTACACTGTATCTGGATGTGATATTGATGTGGAGGCCTACAGTTTTTGCTTCATCCAAACCTGACTTGTAAAACCTCCTGTTTTTGTCTGAGACAGATGCCTTTGGCTAACCATTCATGGAAGAAGTGGTGAAATGTCATGACCTTTTAGATCACACTGCAGTCTGAGTTTGGGGATGGTAGGGGGATCTAGATTGGCATTTGTATGCCCAGCCCTAATTGGCTTGTTTGAGACGGGACCCAGAGGTATTATGGGAAGGTTACTGTCTCTGTGACGTATCAAATCACATTTTAATGGTTAGCATACACATATTTACCAAATGTTATTGTGAAATGCTTGTATCACCGGAGTAATTAGGCTTGCTCAATTTAGGCCTGGGCTTAACATGGTTTACCTCAGTATTAAAGAGGACAACCACATGGGAGAGATTGTCATAAAGTGAACCAAAACTTTTTATATCCAGACATGTTGCTTTCATAAGCAGTAAGCCAGTAAATTGACATCATAGGATACAGAAAGGTGATTTTCTCAATCAAATAAAAATATAATTTTACTCTGCAATGATTCTACAACAAGCAGAGATGTTTCCATTCAACCCATTTTCCCTGACCTCTTGTTTACAATTAGAAACAATAAATACAAGGATAAATAAACGTGATGGAATAATCGGCCACAGACTGGTCTTGTCTTCATAGAAAGAAGAGTGCATATTGCAAGTCATTGTGTTTTTTCACATTGTGCAAATCAGGAAAATCAATGCTTAGAAAACCTCTGTACATAGCTCATGTACCAGTATCCTGTGAGTATCTGCAATTATCGTCTGTTTCCGTCTTTAGTGATCTGTGGAAAAGCCCCTCCTTGTGAGCCAGTAAATACTGATGTTCAACACTGATAATTTAGCCCTCATTGTCTCTTTGGGGTGAGAAGGCTGTTATCAAGAGCCATTTGACTGATGCGGGATTTCAATACAAAGAACCCAAAGAACAGAGAAATAACGGATTTCACTCTCATAGAATATGATTGATTATTATCACTATAATAAGATATCAACACTAGTTCATCCTTTACCCTCTGATCTCCATTTACGAGTTCATCCTACTAACAAGAGGGTATATTATACCTTAAATATTATTTTAGCTCTAAGATTTTCCATAGGGCATTCTTGACTCCCGGATAGAGACATTCATTGTTTTGAAATCATTGTTAATGGTCAGACTAATATCCTTTATCTTGGTCTCACTTAATTATAGAGTAATTGCACTAGTATAATAATAATGTTCCCCAAACAACTATTATTTTACTATACCTGTTGATTGAAGAGAGCAATAAGAACCCATGGTCAACAGAGCTGCAAAAGTAGCACATTTTTAACCCTCCATCAAGTCAAAAACGGACCACATGAATGTAATTCTGAAGCTACAACATTCAACAGTGTTTTGGATCACAAATAGACCCTCAACAGAACATTTTGTTCGAGAAGCAACAGTTTCAATATAAATGATGAGAGGAGATACAAGTCCACTATTATATCTGCCAGATCACTTTCCATCCAGAATGTGAAGTGGAGATTCATAAAATCAACAAAAATCTTTACTAATCACCCACGAAGCAAAGACCACGGGCACCAATAGTACTTACACTTGCTTTCCTATTTTGTGAGTGTAATTCTTTTTTTAGACTTGATTTTATGCTCTACTCATTGCATTTCCTACACAGAAAGTACTTGTTTTGGACAACTTTCACATAGCTAATGAATCTTGTGCTGGTCTCTTGAACAATTGTATATGCTCTTCTTTTAGGTCTGCAGCATAGTATCAGAGTACTCATATTATTAGGGTTATTAATTATAATTATTAAGATAATTTGGTTTACTACCCCCTATGTTAGTCCTGGCAATAGAACAAGACATGGGTGAAACAGATGTGACTCTAAGCATGCTAAAACAAGGCTACCCAAAATGTCAACCTGCTTAAAATGCATATTTAGAGACCTTTCTGATTCTTTATGAAATATTGAAAGGCTGTCAATGATTTCATCACCATTGTGAATGTCAATGTAGATTACACAGATGCCGCCATTCTCCCTCGACGCTGCAGTTCCGGTGTGAAAAGCTCTTTTGTTTGCAGGTCACATCTGCACGTCATTTTCTGTGCATGTCGTAGGGGGCTCCCTCAGCACTGTAGTACACTCCTGACAGGTTCACTTACTAGAGACACCTCTTGTCCCCGGAGTCGTGGTGGTCGAGCCCACTGTGGGAAGTTCCTTATCACACTCTTAATGATGGGAAAATGGAGTGGAGCTAGCTGGTGTTACGCATTAATTGTAACCTCTAGCCACCTGGGGTTTTGTTTTTGTGTCAACACTTCCATCAACAGATTGTCTACGTGGGCACTCACATCTTCCTTTGACTTTCTCAAAATAAATAAATATGTGGACAAGTGAGATCAAGCACCAAAATAGCAGGACCAGTGAGTGAATCATGACCAAAGGCAAGCAGAGTTTGTGGAATAAAAGACATGTGCGTTGGTAAAAGCTAATGGCTGTGTATGTGTGGGCTGTCAATACCACAGGATACACATTAAACATGTTGGGCTAAAACAGGCTCATTTTCCTCGAACGCTCTGAGCCAAACACACGCGTCAGCATGTCACATTGAACCAGTCAAGACCATGTAAAGTGACACGGCCAAATATGATCATACTCAGGCATGCAGTTATTTAGGACAACCTATTCAGCTGCTCATTTGACCAATGCACATGTCCTTTATGCAATTACTGCAATCTCTTCATCCTTGTAGGGAGATTTATTTGTACAATAAATGATTGTGTAGCGGTATTTACAGTGCCTTCAGAAAGTATTTATTACATTACAGACTTATTCTAAAATCTACACACAATACCCCAAATGACAAAGCAAAAACAGGTAGTTAGAATTTATTGAAAATGTATTTTTATTTTATTTTAATATCACATTTAAATAAGTATTCAGATCCTTTACTCAGTACTTTGTTGAAGCACCTTTGGCAGTGATTATAGCCTCAAGTCTTCTTAGGTATGACGCTACAAGTTTGGCACACCTGTATTTGGGGAGTTTCTCCCATCTTCTCTGCAGATCCTCTCAAGCTCTGTCAGGTTGGATGGGGAGTGTCGCTGCACAGCTATTTTCAGGTCTCTCCAGAGATGTTTAATCGGGTTCAAGTCCGTGCTCTGGCTGGGCCACTCAATACATTCAGAGACTTGTCTCGAAGTTACAAAGGTGAACCTTTGGCCCAGTCTGAGGTACTGAGCGCTCTAGAGCAGGTTTTCATCAAGGATCTCTCTGTACTTTGCTCTGTTCATCTTTCCCTCAATCCTGACTAGTCTCCCAGTCTCTGCTTCTGAAAAACATGCTTCACCTTAGGGATGGTATTGGCCAGGTGATGAGCGGTGCCTGGCTTCCTCCAGATGTGATGCTTGGCATTCAGTCCAAAGAGTTCAATCTTGGTTTCATTAGACCAGATAATCTTGTTTATCATGGTCTGAGAGTCATTTAGGTGCCTTTTGGCAATCTCCAAGTGGGCTGTCATTTGCCTTTTACTGAGGAGTGGCTTCTGTCTGGCCATTCTATCATTAAGGCTTGATTGGTAGAGTGCTGCAGAGATGGTTGTCCTGGAAGCTCTAGGAAGAGTCTTGTGGTTCCAAACTTCTTCCATTTAAGAATGATGGAAGCCACTGTGTTCTTGGGGACCTTCAATGCTGCAGAAATGTTTTGGTACTCTTCCCAAGATCTGTGCCTTGACACAATCCTGTCTCGGAGCTCTACGGACAATTCCTTCAACATCATGGCTTGGTTTTTGCTCTGACATAAACTGTCAACTGTGGGACCTTATATAGACAGGACTGTGCCTTTCCAAATCATGTCCAATCAATTGAATTTACCACAGGTGGACTCCAATCAAGTTGTAAAAACATCTCAAGGATGATCAATGGAAACAGGATGCACCTGAGCTCAATTTCGAGTCTTATAGCAAAGGGTCTAAATACTTGTGTAAATCTTTTTTATTTTCTATACATTTGCAAAATGTATCATTGTGGGGTATTGATTGTAGATTGATGAGGAAAATGTTGAATTTAACCCATTTTAGAATAGGGCTTAATGTAACAAAATGTGGAAAAGTAAAGGGGCCTGAATACTTTCTGAAGGCACTTTACATGATAAACGCGCATAGGCTACTGTATAAACACTGTTTTACTTCACTTCTTCTCTGAAGAAAATGTTATATCACACAAATTGTTTATTTTCATATTAAAGCAATAACTGTTTTCAAATCCTTGCTGTGGGATGTGAGAAGCTCCGTACATCTCAGTGCACTCCTATAATCAAATCTCCAACACTGCCAACTCTAACATCCAGTTATCTCACCAGCCATGCTTGGCCTTTAGTTTCCCATCCTTCTAAAGGCTCCAGGAGAGCCATGGGTACCCTGGGGCCAGAACGATGCCAGAAAGCTGAAAATGACTTAAATGACTTAAAATGACACACAGTATACACAGGCACCATGGTAAAAACAGCTGCTTAAAGGGTGGTTGTTCCCTTTAAAAACCCTTACCCTAGAGTCTTGACCTCTCTCACACACTTCTGAATTACTCACCTCCCTGAATCTGCTTCAGTCCTTTGGGGCTATCAGCTTGTTATCTCCTATGTCTATGTATCTCTAATTAAATCTAATAAAATCAAATGAATTTGCGCCGAATTCAAACAGTTGTAGACCTTACAGTGAAATGCTTACTTACAAGCCCTTAACCAACAATGCAGTTTAAGAAAAATAAGTGTTAAGTAAAAAATAGATAAGAAAAAATTAAAAATAAAGGTTTCAAATAATTACAGAGCAGTAAAATAACAGTAGTGAGGCTATATACAGGGGGTACTGGTACAGGGTCAATATGTGGGGGCACCGATTAGTAATTGAGGTAATATGTACATGTAATTGAGGTAATATGTACATGTAACCAAAGAAACAGATGTAAACATAACCTTCTGGGTCAACATGTGAGAACTGCAAATCCTTAGATCACTGTCGGGATCTATAAGGACACATATCTATGTTTTAGATATGTTGTGTCTTTACTATCATTAAATTGAAGACTTATAGTTTTTATCAAAGATTCTCTGTAATTAGTATTACGCGATCAACTGATTAATCATGTAACTGTAATTAACTAGGAAGTCGGGGCACCAAGGAAAAATATTCATATTACAAGGTTATAATTTCCAAATATAACCTTTCAGATATTTTCATATTTGATCCATAGTCTTCTGATTAATGAATTATTTACTTTACCTCACGTTAGTCTCATTCCAAACGTCGTAAATGGTTGGTTATCTGCACGAATCCAGTCTTCACTATGAGTCATCCATACATCAATTGTCTTAAATCATTTATTTATTACTAACTAAGTAATTCACAGAAATGCATAAACAAACAAACAAGGTAAATGTGGTTACAAGAAATGATAGGGGAATGTGTCCTAGTGGGCTAAACCGGCATCGCGGCTTGTTAGACAAAAGGGGAAGTGGGGGTCAACTGAGATGAGACACTACAGAGTTGATAATTATAACAATTAAAATGCTAATCCTTTGCATATGAACACTCACTCATTCGGGAACAATTGCAATCAATATATATATTTACGCTCAGTGTATCGTCGGGATCTTTGTTGAAAAGTTTGTTTCTGTTGGAGAGTTTCGTTCTCTCTCTCTCTCTCTCTCTCTCTCTCTCTCTTGGTTAGAGGACATAGTTCAGAGTGACATTAATTTGTTATAGAATGGATGTTTCGGCAGTTGTCGTTCTTCGCATTCAATGATACCGAATTCCTAGCTGCAGACTAGTAATTAATATCAAAGACTTGTTCTTATTCTGTCGGTATCGATAGTCTAAGAGTTTAACCACATGGTATGGTTAAAAGATTCAGCAATGGTCTACAACCTTTGTCCTCTCCTAATGGAGAAAAACATGGTCTGCTGATAATTTCTCAAAGTTGGGTATTATTCGGAATTGCAGAAAAGGGCTGTCCGAGGATGCCTGAACCTAGGGCTCAGGGGCGGTCCTCTGATTTAGGTAACTCCAATTCCCTTTTTGAGTTTTCCTTCATTAAACCGTCCAAAATCACATTGTAAAATTGTGTAAACGGTATCATACTCACTCATTCATATTATACAACAATTAGATGTAAACCTCATATCTGAGGCTATTATATAAACAGTGTTATGATAATGTGGCCACACCGTGTCACATGAGCTTCCCCAAGTTGTAACAAACGGACCAGTTCGTAGCTGAATTCTTCACCGATCTTTTATACTTTGAAATTTGTTCGTACCTCAAGTTCTGTGAGGTGGAAGAAATTCCTTTGTGCTCTATGAAAATTTACTCTGCCTCTTATACTGTGGGGCCATGTGGCAGGGTCTTCTCAGGAATTTACGACCTCTCTCTGACCACAGCAGCCTAGTTGAAGGAGGCAAGGGGGAGGCAGGGAGAGGGAAATGGGGCTTGCTATAACCAAAGAGGGCAACGTCATGACAGATAGGACATGTTTAATACAACGTCTAAACTAATTACTGTGAAGGAGCAAAAAACACGCTCATAGCAGCATTATATCAAATGACAAAATTATCTAAAACGTATTTTTGTACAAAATGAACACATTCCGCCACCTTGCTTATTGTGAATATTGATAATGGGCACCGATGAAACAATGACAGAGACAAGACACAATTGTGTCTGTAGAAAACAAAACATAGCAACCTCTGCACTACCTTGCTATATTACACTCTCTATCTGACCAACCCACACAATTGATTGAATCAAGCAATGTCTCTGAGGGACAAGTACAGTATGTGGATGGGGTTTACAGATCCCCCCCCCCCCCCCCCCCCAAAACTAAAGATGATGCAGACCACCCACTTTGATTTGGTATATATATAATAGCTTGTCTAGTGTATCCTGGGCACAGAGACAAAATAATGTGTTTTTGAGATATTTCAATATTCATATTCAGCTATTTGAAATTATAGATAATTAATAAGACATTTGTTATTGTAGATAGTTAACAATATGACATAACCCACTGAGCACACACACTGGTTGAATCAACATTGTTTCCACGTCATTTCAATTAAATTACATACATTGAACCAATGTGGAATGGACATTGAATTGACATCAGTACGGAAACAGATGAATGTTGCCACCTGGTGTTCTTAGATGGTAATTGGGTCCTGTTGTGAGTTATAAGAGGTGTAGGTAGAGAGGTGAGAGTAATGTGTTGTGTCATTTCCACAGTGATGAGCTAGCCCGTAAAAGTGGTGTCTGTTTGGTTCATTCTAACACTTTCAGCAGAAATCAAACAAACCAGCACCAGGACCATGCCAGTCATAGAGATTCAGGAACAGTCACTAGCACACAACCATACTCAATAAAGACACACTTATACATTTTGATTTCACTGAGTAACATCAGAGCTACATGTTTGAGGTTTTGCCAGTTTATGAAACCTCCTAATTCCTCACAACCACTGAAATGTGATTCTTCACTAATAACATAGAAAAGTAAATCATTCCCACTTCTTTCCATAAATCAATTACAGTATGTGTAAATCTCAATTGGATTAGATTTTCTGGGGATTGATGTCTGTAAACTACATGTAGGCATATGTAACCTACAGAAAACGTACAACCTACACACTAAAAATAGAAAATGTCCTACATATTTATTCAAACTATGTTTCTTCATGAATGGTGGAAAAGGCATCACCAATGGCAAGACTGAAAAAGGCAGGTTGTGTCAATGACTGCATATATGGGTTGTGCTGTTGTGCATCAGCAAGTATTGTCAATTTAGCGACCTCGTCGCTGGCGAGTTTTCAGACCCCATGTGGGCGAGCGTTTTGCTGATGTCACCGTTGTGAACAGAGTGCCCTATGGTGGCAGTAGGGTTATGGTATGGGCAGGCATAAGCTACGGACAACAAGCACAATTGCATTTTATCAATGGCAATTTGAATGCACAGAGATACTGTGATGAGATCCTGAGGCCCATTGTTATGACATTCATCCGACGCCATCACCTCATGTTTCAGCATGATAGTGCACGGTCCCATGTCGCAAGGATCTGTACACAATTCCTGGCAGACTGATCAACTCTATGCGAAGGAGATGTCACGCTGCTTGAGGCAAATGGTGGTTACATCAGATACTGACTGGTTTTCTGATCTACGCCCCAACCTTCTTTTTAAAAAAGATATCTGTGACTAACCGTTGCATATTTGTATTCCTCGTCAAGTGAAATCCATAGATTAGGGCCTAATGAATTTATTTCAATTGACTGATTTCCTTATATGAACTGCAACTCAATCAAATCTTGGAAATTGTTGCATGTTGCGTTTATTTTTTTGTTTAGTGTAATTGAGAAGGTTATAGGGAAAGTAAAGCTGTCAACCCACAGGATGGTTATCACATCAACTGGCTCCAGGGGTGCAAATTTGGTTTTAGAAGTAGGGGACATAACCTGGTGGGGGGGTCTGGGGGTCCTCCCTGAGAATTTTTTTGGGGCATCTAAAAACAATCTTGGTCAGATTAGTCTTTTCCTGGGCTCCCGAATGGTGCAGCGGTCTAAAGCACTGCATCTCAGTGCTTGGCTGTATCACACCCAGCCAGGCTGTAGGCTGTCATGGCTGGCTGTATCACTGGCTGTATCACACCCAGCCAGGCTGTAGGCTGTCATGGCTGGCTGTATCACTGGCTGTATCACACCCAGCCAGGCTGTAGGCTGTCATGGCTGGCTGTATCACTGGCTGTATCACACCCAGCCAGGCTGTAGGCTGTCATTGCTGGCTGTATCACTGGCTGTATCACACCCAGCCAGGCTGTAGGCTGTCATGGCTGGCTGTATCACTGGCTGTATCACACCCAGCCAGGCTGTAGGCTGTCATGGCTGGCTGTATCACTGGCTGACTGTATCACTGGCTGTATCACAACCAGCCATGATTGGGAGTCCCATAGGGCGGCGCACAATTGGCCCAGCGTCGTCCGGGTTTGGCCAGTGTAGACAGTCATTGTAAATAAGAATGACTTCTTAACTGACTTGCCTAGTTAAATAAAGGTTGCATTTAAAAATATAATAATCTCAAATAATAAACTTTCGATTAGTAAACATTTTCAAAGGTGTATTTTTCGCTATACACTACCAGTCAAAAGTTTGGACACACCTACTCATTCCAGGGTTTTTCTGGATTTTTTACTATTTTCTACATTGTAGAATAATTAAATAACACATGTGGAATAATGTAGTAACCAAATAAGTTTTAAACAAATCAAAATATAAACTCAGCAACAACAAAAAACGTCCCTTTTTGGGGACCCTGTCTTTCAAAGATAATTAGTAAAAATCCAAATAACTTCACAGATTTTCATTGTAAAGTGTTTAAACACTGTTTTCCATGCTTGTTCAATGAACCATAAACAACGAATGAACATGCACCTGTGGAACGGTCGTTAAGACACTAAAAGCTTACAGATGGTAGAAGATTAAGGTCACAGTTATGAAAACATAGGACACGAAAGAGGCCTTTCTACTGACTCTGAAAAACACAGAAAGAAAGATACCCAGGGTCCCTGCTCATCTGCGTGAATGTGCCTTAGGCATGAGGACTGCAGATGTGGCCAGGGCAATACATTGCAATGTCCGTACTGTGAGACCCCTAAGACAGCACTTACAGGGAGACAGGACGGACACCTGATCGTCCTCGCAGTGGCAGACCATGTGTAACAACATCTGCACAGGATCGGTACATCTGAACATCACACATGTGGGACAGGTACAGGATGGCAACAACAACTGCTCTAGTGATACCAGGAACGCACAATCCCTCCATCAGTGCTCAGACTGTCCGCAATAGGCTGAGAGAGGCTGGACTGAGGGCTTATAGGCCTGTTGTAAGGCAGGTCCTCACCAGATATCACCAGCAACAACGTCGCCTATGGGCACAAACCCACCATCGCAGGACCAGACAAGACTGATAAAAAGTGCTCTTCACTGACATGTTGCAGTTCTGTCTCACCAAGGGGTGAGATTCACGCTTATCGTCGAAGGAATGAGCGTTACACCGAGGCCTGTACTCTGGAGCGGGATTGATTTGGAGGTGGAGGGTCCATCATGATCTGGGGCGGTGTGTCACAGCATCATCAGACTGAGCTTGTTGTCATTGCAGGCAATCTCAACGCTGTGCATTACAGGGAAGACATCCTCCTCCCTCATGTGGTACCCTTCCTGAAGGCTCATCCTGACATGACCCTACAGCATGACAACGCCACCAGCCATACTGTTCGTTCTGTGTGTGATTTCTTGCAAGACAGGAATGTCAGTGTTCTGCCATGGCCAGCAAAGAGCTCGGATCTCAATCCTATTGAGCACGTCTGGGACCTGTTGGATCGGAGGGTGAAGGCTAGGGCCATTCCCCCAGAAATGTCCGGGAACTTGCAGGTGCCTTGGTGGAAGAGTGGGGTAACATCTTACAACAAGAACTGGCAAATTTGGTGCAGTCCATGAGGAGGAGATGCACTGCAGTACTTAATGCAGCTGGTGGCCTCACCAGATACTGACTGTTACTTTTGATTTTGACCCCCTCTTTGTTCAGGGACACATCATTCCATTTCTGTTAGTCACATGTCTGTGGAACTTGTTCAGTTTATGTCTCAGTTGTTGAATCTTGCTTTGTTCATACAAATATTTACACATGTTAAGTTTACCCATGTTAAGAAAATAAACACAGCTTACAGTGAGAGGATGTTTCTTTTTTAGTTGAGTTTATTATATATTTGAGATTCTTCAAAGTAGCCAGCCTTTGCCTTGATGACAGCTTGCACATTATTGGCATTCTCTCAACCAGCTTCATGAGGTAGTCACTTGGAATGCATTTCAATTAACAGGTGTACCTTGTTAAAAGTTAATTTGTGGAATTCCTTTCCTTCTTCATGCATTTGAGCCAATCAGTTGTGTTGAGACAAGGTAGGGGTGGTATACAGAATATAGCCCTATTTGGTACAAGACCAAGTCCATAAATAAACAATAAACAAAGAGGAATCACAGTCCATCATTACTTTAAAACATGAAGGTCAGTCAATGCTGAAAATGTCAAGAAGTTTCGTCAAGTGCAGTCGCAGAAACCAATAAGCGCTATAATGAAATTGGCTCTCATGAGGACAGCCACAGGAAAGGAAGACGCAGAGTTACCTCTGCTGCAGAGGATAAGTTCATTAGAGTTACCAGCCTCAGAAATTGCATCCCAAATAAATGCTTTACAGAGTTCAAGTAACAGATGCATCTCAACATCAACTGTTCAGAGGAGACTGCGTGAGGCCTTCATGGTCAAATTGCTGCAAAGAAACCACTACTAAAGGACACCAATAATAATAAGAGACTTGCTTGGGCCAAGAAACAAGAGCAATGAACATTAGACCGGTGGAAATCTGTCCTTTGGTCTGATGAGTCCAAATTTGAGATTTTTGGTTCCAACCGCGTGTCTTTGTGAGATGCAGAGTAGGTGAACGGATGATCTCTGCATGTGTGGTTCCCATCATGAAGCATGGAGGAGGAGGTGTGATGGTGTGGGGGTGCTTTACTGGTGACACTGTCAGTGATATTATTTAGAAGGCACACTTAACCAGCATGGCTACCACAGCATTATGCTGCTATATGCCATCCCATCTAGTTTGCGCTTAGTAGGACTATCATTTGTTTTTCAACAGGACAATGACCCAACACACCTACAGGCAGTGTCAGGACTATTTGACCTAGAAGGAGAATGATGGAGTGGTGCATCAGATGACCTGGCCTCTACAGTCACCTGATTTCAACCCAATTGAGATGGTTTGGGATGAGTTGAACTGCAGAATGAAGGGAAAGCAGCCAACAAGTGCTCAGCATATGTGGGAACACCTTCAAGACTGTTGGAAAAGCATTCCAGGTGAAGCTAGTTGAGAGAATGCCAAGAGTGTGCAAAGCTGCCATCAAGGCAAAGGGTGGCAAAGGGATTCTACTTTGAAGAATCTCAAATTTAAAATATATTGATAAATGATGTTCCTCGTCCCCAGGGAAAGTTGCAGGGAAAGGCTGGCTCCACACAGAGTAACAGTAATAGACAAAAGCACGCACCACATAGACAGACAGGTAATATTGATGGAAATGAATTGGCAGATATTGTTAGGTTTGGCTTCTTAAGACAATAGTGGCTAACCAGGGCTGGGATAATGTCAAAAGTTGCATTGATTAGATAGTAGCTGGGAGCTTGTGTGGTGGATACTTGTGAGATTTATTTATGACAGTTTGCGGTGAAATTCTGTCAGTGTGCAGTATAACTGCAGTAAACTCCAGTATACCTGCAGTTAGAGTCCAGTATAACTGTAGTATGCTCCAAATACTGCATCCAAAATAACCTTTTTTTTTTTACTGCAGTTAGAGTGGGATTACTGCGTCCAGAAAACCACAGTGAACTGCACTTTCAAACCTGCAATCTTTTTTTTGTAAAGGAACTCTTAAATTGCATGTATTTTTAGAATGTTTTGGTAAGCTAATCATAGGTGGGCTGCGATCAACCTGTTTGAGACCCCTAGGCATTATGAGCCTCCCCCGCCCCTCTTCGCTTTAGCCTCTCGTGCGATGGGGCGCTGTGGGATTATTTAAAATAGTATTTGAAGAGGTAGGGTTTGATGTTTTCAGAATATGTGCAAGGATTCTGCTGTCCTAGCTTCACGGGCAAGCTGGTTCCACCATTTGGAAGCTGTTAGTGCTCTTGTGTAGAATGGGCACCCCTTTGCTTGGTGGGCAAAAATACAAAAACCGCTGCCTGCTGGAGGGAGACAGATTTTCCACCGAGTTGGGCCTCTCTCAGTAAAGGGGAGCCCATTCTACTCAGGAGCACTTCTAGTTTCCAAATGGTAGAATCAGCTTCCCCCTCAAGCTAGGGCATCAGAGTCCTTGGCCATCTTCTGAAAACATCAAACCCTACCTCTTCCAAAGAGTAGGAAGATGAAGAGTCACAACTCGGTGGAAAATCTGTCTCCCTCCAGCAGGTGGCGTTTTTTCGTTGTTTCGCCCACCAGCAGGTGGCGTTTTTTCGTTGTTTCGCCCACCAAGCAAGGAGTTTTTGTATGGAGGTCAATGAGTGTCGAATTTGGTCAATAAAATCATTAATGCATATTTGCTACGTGAGATTTATTTGATCGAATATACGTTTCGTAATGCTTAAATTGTTATGGGTGTTGTTTTGATAATCAGTGGCTGTATTGGAGGGGGAGTGGTTTCTCCTCTCCAAAGCAACTAGTACCGGGAGGTGTGCTCTTGAGCTATACTTTCACACACCAAGTAGGCTACTGGGAAGACAGACAGCACTTAAAGTAGTTGGCCCTAGCTAGCAAAAAGACAATACTAGACAACAGATTAAGACAAAAATGAACCTTATCACTCCTGGAGATATCAGGAGTGTGCTAGCTATAGATTGAAGTACACTGAGTTAGAGCCTGAGAAACTGGTTATAGACTCAAAAAAGAGGTGAAATCACTCCCCCTCCAATACAGCCACTTAATACGAAAAACAAAAACAGTCACAAATTGCTTTACCCATTAATCCTGGTTGATGTGTAATACTTGTGTTATACTTATCACTCCTGGAGATATCTGGAGTCCTCTAGCTTTAGACAATATATTTAGTTGTTGGATAATTTATCATTGCTAGAGATTGAAGGACAGGATAAACATACAAAATAGAATACACAAATATTTTAAACATTCTGTTTCGTTTTTTAATTTCTCATTTCCTGAGACTTGACGGACATAATAAACTTGCATAAAATGTGCAAATTAACATTATTCCACTGGGATTCTCTGCCTCTAACCCTATTACAGGGGCTGAGTCACTGGCTTACTGGTGCTCTTTCATGCCGTCCCTAGGAGGGGTGCGTCACTTGAGTGGGTTAAGTCACTGATCAAATCAAATCAAATTTATTTATATAGCCCTTCGTACATCAGCTGATATCTCAAAGTGCTGTACAGAAACCCAGCCTAAAACCCCAAACAGCAAGCAATGCAGGTGGAGAAGCACAGTGGCTAGGAAAAACTCCCTAGAAAGGCCAATACCTAGGAAGAAACCTAGAGAGGAACCAGGCTATGTGGGGTGGCCAGTCCTCTTCTGGCTGTGCCGGGTGGAGATTATAACAGAACATGGTCAAGATGTTCAATGTTCATAAATGACCAGCATGGTCGAATAATAATAAGGCAGAACAGTTGAAACTAGAGCAGCAGCACAGTCAGGTGGAAGTTGAAACTGGAGCAGCAGCATGGCCAGGTAGACTGGGGACAGCAAGGAGTCATCATGTCAGGTAGTCCTGGGGCATGGTCCTAGGGCTCAGGTCAGTTGAAACTGGAACAGCAGCATGGCCAGGTGGACTGGGGACAGCAAGGAGTCATCATGTCAGGTAGTCCTGGGGCATGGTCCTAGGGCTCAGGTCCTCCGAGAGAGAGAAAGAAAGAGAGAAGGAGAGAATTAGAGAACGCACACTTAGATTCACACAGGACACCGAATAGGACAGGAGAAGTACTCCAGATATAACAAACTGACCCCAGCCCCCCGACACATAAACTACTGCAGCATAAATACTGGAGGCTGAGACAGGAGGGGTCAGGAGACACTGTGGCCCCATCCGAGGACACCCCCGGACAGGGCCAAACAGGAAGGATATAACCCCACCCACTTTGCCAAAGCACAGCCCCCACACCACTAGAGGGATATCTTCAACCACCAACTTACCATCCTGAGACAAGGCTGAGTATAGCCCACAAAGATCTCCGCCACGGCACAACCCAAGGGGGGGGGGGGCGCCAACCCAGACAGGATGACCACAACAGTGAATCAACCCACTCAGGTGACGCACCCCCTCCAGGGACAGCATGAGAGAGCCCCAGCAAGCCAGTGACTCAGCCCCTGTAATAGGGTTAGGGTTACTGATGTGATCTTCCTGTCTGGGTTGGCGCCCCCCCTTGGGTTGTGCCGTGGCGGAGATTTTTGTGGGCTTTACTCGTGCTGCTGCTCCAGTTTCAACTGTTCTGCCTGCGGCTATGGAATCCTGACCTGTTCACCGGACATGCTACCTGTCCCAGACCTATTATTTGACCATGCTGGTCATTTATGAACATTTGAACATCTTGGCCATGTTCTGTTATAATCTCCACCCGGCACAGCCAGAAGAGGACTGGCCACCCCTCAGAGCCTGGTTCCTCTCTAGGTTTCTTCCTAGGTCTTGGCCTTTCTAGGGAGTTTTTCCTAGCCAACGTGCTTCAACACCTGCATTGCTTGCTGTTTGGGGTTTTAGGCTGGGTTTCTGTACAGCACTTTGAGATATCATCTGATGTACGAAGGGCTATATAAATACAAAATGACGTCATCTTGTGACAAATGTAGAAACCAGCAGCCAACATTTATTTTGTTAATAAAATATATAAAGATAATCCATTTAAAAAGCAGCAACCAACAGCTACTTTCCTTGAAAAATAGTTGGCAACAATGTGCAGCATTGGGTCACATGACTGGTCCATCCCAGAAACAGGAAACTGTAGGGCAGAGGCTGGGTCTTGGCTCGAAGGGATACTGATTTTGTAAAAGTTACATCATAATCTTGTTCATTCCATGAGAGTTTGCGTTTTACACAGCTTCGAGTTCTACAGCAGACTGGACTTGATATATACAGTCATGGCCAAAAGTTTTGAGAATGACACAAATATTAATTTTCACAAAGTTTGCTGCTTCAGTGTCTAGATATTTTTGTCAGATGTTACTATGGAATACTGAAGTATAATTACAAGCATTTCATTAGTGTCAAAGGCTTTTATTGACAATTACATGAAGTTGATGCAAAGAGTCAATATTTGCACTGTTGACCCTTCTTTTTCAAGACCTCTGCAATCCGCCCTGGCATGCTGTCAATTAACTTCTGGGCGGCCACATCCTGACTGATGGCAGCCCATTCTTGCATAATCAATGCTTGGAGTTTGTCAGAATTTGTGGGTTTTGTTTGTCCACCCGCCTCTTGAGGATTGACCACAAGTTCTCAATGGGATTAAGATCTGGGGAGTTTCCTGGCCATGGACCCAAAATATCTATGTTTTATTCCCCGAGCCACTTAGTTATCACTTTTGCCTTATGGCAAGGTGCTCCATCATGCTGGAAAAGGCATTGTTCGTCACCAAACTGTTCCCGGGTGGTTGGGAGAAGTTGCTCTCGGAGGATGTGTTCTTAGGCAAAATTGTAAATGAGCCCACTCCCTTGGCTCAGGATGCTTTACTGTTGGCATGACACAGGACTGATGGTAGCGTTCACCTTGTCTTCTCCAGACAAGCTTTTTTTCTGGATGCCCCAAGCAATCGGAAAGGGGATTCATCAGAGAAAATTACTTTACCCCAGTCCTCAGCAGTCCAATCCAAGTATGTTTTTCCTGGAAAGAAATGGCTTATTTGCGCTCTCCTTGAAGTTCTTGATGATCCAAAAAATTGATGATTTAAGTGCAATCTTCCTGGCAGCAATATCCTTGCCTGTGAAGCCCTTTTCGTGCAAAGCAATGATGACGGCACGTGTTTCCTTGCAGGTAACCATGGTTGACAGAGGAAGAACAATGATTCCAAGCACCACCCACCCTCCCTTTGAAGCTTCTAGTCTGTTTTTCGAACTCAAGCAGCATGACAGCGTGATCTCCAGCCTTGTCCTCGTTAACACTCACACCTGTGTTAATGAGAGAATCACTGATATGATGTCAGCAGGTCCTTTTGTGGCAGGGCTGAAATGCAGTGGAAATGATTTTTGGGGATTCAATTAATTTGCATGGCAAAGAGGGACTTTGCAATTAATTGCAATTCATCTGATCACTCTTCATAACATTCTGGAGTATATGCAAATTGCCATCATACAAACTGAGGCAGCAGACTTTGTGAAAATTAATATTTGTGTTATTCTCAAAACTTTTGGCCACGACTGTACAGAATAACTTGCTAGCTAGCATGGAACCATTGGGGAAAAGCTAGCTACTGAACACACATAAACGCCACATGCAACAATTTCAAAGATTTGACTGACTTACAGTTCATATAAGGAAATCAGTCTACTGAAATAAATACATTCAGCCCAAATCTATGGATTTTACATGACTGGAAATACAGATATGCATATGTTGGTCACAGATACCTTAGAAAAGGTAGGGCTTGGATCAGAAAACTGGTCAGTATCTGATGTGACCACCATTTGCCCCATGCAGTGCAACACATCTCCTTTGCATAGAGACGATCAGTCGGTTATGATGCCAAACTGCAGTCAGGTCAAGACCCTGGTGAGGACAACGAGCACACAAATGAGCTTCCCTGAGATGGTTTCTGACAGGTTGTGCAGAAATTGTTTGGTTGTGTTAACCCACAGTTTCATCAACTGTCCGGGTGGCTGGTCTCAGACGAGGTGAAGAAGTCGGATGTGAAGGTCATGGGCTGGTGTGGTTACACTTGGTCTTGTGGTATGTGAGGTTGGTTGGACATACTGCCAAATTCTATAAAACAACGTTGGTAGAGACGGCTTATGATAGAGGAATTAAAATAAAATTATCTGGCAACAGCTTTGGTGGACAATCCTGCAGTCAGCATGCCAATTGCACGGTCCTTCAAAATTTGAGACATCTGTGGCATTGTGTAACATGACAAAATTGCACATTTTAGTGTGGTCTTTTATTGTCCCATGTGTAATCATCATTCTGTGTAATCAACTTCTTGACATGCCGCACATATCAGGTGGATGGATTATCTTGGCAAATGAGAAATGCTCACTTCTAGGGGAGAAATACATTTGTGCCCAAAATTTGAAAGAAATATGTTTAGCCTAGTGGTTAGAGCGGTGAGTTCAAACCCCCGAGCTGACAATATACAAATCTGTTGTTCTGCCCCTGAACAGGCAGTTAACCCACTGTTCCTAGGCTGTCATTGAAAATAAGAATTTGTTCTTAACTGACTTGCCTAGTTAAATTAAGGTCAAATAAAATATGGAACATTTCTGAGATATTTGGGACTGACACTTTACATGTTGTGTTTATATTTGTGGTCAGTATAGAAGTGCTCCTGAGTAGAATGGACCCCCCCCCCCCCACACGCCCCCTTTTTCCTGAGACACAACGTACATTAAATAGTGTAGGGTGCACTATGTATGTCCAATATGAAAAGACGATTGGATTTATGGTTATGGCCACTCTTTAAGGCCCGCAAAATGAGCAGCGACGCTCCTCTGGGTGTAAACTCTATGGATTTGGAAACTTGAAGTGCTCCTGTGTAGAATGGACCCCCTTGTACAGAAAAGTATGTACAGTGCAATACATGATAGAAGTATCACACCAAAAACATTTAAGGTTCAATTATTATTATTTTTTTAATCCCATAACATTTCATAGAAATACTTGTAATTATTCTATGTATGATAGCTAGTATAAATATATAGATAATTGTGCATATTTTCCATCATTTCACCCTCGTTATTAATTTACAAAGTATACAGAACGGGACTCTTATTCTGAAGGACGTGACCCGGAAGTAGTTAGTGTTTTATAGCAGTGGAGAAGATTGCTTAATATTTTGCTTTAATAGCGCTAAAAAAAGATCACGTTTAAATGACAATAAATAGTGATTAAGTGTAGAACATCCCTAGTGCATTAGATTCTCTATCAAAATTCAATTTAAGGTACGTATGTTCTGTATAAGACACCAAGCTAGCCTTACAACTTTGCTAGCTAACCTAGTAACGTTAGCAGTTAGCCAGGAAGAATGGCCTGCTTCTCATGCTTTTCGAGACAGCTAGCTAGCTAGCTGGTTGAAGGACACTGTCTTCACTTTGCAGAACGATATAGCTAACAGAATGGCCCTTTTGTTTACATGTAGCTAGCTGTCTGGCTTGTATAGCTAGCTGTCAATCGCTAGACACGTCCAGAACCATTTTGGCTAACTACATCATGCTAGCTAACCGTTGTTTACTTATTTTGACTGCACCATTGACCAGAAATACTGTGATGTAGACGGTGCAGACGTTCTTACCATAATGTTAATGTATACTGTAGGAAGGTCGGAAAATGATCAGGTAGACTGGTAATATGGTATTATACTATAGTTGTAAATTATAGTGTCATAGTCTGTGTCCCACTGGGAGGAATAAAATGGTGTGTAAAACGGAATTATATGAAGGTTGCATTGAGTTTGCCTGGCTACCCAGACTTCTTGCTCCGGCCAAACGCTACGCGCACGGACGTTAGTTTATTGTAGCAGAAGAATTTACTGCGAGCCGTCAGCCTAGCATTATGTCTGCATGATTTGTATTTACAGTAACAACAATGACAGCCATCAAGCACGCCCTCCAGAGGGACATCTTTACGCCCAATGATGAGCGTCTCCTCAGCATCGTCAACGTCTGCAAGGCGGGGAAAAAGAAGAAGAACTGCTTCCTGTGTGCCACAGGTGTGGCATAAATGCCTTTAAAGACTAACATGAATCAGCCATTTTCACCATCTCACCAGTGTCATGATGTAAACATTCCGGACTTGAAAACCACTGTCAGAGATTTAACATCAGAAACAGTGATTTCACTGATAAGGCTTAGAGAAATGGATCCACATATCACTTTTACCCCATTATTAGACTATTATAACGGTTCGATGCTTCTACCTCAGTCACCACAGAGAGGCCGGTGCAGGTGAGAGTGGTCAAAGTGAAGAAGTCAGACAAAGGGGATTTCTACAAACGGCAGATGGCCTGGGAACTGAGGGATCTGGCTGAAGTGGATGCAAAAGATGCCAGCAAGGTCAGGGAAAGAGTCATTTTTCTCAACTTCCTCTCACTGCCTGAATGTAATTTCGCATACAACCTTGTCTCTCTCTTCCTCCTAACGTGGGTATTCTTCTTTTCCTTCCTTTCCTCATATGCTTTATCCTCCTGCTAATTTGATTGATATTCACATATGGCATCTCTTCTGCTCTTGTCATTCAGGAGAATCCAGAGTTTGACCTCCATTTTGAGAAGGTGTATCGATGGGTGGCCAGCAGCACAGCTGAGAAGAATTCCTTCATCTCCTGTATTTGGAAGCTGAACCAGCGTTACCTGCGGAAGAAGGTGGAGTTTGTGAATGTCAGTTCCCAGCTGCTCGAAGGTATGACAGCTCTATGGGGGAGGATCAAAAGCATGTATGTTTTTCTAGTGACCCTCACTGATCCCTGTACCTTGCATCTGTGATACTTTTCTTTCTTGCCTGTTCCCAATCTCCTGAACTCAACCTGAAGTGTTTCCAGATAAATCTATTTAACCTGTGAGTTGACCTTTGGTGTGGCTTTCTGTGGCTTAACACGTCTTTATTCTCACTCTTCTCTCTTAAACTGTCAATGGCCAGAGCTTCCTAAAGCGGAAGGTTGGTAGCACTTAACTTCTTTTCCCATTTCCTCTTCATTGTGATTTCATGGTGTTGATTCACTATTCTCATAGTAGACTCGCACATCTTTGAAAGTTGTTGCTATTGTTTGCCTTATTTGGATATTGAGTGAGTGGCTTCTGAATGGGTGTTACTAGATGTTTATTAAATATTTTAACATTTATTTAACTAGGCAAGTCAGTATGAATATTAGTCTGTTCTGTTTTTGTGTAGACATTTTCTATAGTGTATGCACTACTGGTCAATTTTCACATTCAAGGGTTTTTCTTAATTTTTTACAATTTTCTATATTGTAGAATAATAGTGAAAACATGACAACTATGAAGTAACACATATGGAATCATGTAGTAGCCAAAAAAGTGTTAAACAAATATATATTTTATATTTGAGATTCTTTAAATAGCCATATTTTGCCTTGATGAAAGCTTTGCACACTCTTGGCATTCTCTCAACCAGCTTCACCTGGAATGCTTTTCCAACAGTCTTGAAGGAGTTCCCACATATGCTGAGCGCTTGTTGGCTGCTTTTCCTTCATTCTGCGGTCCAATCATCTCAATTTGGTTAAGGTTGGGGGATTGTGGAGGCCAGGTCATTGATGCAGCACTCATCACTCTCTTTCTTGGTCAAATAGCCCTTACACTGCCTGGAGGTGTGTTGGGTCATTGACCTGTTCAAATACAAATGATAGTACCACTAAGCCCAAACCAGATGGGATGGTATATCACTGCAGAATGCTGTGGTAGCCATGCTGGTTAAGTGTGCCTTGATTTCTAAATAAATCCCTGACAGTGTCCACAGCAATGCACCATCACTCCTCCTCCATGCTTTACGGTGGGAAATACACATGCAGAGATTATCCGTTCACCCACACCGCGTCTCACAAAGACACAGTTGTTAGAACCAAAAATAAATTTGGACTCCACCGGTCTAATGGCCATTAATCATGTTTCTTGGCCCAAGCAAGTCTCTTATTATTATTATTATTGGTGTCCTTTAGTAGTGGTTTCTTTGCAGCACTTCGACCATGAAGACCTGATTCACACAGTCTCCTCTGAACAGTTGATGTTGAGATGTGTCTGTTACTTGAACTCTGTAAAGCATTTATTTGGGCTGCAATTTCTGAGGCTGGTAACTCTGAACTTATCCTCTGCAGCAGAGGTAACTCTGGATCTTTCATTCCTGTGGCGGTCCTCATGAGAGCCAGTTTCATCATAGTGCTTGATGCTTTTTGCGACTGCAAAATTGAAGTTTTCCGGATTGACTGACCTTCATGTCTTAACGTAATGATGGACTGTCATTTCTCTTTGCTTATTTGAGCTGTTCTTGCCATAATATGGACTTGGTCTTTTACCAAATAGGGCTATCTTCTGTATACCACCCCTACCTTGTCACAACACAACTGATTGTCACAAATGCATGAAGAAGGAAAGAAATTCCACAAATTAACCTTTAACAAGGCACACCTGTTAATTGAAAAGCATTCCAGGTGACTACCTCATGAAGCTGGTTGAGTGAATGCCAGGAGTGTGCAAAGCTGTCATCAAGGCAAAGGGTGGCTATTTGAAGAATCTCAAATATAAAATATATTTTGATATGTTTAACAATTTTTTTGTTGTTGGTTAATACATGATTCCATATGTGTTATTTCGCAGTTTTGATGTCTTCACTTTTATTCTACAATGTAAAAATAAAGAAAAACCCTTGAATGAGTAGGTGTTCTCAAACTTTTGACCGGTAGTGTATGTGTTTTTGATTGTATATTTGTTCAAATGGAAGGGTGATGTTTGTTTGTGTGGATGTGTGTGTACAGTACTGTATGCGCTGTGCACAATGTTAAACCATCCTCTCCGTCCTTGGTTTAGAGTCAGTCCCCAGTGGTGAGAGCCAGAGTGTTGCCGGGGGCGACGAGGATGCTCTGGATGACTACCAAGAGCTGAATGCCCGTGAGGAGCAAGACATTGAAGGCATGATGGAGGTGTGCGAGTATGCCATCTCTAACGCAGAGGCCTTTGCTGAGAAACTCTCCAGGGAGCTACAGGTTCTGGATGGGGTAAGTAGACAGCGCCATGGAGACTTGGGTCTTCTTGAGGACAACATAGACTTGACATGCGCAGACTACTGCCCTTTGTGATCTATGGTTGAGCACATTACAGTGTGGTTTGGCTCACCGTGATTTGATGAACAGTGTAGTTAAAGTGACCACCTCCAATAATCCCCCCAATCCCAGGCCAACATCCAGTCCATCATGGCATCTGAGAAGCAGGTGAACATCCTGATGCAGCTACTGGACGAGGCTCTGTCAGAGGTGGACACCATCGAGGGCAAGCTGAGCAGTTATGAGGAGATGCTGCAGAGCGTCAAGGAGCAGATGGACCAGATCTCCCAGAGCAACCGCCTCATCCAGATCAGCAACACCAACAATGGCAAGCTGCTGGACGAGATCCAGTTCCTGGTGGTGAGCTTTGTGGTTGATGTGGGGGAAGGTTTCCTGTTGCTGTCAGTTTGTTTGGATGGATGGTTTGCCTCTATTTGGTACGATTACAATGCGGTACCACAAGATATGGTGCATTTTCTTTGACTTGTTGGTTTTGTTTAATGAGGTGATGTTGAATGATGAGGGGCGGGCAGGTAGCATAGCGGTTAACAGCGTTGGGTCAGTAACCGAAAGGTCGCTGGTTCGAATCACCAAGACTACTAGGTGAAAAATCTTTTGAGTTGCGCTTGAGCAAGGCACTTAACTCCAATTGATGCTGTACGTGGTTGATTAGAGCATCTGCTAAAGCGGTGGTTCAATGTTTTTTTATTTTTTTTATTTTTTCAAAAGTCAGTCCGGCTTATAATAGTAGAATGCACAAGGTGCGATTTCAAAATTGGATAGTGCAGCATCAGTTCGTCTTGTCATGTTACTCATTGCAAACCTTAGAGAGCTATTTATAACTTGTCAGAAAGTTATAAAGATCAATTAGCCCATGTCAGCTAATGTTTTTTTAGCTAGGTTTTTTTAGCCCATAGATTTTGTTGTGATGTTTGAGTCACTCAGATATCACATGAATAAACATTAGACATGGACATGTTATAGAATTGCAAGAAAATTATTTTTAAAACTGCAACATTTTGTGTCACGTATGAACAGTTTGTGTCATGAACAGAGCTTGTGACCATACAAATAGACATGGTGTGCTCGCACAGGGGGGACAGAGGATGTTCGCCAATGCTGGAAAGGGGGACTGAGTGAAAAAGTGTGCTAAATGACTACAATTTAAATGTAAATGATGAATACCTGTCCCTCAGAATTATATGGACTTGTCGAAGGGACACATCAGGGCCCTTCAGGATGGAGACTTGTCCTCGCCCAAAGGCATTGAGGCCTGTATCAATGCTTCTGAGGCTCTACTGCAGTGCATGAACGTGGCACTTAGACCAGGCCATGAGAAACTGATGGCTGTGAAACAGCAGCAGCACCTGTTCACTGAGCTCAGAGATACCTTTGCCCGGCGCCTCACCAATCACCTCAACAACGTGTTCGTCCACCAGGTAATCCACACAACACAGTAACACTTCACTAGTCCTCTAGGTAATTTAAACATGGTCTCAAGATGTATATTCAGATTCGTATTGAACAACATTTATGACTAGAAATGAGGCATAACAGAGTGCTGTACACATTTCTTGTTACAGTATTTGAATGTTTCCTGCCTTTGGCAGGTGGCTTTTTCTGTCCTCCTCATCCACTTCCTAGTTTAAGCTCTGTTTCCTCTGATCGTGTCTCTTCCTGTCTCTATTCTGTTTCCCTCCTGTACTACTCTGGTCCTCCTGTCCTTCACTCTCTGCCTCACTCTGAACCACCCCACTCTGCTCTCTGTCCCTGTCAGTTCAACCACTTCAGTCACTTCAAAATGACCATCCCTCAGTTCTATAGGTCCTCCTGTATGTCGCTTCCAGTGAGTAGTACCCTCACAGCAACCCCATTGACCCTTCCCCTCTTACCGCTGACCTTTCCTACTTATCTACACGCCCCTGATTTCTTCACAAAATGCATTTACTGACCGCATGAGTTGTGCTGCTCATGACTTCTTAGCTAACCCTCCTCTCTTTCATCTCAACGGGTCTGAACGCCTCAGAAACGTCTCAGACCTTGCTCCACTACCTCCATTGAAGGATTGACTGGGCTCCCCTTGCACTTTGCTTCCTTCCTGTGTCAGAGTGCTGCTGTGACTTTGCTGTGCTGGGGTGCCATGTCATAATACTTCTGCCTGTCTGCATGCTTGGTAGCAGCCCTAGAAGCAAGTGAATTAACCTCTTTGGGCTGAGATCCCGCTAACGGGATCGATATGACAACAGCCAGTGAAAGTGCAGGGTGACATTCAAAACAACAGAAATCCCATAATTAAAATTCCTCAAACATAGAGGAGTCACGAAAAGCAGAAATAGAGATAAATCACTAACCTTTGATCTTCATCAGATGACACTCATAGGACTTCATGTTACACAATACATGTATGTTTTGTTCGATAAAGTTCATATTTATATAAAAAAATCTCAGTATACATTATGTTCAGTAGTTCCAAAACATCCGGTGATTTTGCAGAGAGCCACATCAATTTACAGAAATACTCATAATAAACATTAATAAAAGATACAACTATTATGCATGAAATTATAGATACACTTCTCCTTAATGCAACCGTTGTGTCAGATTTCAAAAAAGCTTTACCGAAAAAGCACACCATGCAATAATCTGAGTACAGCGCTCAGAGACCAAAACAACCCAAACAGATATCCGCCATGTTGTGTAATCAGAAATAGCATTATAAATATTCACTTACATTTGATGATCTTCATCAGAATGCACTCCCAGGAATCCCAGTTCCACAATAAATGTTTGATTTTTTCGATAAAGTCCATAATTTATGTCCAAATACCTCTATGTTTCCGCGTTTAGCCCAGTAATCCAAATTCATTTCGCGCGTTCACTAGGAGCAGACGAAATGTCAAAAAAATTCCATTACAGTCCGTAGAAACATGTCAAACGATGTAAATAATCAATCTTTAGGATGTTTTTAACATAAATCTTCAATAATGTTCCAACCGGAGAATTCCTTTGTCTGTAGAAATGCAATGGAACTCAAGCTAACTATCACGTGAACGCGCGTGGTCAGCTCATGTCTCTCTGGCAGACCTCTGACTCATTCCCCTCTCATTCGCCCCCACTTCACAGTAGAAGCATCAAACAAGGTTCTAAAGAGTGTTGACATCTAGTGGAAGCCTTAGGAAGTGCAATATGACCCCATAGACACTGTGTATGCAATAGGGAATGAGTTGAAAAACTACAAACCTCAGATTTCCCACTTCCTGTTTGGATTTTTTTCTCAGGTATTTGCCTGCCATATGAGTTCAGTTATACTCACAGACATCATTCAAACAGTTTTAGAAACTTCAGAGTGTTTTATATCCAAATCTACTAGTAATATGCATATATTAGCAACTGAGCCTGAGTAGCAGACAGTTTACTCTGGGCACCTTATTCGTCCAAGCTACTCAATACTGCCCCCAGCCATAAGTTAACTGAGAAAGGGGAAAAAAGCTTGAAAATCTACAAATGCCGGGATGTTCTTGTCGATGAGGTTATTTGAATGTTGAGGTTGAATATCTGAACAGTTAATCTTGTACTACCTCAGTGTTCCATCGGGCCACACAAACTGTCCCTATGAATGCAGGGGATGTCCTTAAAGGGACCAAGATGGTTCAAGAAAAAGTCTCTCTCTCCCTGCCTGTGTGTGTGTTTGAGAGGGTGTTTCTCTATATGAGCTGTGTTAACTACCTGTGTTATCTACATCCAGGGCCATGACCAGAGCTCCACGCTTTCCCAACACACGGCAGAGCTGACCCTGCCTAAACACAGCCCCCTGCACAGGGACCTGCTGAGATACGCCAAGCTCATGGAGTGGCTCAAGAACACCCAGAGAGAGAAGTATGACGGCCTGTCCAGGGTGAGTGGCTTCCTCTCAAAGATCCTCATCATCATCATTATTACTGCCCTTGCCCTAGCTATATTCTATTGTTATCACCATTACCACCACTACTATAACGTCTCCATCACCAGCAGCCCTACCATCATCGCTTACTGTGTCTCATAACAAGTAGACAGTTATTCATTGATTTTTCTCCCTCTGTTTTCAGACCTATGTTGATTACATGACCAGATTATATGAACGAGAAATCAAAGATTTCTTTGAGGTGGCGAAGATCAAAATGGCGGGCACAACCAAAGAGGGGAAGGGAAATAAGTTTGGTAAGACCTTGGCGTGTTTTTAAATGTGTGATGTTTGTGTGATTGTTTGTCTTTTCTTTTCCCTGTGAGAGCTTGTAGTTGCTGTGGGGTTTGTTTGTGGTGTTGTTTAGCCAATTAGGTGCTGTTTTTTTCACCTTGGGTTTTTGCGTATGGTTTGTATTTGTGGTGTGTGTGTACTGTATTTATGTGATTTGGTTTTGAGGTAAGTGTGTGTAATTCTGTTCAATATTTGTCCATCTATACTGTAACATCACCAGCTTTTTCTGCATGGTTCCCCTTGCGGTATTCCTGGACTATATGGTAACAGTAAACACAACTACATGTAGTTAACTGCCCTGTACTGCTTCCTGTGTCATAGCTTTCACTGCCTAGGAAAGGCCCCTGTGTGATGTCATTGTTTTGCTCGGTGTTGCTAGCTGGTGTTTTGCTCATTGTTATTTCCCTATTTGTCTGTTTACTGTATGAAGAGCCGAAAATTAACCCTGCTACTCATTCTAACTGCAGAGTATGACTTCACTAATTTAGTGTTTTAAGACTAACTGGGGAGCCTAAACATTACATGGGGAATGAAATCCCTCATTTAAGTTTACCTGTAAAGTAAACTGAAATATACTGTATTTAATGCTCTAAAAACGGTCCTTTCATTTGGGAGGAATATAAGGCTCTGCTTCCTGAATTCTGAATTTCAGTCTTAGCTTTTCTCTCTAAAAAACAAAATGAGCAAAACTTTTGTTTTCAAAAAGGCTTTCTTAAGGCCAACCACAGCCTCTGCAGTGCATTTCAGTCTGTTACCTTTGACTCTCACCTCCTTAACGTGCCCCCATTCTTCATGTCATGAGCCTAACATGTCTCTGTCTCTGATGCCTGCCGTTCTAACTGGCCGCCAGCCACGCTTCCACGGAAAGAGAGTGCTCTCAAACAGGAAACGGAAAGTAAGTATCCCATACGGGTCACGCAGTGAGACCCCTGTAACCTGCCACCCACACCCACTCCTACCCACCTGCTCCCCACTACTGTGTCCCTGATACTGTTGCACAGCCAGGGCCCCCTCCCTCAGCCTTCCACCTAGAGTAACCCCAATCTGCCATCCATAGAACGTTCTACAGGCCACTTTTTAAAGAGCACCTAAACTAACACCGATCAGACATTTTAAAAACAATGAGCATGTACATTCTGTATGGCATAGGATCCTACTACTCATCCAGCGAGGTTCTCTGATAATGAATGTCCAACATCCATAATAAGATATTTAATGGTCTTTATCACCGAGCACGCCTTTCAACGTTTCAATGTTGCATATGTTCTTGTCTCTCAATTGTTTTCAGCTGTTCATGTTATGTGTAATTACCGCTAAACTAACATGTTTTAAAGATGCATATTCACGTGGGCTTTGTGGACTTTTTTTTTGAGATGCCACAAAGTTCTTTATTTTTAACAGCACAGTTGCTCTGCTTTGAAAATAAGTCCATGTGAATGCAGCTTTGGTCTCATGGGCTATAGATAGGGAAATGTTCCACAGACTAGTATTTAGCCTGTGGTTAGAACGTGCCTTCAACTGTTTCCCCTCTGGTGGCCCAGGCCTGCATGGCAGCTCTGGGAAGCTGACGGGCTCCACCTCCAGTCTGAATAAGCTGACAGTGCAGGGCTCCAGCAGCAGGCGCTCCCAGTCCTCCTCTCTGCTGGACATGGGCAACATGTCTGCCTCAGACCTGGATGTGGCCGACAGGACCAAGTTCGACAAGGTGATGCTCACAGACAGGGCCATACTACAGTCTATATATTGCACATACTACCCGTGTTTTTTTGTAGATCTCTTTATCGTTTTAGATGCGCCATTTGTTTTGTGTGTTTTATTTATGTTGGATCAATTGATGTAGGTGTCTCTCTTTCTGTAGATCTTTGAGCAGGTTCTTAGTGAGCTGGAGCCTCTCTGTCTAGCAGAACAAGACTTCATCAGCAAGTTCTTCAAGCTACAGCAGCACCCCACCCTGGCTCAGGTGAATTCCATTCTAGTCTGACTGGCTGAGTGTTTGCAAGTGAGACTATGAGTAACTTCTAAATGATTAACCACAGTTTTTTTTTTGTTCTATCAGGGAGAAGTGGAGTCTGATGGAGGGGTGCCCTCCAGACAGCCCCCTCCAGGGGAACACAGACACTCAATGTCATTGACTGAGTGAGTAGCTAGCCTCTCATCTCTTACTGACATTTACTGTATGCTCTGAATGTCCATCAATAGTGTTAGGGCAGTGGTCACCAACTTTTTCTGAGTCAAGATCACTTTCTCAGTCAAAAAGTAAGCCATGATCGACTGCTCAGATTTTATTTTTTAACATGACTTAAAAAATGTAACATTAACCTAATTATAACAGTTATGTAGGAATGAGGTTTGTGCAGTAGGCCAAATACATTATCACAGCATATTGGCTATATGCCTGGCCTTACAATATTTTTATTCTCAGACCATATTATATTTCAAAACTCAAGCTTTGATAACAAAATAGATCAGTTGGTGTAGCACTTGTGAGGCACAGCTGAGTATAAGTTGAAATAATTTGCAAATAATTCACTTTTTTATTTTACTGGACTGGTGGTACCTGCATCTGATGGTCATGGTTCTTTCAAGACAACTGGGAACTCATGTCAGTGATCTTCAGATCGGAACTCGAGAAAGATGCCCGAGTTTCCTACTTGGAACTCCGAGTTGGATGACCTTTCAAAACAAGTCGGAGATGTCCTAGTTCACAGTTGTTTTGAACACATTATTAGTCTTAGCGGAGGGAGAGCGCAGCAGAGGGTTCGCCTCTCACAGTCCCTGCTCTCTCAATCCTTTCCTCCAGTGAGACTGACCAGAGGGGACACAGTCTTCCACCTGATGGCAAAACTCGAGTCTCACCGCATCTGCCTCATGCACAAAATAATACAAATACAGGGCTATCGATACACTTGGCTACTAATTCATTGCAGCGCAAGTGGTAGTATGGAGAAGCATGTTTTTTGTTTTGTAATAGTGTTGAATAAAAAGTGTTGTCAATGCTGAATAAAAACGTAAACATGAACTCACTCTTAAAAACAGCAGCACTTTGCTGTATTCTTCAGTCTCTCTCTAGTCATGGCTTTTAAAATGTTACGAAATCTCATGTAGGCTAGTATCAAACTTTGCTGGAAGCTGTAGGCTGTGAGCAATCTGATTGGCCAGCGCAGTAGGCACATTTGATTTAGCCACAGATCTCCCAGAGTTTTGTATTTTCAGACAATTGAAAAGGTTCAAAATTGGGACATTTTGCCTACCCGGTGCACATGGCTTCTGAATCATGTGCACCTCCCGGCCAGCAGTGAAAAAATTTATTGAAAAAGGAGCGCAAGCCTTTATTGTTTGCTTTTCTACAGAAATGTTTCGTGATCGACTAGGAATGCCTTGAAGATCACAATCGACCGGTTGGTAACCACTGTACTTGGGGCACTAAACATGCGACAAATATGACAAGTCCAAATACCATCTTTCATGGTCCACTTCTATCCTCCTCTTCACTTTTACCATATTATTATCTTTCGTTCTGTGTCTTACCACCGTCTGGTCATCCTCAGGAAGGACATGGTGCGATTGATGATGAACAAGATCTTCCAGAGCATTGAGACGGAACTCAACAGCCTCATCGCCCTGGGAGACAAGATCGACAGCTTCCACTCCCTGTACATGCTGGTGAAGATGAGTCACCACGTGTGGACAGCCCAGAATGTGGACCCCGCTTCCTACCTCAGCACCACCCTCGGCAATGTGCTGGTCACCGTCAAGAGAAACTTTGACAAGTGCATTGTGAGTAGAGTTCAGGTTAACAGTCGAGTCTGTTGATCTGTGTATCTAGTACTGCTACAGACTGTTGGATGTGTGTGTGAAGCTGTTCATGTTTCTCTCAGTCTGGTCAGATCAGACAGATGGAGGAGGTGAAGATCTCTAAGAAGAGCAAGGTGGGCATCCTGCCCTTTGTCACTGGGTTCGAGGAGTTTGCTGAGCTGGCTGAAACCATCTTCCGTAATGCAGAGCGCAGAGGGGATCTAGACAAGGCATATGTCAAGCTTATCAGAGCCGTCTTTATGAATGGTAGGTCTAATACTTGCCCTGTGTTGTCAGGGAGATCGAATATTATGATTGGTGAATGTTTTGTGTGTATGTTGAGTAATGTGGTTGGCTGATAGTCTGTGCTCTGATTGGTGTTTGTCTTGCTGGGGGTGTATCCAGTGGAGAAAGTGGCCAATGAGAGTCAGAAGACGCCCCGGGACGTGGTGATGATGGAGAACTTCCACCACATCTTCTCCACACAGTCCCGCCTGAAGATCTCCTGCCTTGAGACAGAGAGGCGAGAGGCCAAACACAAGTACACAGACCATCTGCAGTCCTACGTCATCAACTCCCTGGGCCAGCCCCTGGAGAAACTCAATGTGAGAGAGGGGGTTTACACTTGACAAAGCTAATGTAAATTTGATTGATGTTTATATGTAACATACATGTTATATGATAACTGTAACACATTGTGATTTCACATATAACACATTATGTGATTTCACATATTACATGGCATGCATACTTGAATGTATAGAATTTAAAAATGCACAAGTTGATCAAGTACGCCTCTATGCTTTGCAGCACTTCTTTGAGGGAGTGGAGGCGCGTGTGGCCCAGGGGGTGCGTGAGGAGGAGGTCAGCTACCAGTTGGCTTTCAATAAACAGGAGCTGCGTAAAGTTATCAAGGAGTACCCCGGCAAGGAGGTGAAGAAGGGCCTGGACAACCTGTACAAGAAGGTGGATAAGCACTTGTGTGAGGAGGAGAGCCTGTTACAGGTTAGTGATAGAGAACCTAGAAGTTTGCAGTGTGTCTATTATAGATTATTATAATGATCATTTATTTTATTGATCTATTATAGATCTGTAGATATGTTATCTTAACAGCTGGTAGTTTCACTAGTTTCACTTAAGCTGGTAGTTTCAGTGGTTGATCCTGGTCTTGTTTTTTTGTTGTTGTGTACTTTTCAATTTCTCCAATAGGTGGTGTGGCACTCCATGCAGGATGAGTTCATCCGTCAGTACAAACACTTTGAAGGCTTGATTGGCCGCTGCTACCCTGGGTCTGGTATCACCATGGAGTTTACCATTGGAGACATGTTGGAGTACTTCTCAAGCATTGCCCAGTCCCATTAATTACAAACATACACATTATAACTTTACATATGCTCTCTATTGCTTCATAGTGCCACACACAGAAGAAACACTATTTACTGAAACCAATCCGTCATTGCTGTGTGGCCAATACGAAGTACATTAATTGAAATTGAATAAATGGCACTTGAAATTGTCTGCAGTACTGGTATGGATGGGAATGAATTAACAGTTGTAAAAAGTTGTGTGTAGCAGGCACAAAAGCCTAGCCGACTAGGTGAAAATCTGCCGTTGTGCCCTTGAGCAAAGCACTTAACCCTAATTGCTCCTGTAAGTTGCTTTGGATAAAAGCATCTGCTAAATGACTCCTATGTAAATGTGTGTGTGAGTGAGTGAGATCTTATTTGCACAGAGATCACAATGTTACTGATTTCTTCTGTCTGTGATTTTCCTTTGTTATAACGCACATCGCCTGTACATGATAAACTCTTCAAAATTGTGAGGTTGTGGGCCAAATACATGTTAGCTTGTATGACACTACTCAAAATCTAAAGCCCCCTTCATCACACTGATGTCTTGAACTTTGTATAGTCACAGAATGTCAGTCTTCTACTGGAATATTTTTGTGTGATTGCAAACTTTTCAACATAATGCCATATTGCCAAATAAATGTTAAAATGTCAAATTTTTCATGGATTTGTTTAACATTTCTATTATATAATTGGCATTAGATTAGAAGCACTGAGCTCATTCATTATGTAGTGATAACTACAACTGCGAAGTAGAACTGAGTGTAGGCTACTACTGAACTCGTTGGAGACTTTGGAGATGTTCACTGGCACAGGTTCAGGTGACATGTGTCTCGTTTCCATGGAGAAGTTAAAGCGAAGTGGGATGAGCTTCGGCGCCATTTTCAAACTACTTTACCGCCGACAGAGAACAAGCTAGCTAGCTAGTTCAGATCAGATCAGGGCGAGTCGAACGACCGCTTTGCATTCATGAAAAATCCATGTACTGACTGACCACCATCGCAAACCTCTACAAGGTGTTTCACCTGGCACATATGTGAGAGTCTCATGCAGTCTTTTCAGCGTTGTTTGTTCGATAACTTTGTTGACAGAAGTCATGTCAACAATCACAGCTAACGTTAGCTAATTAAGTTGGCTATCTAGCTAACCGGACCGTGGATTTGTGAGTATAATTTAGCGAATAACAGTTAATTAAAGTTTACTGGCAAGAATATATGTTAGCTATAGCAAGCTAGACTGTCAGTGAAATCCTGTTTTCTTTACCTGGCCTGAACGACCTAGCTAACGTTAGCTAGCTAGCTGCAGCTTGATAGGATGAATGAGCTGGCTAACGTTACTTGCTCTGGTGCAATAGTAGCCCGTTTCAGTTGTCAATGCACTACCAGTACATCTTTGGCTAGTCCAATAGTATTGGCTAGCTATGGAGTCAATAAACTGTAGTCAGCAAATAAACTAGCTATAACCACAGATGGAGTTGTCTACGAATCTTTACTATGTCCTGTTTTGTAGACTGCTGCAGCAACAATGAGCACCAATGCAGAGAGGAAGTTTATCAACCTTCGGAAACGTCTGGATCAACTGGGATACAGACAGCCTTTGGGAATCGAGACCCTGCCACTGGTGGAAAGATTGTTCAGGTAAATACATATTCACCTCTGGGACATGATAGTAAATTACCAGTTGTATAGACAGATGTTATTGCGTCCCATGTTATAGTGAATGAGGTTTGTGTGTTTCTGCCTCTATTGCAGTGATCTGGTCCACACCACAGAAAGTCTGCGCAATGCCAAGCTCAATGCAGGGAAGACTGAGAAAGAAAGCCGTAATCTAGATGCCCTCCTTGAGCCATACAAGACGGAGAATGCCCGGCTGGTCCGGGAGAACAACGAGCTGCACCTTGGACTCCTCAAACTTGGGGAGGAGAAAGAGCGAGTAAGCAGAGGTATCAGTCCACACAATGCCACTCAGTGAAGCAGTAGTCCATTCATATATGAATCCCACTGTCCTCTCGTAACAGAAATAACTGGTCTAACCCATTCATTTTTACTCCTTCTGTTATCACTGACAATACATATATTTTGATATGAAACCTGTCACTGCCCTTTGTCTCAGAGCTCAAAGCCTACATCAGAAAGCTGGACCATGAGACATCAGACCTGAAGTTCCTTAACAACCAGTATGTGCACAAGGTCCGCTCCCTGGAGAAGGACAGCAAGGCCAAGACGGAGCGCATTCAGCAGCTGCAGGAGAAGAATATGCAGGCTGTGGTGCAGACACCAGGTAGGACATAGACCCAACATCCACTGGCATCCACCTCATACTTCTATCACTCACCCACAAGTTATTCACTCAAGTTCTTAAGCTAGAGCACCACTACATTTCTTGTTTTTCTAACGTGTACATCCAGCCTCTATACAACCACACACCAGGATGTTTTCATTAATGATGATTTGGCAGGAGGGAAAAAGCACAGCATTCCTTTCAGACGTCAGCGGATGCAGATTGATGACCTTATCCCGCCCTCCTCTGGCCCCACTCAACCTGTGGCGCAGCCTGATGACCCGTACATCGCAGATCTTCTGCAGGTGGCTGATGACAGGTGGGATACTCCTTGTAGCTGTTTAATCACTTTCAAGCAATTTATTTTGTATTTATTTAAACATATTAACAATGTACAATTAAATAGTATGCTAGTGCTATTCACATCAAGATGCATCAAAGGGATATTTGCAATGTTTTAACTTTGTAATAACTATGGGTGTAACAGTTCACCAAAGCCACAGTTCAGTACGTATTGTGGGTTTGGGGGTCACGATTCGCTTTCGGTACAGTGGAAAATTCAATGCCAGCCGTTACTGTAGTTAATATTTATTTATTTTAGAAAATAGAAAGTATTGGTGTTCCTGATTGTGCTCTCATCAGGTATATGGAGCCATATCAACACTTAGTATTTTCTTAAATCAAAATGCACAATTACTCAATAACAACACTAAAATAATGTGCAATATGCATGTGAAATCAATATGTAAACATGATTCAGACATTGTATAGGCTTATGCTATAATGTTTTCTTACAAAGAGAAAAATATGTGCATTTGTGACTCTCATAAAGGAGGCGTGTCTGTAGCACGGTACTTCTCATCTCCCACTCCGGGGTAATGTAATGGGGCTGTCACAGCTTCTCTGTAGCCTTGGAGGTCCATCCATCCATTAGGGGCAGCAAGTTGCCTAGTGGTTAGAGATTTGGGCCAGTAACCGAAAGGTTGCTAGATCGAATCCCTGAGGTAAAAAATCTCTAGTTCTGCCTAGACTATCATTGTAAATAAGAACTTGTTCTTAACTGACTTGCCTAGTTTAAATTGTATATATAAATATATCTGTGGTAAGCGCAACACAGGGTGCATTGGCCAATTCATTGATAACCTCGAATTTGGCTTACTTTCTAGGCTATTGAGTGTAATACCTGTGTGCTGAAATGGGTGCTAGAGGGAAGTTTATATTCTCAACCACCTAGAATGGGCGCGTATCAACTGCTATAAACATACCTATCCCTCTTGTAATTTCTTTGGCGCAGAATCAGCTACGACAAGCTGCTTGAATGCAAAGGGGAAACGAAGCTGTGTTGTTTCCGTCTTGCTCCAGTGGTAGGAATACTGAGATGTAGGCAGCTGCACAATCTATTGTCATTGAACATTGGCAAATACTGTTACATTTTATCCACAACTCTCTGTCCATCACTGTTGTAATCTACTGGGAAGCCAAAATGTTCCCAAACTGGATATCTAAACGATGATGGAGGATTCTCCTGGTTTAACGACCCCACCACTCGCCATTGTACAGAACTAGTTCCCGGCTGCGTGTCACAAAAGGACAGTTTGAAATGCACCAATTTTAAGATTTTAATTTTAATTGCAATCAGCACATAGGCTCTAGTTGTTTTAATGGAATAGCCTGAATTGTTTTTATTTTTCAGCTGAGATTTACTCGAGGCATACAAAGGAGCGCACTTGACTATCTAATCTATTGTCGTGACGTGACTTTCATTAATGTGATGACTGTTATTTATTCAAGCCACTAACTATGTTTAATTGTTACCCGATTTAAATTAATAATGTAACAATTAACTCATTAGGAATTTGTGGCACTACGAAGAAGTTGTTTAACGAGTTACCATCTCCCGAAACTCTAGAAGATATAAGTTAAAACAGTATATTGATAACTGTCACTTATAAATCATTACCTTATATCAGTTCTCATTCTGAACAGTCATAACCTTCTTGGCTCTGCATGAACCCCAACCTTTGCTGAGTATTCAGTACTACACAAATTGGTTTAATTATTTATTTACTAACTAAATAATAATAGAATACACATACACACTTACGATACAAAAGTTCCAAGTGGACTGACAAGACATGACGGCTTGTTACATCATAGATGGGAAGGGGGAAAAAGTGAGAGCGAAAGAGACACTTATCGTACATTTGGAAACTACGCTCATAGTAACCATTTACTTTGCACACGAACCACCGCCTGTTTTGGAATAAGAAGTAATCAATGTATTTACGTGTGGATATCTTTGTTCGTTGTATGTCTTTGATGAAACCAATCAATTCTTCTATAGGAAGGGGTCGATTGGTGTAAGGCTCTGGTTGTCCACCAGAGGTCACAATGTCCTTCTTAGTTGTCCTGGCTTCAATGGGCTGTTTCCTCAGAGCAGCTTAGATGCACCAATGGTTGTCTAAGATGCGATTTTTCTCCTTCACACCTCGTGTCTTTAGTCAGAGTTTGAAGCACTTTACACACGCAGCTGCAGACTGGCGGTACCCTGGTCTGGTAGGTGAGGTTATCTTCTTCACCTCGTGTTGGTTCACTGTTTCAACCATTTCCCACATGTAGCTAACGCTCCATGCTTTTCTGGTCTAGTAGGTGAGGTTATCTCCATAGAGTTTCCAACCATTTCAACGTATGGACCACGGTCTCACGTCTTCTGGTATGAAATGTTCATTCTTACCCAGTCCTTTTAAGCGCTCTGGTTGAAAAGGGCGGTTCCATCATGCTGACAAGCTCTCTGACCTTATTCGCGCTTGGCTAGTTGCTGTGCAAAGTATAATCAAAAACTATGATCTCGTTAGAGAACTAAAATCACATTCCTATCTTTACAAAAATAGTTTCAACCTTTTGCATATTGTCTACACTAACAATACGTGTTGTGTCTACACCACGTATTGGATGGAATCTTGACATAAACAGTGCGTACACTTTCCAAGGTCTGGTCATCGTCAGCCATTTGCCAAGCTGATCTGAGGCCTTGGATCCTCAGCCAGGAGAGTCATGACACTATCGATCGTGTCCAAAGCATTAAGAACACCTTCGTAATATTGAGTTGCATTCTTTGAGGCATGGACTCTACAAGGTGTCGAAAGTGTTCCCCAGGAACGTTGGCCCATGTTGACTCCAATGCTTCCCACAGTTGTGTCAAGTTGGCTGGATGTCTTTTGGGTGGTGGACCATTCTTGATTCACATGGGAAACTGTTGAGCGTGAAAAACGCGCCTGTCACCTACTGCTATACCCTGTTCAAAGGCACTTAAATATTTTGTCTTGCCTATTCACCCTGCCTCTTCACCCTATGAATGGCACACATACACAATCAATGTTTCAATGCTTAAAAATCCATCTTTAACCTGTCTCCTCCCCTTCATCTATACTGATTTGAAGGGGATTTAACAAGTGACATCAATAAGGGATCATAGCTTTCACCTGTAGTCACCTGGTCAGTCTGTCATGGAAAAAGCAGGTCTTAGTGTGTGTGTACATACATACAGTGCATTCGGAAAATATTCAGACCCCTTGACTTTTTCCACATTTTGTTACGTTACAGCCTTATTCTAAAATGGATTACACACACACGTCCAGCTCTAGAAAGAGTCTTGGTGGTTCCAAACTTTTCTATTTAAGAATGATGGAGGCCACTGTTCTTGGGGACCTTCAATGCTGCAGACAATTCCTTTAATCTCATGGCTTGGTTTTTGCTCTGACATGCACGGTCAACTTATATAGACAGGTGTGTGCCTTTCCAAATCATGTCCAATCAATTGAATTTACCACAGGTGGATTCCAATCAAGTTGTAGAAACATCTCAAGGATGATCAATTGAAACAGGATGCACCTGAGCTCAATTTCGAGTCTCATAGCAAAGGGTCTGAATACTTATGTAACTAAGGTATTTCTGTTTTTATATTTTTCGCTTTGTCATTATGGGGTATTGTGTGTAGATTGAGGATATATATTTCTTAATCCATTTTAGAATATCTATCTATATACCCCCCCAGTCCAATACAATATGTGTACCATTACACTCCTAGTAATAACTTGTGATTAATTTTACCCTAGGATTCAGGAGCTGCAGCAGGATGTAACCAAACTGAAATTAGACCTTGAAAGAGCTCAGGGTGGTATCAAACACCTGCACATACAGGTTGAGGAGCGAGACAAAGAGATTGAGCGTCTTAGTCGAGCACTTGATGGAGGGCGTCCTTATGATGTCATCTCCCTAGAGGCTCAGACCATCAGCAATGAGAAACTGATTGCCCACCTTAACCTGCAGGTAAGAACTGAAACCTGACCCATTCCACACAATGGGTATTACCCACACATTGAATTGATCTCCGCAACCTACCCTCAAATTGAAACTGACCACAAATAACTTACTTGTTTCTGTCAACACCAACAACCATTAACTCAGGCTTGCCAAAGTCCTTTGAGCACTTACCACACATTGACCTCTCGGTGTCGTGTTCCCAGATCGAGTACCTGCAGGAGACTAACAGGACTCTGGAGCAGAAGGTTCAGGGGCTGCAGCAGAGGAAGCAGGATGCATCCACTGAGGTGGCGGACCTCAGTGCCAAGAACCAGGAGTTGTGTCAGGAGCTCACCCACATAGACCACCTGGCCAAGCAGCTGGAGAAGGACAAGGACCTGGTGCTGGAGACTGCTGACCTGGAACTACAGGAGGCCAATGTGAGAATGGAGGAAGATGATACATGGGAACAGGAGGAGTACTGTATAAAGACAGACAGACAGGGTTCAATTTGAGGAAAATCTGTGGCCTGTTTTTCTCCTCAGAAAGAAATCCAAAAGCAACACCGAGCCTTGGAGGACTTGGAAGATGTAATCACAAAGTTAAGAAGGGTATGACTTTTTATTTATTTATTGGGCTTATAAAGGCTTGTAGCCTTCACGTTCCTGTTAAAACTCAATGTCTATCTGTTACAGTACCACATCAGATAGTTGTTAAAGGGAAACTTGAATCTGCAGCATTTTACTCACAATATCATAGTTGTATCTGACTCCTCTGACTGGATGTTTTAGGACCACGCTGAGGGAGACTACGAGAAGGACCGTCTGAGGAACCAGCTGGGGGAGCTCAGGGAGCAGAATGAGAAGATGGAGGGACTGATGAACTTCCTGGAGGAAGAGAAGAGGAGGCTTCAGGACAAACTAGAGAAAATGACTGATGCTGGTGAGTAGCAGTGTTTTTCTCCTGTCTCACTGGAACTTTGGGACTCAAATGTCTCATTGATTATAGTTGGCCTGAGCTGGCCTAAGCCCAACTGACTCTGGTTGCTGTATCTAGATAAAGAGCTGGTTCTTGAGCTGGAGAGCATGAGGTCTAAACACGGTGTGTGTGGGAAGGACCGCTCCCCATCTCGCCTGGACGCATTTGTCAGGAGCCTGGAAGAGGAGCGGGACTATTACCGACAGGAGGCTGAGCGCTACCGCAGGGCCAGGGGACCAGGCGTCATGGACCACACCCCCACCCGCAGCAGCCCAGGCAGGGGCAGGAGCCCCAGGGGGAGAACAGGCTGGCATGGCAGGGTGAAAGAGCCAGCCATTTATACTAATGCAAAGAATACATAGTTATGTTCTTATTTACTGTATATACGTACATAAACTCATGGTACAAGTAAGCCTCTTATATCATTATTTTGTTTGCATGTATGGTAAATCATTTATTTTTCTGTGTTATTTAGGGGGACAATGTTGATTTGGAGCTCTCCCGGACAGTGAAGGAGAGAGATGAGCTCCAGGCTGTACTGCTGGGTTTTGAGCGACACATGGAGGACATCCAAACCAACGTCAAGGCCCTTACTGCTGAGCGGGACCAGCTTAGTTTACAGTGCAAAAAGGTGAGACAGGCCAGGACATGGCATATCAAATGAAAAAGATTGTTTCAGTGTAGTACCAAACATTTAAAGTCTAAACATACCTATCAATTCAGGTGTCAAATACACATCTTACACCCTCCTCCGTTGGATCAGTATTTGAAAGCCAGTGTCTATGATGGGGGCACTCAAGTACTACTACTGTCCGGTCACACACATTTCTTAGATGGCAAAGGTCTGGATGGATATTGTCATATAATATAAATAATAATAATAATAATTATGTTTATCGGTATAGTAACAAACTCCAACCTCGCGACCCCAAACTGTTCACACCCCTCTTGTTGGCGGAGAGAATTTTGTTTTAAAGCTAATTTCCTGCAAATCTACCGTTTTTTTAAATGTTTTTTTTTTCCTCACCAATTTCCCCAACATGAGAACATATGAAAGCTGGTGGTTCAATATTACCAGTTCTTCAATATTCCCAGTTAACCTCTCTAGGGTAGGTGAGACGCTAACGTCCCACCAGGCCAACATCCGGTGAAACTGCAGAGCGCTAACATTCTAAATACACCATTTGTTATAGTAAACATTCTTGTAAATACATGTATTTTACATCATTTAAAAGATGAGCATCTTATTAATCCAGCCGCTGTGTCAGATTTCCTAAAGGCTTTACTGCGAAAGCAAACCATGCTATTTTTTGAGGACAGCTCCCTGCACACACAAGTATTACTAGCATTTTCCAACCAAGCATTAGCGTCACGAAAGTCAGAAATAACAATAAAATAAATCGCTTACCTTTGAAGATCTTCCTCTGCTGGCAATGCCAAGTGTCCTAACTACACAGTGAATGTTCGTTTTGTTTGATGACATCCATTTTTATAGCCTAACACGAAACATTTGTAAACCGCTTGCGTCGTGATTTCCTTCTCATTCAACTTTGGACGAAGCGTTCGTGGTAATTACACACACTAAACAAATGTTTATCCGGTCATGGTTGGTTTCATTGCAATCCTCTAGTTGTTACTAACACAACCATATGTGATGGTTCTTTTCCCGGGACGTATTGACCGAAACAAACCGATTTGAAGACACCAATCAATGACCTCATTGCGCACCAATGGTAGGACCGGTCTATCGTTGATTGACTGTATTTTGGCCCAATGACCACTGATCATCTTGAAATCTAGCTTGGAAGATAGCCAATGAGTTGAGGTAAACGGCAATATGTAATGGTTATACGTTCGAAGACCAGCCTTTGTCGTAATCTCTGGCGTAAATTAGGTTCATTAGCCATTGCAAATCCTACTTGACGGAGCCACAAGTGTTACGCATAGCAGTACATAGTCAACTGCATTTTCAGCAAGTTTATATATTTAAGATTATGGCGAATAAATCAGGAAAAGCTAAAACAAAATCTAGGTATACAGATTTAACCCAAATTATAGAGGAAATTGATAGAGAAAGCGAGAGAGTAAATAGTTACCCTTGTTATTTAAAAAAATATATATAATAATAGTTTTTATATATATTTTTTTGGTGTGTGTTAGAATAGCATTTATGTATTTTATATATAGTTATTACCAATTCGGCCACTTGGGTACATTTGGTTACATTTGTGTGGGACACCTGGGTGACTTCATGCTCAATGCCATGTAGCTCGCTCATTTTTTCGTGTAGCTCGCTCATTTTCAATGTCATGTAGCTCGCTCAAGTTATCTGTCTAAAACTTTGCTCGGCTATTGTTGCCATCTTATTTTGGGGCGGCAGGGTAGCCTAGTGGCTACCCTGGCTAGCCTAGTGGCTACCCTGCCGAAAGGTTGCAAAGGTTGCAAGTTCAAATCCCCGAGCTGACAAGGTACAAATCTGTCGTTCTGCACCTGAACAGGCAGTTAACCCACTGTTCCTAGGCCGTCATTGAAAATAAGAATTATTTCTTAACTGACTGGCCTAGTTAAATAAAGGTTAAAAAACATGTTTTAAAAAGTTCTTAATTAAAATCATCCCCAGCATCCTATCTATATGTTTGGCTGTTCTTGGTCATTTGAAATATGATGCAGCAACAATAAAGAACAGAAAACATATGTTTATTTCCTTGTATTTTCTTCTACCAGATCTATTGTGTTATATTCTCCTACATTCACTGAACATTTCCACAAAATTCAGAGTGTTTCATTTCAAATGATACCAAGAATACGCATATCCTTGCTTCTGGGCCTGAGCTACAGGCAGTTAGATTAGGGTATGTCTTTAGGCGGAAATTGAGAAGAAGGGGGGTACCCCAAAGAAGTTAAGAAGTTTTGGGTTGTAGTTAATTATAGGAATTATGCATCGACTATTTCTCTCTATATCATTTGTATTTCATATACCTTTGACTATTGGATGTTCTTATCGGCACTTTAGTATTGCCAGCCTAATCTCGGGAGTTGATAGGCTTGAAGTCATAAACAGTGCTGTGCTTCAAGCATTGCTAAGAGCTGCTGGCAAACGCAGTAATGTGCTGTTTGAATTAATGCTTACGAGGCTGCTGCTGCCTACCACCGCTCAGTCAGACTGCTATATCAAATCATATGCTTAATTATAATATTAATAAACACACAGAAATACGAGCCTTTGGTCATTAATACGGTAAAATTCGGAAATGATAATTTCGAAAACAAAAATGTTTATTCTTTCAGGGAAATACGGAACCGTTCCATATTTTATCGAACGGGTGACAACCTTAAGTCTAAATATTGCTGTTACATTACACCAACTTCAATGTTATGTCATAATTATGTAAAATTCTGGCAAATTAGTTAGCCCAAACTGTTGGATATACCCTGACTCTGCTTGCACTGAACGTAAGAGAAGTGACACAATTTCCCTAGTTAATATTGCCTGCTAGCATGAATTTCTTTTAAATAAATATACTTCCGTGTATTGATTTTAATAAAGGCATTGATGTTTATGGATAAGTACAGTTGAAGTCGAAAGTTTACATACACTTAGGTTGGAGTCATTAAAACTCGTTTTTCAACCACTCCACAAATTTCTTGTTAACAAACTATAGTTTTGGCAAGTCGGTTAGGACATCTACTTTGTGCATGGCACAAGTAATTTTTCCAACAATTGTTTACATTACAACAATTGTTTACAGACAGATTATTTCAATTAATCACAATTCCAGTGGGTCAGAAGATTACATACATAAAGTAGACTGTGCCTTTAAACAGCTTGGAAAATTCCAGAAAATGATGTCATGGCTTTAGAAGCTTCTGATAGGCTAATTGACATAATTTGTGTCAATTGGAGGTGTACCTGTGGATGTATTTCAAGGCCTACCTTCAAACTCAGTGCCTCTTTGCTTGACATCATGGGAAAATCAAAAGAAATCAGTCAAGACCTCAGAAAAACAATTGTAGACCTCCACAAGTCTGGTTCATCCTTGGGAGCAATTTCCAAACGCCTGAAGGTACCACGTTCATCTGTACAAACAATAGTACGCAAGTATAAACACCATGGGACCACGCAGCCGTCATACCGCTCAGGAAGGAGACTCTAGGAAGAAGCCACTGCTCCAAAACCGCCATAAAAAGCCAGACTACGGTTTGCAACTGTACATGGGGACAAAGAGTGTACTTTTTGGAGAAATGTCCTTTGGTCTGATGAAACAAAAATAGAACTGTTTGGCCATAATGACCATCGTTATGTTTGGAGGAAAAGGGGGGAGGCTTGCAAGCCAAAGAACACCATCCCAACCGTGAAGCACTGGGGTGGTAGCATCATGTTGTGGGTGTGCTTTGCTGCAAGAGGGACTGGTGCACTTCACAGAATAGATGGCATTATGAGGAAAGAAAATTCTTTGGATATATTGAAGCAACATCTCAAGACATCAGTCGGGAACTTAAAGCTTGGTTCGCATATGGGTCTTCCAAATGGAGAATGACCCCAAGCATACTTCCAAAGTTGTGGCAAAACGGCTTAAGGACAACAAAGTCAAGGTATTGGAGTGGCCATCACAAAGCCCTGACCTCATTCCTATAGAAAATCTGTGGGCAGAACTGCAAAAGCAAGTGCGAGCAAGGAGGCCTACAAACCTGACTCGGTGGTGATCCTAACTGACCTAAGACAGGGAATTTTTACTAGGATTAAATGTCAGGAATAGTTCAAATGAGTTTAAATGTATTTGGCTAAGGTGTATGGAAACTTACGACTTCAACTGCACATTTGTGCAACGATTGTGCTTTTTTCGGCAATGCGCTTTTGTTAAATCATCACCCGTTTGGCGATGTTGAAGTAGGCTGTGATTTGATGATAAATGAGCAGGCATCGCATTGATTATATGCAACGCAGGACAAGCTAGTTAAACTAGTAATATCATCAACCATGTGTTATTAACTAGTGATTAAGTGAAGATTGATTGTTTTTTTATAAGATAAGTTTAATGCTAGCTTGCAACTTACCTTGGCTCCTTGCAGCCACAAGGTCCTTTTGACGATGCACTCGTGGTCAGCCTGCCACGCAGTTTCCTCGTGGATTGCAATGTAATCGGCCATAATCGGCAGCCAAAAAGGCAAAAAAACCTGAAATCGTCCCTAATTAATCAGCCATGCTGATTAATCGGTCGACCTCTAATATCTATGTCTTTACTGTAGGTTCAGGAGGAGCTGAGGCGGGTCCGTACAGGATCAGAGCTGTCCACAGAGGTCCTGAGGCTGAAGGAGGAGAGGGAGCAGGCTGATGCTGTCCTACAAAGGATCACCTCCGAGAGGGACACACTCCGGGAGAGACTAAAAGTTGCCCAGACCTGTGCTCTCACAGACCGAGAGGAAGAGGAGCGGAGGATCCTGAACCTGGAAAACACCATCAAGACTGTGAGACTGATCAACTTCTCACCAAATCCAAGCCAAATGATCCTGTCGCAGTTGATCATATTACTTTTTGTAGATAGAACACCGTACACAGATTTTACAACCACCATGTACTGCGCTGTCAATCATGTCTGCCTCTGCAATTATTACCACCTCAGCTGATCTTACATGCATGATGTACCAGCAGTAGCGTGTGTTATGGTGTGTGTTTTTGGTCCCCAGTTGGAGAGGGAGCGTCTGGACTTGCGGTCTCAGGTGTCAGTGCTGAAGGATGGCAGGGTGGCTATAGAGGAGGAGCTGAAGGCTCGCTCCACTGCCCTGGTCCACACTGCAGAGGAGACGGCCCAGCAGAGAGCTGAGTCCAGCGCACTACGGTACTGTCTGTCGGTGTCCGTCTGTCTTTCTTTGTGTGGATGTGATGTCATTTATGTAATGTAGTGATGGGAAATGGCTAATTCCCACTCTATGTTCAGGCTGTTGCAGGAGCAGATGGAACAGTCTCTGTTTGACACACAACACAGGCTCTCTGTGAAGACCAACGAGCTCCATGCTGCCCACCAGCAGATGGAGAAACTGGAGGAGAAAATAGGTGAGGGGTTTGTGGATGCAGGGGTTAGTTAGACCTGGATATCTTACACACTGTTTCCCTTTGTTTATTCTGAGATGCTTTTAAAAATATTTTTTTAAATAAATAAATAATTCCATCAGCTGAGCTGAGTCGCCATGGCTCCACCCAGAGAGACGGCGTTACTGTGCTCCAGAAGACTGTCTCTGCTCTGGACAGGGAGAAGGATGCTCTGCAGGATGACGTGGACCAGAAGACTGAGAGCCTGGCCCTGCTGCAGGACGAGCTGTCCAGGAAGGTAGGGCACTAGATACCAGTGACTGGCCTGTACATGTTAGAGGGACTAGAACTATAGGAGTAGGCAGTCCTGCAGAGTGAGCACTGTTCCGTCTCTCGTTCTGCAGGAGAAGACACTGGAGGAAGTTAGACTTACTGTTAAAGACATGGAGAACTCCCTAGAGTAAGTGTACACTCTTCTTGTGTGTTTTGAGTTGTCTGTTCGTGCATTTGTGTGAGAGGCATGTCTACCGAATATGTGTGTGTGTGTGTGTGTGTGTGTGTGTGTGTGTGTGTGTGTGTGTGTGTGTGTGTGTGTGTGGCGAGCGAGCAAGTGGATCAGTGATATTGTGTTGTACCTGCAGTCAGCTGAAGGGGGCACTGAGCAGCCGTGAGCGGGAGATAGCCAGTCTACGCAGACAACTTGACTCTGCCCAGGAGGAGCTGTCTGGAGTGGGAAGAGACCGAGAGATCGCCCTGCGAGAGAACCGGAGACTACAGGATGACCTAGCCACTATGACCAGGGAGAACCAGGTACAGAGCACAGTTTGATAACGGAGCTTTTGTGAACAGAACAAAATTCTGTCACCCACAATAGACATATCTAACTTGGGGGCACGTTTACCCTACAAGTTATTTTATTTAATTGGGATGCAAACATTTCATACATACTCCGTTTTCATGGGTCTCATTTGCACATGTTGTGTGTCCAGGCTGTGCATGCCGAGATGGAAGAGGCCTTGCATGAGAAAGACGAGCTGAAGATGAGAGTTCACTCCTACATCTCAGAAGTGGCCAGGATAGAGAATATAATGCTTGCGAAGGTAAGCAGTAACACTCTACACAGCAGTAGTATATTCACACTAGATGTTTCCCTCAAAGGGATTGTATTCTAGTGTAGATATTACAATTGGATTATGATGTATCTACTGGAATTGATAATGGCTGTTTTCCATTGTTTAGCCATCCTCCAGTTGCTATGAAGTCCTTCCAATAGTTTTTAACTGATTTAAATAATGTTGTCTTCCAGGAGAAGGAGAACAGGGAGATGCTGGAGCGGTTCCGGATGGCCCATGGGGAGTCAGAGGACCGGGAGCTGAAGCTGCAGCACGCTGAGGGCCTCAACAACTCCATCCGCCTGGAGCTGCTCTCTTCAGACACAGAGAGACGACACCTCAGAGAGACTGTGGGACATCAGGAGAGAGAGATCCAGGAGGTGAGACTGGGGGAGGGGGACAATGTGGGTGGAGAAAAATGCTGTAGATAAAGCTTAAAATGGGTAGAGTTTTGTTTAAAATGTCCAATAGCTTATGATATCTGTTCTTGCCTACCTCTACCCAATATCTACTGTACTGAATTCACTTGCATTGTTGCAATTGGTGATGAGGATGCCTGTTCTGTCCCAACCTTATAGCACATGAATGCCCTGCAGGCATACGAGGCCCAGGTGTCGTCCCTGGCCCGGGGCATGTCCCGGCTGGAGGAGGAGCTGCAGGCGGCCCGGGGGGAGAAGACTGTCCTGCTGTCTGACCTGGCCTCTGTCAGGGAGCTCTGTGTCAAACTGGACTCAAGCAAAGAGCTCAGCACCCGCCAGCTCACCTCCAAGAGCATGGAGCTGGAGAGGGTGAGCAAACTGACTGCATCTCAGTCCTCCACCCTTTTCTTTTCCCTTCATGAATTTAGCAATGGTGGAAATGTACACCGTGTGTGTGTGTGTGTGTGTGTGTGTGTGTGTGTGTGTGTGTGTGTGTGTGTGTGTGTGTGTGTGTGTGTGTATGAGACATTTCCACCATTGCTATATATAAAATACTCAGCAAACATGGACTTGGTATTTACACCAAATAGGGTTATCTTCAGTATACCACCCCCTGAACTTGTCACAATACAACTGATTAGCTGAAATGCATTAAGAAGGAAAGAAATTCCATAAATGTACTTTTAACAAGGCACAGTTGTTAATTGAAAATATTTCCAGGTGACTACCTCATGAAGCTGATTGAGAGAATGCGAAGAGTGTGCAAAGCTGTCATCAGTGTGGCTACTTTGAAGAATCTAAAATATATTTTAGATTTTTCATACACTTTTTTGGTTACTACTTGAGTCCATATGTGTTATTTCATAGTTTTGATGTCTTCACTATTATTCTACAATGTTGAACATAGTAAAAATAAAGAACCCTGGAATGAGTAGGTGTGTCCAAACTTTTGACTACACACACACACACACACAATGCATGTACCAATAAGTTGCGATACAGGCTAAATGCAGGAACCTCAGCTATAAGAAAATGTGCCGTCTGTGTAGTGTCGACTCTGCCTTTCATTATGTCTGTCTATGAGCTTGTGCTGCTCTTGTAGGTGACAGGAGAGCTGGAGGACGTGCGCTCGGAGGCAGAGCTGATGAAGAAGCAGCTGGCCAGTGAGAGGCTGACTGTCCGTAACCTAGAGACACTTCTCTCCTCCAATCGGCAGAAGGAGTTCCACACGCATTTGAGCGCCAGCGAGAGGGAGTCGGAGCTGAAGGTTCTGCGGGACAGACTCGCCTTAGCTGACAGCAAAACGTAAGAGAAGGTCCTAAAGAATCCTCGAGCCAACGAATGTACTTCACAGACCCACTGATTACACACAATCTTACTGTCTTACTGATTTAATAAAGATAAGTAACTGTGTGTGTGTGTGTGTGCAGGGCAGGGCATGCCAGGGAGGTTTCACTACTCCGAGGGAAAGTCTCTCAGCTGCAAACAGAGATGGACGTGCTGAAGAGACAGCTGACCACTGAGCGCTTTGAGCGGTGAGCTGAATGACTCTATGTGCCCAGCTTATCAGTCACCTACCTCAATAATCCAAATGTTTGTTTGCGTGTAATTGAAAAGGCTGAGAGCTACTATCTGTCCCTCATGCCCTTGTTGTCTCTCTACCTCAGTGAGAGGGCTGTGCAGGAGATGCGCAGGCAAGGTATGTCTTTCTCCTCACTGCGGAGCTCCTCCCCCCTGAGCAGATCTCTGAGTCCCCGTCCCCCCTCCCCCCTGAGCAGATCTCTGAGTCCCCGTCCCCCCTCCCCGGAACGGTCCATCCTGCGAACTCCAGAGCGCTCTACCGACCGGTCACCAGAGAAGTGAGTTACACTCACAATACTACGTACGTGCTTGCACAGACACATCACACCACTTCCTACTTTTATATCCATTCTGCAATCACTGCGATCCCCTAGCATCTATAAAACAGACTTTATAGATCACACTGATTTGTATTCAAACCTGTAATTGATGCGACTTCCCTTTTCCTCCACAGAATTGTGAGCTTTAAGGAGTAGAGACACCCGACAGACAGGGAAATGAAGGAGCTGGAGTGAGTGCGTGAGAAGCCTGTAAGGGTATCAGTTTGGACGCATCACACAAAAGATTCACACACAACTTAGCAACTCTTGTGTCCAACAAAAATGCTTCTAATGGTCTAAAATGCCACCGTCCTTCTCTATGAAGGATGCAATAACTTGGATCAAAGTTGAAATCATGCCGTCCTCTCACCAAAGATAATTCCAGTGCCAATTGTTTGAAGAATTTGATTGTCTATATTATGTTTCTCCATGGAAAAAAATTGACTAATTGAGCTACTAATAGTATTGTCAAATTGAAGTGTACCTTGGAGGTACTGTACATTTTCTGCTTATACTTGGGAGATCCATAGGTGATTGGACTGAGATACTTTTACAAAATGTATTTATAAGAAACTGGACTTGGTTATTAGACCACTGATAGGAGAATAGGTCATTAGTTCAGCTTTGTGTTCTGTGGTATTTTTACATGTTTAATGTTACATATTATTCCCATTATGCCTAAATTAATAACTTATTCCTTCAAATAAAGTTTTGTACAAACAAATTCACTGCACTCGTCTGTACCTAACATCAGAGACAACACAACAGCCTTTAAATTACCCATAAGAGATTTCCATAAAAGTGTAGAGGAAAATATGTTTACAAAATACAAATGTGTTATTGGGGCTTTAATACTTTGTTGGGTCATTGTTTGGTTGAAGCCCAGATGGAGTGCACAGTAATTAGAGCAATTGGACAATAAGTTGATTCAGTAACATCCTCTTTCCTTCTAAAAATACAATTCCTTTCGAGTTTAGTGGTTTTATGCATATACTCAAACACACAATTCATATTTCCCAATGCTGTAACATCTAATGTAAAAAGTAACATATCAAAATACTGCTTGTTCCCTCAGAATATATATATTTTTTTTTTAAGACATGGCAAATGTGTAACAAGATGCTGTAGAAAAATAATATTTCCAAGTATAAAATACCATCTTGCAGTTAATGTCTGCAGTACTCAGTGGTTGTGTTGGGGAAGGGGTAAGTAAACAGGGAAAAGTCTAGAATATACTTGGGCAGGAGTTCCCTGAGAAGCTTCTGAGGCATACTGCATAGGTAATAGTGCAGCGTCTCCTTGGTGACAGGCTTGTACCATGTCTGTCGCTCAGGGAAGTGGACGTGTGGAGGTGCACTAATACGCTGTAGCACATAGTCCGCATCACTCTCCAGATGCTCATAGGAGCCAATGAAGTCATAGGACACGGCACATGGCTGACACAGGTTGTAGATGGGCATCCAGTGCTCATTCATGCGGTCCACATCCTCATCCAGCAGGTAGCGCACAAACTCAGCAAAAGTCACATCATCCCCAGCCACTGCTGTATCCTTGGCATGGCCCTTTCTGTAGCGCCTGATGATCTCGGCACCGTACTTCTCCTGGTAGGCCTTGATCTCCCCGAACTTGTTCCTGTAAGCAGAGAGAAGGCGCTCCATAGGTTCCCTGACAAACATGAACTTGAAGTAGTGTTTCAGCCTATAGCGGATCTCCTCAGGCTTCAGGGAGGACAGGAAGAGCAGGTCACTCTTGTGGTTCATCTTGATGTTGACGTCCACGTTCTCTAGAGCCCCACTCAGGACCTTCAGAACCCTCTTCCAGTTGGAGCAGGCCACCTTGGGGACGTAGCAGTAGAGGAAGCGGTGCTCGTCGTTCACCAGGATGTGCTGCAGCAGGGTTTTCCTCTGCAGGGGGCTCAGGGACCACACACTGTGAGGCATGTTCTTCTGACCACACATGGTCCGGATGGTGCGGTTACGGATCTCCTGGAGAATCTGAATGGGGTTTGGGGGAGATGTAAAATAAATTTAAAACTAAACTAAAAAGAAACATCCCTTTTTCAGGACCCTGTCTTTCAAAGATAATTCGTAAAAATCCAAATAACTTCACAGATCTTCATTGTAAAGGGTTTAAACACTGTTTCCCATGCTTGTTCAATGAACCATAAACAATTCAATAACATGCACCTGTGGAACGGTCGTTAAGACACTAACAGCTTACAGACGGTTGGCAATTAAGGTCACAGTTACAAAAACTGAGGACACTAAAAGAGGCCTTTCTACTGACTCTGGAAAAACACCAAAAGAAAGATGCCCAGGGTCCCTGCTCATCTGTATGAACGTAAAGGAGGCATGAGGCCAGCAGATGTGGCCAGGGCAATAAATTGCAATGTTCGTACTGTGAGACGCCTAAGACAGGACGGACAGCTGAGCGTCCTCGCAGTGGCAGACCACGTGTGACAACACCTGCACAGGATCGGTACATCCAAACATCACACCTGTGGGACAGGTACAGAATGGCAACAGCAACTGCCTGAGTTACACCAGGAACGCACAATCCCTACATCAGTGCTCAGACTGTCCACAATAGGCTGAGAGAGGCTGGACTGAGGGCTTATAGGCCTGTTGTAAGGTCCTCACCAGACATCACCGGCAACAACGTCGCCTATGGGCACAAACACACCATCGCTGGACCAGACAGGACTGGCAAAAGTGCGCTTCTGTGACGAGTCGCAGTTTTGTCTCACCAGGGGTGATGGTCGGATTCACGTTTATCGTCGAAGGAATGAGCGTGACACGAGGCCTGTATTCTGGAGCGGGATCGATTTGGGGGTGGAGGGTCCGTCATGGTCTGGGGCGGTGTGTCACAGCATCATCGGACTGAGCTTGTTGTCATTGCAGGTGTAACAGTATAACTTTAGACCGTCCCCTCGCCCATACCCGGGCGTGAACCAGGGCCCCTCTGCACACGTCAACAACAGTCACTCACGAAGCATCGTTACCCATCGCTCCACAAAAGCCACGGCCCTTGCAGAGCAAGGGGAACTACTACTTCAAGGTCTGAGAGCAAGTGACGTCACCGATTGAAACGCTATTTAGCGCGCACCACCGCTAACTAAGCTAGCTGTTTCACATCCATTACACAGGCAATCTCAACGCTATGTGTTACAGGGAAGACATCTTCCTCATGTGGTACCCATCCTGCAGGCTCATCCTGACATGACCCTCCAGCATGAGAATGCCACCAGCCATACTGCTCATTCTGTGCATGATTTCCTGCAAGACCGGAATGTCAGTGTTCTGCCATGGCCAGCAAAGAACCCGGATCTCAATCCCATTGAACACGTCTGGGACCTGTTGGATCGGAGGCTGAGGGCTAGGGCCATTCTCCCCCAGAAATGTCCGGTGCCTTAGTGGAAGAGTGGGGTAACATCTCACAGCAAGAACTGGCTGGCAAATTTGGTGCAGTCCATGAGGAGGAGATACACTGCAGTACTTAATGCAGCTGGTGGCCACACCAGATATTGACTGTTACTTTTGATTTTGCCTCCCCCCCTCCCCCTTTGTTCAGGGACACATTATTAAACTTCTGTTAGTCACATGTCTGTGAAACTTGTTCAGTTTGTCTCAGTTGTTGAATCTTGTTATGTTCATACAAATATTTACACGTTAAGTTTGCTGAAAATATACGCAGTTGACAGTGAGAGGATGTTTCTTTTTGTTTGCTGAGTTCATGTAAGACATTTAAGATAATAGTACAATATCACTCGTGTCAATCTAATACCTACACAACATGTTATGATATGCATTCCATCAGAGTAGACCACTAATAATGGAAATTATGTAGCAAATGCTTCCCATGAAATGTTCATGGGCAAACGGCACTTGATTTCTATTAAATATCTGTAGTGCTCAAGCAAGGCCTAACATTTCATCACGAGATGGCATCATGTACTTTTATATAAATAAAATGACTTTGAAGTTATAATCTACATTATTTGTTTACACAAAGTGTCCTGTGACAAATACATTAATGGAGTAATAAGTCCTTTAGTTATTTGGTTATGAATACATTTGTCGGCCTAAGGTATTTTAAAGTCATATTCTTCCAAAACATGTCCAGCCAAATCGAGAGGTGAGCTACTGGGAATCTACACACCGTGGCTTCAATTTACCTGGGATTCTGCGTCCGCAGCTGGATCGAGATTTCGGGCTTGTCTGAGGTAGCCTGACCTCTTGCTGTATCCCAGAGGTGGTGGTGTCTCCATACTATTCAGCATTCCTTTCTCTATCATGAGCAGAAGGCCCCCGGACGCCACGATCACAGCGAACGTCAGCACCGATGGCAAGACAGCAGAGCTGCGGCGTAAAGAGCCGGAATTCACAGTTTTTCTGAAGTTTATCACGGACCCGCTCCTGGCCCCTCCAGCCTTTTTCAGTCCGAAATCTTGGTTTCGCGGAGGCATCATCGATCTCTGAATGATGTCCGTTGGATATGTGATCTATTGTTTTTATGAGGAGAAAAAATTGTGTAAACTACCACGTACACATAATATCGTATTCTCAGTAAGTAGGCTGCTACTACCAAAAATACTCCTGTTCCTGTAAAAAGAAGAAAGCGTCAGTGGGGATTGTGGGAACTGTAGTTGTGGAGTATATTTTGTCCCGCTGGGTTTGGGAGGGAGCAGGGAAGGACTTTACGAATCCTATGCCGACTCCTACTGGAAGCCCAGCCTACCTACAGTTGTAACTAGTTTTCAGTTTATGACTGCATTATGAATGTCTGTCTTTCCAACAGCAGTTTTGCACATTGATCTGATAAAGAAGTAACATTTTTGTATTATTTTAGGCCTATTTTTTTAGGGTGGTGCTAAATAATTGGAATCGTCTCCAACTATGGAGGCCTTTATGCTTCGTGAATTGTGGAAGCACCCACTCATTGGTCATTTTGCAAGGGCTGGCTCAAGATGCACAAAGAAGTCAGTCATGCCAGTCTTGCCCCACAGCCAACGAACAATAACAGTGTCACGTATGTCCTCCATATATAAATACAGAGAGAGCGCATATTCGTCACATCAAATTTTAGCCCAATATTTGAGATCCATTGCACTGCGGCTAATTGAAGTAAGATTTTCTATACTAATATAGTAATCATTTTCAGACCGAATGTGATAGGCCACTTCACTGTGACAGACCGTGAAGACTGTCAATGACAAACAAGCACCTCCACTCCGAATCAAATCAAAGACATATACTATGCCTTTCCAGACATTATTTATACTAGATCAATAGCCAAAGCTATTGTGTGAACATATACTATACAGGCCTAGGCTAGGCAACGATTTTTAACAAACAGGAGAGTGGCATCGTAGCCTTGAGGAAGGAGATCGCTTGTGGACGTTGGGTGATTTTTGTGCCAAGCGCAGCCTCCGCCAGCCACACCCTCACGTGCGTGCAACTGTGCGGGACTCTATTTCTCACCAGAGCGGTCTGTACGCTTGGCCATGCGTGCTTGTCTGTCGCGAGCACCCGCAGCATCAGCAACACAAAGAGGGTCGATGAGCTGTTAGATTGGAGATACAAGGCGCCGCCGGCAACTTCAAGGCCGATTTGCGGGGGAAACGAGATCACTTATAAGGTGGTGGAGCTTGTTCTTTATTCTGGCATATTTTCTTTGTCATAAATTGTGTCTTTATTTTCAATAGGCTGCTGACCTTGTCACAGCCTCTCGTTTTCATTGACCTGCTGACGATTGCTCCATCCTTTACAGATGTGTTTGTGCGCTGGAAATGGACAATGTTGTTTTATTTAATTATAAATGCGTGAACATATTTGGCATGGCTCGAATTGCGCCGATAATTGGCTATGTGTCATTTTCATTATCACATTTTCGATGATTGCATCAATTGGATGTTCATCCTACAGCTTTCGTTTGTTGGCTACTGTCTCAATATGCAGTAGGCATATTTGTGATAACATATTACATAAAAGATAGATGCTTTGTGCTCCATATCATGCTTACATGCGCCTTCTTATAGCAATGTATATATAACCAAGAATGCAGCGCCTCTGTTATAGTGAACATCTTTACTATGTTGCCGACCCCCCACGGTCTCTTGGGTCCATCCCTGCATCACTTCCATGACGTAGGGCCTACCTGTGACATATCTTATTTTGCCATGGACCCGAGAGATGCCATTATGCATTTCACGCACTATTGTTTCGATCCTTATCCCCATATATTAGATGGAATGTATAAAACAGAAATCATTGTCTCAAACGTTGTAACAACGGGTCTGTGGTGTTTCAGTCAAAGATTTTGGCCTCGTTCTTCAATGCAGCATTTACCGTTATGTATTGCAATTTTCCTTCAATTTTAGTCCATGAATTTAGCCAGAAATTGACATTCAGGTTTATTATCACTAGTAAAGATACAGTTGGCTGATGCTGCGTTGTCTACATATCAGGTATGGTTGGCTTCTTTCGAGTATCTCATTAGCTTACTCATTGCAGAATGAGCAATAAGAAGATCCAGTAAAGCCCCATGCCTTGATGTGTAGACGTTTTTAAAAAACTGCCCAGCCTTGTTTGTCTCCCAGATGGGGAGCATTGTTGACAATAGACCTCTGAGAGGGTTACATATCTCATAGCTCATACATCTAACCCTAAATGAGCTCTGAGTGCCTACTTCCATGTCTTAAATGAGACCAAAGTGGTTTGGCAAAAATAATTATATCCCTGCTCAAAGTCTATGGATGTATATGGTTGGGTAGGTGATAAGTGGGCACATAGACAGATGGATGCTCCCCCCCTACTGTAGCACTGAGTGTTTGGAGTCATCAAAATGAGTTGCTGCATTTTGTAGCCCTGTAGTCTGTACTGTACCCTTTGCAGTGGGAACTAGAGAAACAATTTCCCAAAGCGTCACTTTCACTGTCAATAATTCATGGGGCAGGGGATACATTTTTTATTTTTTAGAAAGAACATAAAATACTGCATTGGTATTTGGTACCTTGCCACGGTGTAAGGTCCTCCGTTTTTGTGGTTTCTCAGATACAGTAGCTTAGTCAAGTCGTCTCTTGCTATAGACAGAAATCAAATCCGCTGTCAAAACCATACCGTATTGGTATGTTGTTTGTTTATACATTTGGCTTTGCCATATAAACAGTGTGTGCTCCCTGTAATCTATGGGGAGAGAGATTACATGTAACAACAAGTATTGTTGATATACTGTAAGAAATTACAAATGGAAATGTGCTCAAACAGCATCTTTTTGGGAGGATGAGGACATGTCTCTGTGTCACATAGTGTAATCGGTGATGTTTAATCACTTGAATCACTTGATTCCTTCCCAGGTCTGTCCAAATTGTAATTTGACCCTCTGGCCTGTAGGTACAGTATGATAGTGCATTTTCACAGATTTGGTTCAAGCTAAAATAGCAGTCAGAGAAAGCATCCTCGAGGGAATTCTAGGAATGAATGAATGGAATGAATTGATATGCATCCTGTTTTCCCAGCGTTGTCGACAAACTACTCTATGAAGGGTTGTTTTTGTCTGCATTCAGTACTGGCTTCCTCTTCCATAAATGGATCTGAGCCATTCCTGTAATAGATTTTAGTCCATTTTCACAATAATTTTATCCATGAGCCTCTTACCACAGCATCCGATCCAATCACACTATTCAAATACTGCACAATTCCTGTAGCACCACATAGTTCAATCCATCAGGACATGACATTCCTGAATAAGAATTGGACCAGTTTTTCATAAAGCACCATCTAACAGGCCAGTCATACTGGAGGAATTTCATTCTGATCAATACACATTTGCATTCAAATTAAAAGCCACATTTTACGATATACGAGCAATGGCTGCTACTGTATGACTGAGAGTCATCGCTGCAGGCTGTTGATAAATCTCCCTGCTCGTATAATGTTAAATGATTTAGACTTATTTCTCCTCACATTTCCCCTGTGTGTGTGTTTTGTGGGAGTTTCTATTAATAAAGCCAGTCAGAGAGCAGTGAGTCTTTGATGTGTTATACTGCTGTAATGAAGCCAGCCTCCAGGCTGGTAAAGCCCCAACATTACCATATCCTTATGAGACTGCAGTGTGATAATACTGCCAATGCTCTGAGGGGCTTCATAGGTGACTCATACAGGCCTATTAGGCTGTAACGCGACACCCCATTATGCTGCTGGGGGAGACCCTTCTAACTTTGAAATAGTGATGGCTAGTCGTCTGCTAGCCAAATACAATTATTTTTTATCTGATGCGATTACTGTACATGATCTCAGATTACAATACAACGTATTTCTCAATAAAACTTGTATAGCTTTACCCTAATATAACATTTGGATTTTAGTCCAATAAAGCCTCTTCATTTTATGATCATCCAATGATATCTCTTTAGACCTAATGGTTTCTAACCCTCTCAGATTTGTATAATCCTATACAATTGATCTTGTGACTGTTAGAACCCTCTGACAACATCATAATTCCACCAGACTATTCTATGAAGGAGTTCACAAAGACTGCATTCCTCAAGACTGCAAGATGGGTCTCCTGACATTAGGGAAGTGCTCTGAGATACTGCTACAACACGAGACCCACTGTATCACATGTACTATAATAGGCACACACACAGTTACACACACACATTTTCAGTTCATTCACAGTGATCGGCTTTGTGTGCGTCAGCCAGTTGAAATGACAAAATGCCACTCTGTTCTCCTCCTGCACTGGCAGATCAGGCTAGGAAACAAAGTATTACTTTGTGCCTCCTTAGGCTCGCAGCAACTGGCACAGCAGCAACTGACACAGCAGGACACCCAGCGTCTCTCCTATCACAGGCTGACAGGCCACCCCTTCCTCACGCCCTTCCCTCAGAGAGACACCTCTACTTAAACATGAACGTGTCTACACACAGTCCCACAGAAAGTTCTATATGCATGCAAACATACTGCAGATGCCATGTGCCGACAATCACAACAAATAGCCACTGCGTGCACTTGCAGTCTTAACATTTGGAAACAAAAACACACGGTCACATGCAAGGGGTACACACACGGACACACTCAAGCCCTCACTGCATCTGCGCAATGACACCTGACTCCAGGTAATGCCCTAGTTCCACAGTGACAGCAGGCAGGTTGAACGGCCACGCGCACACACACCACTCGCATAGAGATACAGTATCTCTGCACACAGACACAATAGCAGCAAGGTAAGACTGCATTCTTACACAGTAACAAACACTATTTCTCTTTAAACATCCATTGTGTCAATTGTAAAGTACATGTCCTGAATGTGTAGAACTGGAGCACAATGGTAGAATGATATAATTACTGTTAGCTTGCTCCTGACGGAATTCAACTTGTAGCAGGTTGGTGTAATGCTCATCACCCAAAAACATTCAATCATATTTGAATGGAACAGCATTTTACATTTCTTCCTGGTAAATGAATAATGCTATACTGTATTGTCCAAGTTTATAGGATGCAAATATGCTTCAGTAGGGAGCATTAACAGTTTGCACATGATGTGTCAGCCTCGCATCACTGTGCCATTGTGAGATGGCAAGTGTGAGGGGGAAAAAAGGCCAATTTGTTTAGTTTTTTTGTTATTGCATGGCACAGGATGGAAGCCTATTACCTCACTAGTGGTCAGTAGGGTAAGTGTAACCCTGTTGGTCATGTGACTGCTGCTTTGTGTATCTCTACGCTCTGTCCCACCATCCAACCTTGTCTCCTCTGTCTTCTGCTACTCTTCACATCTAGACTTCAATTTAGTCCATCTTCTGTTTGATCCCTTCTATCATCCTCTTTTTCACTCCAACTCCTGCTGTCATATTATAGCTGATGTTGTTGCTCTCGGTTTTATAGATGATATATTCTTGCATATGGTAAGACTTGCAGTATGGTGACAGGGAACATCATCTGGCCATCATGTTCCTGTCGATCTCATTGTGACGTCAGCTTCTATGTGTTACGGAAGCAGTGGTGATAGTTGAGTCTTCCTTGGAGTGAGGAGGGACAAGCCTCTTGTGGTGGTAGATCCCTTTGGCGTGTCCTTCGGTTCTGATTAGCCAAGACTCTGTTGCCATGGGAACCTGTGGTTGCTAAACTTAAGATATTTTTCATCAGAGGATAGAGAGAGTGAGACAAAGAGAGGGGTAAATGTGACAATAACAACCCTGTTGTAATGCATTGCAGATGTTATTGGCACTCTAGTCAATAACAACCAATATTCTGTAACCAACTAGAGGCCCTGACCTGAATCTATGGATTCTATGTCCTTGTCCCCCACCCCCACCTTGCTATGTAGTACTACTTATTAGGTTTGCTTCCTCAATATAAGGGACATTTGTAATCCAATTAAAAACTTGCCTTGAGGCTACAGGTATCTGCTAAAGTAAGGGAATTTGGCTCCAACCCTCATCCTCATCCATACCTTCAAATACCTTAGTTGCCCTCCATTTCATACCTGATCGCCATCCTCTATTTTTAATAACAACCCCAAAGCTGCTGTTTATCTTTCTGTTTGTATTTTATTTCCCTTTGTTTCTCCCAAAGCCGCAGAGAGAGGAAGCAGCAGCAGCAACGCCGCTGGTCTGGGTAAAACATTGTGCAGAAGGGCAGATCGATGTTCCCTAAGGTTTTTCTGCAGTGGTGCGCAGCCCTGTCAAGTTGTGCCGCTAAAATAGGTAAAGGGTTGCACAGTTCCACCTCGTCTGTCTGCTTCGACAACAAGCTGTTTACGCTGTCAAGCTACGACACTATAGCCAACCCATTGCGCTATTTATCATGGCACTGAGCAATGCCATTGAGCTATGGCAGTTAGCTGTTAGCTGTCCCACTGTGCTTATGACAATGAGCTGTGCTATGAAGCCATTGCACAGGGCTGTGTCACAGTGGAGTGATGTTGAGCTCTTCAGTGGCTACACAGCAGCTCCACTGCAACACAGCATTGTGATGCTATGCCACTGTCACACTGTGTTGCAGCTGTACCCTTGTCAAAGGCATCTCTCTCTCTGCTTCTGCAGAGCACATGGCCGCTCCTCGTGCTTCTCTCATCCCATCTGCAGCTCTGCTCTCAAGTCTGTCTACCACAGCATAGACAGACAGACACACACACACACACACACTGCCATGTAGACACATGCGCAACATACAGTGGGGCAAAAAAGTTTTTAGTCAGCCACCAATTGTGCAAGTTCTCCCACTTAAAAAGATGAGAGAGGCCTGTAATTTTCATCATAAGTTTATCTCAATACTTTATTATATACCCTTTGTTGGCAATGACAGAGGTCAAATGTTTTCTGTAAGTTTTCACAAGGTTTTCACACACTGTTGCTGGTATTTTGGCCCATTCCTCCATGCAGATCTCCTCTAGAGCAGTGATGTTTTGGGGCTGTTGCTGGGCAACACGGACTTTCAACTCCCTCCAAAGATGTTCTATGGGGTTGAGATCTGGAGACTGGCTAGGCCACTCCAGGAACTTGAAATGCTTCTTACGAAGCCACTCCTTCGTTGCCCGGGCAGTGTGTTTGGGATCATTGTCATGCTGAAAGACCCAGCCACGTTTCATCTTCAATGCCCTTGCTGATGGAAGGAGGTTTTCACTCAAAATCTCTTGATACATGGCCCCATTCATTCATCCTTTACACGGATCAGTCGTCCTGGTCCCTTTGCAGAAAAACAGCCCCAAAGCATGATGTTTCCACCCCCATGCTTCACAGTAGGTATGGTGTTCTTTGGATGCAACTCAGCATTCTTTGTCCTCCAAACACGACGAGTTGAGTTTTTACCAAAAAGTTATATTTTGGTTTCATCTGACCATATGACATTCTCCCAATCTTCTTCTGGATCATCCAAATGCTCTCTAGCAAACTTCAGACAGGCCTGGACATGTACTGGCTTAAGCAGGGGGACTCGTCTGGCACTGTAGGATTTGAGTCCCTGGCGGCGTAGTGTGTTACTGATGGTAGGCTTTGTTACTTTGGTCCCAGCTCTCTGCAGGACATTCACTAGGTCCCACCGTGTGGTTCAGGGATTTTTGCTCACCGTTCTTGTGATCATTTTGACCCCACGGGGTGAGATCTTGCGTTGAGCCCCAGATCGAGGGAGATTATCAGTGGTCTTGTATGTCTTCCATTTCCTAATAATTGCTCCCACAGTTGATTTCTTCAAACCAAGCTGCTTACCTATTGCAGATTCAGTCTTCCCAGCCTGGTGCAGGTCTACAATTTTGTTTCTGGTGTCCTTTGACAGCTCTTTGGTCTTGGCCATAGTGGAGTTTGGCTGTTTGAGGTTGTGGGCAGGTGTCTTGTATACTGATAACAAGTTCAAACAGGTGCCATTAATACAGGTAACGAGTGGAGGACAGAGGAGCCTCTTAAAGAAGAAGTTACAGGTCTGTGAGAGCCAGAAATCTTGCTTGTTTGTAGGTGACCAAATTCTAATTTTCCACCATAATTTGCAAATAAATTCAGTAAAAATCCTACAATGTGATTTTCTGGATTTTTTTTCTCATTTTGTCTGTCATAGTTGAAGTGTACCTATGATGACAATTACAGGCCTCTCTCATCTTTTTAAGTGGGAGAACATGCACAATTGGTGGCTGACTAAATCGTTTTTTGCCCCACTGTACACCCATATGGTCAGCTCAGCTAAAGCTTTTCTACTCACACACCCAAAATATGCCCAGGCACATACAGTGCCTTCAGAAAGTATTCACACCCTTAACTTTTTCCACATTTTGTTGTTCTACATCCTGAATTTCAAATGTTTTGTCACTGGCCTACACAAAATATCCCGTAATGTCAAAGTGGAATTATGTTTTTTGAAATTTGTACAAATTAATAAAAAATGAAAACTGAAATGTATTGAGTCAATAAGTATTCATCCCCTTTGTTATAGCAAGCATAATTAAGTTAAGGAGTAAAAAAATAAAACATCTTAACCAACCACATAATAAGTTGCATGGACTCACTCTGTGTGCAATAATAGCATTTAACATGATTTTTGAATGACTACCTAATCTCTGTACCCCACACATACAATTCTCTGTAAGGTCCCTCAGTCGAGCAGTGAATTCCAAACACAGATTCAACCACAAACACCAGAGACATTTTCCAATACCTCGCAAAGAAGGGCGTAGATAAAAATGTTAAAAAGCAGACATTGAATATCTGTTTGGATGGTGAATCAATACACCGAGTCACTGCAAAGATACAAGCGTCCTTCCTAACTTAGTTGCTGGAAAGGAATGAAATCAAGGATTTCACCATGAGGCCAATAATGACTTTGAAACAGTTACAGAGTTTAATGGCTGTGATAGGAGAAAATGTAGGCTGGGTCAGCAACATTTTAGTTTATCCACAATACTAACCTAAATGACAGTGAAAAGAAGGAAGCCTTTGCAGAATTGAAATATTCCAAAACATGCATCCTGTTTGCAACAAGGCACTAAAGTAATACTGCAAAGAATATGGCAAAGCACACAGTGTTATATTTGGGACAAATCCAATGCAAAACATTACTGAGTACCACCATCCATATTTCCAAGCATAGTGGTGGCTGCATCATGTTATGGGTATGCTTGTAATCATTAAGTACTGGAGAATTTGTCAGGACAAAAAAAGAAACGGAATGGAGCTAAGCACAGGCAAAATCCTAGGGGAAAACCTGGTTCAGTCTGCTTTCCAACAGACACTGGGAGATGAATTCACCTTTTCAGCACAACAATAACCTAAAACACAAGGCCAAATCTACACTGGAGTTGTTTACCAAGAAGACACTGAATGTAACTGATTTACAGTTTTGACTTAAATCTACTTGAAAATCTATGGCAACTTGAATATGGCTGTCTAGCAATGATCAACAACCAACTTGTCAGAGCTTGAAGAATTTTGAAAAGAATCATGGGTAAATTTTGCATAATTCAGGTGTCGAAAGCTCTTAGAGACTTACCCAGAAAGACACATTATGTAAATTTGATATTTCTGTATTTCTTTTTCAATAAATTTGCAAAAATGTCTAAAAACATGTTTTCAAATTGTCATTATGGGGTATTATATGTAGATGGGTGAGGACAAAATATATATATAATACATTTTGAATTCAGGCTGTAACACAACAAAATGTGGAATAAGTCAAGGGGTATGAATACTTTCTGAAGGCACTGTACATCCATAACAACGCACATACTGTACACGTATGCAAACACTCATACACACATGAATACCGGCATACACTAACACAGTCACTACTCCCTTACAACCAATAGCATACTCTCACCCACATCAATACACACAATATACACATTCCCTCTTATACATCTCCACACGTGATTGCTGGCTCCTTGTCCTGCCCTAACTATAGTCAGTCAGGACAAAGAGCCATTCTTGGCGAGACATTTCTGAGAGGCTCTGTCAGACCCTGTCACCCTCAGAAAGGAGAAGCATGTAGCAGAGAGAGTACAGCACGTTGTTGATCTCACTCTCTGTCTATCCCTCCCTCTCTCTCTCCCTCGTGGTCTCTCTGTCTCTATCCCTCTCGCTCCCTCTATCCCCCCCCCCCCCCTCTTCTTTATATGTCTGTCTCTATTTCTCCCCATCTCTTTCTCAGGACTGTCTCACCATGCCAGGCTTCTGGCCCAAGTGCTTCAAATTTTACACACCGTGTGTTTCCACTGTACATCTGAAAATCTGTGGCTCAACAACGTGATGGTGTCTAGAGACTGACAGGTGTTGGATGAGAGGTGTTGCAGCCAGAGAGCCATGTGTATGATTGAGGTGTTGCAGCCAGAGGGCTATGTGTATGATGGAGGTGTTGCAGCCAAAGAGCCATGTGTATGATTGAGGTGTTGCAGCCAGAGGGCTATGTGTATGATGGAGGTGTTGCAGCCAGAGGGCTATGTGTATGATGGAGGTGTTGCAGCCAGAGGGCTATGTGTATGATGGAGGTGTTGCAGCCATTCTCTGGTGCAAGATAACACCAGCATCTTTCATGTCCATACATTATGTTTCTTAAATGGTGTCTGTTAGAAGTGGCGGTGGTCTTGGTGGGTGTACCATGTGGTTTTGATCTGAGGGAGCACTGCAGTCATGTGTGACGAGTATTATCCACGTTGTGCTTACGTGGAGGGTCTGTAATCAAATGCAGGTCTGGAGCAACAAAGTGCTTCCCTGCTGGGTTAACACATTATTCACAGCTGCAGTGGGGCGAGGAGAGGAGAGGCAGAGGGAAATTACACTGTGAGTATCCTGTGATTTTGTTCAGTTGGGATTATATTGATTTGAAAGGTGCGTTAGGTGTCATATAATTGCAAAACTTTTCCAGCTATCTTGGGTGTGTGTTTGGCTTCATAATAGCAGTGATGTTTGTACACAAAATGTGTGTAGCACAGTGGTCTCTGAGCGGTTCCCCTTGCCATTAACAAGCTAGTCACCAAGGGACTCTCCGAAAGAGGGGAGAGAGGAGCATAGCTAGATAGAGGAGAGCAAGGGACAAGTGTGCCATTCAAAGTGCGCCCTTTGCGTGAACTCTCATGTTTCTCCCTTCACTCAGTGAGTGCTGCTCTGTCCACAGCATTTTCTCTTTTTCTTTCCTGACAAGGGACTCTCCCACTAAAGACAACTACAACCCCCATGTTCACTCCCTTTTTCTCTCACCACAGACAAGGTGTGCCGTTACCATGGCTACGGACGCCAGTGAAACTCATTTAGAGGTAACCGTATCCGAAAGCCCAGGTAAATAGGAAAACAAGAGTGATTTTAGACACAGCCTTAAAGAGACAGGACTTAGACTAGAATGAATGATAACGTCAGGATACAACGAGGCCTTTGTTGGGTTACATTTAGAGCTCTCTTTACGTGTCTCTTTAAGAAAGGCATGGTGTGATGATGTGTAGTACAGTAACTGATATCAAAAGCTTTACATAGGCTTAGATGTGTGTGATGTGCTAAGGCCTCTGCGTGACCCTATGTGTTCTCTGCACTATGCTCCCGCTCGAAGAGCTGCTCTTTTATCTCCTATTGATATTTACCATGGTGAACTGATACATTCTGAATTGATTGAATTGTCAGGACAAAAACAAAAAGGATGAAAACAACATGAATCAGGACAGCGAGCAGTAAATGGCAGTAGATTGTTGATATACGAGCTACGGTAAATAACAAAAATGGATCAATAGGATCATATTAGTTGACTATGGTTCAGGCCTTGGTAAATCAATACACGGCCCACATCTCTCCACTTTATGCTCGGGCTTTAAGCATTTCCTTTCTCCATTCACAAACAGTCTAATGTAATGTTGCGCTGTAGTTCAAAATGTCGGTATGTGTTGGGAGCAGAATATTACTAGTAATAGCTTTACTATGTACAAGATGTTTTATGTAGACCATTCATAGACTTAACCCGGGAGTCGGCTAGCTAGAGTAGACGTGTGGAGTGCTGCTGAGTGTTCTACTCTGCAGAAAACTTGTCCTTTACAGTTTCACGCATGAGTGTGTGAGCACGCCAGAGGCAGTGAGTGCAGTATGGGCCGGCTAGCGAAACAGAGCAGAAGCAGTGCAGGACAGGTCCTGATGCTGGGAGAGCAGAGCATGTTGTGGGGAAATAGGATATCAGTGCCACAGTACAATGACACTCAGCACTTCCACAGAGGGAGTGAGGAACAGTCTGACAGTCAGAGATAAATAGGCTAGAGAAGCTCATCAGTTTACTCAATAACACACGCTAAAACACAGAGGCTGAGTCCAGTAGACTCTCAGGGTTGGCTCAGTCAGCAGTCTGGTTCAACAGACTGGTACACTGTTGACATCCTGTTGGTAAACGGTTGGTGCACTGTTCTGTTAAGGCCTTTGTTTTTCTAAATTGCACCATTGTTAATAAATTATAAGGTAACACTAATTCTATGATTGATTTATACCACTGATGTGGTGGATTGGATATGAGGACAGATTATGATTTGGCTGAGGTCTTGGTAAAGGTGGACATTTTGATAAGATTTACATGGTCACGAGTGAAGAGTCAACATACAGTATAGTATTTGAATCACTAAGGATAGATGGATGTAGTTTGCTGATGCTTTTAGCATAACACACTACTCAAACTCACACAGCTGCCTGAGATGATGATATGGAGTTTACTGTATCATTTCCCACAATGCCCCTGTGCAGCAACACACACTGAGTGAAATCCCACACTGGTTGCTACTTATAGCCCTGAAAGGGATACTCAGAGAGCCCAGAAAGTGTTTGTCTTCACAGTGGTGTAGAGTAGCCTGGTAACTCTAACCCACTTCAGTTCATCACAGGACCTCCCACTAACACACACACAAACACAGTCTTGTATAACTAACCTTGTGGGGGGACACAATTCAGTCCCATTCAAAATCCTAGTTTCCCCATTTATTTAACCTTTATTTAACTAGGCAAGTCAGTTAAGAACAAATTCTTACTTACAATGACGGCCTACCAAAAGGCCTCCTGCGGGGGCGGGGGCTGGGATGACAGATAAAACGTATTAAATAAAAATATAGGACAAAACACACATCACATTAAGAGAGACAACACAACATTGCATAAAGAGAGACCTAAGACAACAACATAGCATGGCAGCAACGCATGACAACACAGCATGGTAGCAGCACAAAACAGGGTACAAACATTATTGGCCACAGGCAACAGCACAAAGGGCAAGAAGTTAGAGTCAACAATACACCACGCAAAGCAGAATGTGACTGGCAGAACGGGTGTTGTATGTGGAGGATGAGGGCTGCAATAGCTATCTCAGATAGACGGGAGTGAGGCCTAAGAGAGTTTTATAAATAAGCATCAACCAGTGGGTCTTGCGACAGGTATACAGGGATGACCAGTTTACAGAGGAGCATAGAGTGCAGTGTCCTATAAGGACCATTGGTGGCAAATCTGATGGCCGAATGGTAAAGAACATCTAGCCACTCGAGAGCACCCTTACCTGCCGATCTATAAATGACGTCTCCATAATCTAGCATGGGTAGGATGGTCATCTGAATCAGGGTTACTTTGGCAGCTGGGGTGAAAAAGGAGTGATTATGATAGAGGAAACCAAGTCTAGATTTAACTTTAGCCTGCAGCTTTGATATGTGCTGAGAGAAGGACAGTGTACCGTCTAGCCATACTCCCAAGTACTTCTATGAGGTGACTACCTCAAGCTCTAGAGGTAGTAATCACACCTGTGGGGAGAGGGGCATTCTTCTTACCAAACCATATGACCTTTGTTTTGGAGGTGTTCAGAACAAGGTTAAGGGCAGAGAAAGCTTGTTGGACACAAAGAAAGCTTTGTTGTAGAGCTTTTAACACAAAATCCAGGGAGGATTTTAACCCCTAACCTTAACCCGAAAACCTTAACCCTAAACCTAACCCTAGCTCCAAACTCTAACCCGAAAACTAAGCTTAGCTCCTAAACCTAAACCTAATTCTAACACTAATTGTAACCTTAACCCTAAACCCCCTAGAAATAGCATTTCATCTTGTGGGGACTAACAACATGTACACAGTATGTCGACAACAAAAAAAGTGTACTATTCTAGGATAGTTCCACACACACGGACATAGATACACACATAGCTGCTCGTACAGACACATGGCCAACTCATAAAGACCTAAGGGTTTCGAAACCTTGTAACAATAAAATCACCTGGGAGCATGAACAGCAGCGTTTTCCATAACTCCAGCACATACAAAGGGTTAGTTAGCCACACAAGTACCTGGATGTGCGTATGTTCCTCAGCTTTTGCTCAGGCAGACACACATGGGAACACATGCACTAATCCAGGAAAACACACCCCCTAACCACCCCTGATGTGGGAATGTTTAGATTATATGGCTTAAAGTTTATATCTGACAGGCAAGGAAAGCCAACAAGGCGATAAAGATTGGAATCAAAGGTCCTCGTCTTATCTTCAATTCAACACTGTGGCATTTAAAACTGCTCTGTTGCCATGACTCAATCATGACCAACTGAAATCATGCCCTATCAGTGTGAGCCAGTGGAGGGGTTTGCATCGTCCGTGGTTGTGTGTTAGGTAGGTACACTATGATTTATGTTTTGGACAAAGGTAATTTACTGAATCAATATTTCAAGCCTGGATACTGGTCTATAATTCACATGGTCAATACCAGCAAAATTATATTGTAATCATTATGTTGTTATAGTAGCAGTAAGCAACTGCCTTGTAGATAAATGAACAACAAGCTTCCTTGTCCATGAGACTTTCTTGTCCATAAGTGCATTATGAGGTTAGGTCTCAGGGTGCGAATCTCTAATGAATTTTGTAGAGAGAAGAAATTAGATGTACACTGTAATGTGTCCTTTACACACTGACATTGACATTTCCAGAGATAAGCTTCGGCACTCAGGGAACCGCATTTTACACTCTGATAAACAGGAAATTCTCTTGAGCATAGCTGTCAATGTCATTTCCTGTCTTCGCTGTAGTAGAGCTTCATCATTCAATATTATAGTCGGGGATTCTGTAGATATCATATTAGTTTGTTTTGTTTGTGGCCTAGCTGGTCTGGCGTGCTAGCATTCTACCACTTGGCAGATCTAAAATGCTCTGTGGGCATGCTGAGCACCAATGTTCACATTAGGAGCTCCCTACACTTTAATAATGTTGCATTTCCACTGAGGATTTACCCTAGTGTTTTACCAAAAAGCCTCAGACGTTTGTGTTTCCACCTCCATGTCCCGGCTCCTGGGACACTGGGCCATGGCCTAAGTGGACCTGCACTATCTTGGCATAATGGATCATCAAATAATTGGCATATACCTTACTCTTACAGAATTTCCATGTGGGAAAGGATATTGGAACTTTAATCAAAGCCTATTGGATGATAACTTGTTTTTAACTAGAACAGAATCATTTGTAACTGACTTTTTCTGACATAATATAGGTACAGCAGGCCCACTAAAGGCCCACTTTTAAATGGGCCTTTAGACGCCATGCAATTCAACACTCATCTTTAAAACAAAAGCAATTTAGGTCAAAAGAGTTCATATTAACAAAGTAAAAAGGAGTAACAGTACAGACAGAGAGCAATAGAGGCACAGAATACGTTATAGAAACAACAAAAAGGAATAGAGGAACTTATTCAAGAAAGATCAAATATAACATATTATTTAAAAAATTAAGTGAACTGGATGGAATATGGGAGAATATTTTTTTTTATCTTCAACATAGAAATGCAACCAAAAAGAATTTACTGAAACTTGTTACGAATGATGGAGTCACCCATGATTCATCAAACAATGTTTTTAAAGAGGAAGCTAATTATTTTAAGCATATGTTTTCATTTCAGTCTCCTCCATCTTCACTAACTGAAGTTAATTGTATGGATTTTTTTTCTGTTAATAATGTAAAATGAACAACTGTACAGAAAGACTCATGTGAAGGCCAAACTACAGAGGAGGAACTTATTGATGCAATTAAAGCATTTAAGTCTGGGATAAATCCAGGGATAGATGGCATATCAGTTGAGGTATACCAAACCTTTTTTGATGTACTCAGAGGACCGTTTTAACCACTCCTATAAAAATGGTAGATTATCAGATACTCAACCAGGTCTGATTTTCATAACTACTGAAACAGGACCCAAGTGGTAAATATAAAGATCCAGTCCATTAAAAGAAATGGGAGGCCCATTACAATTCAAAAATTGCAAAAATTTAGACAAATTCCATGGCGTATAGAATTAAAAAGGTGTTATAAAAATGTTGGATATTATTCATCCTAATCAGACAGATTTTTTACAAGGACAATACATTGGAGGTAATATAAAACAAGTACTGGGAAAAATAGAACATTATGAATAATCAGGGAAACCAGGCCTGGTATTCATAGCTGACTTAAAGGCTTTTGATAAAGTACAACTGGAATTGATATATAAATAGCTGGAATACAGTGCATTCAGAAAGTATCCAGACCCCTTTCCTTTTTCCACATTTTGATACATTACAATATTATTCTACAATATATATATATTTGAAATCAAATCTAATCAGATTTATTTATATAGCCCTTCTTACATCAGCTGATATATCAAAGTGCTGTACAGAAACCCAGCCTAAAACCCCAAACAGTAAGCAATGCAGGTGTAGAATCACAGTGGCTAGGAAAAACTCCCTAGAAAGGCCAAAACCTAGGAAGACATCTAGAGAGGAACCAGGCTATGTGGGGTGGCCAGTCCTCTTCTGGCTGTGCCGGGTGGAGATTATAACAGAACATGGCCAAGATGTTCAAATGTTCATAAATGACCAGCAGGGTCAAATAATAATAATCACACTGGTTGTCGAGGGTGCAACAAGTCAGCACCTCAGGAGTAAATGTCAGTTGGCTTTTCATAGCCGATCATTGATGATCCTCATCAATCTACACACAATACCCCATAATGACGAAGCAAAAACGCAATGTATGCAAAATCGCAATGTTCCTATAGTAAACCCTGAAATAGACAGGTGTCAACGGGCTCATCATTTAAATTTTAAAAATGCTTTCAGTTCAGAATTTTAACATAAATCTAATCATCTTGGGATTGTCCTTAACATTTCAGACTGAGCTCAGAAAACATTCAATTCATATTTATTCATCTTTGACATTTCTTTTAACAAATATTGTCATGTGACAGGGTTGAGACTAGGGTGATGGTTGAATACTGTAACAGGGTTGAAGAGACACATCGGTTTCTATATAAACTAGTTTAGTTTACTATCAAAATCCCTTCAAGATATACCCGGAAACATTGCACTTCATTGGATGCAACCATGTAATAAGGACGTTTAGATATATTTAGAACAATCTGGTTTTTATTAACCAAACTGCAGTAAATATCAAAAAATGTATTTAAAAAACATCCGGCATTAGAGTAATTAATAACATTCAACACGTTGCATTATAAAAGTTCAACGTGTCATCAAACTGTAGGAACATTTTCCAAGGGCATTTAGAATGTTAGAACAGCTGTAACTACAGCACTAGTGTCAGCATGACTATCCTTCTTCTCAGTAGCACCATATTCATTCATGGTTTTCTTCCTGAGAGTCTGGCCCACACGTCTCTCTCAACCTCTACGTGGCGGGATGTCACACGCTGTGGGGGTGGAATCATCTCAAGGACTTCATCAAACTGATACCAGTGGATGTCATCTCCAAAAGGCCAGAAAAATGTTTTTGGTCCTACACGATGCATACATTTCACTTGTACACTCATTTCATCCGTGCAGAGGATGAAGCCTGGATAAAGGTCATCATCGTATTCCACTATACACCACTGCCTAAGAAGACCTGGATTTCCCCACTGGATTTCGTCCACAGGTTGTGGATTTTCCTCATTGGCTGGCTGTTCTGGAGCAGTCAGGACCTTCTGCCTGAAACTGAAGTAGTGTGTGTTAAAGCATGTACAGTTTCGGTCCTTCTTTGTTGAACAAAGGCAGCTGACATCACGAGACATCAGCTCACCAGGAGCACGGGTGATGACCTGGTGTATTCTCATGGTGGAGGGCACCGCTTTTATCGGGCTTAACATCATCTCCATCGCACGTTCGACATCGGCACACTTCACAAAGAACAGCTTCCCTGACGTGTTTGTCTCACGGAGGGCTTTGTAAAGCTCCTGTGCATCACTGATATCACGGCCCTTAGCCACCAACCTGACGTGTTTGTCTCACGGAGGGCTTTGTAAAGCTCCTGTGCATCACTGATATCAAGGCCCTCAGCCACCAACCTGACGTGTTTGTCTCACGGAGGGCTTTGTAAAGCTCCTGTGTATCACTGATATCAAGGCCCTCAGCCACCAACCTGACGTGTTTGTCTCACGCAGGGCTTTGTAAAGCTCCTGTGCATCACTGATATCATGGCCCTCAGCCACCAACCTGACGTGTTTGTCTCACGGAGGGCTTTGTAAAGCTCCTGTGCATCACTGATATCACGGCCCTTAGCCACCAACCTGTCCTCCGTTCTCTTCAACGTTCCTCCCACACCATCAGGAGCCCCTTTTCCATGGCTTGACTCAAAATAAAAGTTCCATGTACCATTGCCACATTGCCCTGACCTTGAAGATCCTGTCTGTGGGGACTGCTCTGGAACATGATCTGGACTTTGTGGAGGAGTGTTCAAGTTCCTCAGTGCTCCTTTCCCCTCCTTGCTTCTTTTGTATGTTCTCCACTGTTTACGCTTCTGACGCTGGTCTCTCTCACTTTAAATCACTGAACTTTTCCTTTTTCCCTGCCTCAACATTTCTTTTCCATATCTGACGCTCTCTCTCAAAGTATTGTTCCTTTTTTTCTGGGTCAGCATTTTGACGTGCTCGACACTGCCTTTGTCTTTCTGCTGTTGATGAGGGTGCCACCATTCCCTAGATGTTTCAGTGGATAACGTTAAATCAAAGATTCTTAGAATATATGCATGTATACACTATAATCCTTGAGTAATTTAGGATCTAGAGCGACTTAAAGGAACAACTGGAGTTAAGAGCCTTGCCCAACTCTCCTACCCCTAGGCTACCTGCCTTAAAATATATTTTTTGTTCACATGGAACACATTACAGCATGTTTCATAAGTGAATATAAACTATATATAATGTATAATATATTGAAAAGTGTATTTGTTTAGATGCAATATTCATAAATAAAGTATATAACTCAACCCTGTCACAGGTTTGCAACCCCTGTTACTGTCACTGCTGTCGTTGAAGGAAGACCAAAGCGCAGCGTGGTGAGCTTACATTTTTCCTTTATTTAAAATGACGGCAACAAAACAATAAACCATACAAAACGACCGTGAAGCTTAAGTGCTATAGTGCCACAAACAAATAAAACTTTCCACACAGAAAGGAGGGAAAAGGGCTACCTAAGTATGGTTCCCAATCAGAGACAACGATAGACAGCTGTCCCTGATTGAGAACCATACCCGGCCCAAACATAGAAATACAAAAACATAGAAAATAGAACATAGAATGCCCACCCCAAATCACACCCTGACCAAACCAAATAAAGACATAAAAAGGCTCTTTAAGGTCAGGGCGTGACATTTACAATGAAACATGTGTACGGGTTTAGTGTGACAGGGTTTAATTTTGGGGGGGGGCTCAAAATGGCTCCTCATGTGGTGAAGGACAGGAGACCACATGGTGTGCAACGAAATTCATGTATTGTATATTTTTATGGGTTAAAGTATCATTTTGATAAGTACTAGTTTTCCATCTGTATTTCATGTAATGGGTTTGTGTTGGTCTGCTCAACAGTCCCCACCTGTCTTTAAAAAACAATAAAACAAAGATATAAAATAATGTGATTACGTACCATGCAGTTAAAAATGGTTGAATAATGTCACTTCCTGTTAATGATGGCACATAAGGGTGGACTGACCATTTTTATTGGCGTAACGGGGTTGAGTGTACACTGAGGGATAGAGCTAAATTGTGTGATTTTAATCAATAATAATGCATTTATTTGATTAAAAAAATACTTCCTCAACAAAAGAACACAAATATACAATACCAGCCAAAAGTTTTAGAACACCTGTGGATAAAAAAAATAACTTTATTGTTCACGGCTTATGCATTGCAAGAATAAAAAATGCACCGTTGAGGCTACAGCAGCCATTTAGTTTTATAGTATTTCTGTTTTATAATATTTCATCCCTTGATCAAAGATCACCTCATGGATTAACTATAACCAAAGGAGTGCTCCTCACCTGTGTCTCTACATTATCCAAAGAGCGTTTGAGTATTCAAGTGAAACACGTGATATCATATGCAGACATACGGATTACAGTATATATATGGGAAGGACAGAGTCAGTCAGTCAGAGTGAGTGATTTACTGAGTGACTCCCAAAGGTCCAGTCAGGACAGAATGATTCAGCCTGTTATGTGATCAGAATGTTGGTTCTCAACCATGTCCTCCTGAGTAGTCCTACTACTGTACATAGGCTTTCAGATAGGCGTTCACATAAACGTACTGTTGTTGAAGGTAAGTATTATCAACCGAGCCAAGGTTTTCTCTTCACTTCATCTGCTGCGGAGTTCTTTTGTATCCATTCACACACCTTGTGTAAATTGCACACATTCACACACACTCCGGCCCACACATTTATATGTAATCAAACATGTTCATGGGTGTGATATAAAGAGAGATAAGCTGATAGTGTGTGGCTAGTGGCTTTGGTTATCATTTCTCTTTCTGCCTGCAGAGAGGCGACGGCAGGGCAAATTCCAGCCGTTCCGACGCCTGTTTGGAAGGAGGAAGAAGAGGGAGGCAGCGGAGAGGGGCTTTGATGCAGTAGAGCTGAAGGCTAGCTTCTCCACAGGGGAAGTGTGCAACGGAGTCGTCTCAGATGATGAGGAGACCAATCAACATCTGAGGTAAACAGGACATTTATGCATTCTGTTTGGTGCTGTGAAATACTCCAGCAGTCAAGATTGCATCTATACATTGCTCATAATGTTGTCATAAAGAGTTGAACCGCCATTGCAGTTCCCCCCCCCCCCCCCCCCTATTGCTTGTACAGGCCTCCACCTCAAAATGAAACAAACTCTAAACACAGGTCTTATCAATAATTTAGTCTGCATGGCCTTGAGCACATTATGTCTTTAATCCCTTTCAGTAAGACACACTTACCCAGACCACAGAGAAAGCCTATGATACTATTCCCACGAAGACCCAACTTATATCCCACATATACACAGTGCCCTCAGAAAGTATTTACACCCCTAGACTTTTTCAACATTTTGTTGTTTTACAGCCTGAATGTAAAATGAATTTCAATTGAGATTTTGTGTCACTGGCTTACACACAATAACCCATAATGTCAAAGTGGAAATATGTTTTCAGAAATGTTTACTAATTCATTTAAAATGAAAAACTGAAATGTTTTGAGTCGAGTATTCACCCATTTTGTTATATGGAAAGCCTAAATAAGTTCAGCAGTAAAAATGTTCTTAACAACTCACGTAATAAGTTGCATGGACTCAATAATAGTGTGCAATAATAGTGTTTTTCATGATATTTGAATGACTACCTCATCTCTGTACCCAACACATACAATTATCTGTAATATTCCTCAGTCGAGCAGTGCATTTCAAACACAGATTCAACCACAAAGACCAGGGAGGTGTTTTACAGCGCCTCGCAAAGAAGGGGGCACGTATTGTTAGATGGGTAATACATTTAAAAAAGAAGACATTGAATATCCCTTTGAGCATGCTGAAGTTATTAATCACACTTTGGATGGTGTATCAATACACGCAGTCACTACAAAGATACAGGCATCCTTCCTAACTCAGTTGCCGGAGAGGAAGGAAACCGGGTTTAATGGTTGTGATAGGAGAAAATTGAGGATGGCTCAACAACATTGTAGTTACTCCACAATACTAACCTAAATGACAGAGTGAAAAGAAGGAAGCCTATACAGAATACAAATATCCCTAAACATGCATCCTGTAATTCCTGTTTGTAAAACTGCAAGAAATGTGGCAAAGAAATGAATTTCATGTTCTGAATACAAAGCGTTATGTTTGCTTACTAAGATGCTATTGAATGTTCCTGACTGAATGGATTAGTTACAGTTTTGACTTAAATCGGCTTAAAAATATATGGCAAGATTTGAAAATGGCTGTTTAGCAATGATCAACAACCAACTCGACAGAGCTTGAAGAATTTAAAAATAATAATAATGTGCAAATATTGTAAAATCCAGATGTGCAAAACTCTTAGACTTTCCCAGAAAGACTCAGCTGTAATCGCTGCCAAAGGAGCTTCTACAAAGTATTGGTTCAGGGGTGTGAATACTTATGTATCTAAATGAGATATTTCTGTATTCATGTATTCATTCATGTATTTCATTTTCAATAAAGTTGCAAAAATTTATAAAAACATGTTTTCCCATTGTCATTATGGGGTATTGTATGTAGATTGGTTCGATGTTTTTTTTTCACATTCATTTTGAATTCAGTCTGTAACACAACAAAATGTAGAATAGATCAAGGGGTATGTATACTTTCTGAAGACACTGTATTACCATGTGGCTTCTCGATTTGCAATGGATCTGTTTATCTATTTTCATGTCAGCAGAGTCGATTAAATCTCACGGTCTGGTGAGAAAGTGGTGCGGTTCAGTTGAAATGTGGTCTATAAACTGCTTGACTGACTTTTATCTTTTAATTTATGGAGTTTAGAGTGTGTGAGGGACACTACACCCTGTCAGAAATGAATGACTGACTGTAATAACATACTATATCTGTAGAGTCCGTTTTGTCTTTGCAGGGAGCTGAACCCCATTGGCTCCCGAGCCCTCTCCCACGACAGTGTGTTTATCCCAGAGGAAGCAGTACAGGAGCCCAGTCCAGAACATACCATGTCCCAGGAAAACGTCTCAGATAAAGTCAGGAACCTGCAGGTGGGACTTAAACACACACATGCACACACACACACACACATGCACACACAGTCAGATGTATGTTCACAGTCTTGGTTGATGACTCGTAAGTCAACCGTTGCCCCAGGTAACAATCACTTACACTCTAACAGACACTTTAGCGTTACTGCTCTCGTCAATGTCTAACACCAAACCCAAAATGTGTGTGTACGTGTTGAATGTGCAGAGGCAGATAGCACAGAATATCAAGTTTGGCCAGAGGCCCCCCTCTCTGAGGAAGAGTGAGGGAGACGAGGGCAGCTCAGATGAAGAGGAGGTGCCCAGGAGCCCCCTGAAGGTCTTAGCCCAGGTGGAAGCTGAGCCAGTGGACACAGAGACAAAGGTAAAGGCAGGATTATTAATGGCAGACTGGGCACCATTGGTATACATACTAATTGCATACTCTTTGGTTCACTGTTAGCTTATAATGCTACAGTAGTAACCTAAAGAATTAGTATTGGAAATATAGGAAGAGATTGACAATGTATTCTTTCCATGACAACCAGGGGGCCAGCCAGAGCCAAGGGCCCAGCCAGAGCCAAGGGCCCAGCCAGAGCCACGGAGCTGCCCAGGCCGGGACTCCAAGTACTCCAGTGAAATCTCCTAGGTCCAAACGAGTTCTTCCAGCCACCGGTACCATCGAGTCCATCGACCTGGACGGAGTCCCACAGTCTGTCCCTAGACTGGACAACACCGCTGCCAAGCATAAACTGTCTGTCAAACCCAAAAACCAGAGGATCTCCCGCAAGCACCGCCGATTCACACAGGTGAGAGGGGGTCAGGTTCCTTACAGTTGGTGGTCTTTCTTTGGTATGAATGTGCATGCATAGAATTGTCATGTAGATGGAATAGAGTGAGATGGAGCTCAACAATAGAAATCAAAATACATACTTTTTTCCAGGATTTGCAAGAGGTGGATATCCCTGGCATACTGCAGGAGGAAACAGATGCAGCTGACGTCCACAGAACCGCTGAGGAAGAGACACCCCCAGAGAAAACTAAGAAGCAGAAACTGCAGGAGGACGAGAGACAGGAGTCCAGGAGGAAGAGAGAGCTGGCAGAACAAAGGCACAGAGAGGAAGAAGAGGATAGGAAGAAGAAAGCAGAGGAGTGGAGGCTGCGTGAGTTAGAGGAGGAGAGATGTCGCCAACAGGAGGAGGAACTTATACGTAAAGAGGAGGAGGAAAGAAGGCAGGGAGAGGAGATGGAGAGGAGGATGAAAGAAGAAGAGGAAAGGAGAATTAGGGAGGAAGAAGAAAGGAGACAGAGAGAACTGGAAGTGATGAGAATCAGAGAGGAAGAAGAGAGGATACAGAGAGAAGAAGAGAGAAGGATGAGGGAGGAATTGGAGCTTATGCAGCGAGAGGAGGAGCAGAGGACACTGGAGGAAGAGAAAAGGAGGAAAGAGGAAGAGGAAAGAATGAGGAAAGAGGAAGAGGAGAGGAAGCAGCACGAACTGGAGGCAGAGCGTCTCTGTGTCGAGGAGGAAAAGAGACTGAAAGAGGCAGAAGAAGAGGAGGAAAGGAAGAAAGAGCAGGTGGAAGAAAAGAGAAAACTGCTTGCAGAGGAGGAGGAGGAGAAGAGACTGTGTGCAGAAGTGGCTGCGAGCAGCTCTGACCCTGAAAGGAAGAGGAGGGCGGAGGAGGTGCGCTGGAGAGAGATGGAGGAGAGACAAAGGCCGTTCACCTTCAAAGTGTCCTCTGGGGAGAAGCAGATTCTGTTCCAGAAGGTCAACCTGACGCCTGTTACGCCGGCCTCCAGCCAGCAGGGGAGTGCTGTGACTGAACACAAAGAGGGAGTCAAGGCCTCGTCCCCTGGAGGAGCTGACTCCCCAACCCTCCCGTCCTCTCAGTATGTCCCCCACACAGCCATCCTGGTGACGGGTGCCCAGCTCTGTGGGACTGCTGTCAACCTGGACCATATCAAAGAAACAGCTTGTAAGTCTCTCCTGGGTCTGGCAGATGAAAAGAAAGCTGCCATGGGCACCCCGCCACCAACCAAGAGCAAGACTTCACCAGACCGCAAGTCTGGGAAAACCAAATCCCTCAGCGAGTCCACAGACCAGTCCAGTGCAGCCGTCCTTGCAGAGTGGGCCAGTATCCGCTCCAAGATATTCAAGGGGGCGGGGGAGGGAAAGTATGAGGAATACCCAGACCACCAGAGCCAGAGCCGACCCAGCAGTGAGGACCAGAGTCCGTTCCTCCATAGCAACCTCAGGAAGACCATGTCCGCCAGCGCCAAGTTCTCCATCACCCCGGCCAGGAAGAAGTTTGCCGACTCAAACAGGAACTCTGAGGTGTTGAGTCAGGAAGAGAAGGAAGGAGGAAGGCCAGCAACTGCTGTCTCCGACACCTCCTCCAGTGTCTCTGTTCCCCCTGCAGCTTCAACAGCCCCAGACAGCAAGACCCAGAGCCGGGGCGGTAAGACTGTCCGGATTGCAGATGGAACAGGGGAGTGCATGTTTGCCAAAGACCTCCCGTCTTTCATAGTCCCCAGCTCTTCCCAGGCCTCACCCAGACCCAAGGGCTCTGAGACAGATACTGGGAGCCTGGGAGGAGAATCAGAGGACTCTGATGGCCGGGAGGAGGGGGAGGAGAAGGGCCAGCCATCTCCATTTGGGATCAAGCTGAGGAGGACCAACTACTCCCTCCGCTTCCACAGTGATCAGTCGACAGACAAGAGGAAGAAGAGGTACAGTGCTGGCGACAGCTTTGACGGGGTCCCCTCACCTCTGACCCCCATTGACCGCGACTCTGACGCCTCAGTGTTCTCTAATAGCTCCAGCCCTGCATCTCCACTCAGAGAGAGCATTCCTGGGGTCAAGCCTGGACATGTGATTGTATCTCTTCCAGAGCCCCGGGCCAAAGCAGGCAAGTCTCCCACCCCTTCCATGCACAGCGAGGGGGAGAAGCTGCCGTCCAAACCCTCACTTTACCAGAGACCCAGCACATCCCCTAAACCTGCAACCCCTCCCCCCTCTCCACTCCCCAAAGTGGGCAGAGAGAGTTCCAGTGACGCAGTGGTCCAGAGGAGCTGGGTGGAGGCTGATTCAGCTGGCCATGAGGAGCGAGGTGAGAGGAGGAGGGAGGAGACCTCAGCTGTGGCCCAGCTCCACAGGAACAGCCAGGGACAGAGCCAGGGCCAGGGGGAGGGGGAGCCCAAGGAGAAGAGGTCCTTCTTCCCCTCCATCAGTATCCCCTGGAGGGAGAAGGCTGACAGGAAGACGGAGCTCATCAGAAGAGGTCAGTGTCACCTTGGGAAACGCCTGTGCTGCTGGTCCAAGACAGAGATTTGATGGATTTATTTTTTTAAGCGAGTAGGAAAGTCACTCCTGCATTTTAATTACTTGAGTCATTTTGTGTGAATGTCCCAGTATATGATAGTTGTCTCGTCTCGCCCCTTACAGAGGGAAAGCCATCACTGCAGAGTAGGCACTCATTGGACAGTACGCGGGTCCAGGACAAGGAGTCAGGGCCTCTGTGGATCACGCTAGCGCTGCAGAAACAGAAAGGCTTCAGGGAGCAGCAGCAGAGCCGAGACGAACGCCGCAGCCACAGAGAGGCCAAACTGTCTGAGAAGCAAACCAAGGACAAAGACAACGTATGTTACTGCACTTTAACATACACGAATGCCGTACATACACACACATGTGCTTATGTAGAGAAAGACATGCACGTTCTCAGTAGTCACCTGTACTAATAACAGTAGGAGAGCACAGCTGAAAGGTAACTGTGTTTCATAGGATGTGTTGCTTAGTCCTATGGAGGGTAAGGGGAGTAGAAACACCAACCCTCCCAAACCACAGACACCGGAGGAAGCTAAGAGACCAGACACCCTCCTGGGCCGCTTGGAGCGCCGGGACCTCCTGAAGAAAGCCAACACCCTGCCCAGCTCTGTCACAGGTAAGAGCTAGCATATTCACAAGTGTTTGACATCACACTTTCCCAAGATCGGATCGGACAGTTAGGATATCTCACATCTATTACATCTGGATCATCATAATCAAACCAATCTGTTATGTAAATTGCATGGATGACTACACTTTTATGGCGTCCTCGGCGTGCTTTATAACCCTTTCTCTCTGGGTCTTGTGTTCCAGTTGAGATTGCAGACCCCACTCCATCGCCCCCTGCAGTGAAGGAGTTGACCAAGCGCTTCCCATCCACTGACTCTCCCCAGGTGTCCACTGAGCCGGCCTGGCTGGCTCTGGCCAAGCGCAAGGCTAAAGCCTGGAGTGACTGCCCTCAGATCATCAAATAACCTACTCTCTAACCTCTACACTGCATCAGTACAGTACACACACACTGCCCATGAACTATGACCCCTGTCCCAAACCATCCCCTGACCTCTCCTCTCTGGTGTGCACCTGACCCTGCATTCTAACCTCAGCCACCAGCCCAAGTCATTCTCCTCCCATGCCACAATAACCATGCACTTGTTTGATTATGTCAAAAGTGTGTTTCACATTCATAATATAAATATGATCACACGTTTACAAACATGAACACTCAGTTCAAGCATGCTCTTAAACGAAAACATGAACACAAACTCAATTATTTTTTCAAGATTACCTGGCTGTATACTATCAACTATATAATATCTTCCAACAAGTCAAAAGATCCTATAGCAGCCAATCATGGCCACTGCTGGCCATTGCATTAGCCAATCCCAACCCTTCCTTCCCTTCAGTAGCCAATCAAAGCTCCACAGCTGTAAATAGATCATACACTAAACATAATACAAGATAAAAATGCTGATGTATTGGAAAGACGTGTCTTGACAGGTCTGAAAAAGGATAAAGATTCTTAATTTCAAGGGTACTTTGGTGACAGTGTTAAGGGCTACCAGTAGCCAATAACCCAACATGACAGATGATCAACCCTGGTTTATCTCCCTTAAAATAAAAACATTTCCTTATCTCGTGGGGTTTATTTCAAGCACTGGTTTTAACAATGTTGAAACAATATATTTGTCATCTCTGAGCCTTGTCTGCAATGTACAGAATAAGCTTCTTTTTTTCTTAAAAAGCAAACAAACATGTATTCAAAAGCAGTACTTAGTATAGAACTATTCTCACTGTGTCCGTGATGACTGTGACAGCTGTCAAAGATGCTATATTGTAAAAAAGATAAATACATTGCCATGACAGAGTTGTTTTGAATCTCACCGCAGTTTGTAAAATAACACTAGATCTGTCATAATCAAATGTCGACTGTACTGAAACAAACCATTAAAGACCAGGTGTCAGGTGGTTGTGAATTGCACAATGTTCTTACCACTTTAATTGTGTCCTGTATTTTGCTTTGCTGTGGAAAGAGACAACCTACCGGCTGTAACACACATTCTCCTGTCATGTCACCGCTAATGCGTTGACCTATAATAAGGCCTTTTCTCCTCCAGCATTTGGAAAGTCACATTCTGTGAATCCCATCATAGGATAATCTTACAGCTATATCACATCCTCTTCCATTTTCCTCAATGTCATGTGAACCAGCCAGCCTTGCTATGAGAACATCTGCTGGGCTGTCTGTTGATGACAGACATCCTATGGCTATTTCTCCCATCACTACCTTGCTCTCACTACTCAATGTAAAGACCTGTATGTGTGTTGTTAGAGGCGGTTTTACCGGAACGTTGGTCAAAAAGAGGACCCCAAGGCTCAGTCACTTTGGCATTTTTGTTTAACTTTGATTGTGTGCAATAGTGTAGTGTACACAGTGTTGTATGTAACAACATATTGTTTGATAATATTTGCACTTTTTTTGTCTGACTTAAAAGGTATTCATGAGAACATCTTAAAGTGATGCAAATGTTATGAATTATGTAAATTAAATACTGATGTCTGAACTCAAAGCTTAGAATCATATTCCTCATTCAAATGAGTGTCAACACATTTGTTTCCGATCTTATTCTTTAATATTATAAGAGGGTACAAAAACACGATATCATATCTCAGGAATCTATTTGAGCTCCCCTGTCGGCGCCACACAATACACAAAGTCATTGCGACATCCCACCACCAGGGAGCGCTCCCACACCACAGGAGAGGAGAACAGCTCCCCGAGCAGAGAGAGAGATGCTCTCAAGGTCCCATCCTCTCCATCCAGAATGCACAGGGTCCCGTCTGTGGAGGCCAGGCCTACCAATGTACCCTCCTTACCCCAGGCTGACCCGTCAAACACACAGGGGCTGGAGTACACCCTGCTGGGGGTCTGATAGCGCCACACCAATGAGCCGTCAGTACAGTTCAGACAGTACACACACCCGTCATGTGACCCACACACAACCCTCTGCTTGTCTGGTGTGATGCAGGGGGATGAGAAAACTGGTCCATTGGTCACATACTGCCAGACCTGCGAAAACACAAAGCATTAACACAAATGAAACACCTCAGTGAGGAAAATGAAGATGATCAAGACACTAAACTGCCATTATCTTAGTGCCAGGTCTTCCTCTCACCATTTCCCCTGTGTGGCTGAAGCAGCAGATGTTTCCATCCACAGAGCCGATGATGATGTGACCCGAGGAGCAACTTGGTGAGGAGAAGAATGGAGTCTTCCTGGAATATGTCCACAGGACAGCACCAGTGTCCTAACAGAAGAACATTGAGTCAGTCGGTTGTCTTCACTCAAACAGTGCTAGTGCTTCTGAGCCATGTCAGTAAACAAGCGCGGGTATTACTACTAAGTGTGATTTGTGCAGGTAAGGAAGCATGGACACTCACAGGATTGAGACAGAGGAGATGTCCTCCGAGGGTGGCTACATACAGCTGCCTGAGAGAGGGGTGGAGACAGGGCGAGGAGAACACCGCCCCACACCCACAGTGGCGCTTCCAAACACACTGCCGAACCTAGAATACACACAAAAACCTATAACTATTGAGCATGTGATGCAAGATTTACACTGGAAAGGTATGCACATACACACACACACCTGTGGGTCGAGGGCATAGACGTGGCCATCATGCGACCCCACCATCACTAGGCCTGTGAGAGGGTCCACAGTAGGACAGCTCTTCACTGTGTCTCCAGTCTCAAACACCCACTGTGTCTCCCCAGACTCCACACACAGGAAATACACACCACCATCATAGCACCCTGAGAACAAACACACAACATAGACCCTCAATATTTAACCTTTATTTAACTAGGCAAGTCAGTTAAGAACAAATTCTTATTTACAACGACGGCCTAGGAACAGTGGTTTAACTGCCTTGTTCAGGGGCAGAATTACAAATTTTAGCCTTGCCAGCTCGGGGATTCGATCCAGCAACATTTTGGTTACTAGTCCAACGCTCTAACCACTAGGCTACCTGCCACCCCCAAATATACACTGTAGAGTAGAATAGACTAAACAATTTATCATAACCAAAAAAGCAGATGCTTTATGTGGATACTGACCAACCACGACGAGTCTTCCACATCGGGACACAGCAGAAGAGGACTCGATCCTGTCCCCTAAAACCCTTTCCCACAGCAGACCCCCGGTGGTCAGGTCCAGGGCCTGCATCCTGTGGGAATGGGAGCCAATGAACACTGTGGCCCTGGTGCCTCCTGAGGACCCGTCCGCTCCTCTCTGGACCAGCAGGACTGGAGAGGCGTCTACACACCTCCCTGTGTCTGACTCCCAGCTCACCACCAGTCCCAGACCACCAGCCTCTCTGGAGGGAGGGGTAACACTGCTAGCACTGGGATCATTGGCTCCTTTTTTCTGTGTATTTCTCGTTCTTTTGATTGGTCCCTCTGAGTCTGAGTAGGAGTTTTCATTGGTCCTCAAAGAGTCTGACTGACCCATTTCTACAACCTCCCCTGCTCTCCTTACCACTGTACATCTTACAGCCTTCTTCAAAGAAGAAACTACAACTCCCAGAGGCCATTCTGCAGCTGTTGTAGAGTAGGGGTCTGTATGCTGTCTCTTGGGCTGTGCTGAGGAGACAGGGTCTGCTGGGCGTTTCATGGACACAGGATGGGATGTCCGGCTGTGCTCAGATGGGAAAGGCAGTGTTGCTATGGCAACATGGCGCAGTATTTCTGAGAAGGATCCGTCCAGGATAACCTCCAGAAGCCCTGATGAGGTCACTCCAACGGCAGTGGTGATGTCATTACAGAGACGCAGGGCCTGCAGAGAGTCGCCTCCACTTAACAGGAAGTTGGAGTCCTCCTGGATGGCTTCATCCTCCATTAGACCTAAAGTCTCCTGACACACACAAATATACAGGTACAAATATGTAAACTCTTGATGTAAAGGGGATATTGACTTGTATGTGACCATAATAAAACAACATAATGGCTTGTCTGTACCCTCCACAGAGACTGGAGTCTCTCTCTCAGTGTCTCCATGTCCCCCAGTGCACTATGGGACTCTGAACCTGCACTCTGTCTCTGGTAGATCTTCATAAGTTCACCCATAGACACTTTCCCTGAAGAAACACCATTTAATTTACACCAGACTTCAGATACTACCATGGTCAAAAACGAATGGTAAAACCCTGATAGAAAATGTTTTAGAATGCAGCATCTACAGTAGAGTCTAGCGATGCTCAGCTACAGAGGACAGTGTCACTCACCATGTGAGGATAGTGGTAGGGCCGGGACCAGGACTAGGGTGTCTGGAACACTGTGACTGGGTAGGACCTGAGACAACCTGTGGAGGATGGCCTTCTGTAGGCCTCTAGTTGAGGGGGCAGTCTCTTCAAGATGCTCTACCTGGTGCTCTACAGGGGAGGAGGAATGGGTTGCCTTTTGTTCTCCAGACGTAGAGCAGGCTACGACAAAGGCCACCAGCCGAGACCCCTCATACAGACCCACAGCACATGCCTCCACCTGGGGTAGACTCATTACAACCTGAAGGGGGACATGGAGGATTGAAAGATCAATGACTGGAGGTGGGGATAGCACAGGAAAATTGGTGATATGTGCCTGACATGACATGCTGTCTGAAATGGTACTGACTTGCTGTAAGGTGTCCAGATGCAGCCGCTGTCCATGGCGTTTGACCAGTCGGTCCCGCCTCCCGAGGAAGTAGAGATGTGTGTCTCTAATCTGCACCCAGTCTCCTGTGGACCGCATTGTACCAGGAGCAACATTCACCTCGTCATCTAGAAGGCACACCCTGTCCATCCCACCTATAAACACCTGTCCTTCCCCCTGAGTGATGACGCAGCCATCCTCATCTCTTAGCTCCACGGTGGTCTCCATCAGGGGAGGACCCAGCGGCACAGAGGATTCAGCCCTGTGAAATATCCATCCCGGTAAACAACAGAGTCAAATCAATTATATGTCCAGGGTGCAGAGAATTGGATAAAAGGTTCATAAAATGAGTTGCTGGTTTAGGCAGCAGTTGGATGCCACAGTCAGGGTTTTAGGGCTCAGTGGTCACTCACACGTCAGTAGACTGCAGGAGGCTCTCTGGTAAGTGGTAGCAGCAGGCCCAGCAGGAAACCTCAGTGATGCCGTAGATGTTGTAGATGTGAGTGCAGTTCCCCTGCTGCCTCCAGCTACGGAGCAGGGCTAGGGAGGGACAGGCCTCGCCCCCTAGGGCTAACACACGCAGAGAAGAGCCAGCAGAGAGGACCTCTTCCTGTAGGACACGCCTTCCAAAACGCCCAAGCAGAGTGGGCGTCACCTGAGGGAGACACAAAATTAGCACATGCAACAACAAAAAGCAACAAAAGGCTTGATAAGTTACTCTCATCCCACTGTCATAGTTACCTGTAAGACGGTCGTTTTGTGTTTCTTAAACAGCACATGAGCCAGTCTGTTGGGCATTCTCTTAATCGCAGTGGGGACGATGAGGAGACGTGCCCCTGATGACAACGCCAAAAATATCTCCACCACTGAAGGGTCAAAAGTCAGGGGAGAGGCCAGGAACACCACATCATCTGGTGTCATCTGAAACAGAGATCTGAAGAGATAAAGACAGAATGCTGTTTAACAAACAACATTTAATGAAATTCTTAACATTCAATGCAACCAGTAATCTGGACATTGATATACAGGAATACATGCATTACACCAATCCAACCAAAGGGACATACCGGAGGTGCAGTATATTGGGCACTATACACTTATGTGGTACCCTCACGGTCTTGGGAAGCCCTGTGGTTCCAGATGTGTGTAATATATATGCCAGTGCCCCCTGGCTGGCACTCTCTGGAACTGCAGCAAGAGTAAAAAGGTCAGCATTCGGCTCTTCTTTACGGGCTGCAGTTGGTATGTGCTGTACTAGTACGAGGGTCAGGTTGTGAGCAGACCACACTGCACACACCTCTATAGACATGAGGTTGGAAAATGCCATCTGGAATTGCTAGGGAAAGAGAGAGTCAAATAGTCAGAAGGTGAAACCTGTCAGCAAGTAATCATAATTTTAAGCCACAGTTAGTTGTAATATAAACCACTCTCATAATGCTCTGTGAAGTCCACTCTTACCTGCAACAGGTCACTCTGTAGAACACAGTACTTCAGCCCACACTGCTTCATGACACGGGCAGACAAGAGTGCTGGCGCATCTGGGTCCAGTGGTACATACGCAGCAGGTAACTGGAGGATGCTGACAGACAGAGGATCCCCTTGAGAGCTGTGTTTACAGTAGTCCAAGCCGAGAACTTACAGTAGACTTGGGTAATACTAATCTATGGTATGCAACAGCTGATCAAATGGATCAACCCCCATTGAGAGTCATTAGCTATCTGCACACCATTAAAAAGAGAGCAGTGAATAATATCTTGCCATAGAGATGAATCTAATTTGGGCTAATTGGATGGTGCTGTTCCAGATCATCTATTGTATAAATAGACAATTGCTTTGATTTCCAATAATAAACTTACCCCAGAATCCACACAGGAAGGTTGATATCTGGCTGACAATATAATGCAATTTCTCTTGTATTTTGCACACACTGTATCTGTAGAAAAAGTGTTAATTCATTTCCAAGAGCAACAAGTTCGTGGTAATAAAGCAACATGGGACCTCCTTCTGTTATTCCCTTGTCAAATGTGACAGCTATTTTGCCACTATGCAAAGAAGAAGCTGCGAGCACCATGTCTTGTAGTGTTTTCGTTGCCATCTCCGGGTGAATACGGAAAATCTAAAGTATGGCTATTCACTATCACATTCATGTTACATAGTTACTTTACAACAGAACTACTGATTTTGTTGTTGGCTGGTCGATGTTTTGTCGCATGAAGATGACATCACACCACACCATGTAGAAAAAAACGTGTCACATAGTGAAACATCCAATCATAGTTCAGTATTTTGTTGCGGGAAATTTAAAAATATTTTCGTGACTAGATGGAGTACAGCTACGACTAGAAGGGACTTTTTGCATCAGGTTAGGAGATCAATTTAGCTAACCATAAAACCTAAACCTGTCTCCTAACCTACCACATTAATTATCCTAACCTGCTACAAAAAAAACGACTTCCGATCGAAGCTGTATTCCGCTAGTCAGAGCCCTTGACCCGGAGAGAAGCAAACAAATGAGGGGAATACATTTTTTTCCGTTTTAGTGTTTTGATTGATAAAGTCTGACAACATGGACGACTTCGTAAAAAATCAATTTCAGAACAATGTCAAGATTTACACTGATCATCTGGAGAGAATCGTTCAGAAGGTAGGTGGAAATGGACTGGTAGCTAGTTAACGTTAGGGAACGTAAGTTTAGCTAACGTTGGCTAACTTGTAACTCTGCCGTGAGCCGTGACTGTAACTAGAAGTTTGCTTATTTTGTAGACCGTATTCTTCTGACGATTTTGTATGATGATCATAGTTAGAAAAGACACCCTCTTTTGGTGTTAGCCAACTAACTAGTAGTAGCAGAGCAGATGCAGTTTTCAAAACGTATGTAGCGACTGACTTTGGTAGTAGCTAGTCTTTTCTCGCCAATCCCCCTTATGGCCACGGGACGAAATGCTCCAACAATGCACACCCCTCATCAATGGCACTCAGGACTACCAAGCATGTACCAAATCAAATTGTATTTGTCACATGCTCCGAATACAACAGGTTTAGACCTTAGTGAAATGTTTACTTACAAGCCCTTAATAACCAACAATGCAGTTTTAAGAAAAATAAGGTGAGATGAGTGGATGGATGAGTAAAAAATAACAAATAATTAAAGAGCAGCAGTAAAATAACATAACGATGCACAGGTTAGTCGAGGTAATATGTACATGTAGGTAGAGTAAGTGACTATGCATAGATGATGAACAGAGAGTAGCAGCAGTGTAGAAGAGGGGGGGGGGGGCGACAATGCAAATAGTCTGGGTAGCCATTTGATTAGCTGTTCAGGAGTCTTATGGCTTGTGGGTAGAAGCTGTTAAGAAGCCTTTTGGACCTAGACTTGGCGGTACCAGAGAGAACAGTCTATGGGTGGGGTGACTGGAGTCTTTGACCATTTTTAGGGCCTTCCTCTTCACGCCTGGTATAGAGATCCTGGATGGCAGGAAACTTGGCCCCAGTGATGTACTGGACCGTACGCACTACCCTCTGTAGTGCCTTGCGGTCGGAGGCCAAGCCATTGCCATACCAGGCAGTGATGCCCTCGATGGTGCAGCTGTAGAGCCTTTTAAGGATCTGAGGACCCATGCCAAATAATTTCAGTCTCCTGAGGGGGAATAGGCTTTGTCGTGCCCTCTTCACGACTGTAGTCCTTCGTCTTGATCACATTGAGGGAGAGGTTGTTATCCTGGCACCACACGGCCAGGTCTCTGACCTCCCCCCTATAGGGAAACATCCAAATGTGCCTGTATTTACTCTTTCTGACTCAACAGTATTCAAAGCTGCATGATGATGGGACTGAGGTGAACCTGGAGGACATAACTCCCCAAGGTAAACAAAAGTCAGTTTATGGTGTCACTGTGGATCTTCAGTGCTTGAAGAATAATTGTTTAGTCTTGTCAACAATAAGTAGCCAGCTTTATGTTGATGGGTAAACCATCTGGACTCAGAAGAATTGGCTCCATGCCTTGATGTTTTCTTTTTTTTTTTTCATGTATCCTGTCATTGGATGGAGAAGATGTGAGCCGTTGCATGTTCAAGTCAGAGTTGGCGCTGTCAAAGCTGGAATTGTCAAAGGTTTGTAAATGATCTGTGGCTAATTATTTTACATCCACTTTGTACATTTTCTGTTTATGTTGACTTTACATTTTTCTGAGGAATCTCTTTCTGGATCACACCTCTTATCCACCTTCTCTTTAGAGTGATGCTGTCCTGGCAGAGCTGTCACTAGGAGGTAGGGAACTACAACATGTTGTTTCTCTTTGAGATGTGCACTTGTTCAATTGATCTAAATCTATATTCAAGTTATGTTTTGTTATTTCAGATATTTCTGAAATACACAGGCCACATGACACCACTGGAGACTTCAAGGTAAATTGCTTTTACTTAATCTAATTGGAGTTCTCCCAATCTGGGGCGGCAGGGTAGCCTAGGTAGCCAGGCAGTTAACCCACTGTTCCTAGGCCGTCATTGAAAATAAGAATTTGTTCTTAACTGATTTGCCTTGTTAAATAAAGGTAATATATAAAAATATAGAAATCTATGGAGTAATGACCTACACACACAGAAAACTGATTGTGGGTAGAACAGATCTGTCTGTTTGGAGACTAGAGTCCAACCAGATGTTAACAGTTCACATTACTATAGCATAAAATCAAAGTTGTTGGTCGCGTACACCGTTTTGCAGATGTTATAGCGAGTGCCACAAAATGCTTATGTTACTAGCTCCTAACAATGTAGTAAAAGGTCAACAAGTATGCAAATAATCAATACATATAACATCTTAATGTCCGAATCAGTCAATTAACCCAAGTGGCACCGTAACAGTAATCCAGATATGTCAAGAATCCAGTATATAAATATATAAGCAGTGTAGCTAAAATGCAATGTTATAATAGTAGCGTTTGTCAAGAATAAGATTTAAATACACATAACAAAACCCCATGGAAAAATAAATCTTACTGTACTTCTCATGGTTTCCAACAGATGGACATCTCATACCACCAGTATGATGCCAGCAGTGATTGTGTCGATGAGGGTTCTGTAGACACGAGTGCTGTCACTGCCCCCAGTAACGATTATGTTATGCATCAGGCTGCCGAGAACAGCCACTGTACGTTAATTATTTCAACATAAACCCCAGTGACTTATGAAATACAACTGCTGCACTTTTTTTTGTTTTTGACATTTCTGATGAATAAATTGGATTTATATCGCCTCCAACAGGGGTGGACAATTCCAAGGTGAATGAGACTAGAAGTAACCTGTGGGGGGCACCAGAGGAGCAGGATGGGGAGCTGGAGCGCTCTCTGAGCGGTCAACGGAGCACTCTACAGGAGCTGTATCCCAGCATGCTCAGTCAGATAGGAGAGGCCTGGAGGCGCCAACATGTGTCCGACGCGGCTGTAGGGGTGCTAAGGAGGTACCACAGACTCAGGTGGTCGTCTAACAGAAACCTCAACCGCACCTTCAACAGCACCCTGAGACCAGCTCACAGAAAACCTGACCTCAACATTAGCCAATCCATCCTCCCAACATCTCAGAACACCACACTGAATGTGAGTAACCCCAAGAGTCCAAAGTATAACCTCAAAAGGACAAACGGCACCCATCCTCCTCCACAGACCAAGGTCATCCTCCAGAAGTGGCCAGCAGAGAGGCAGTCACCCAGGAAGCGGACAAATTCAGGAAACGGACAACCGTCTCGCCCTTTTCCACTGATGGACTTCTCCTCTTGTCCTTCCTCTGCAGGCTCCAGTCCTGCCACCTCTGCTCCCTCTTCCCCTCCCTCTGCTCCTCCCTCTTCCCCCCCCTCTGCTCCCTCCTCCCCTCCCTCTGCAGCCTCCCCCCTAAACCAAACCTTCACGGTGTCTATGTCCTCTGCCCCACCCACCAGGGTTAGGTATACTACCCTTGTCTTCAGTCCTGACAGATCTGAAGGCCCTTCCACAGCAGGAGGGTTGAGCAGCCCATCTCTGAGGTGTGCCGCCCCCAGTCAGAGGATTTTCACAGCAGTACGCCCTGTGGTCAGTATGGACATGTCTTCAGACACAGAGAGGTCTGTCTACCGCTCCTCAGCAGCACAGAGTCCCTACAGAGCCAGACTGCTGAGCTGGGAAGGCCAGCGTGCATCTCCTAACACTGACCATAGAAGCCTCAAATCAGGCGTTGCTGGATATCATCAGAGAAACATGGTGACGGTGGAACCCAGATCTTCCCTTGCGTTTTCCCCCTCTTTTCAGAGTCCTCTGTCACCCGGGAAGCTCCACCACCTAGACGCCTGCAGTACCTCCCAACTGAAAGTCCACTCATCTCGAGTCACCCATCAGGAGTCTACTGCTGGGGCAGCTCAGCCAAAGCTCCAGCGACACTATTCCCTGGATTCATTCTCCCCATCCATCAGTCTAAGGAACTCCACTAAGCAGATCGATGAGGACTTCCAGAAGCTCTACCACAAGCTTGTGTGTCAGGGCAAATACCACAAGCTTGTCTGTCAGGGCAAATCGGTCCCCTCCTGTCGCATGTGTGAGAGGAGAGCAGAGACCACCAGAGGCCCCTCCTCCTCTGCTCTGGCTGCCCTGGCCCTGTCTCCTCACCACTCTGTCATGAGGAAGCGTCGCAGGGAGCTGGTCCAGAAACATTCCCCAGAGTCCAAACGCTTCAGAGACAACTCCTGCGTGTACTCACCAGGATCTCTCCGCCAGCGGAGAGAAATGATCAGGTGCCAGAATCACTTAGACAGCCACTTGTCCTCCACCCAGAGGGACATCTCCTGTGACTCCCACACCTGGAGCCCGCATAGGGCCAGCCTGTCTCAGATCCGCCACAGCCCCCATCACCACTCAGACGCAGCAGTCAGGAAAGCTGCAGGCTCCTGGTCTGGCCTGCATGTTGATCAGCCCTCTCCTGCTTGTGTAAGGGTCTTCCACAGAAACAATGTACATATAGAATACCAGTATTTTGTTTCCTTATATTTTGTAACATTGCTGTCCTGTCTCCTGTTTTAGAGAGTGAAATACAACAGATTTGTTGGGATTCATCCAGGTTCGTTTGCTTTGTTTCTTGGAAAATAAAATTCTGAACTTTGACCACCGCAATGAATATATTCAGTTCTGATGAGACCATTTCTCCCCCCAGGAAAGTCACCTGTCAAGGCAGAGTGCCAATGTGGCTGTTCGCCAAGGTAACCATGACCTTATTCAGTCTGTTCTGTGTTGTCGTTAATCTTTCATAGAAGATGCATTTTGTTATGTTAACCAGCCTCCCTTCTTTCCCCAGTTTCTCTAGGAGACAGCTTCTGTATAAATGATGTCAGCCCACGAAGGCCTGCACCTCTAGATGATATGCCTGACTGTTAAATATGTTGCTGTTTTATATATCAGCTTTTAAAACAGTTCTGATGTTCCAATTACTCACTCATGTTACAATGAACAGTGTTCCCACAAGGTCTTTTTATGCCCCCGTGGGATAATAGCTGTTTTTTTTGAATGGATAGATGCATAAAATATACTAAATTACTTTGTAATAAAATAAGTTAGAAATGTTTTGGGCTGTATGGATTTATTTTATCACTTTAATTTTCTTACATATCACAATAGGGAAAATCTAATTATGATCAACATAGAAAATAATCTGAAATGTACTTTACAGGAGGATTCATGTAAATAAGGGAGACAGAGGATTCAACTACTTTAAACAGGTCTGCATATGTATTTTCCTATTGAAAGATTTTGGGCTATATGAAATGAAGTTTCCACTAAACATTGTTTAGTCTTGTGCGTCTTACAGCTGATAAGGCAACTTGTAACATCTCTCCTATGAGAGGATAGAAATAAGGGGGTGGAACACAGCTACTTTCACCTCACAAAATGTTGCTTTTCAGTAACAATGGAATGTAATCTTACGTGGAATGAAAAGGCTGGATTCAAATGTAATACATTGACATGCATACAGTTGTGTTGCCAGAATGGCAGCATTAATGCCCCCAAATGATTCAGGGTTAAGTACAATAAACAGCAGTAGTGTGATCGAGAACAGTTTGGTTGTGGTCATCTATGGCAGCTTCAGCGGTGTCTGATGACTTGTTGAGAGGGTTGTGGTCAACAGTCACCACTCCAGTTCCACAGGGTATTTGCCTGTGAGGCAGGCGGTGCAGTGGCCCACTCTCCTGCTGGCATTGGTGTTGATCCTCCCATCCTTCCCCTGGAGGGAGGGGATTCCTCCCTGCACTGCTGATAACAGGCCCTCAACCGACAGATACCTCACACTGGTTGCACCTACAGAACACATCAGTTTGCCACACACACAACTGGTGTTAGCCAACTATTTCTCAAGTCACAGATCAAAATGTGAATCTAGAGGGGACTACTCTCAAAAACATGAACTTTGTAGCGTTCCAAATCTCACCAATGTAGCCCGCAATGTCCTCAAACTCTGGCCTGTTAGCGATGAGCTCCTCTTTTGTGGGGATGTTGATGCCCATGTAGCATGGGAACCTGATGGGTGGTGAGGCAACACGGATGTGAACCTATAGGAGGGAGGTAAGCAACCAAAATGAGTGGTCATTACAGACAACGCGAGACCAAACTTAGTATAGTACTCAACCATTATAACAAGGAGAGATTACCTGCAGTATAATTGATAGAAAGAGGGCTGATAACGATCCAACTCTGGGCCACTCACCTCTGTGGCTCCTGCTTCCTTTAAGAGCTTTATTATGGGGGAGATGGTGTTGCCCCTGACGATGGAGTCATCAACGAGCACCACTCGCTTGCCTGTAAAGTTGTCTGTCAGTGCCCCAAACTTCTTGGCCACCCCCAACTGCCTGAGGCGTGTGTTTGGTTGAATAAACGTTCTCCCAACATAGCGATTCTTACACAGAACCTCCACGTACGGCAGTCCCGACTGCAGAGATGGAACAGCATAGTACAGACTGAAGCCCAAGAGGAGCACATGCATACATACCCAGCACAAAAAAATATGAAAGAATAGTCAAGACATGCAACTTATCAAAACGTCCTATAGGCGACTACATAGAAAAAAAAATGGTCATGGAAAACACAGAAGACCTGATCAGTGTGTTTTTGCTGCCTCACCTGTTGAGCATATCCCAGTGCAGCCGGTGTAGCAGACTCGGGCACAGTGCTGACCACGTCTGCCTCTGTAGGGGCCTCAATGGCCAGCTGACGTCCACAGCGCTGCCTCACCGTGTACACCATCTGACCTGAAACACCAGGAGGAAACTATAGGTGCTCTGGCATCAGGTCAAAGGCACCGTTGCTGGATCACATCCCCGAGCTGACACGGTGAAAATCTGTCATTCTGCCCCTGAACACGGCATTGTTCCCCGGTAGGACGTCATTGTAAATAAGATGATTGTTTTTTTAACTGACCAGCCTAGTTAAATAAATGTTGTTTTTTTAAATCACATTGTGTGCTGTAATCTCCCAGTCAAACTATTCACTACTCTCACCGACTAAGTACTAAATCAGTTTTAGTGTTATTAGCTAGGCCAACTTCTAAATATGCCTACCTTCAAATATGGAATCTGGTCTGGCAAAGTAGACATATTCAAAGATGCAGAATGCAGGGAGGTCTCCCTCGGGGCGAGGGACGATGCTTAGGGACTTCACACCGTGTTTGGAGATCTGGACTATCTCTCCAGGCATCACCTCTCTGTAGTACCTGAGGACCAGACCGAGCAGAAAGAGGCTATTGAGCCACACATTGCCATGGCAATAAGAGAATGGTAACCATGGTGATGAGAGCACTCACTTGGCACCGATGGACTGGAAGCTGCAGGACTCTGATGACACCACCCAGCCCTCTGTCTCCCCCTCGCCAGCACCTAACAGTGGACAGAGTATGGCCTGTCAATCATCCATCCGCTTCCACCTCTTTATACAGTTGTGGTCAAATATATTGGCAGTGGCACCCTTGTACAATTCACCATTTCTTCTAAAATGAGTAGACATTTTAAAATAAAAATGGTGTTCACACATGAATTTGCTTGATTTACTACTGCACAGCACCAAGAAAGAAATTCTATATTGAAATTTAGATTTTGACTGAAAGTGAAAGTGATAAATTATTCAAAATTCAAATGAATTTGGTTGAAGGCAAGTGATTCTCATTCATGTGTAATTTCTCTCACCTGCCATTCAACCAGTTTTGAAAAGAGAACACTCTGCTCCATTGCAAAGTGCAAGGGTGCCAATATATTTGATTATAGATTAGTAACCCTGCTCATAGATAATGCACAAATCAAGAGATCCAAAAATACCATGCAGCGCTAAGGAAGGACCAAAAATACCTGCAGTGTGGAGTTTAGAAATGGGGACGAGGCGCCCAATACTGAGGGGTCTGTTTCCATACGGGTCACGGATAGCATAGATCACATCTGTGTACATCACCAGCAGCGAGTAGGATGTCGGGGTCTCATGCATCAGGTTCTTTATCCTGCAATGGCGAGAATAAACAATCAAGATGAAGAAGAGTATCACAGGAGGTAAAGGAGGAGATGGGGTATTATTAGAATAGAAGGTTCTAGAACCAACCTGGCCACCCAGTCAGGGGCATCCAGCTCCTCCATGGGTGGAGTCAGAGCCAGCAGCTGGGTGATGAGCTCACTGTCTGAGCTGGTGGACAGGCCCACGCCGTGACGCATCACCTGCCATACACATACACACAGTAATGTACCTTTAAAACAAAAAAACACACACGGTCGGTGGATATGACAGCACAACCCACCTTCTTACGCAGTGCGGCTGCATTGACCAGCTCCCCGTTGTGTGCCACAGCGATCTTGCCGTGTAGTGTGTCCACTACAAAGGGCTGGCAGTTCTGCAGCTCAGAGATGCCCGTGGTGGAGTAGCGCGTGTGCCCGATGCCCAGGTTACCGTAGCGCAGCTTCAGAAGGTTCTCAGGTGGGAAGGCGTTGTTCACTAAGCCCATTCCCTGAGTTGGGAAGAGATGTAGCTAATCACAACACATAGGCAGACAGGGACATCTTGGGTACACACCCACTGAACTTTGCTCTCCTAAAACCCTGTGCATTAAAAATAAATGTAGCCAAACTGTGATTAGTAAAGCTTTAAGTAATGATATCACATGCCTGTTTTTATGCTACAAGTGTCTCATTTCTATAGTGTGTTCTCTCCTTGTACTTCTGAGATTTTAGTTAACTAATAGCACTGAAACTCCCACAGATGGAAGGGTTTAAACATGTGTATATATATTATTTTTTTTTTTTTGGGGGGGGTAGTATTATGCCTAGTTTGAGGCAACTGATGGGATGTTGTGTAAATTAGAGGGCAAGTTGAGTATCTTTGTATTCTAGAATGAGTAGGATTGTAGCCATTTCTCTTTCATGTTTCCATACTGAATGGTTCTGTTTGTCACACATTTGTACCTTGAGGGTGTTGTACGTTGGTGGGTTGACTCCATTGCTTGTGACAATCCCAGCACTTTCCTGACCCCTAGGTAAACAAAAACAAATAGATTGCTTGAATGACAGTTTATGTGAGGTGGAAACACTTGCAACAATGACACAGCGGTCCTTAAATCTCTTACAGCCAAACCTACTCGACTTTGCTTGATGCAACATGTTTGAGGCCAGCTTTTATGCATGCATAATGCCTTGGGGCAGACTAAACCGTTTTGGTGAAGGAGAAGTGGTGTGGGGGGGGGGGGGGGGGAATGGGGGTTGTGTGTATCTGCAGTGGAGTTTCCTTATATGGAGTGGCCTTGCGCTGCAGACGATTTGCCAAGCTGCTTCTCGGATTACAGTCCATCCCTCCCCCACATCACAAAGCTTAAGCCAGTAGTGAGGCTGCGTGGGCGTTCCTCTCAGGCTTAAACGCCTGGTTGCCTAGGGAACCGGGCAGTAGAGGAAGGGGGGCTGGGAGAGAAAGAAGCGTTTCCAGGTCAGCTCAAACATGGAGAGAGGAGCAGGGAGACAAAGAAGAGGTGAAGAAGAGACGGTAGAGGTAGAGGCGACAGGAGCAGCAGGACAGTGGGGGGAAGCGGAGGTGCTGGCTCTTCTGTCAGTGTGGGGGGAGCTGGGAGCAGCTCAGCATTCAGGCGTCAGCAGCAGAGCCACATTTGAATGCATCTCAGAGCAGCTGAGAGGGCTCAGCGTGCTGCGGGACTGGAGGGAGTGTCAAGCCCAGTGCAGGAGGCTGGGACTGCAAGCCAGGAAGGCTGAATCACCAGGCACATTCAACAACTACAATCAGGGGGCAGCAGCCATGATGGACACCCAAATGACCCCAAGTGACTTGGTGGAAGAGGAGGAGGATCTGACCAGTGAGAAAGAGGCCCACTCTTCCTTAGTCACAATGCAGGAAGGTAACTCGGAGTTACAGGAACAGTGTTATATTGGGAGAGAAATATACAAGTGCTTACAAAATATTTGTATATGGAAACTTTGAAACAATTAGAGTATATAGCAATTGGCGTAGGTTATAGGAAGCAATGAAATAAAATGATCTGCGACATCCCAACACACTAGCTGTGAGTGAAGGATTGTTAAGATAATGTCAGAAAAACAGTGGACCATAGACTATGCCTAATAAATGTAGTACCAAATCTTAAGTGGTTTAGTATATGCAGCAGTAGTCTAACTAGCAGTCTTTAAATGATCCCTCATCTAAATAAGAAGCCTCAGAGGCTGCTTTGTGACCAAGATGTTGACTCGGACACAACTGGAGTCACATACCAGTAGCCTAGAAAAAGGATTACTGAGTATCTGTAACAGACCATATCAAAAAAGTATCCCTTGATTCACATTCCTTTAAAAATGTAAGCGTATGTGTGTGTTCGTTTAGGAGTCCCGGGTCAGATTCTTCATGGGGCTCTCCCCTACGCCCAATGCGTGGGCCCGGAGGGGGGCCGCCACTGGACAGATGAGGAGGTGCGGGCTCTGCTGTGCGTCTGGTCTGACCGCCACGTCCGGCAGCGTCTGAAAGGGACGCTACGCAACAAGGCCATCTTCCAGGAGATGGCCCGCCGCATGCAAAGAGGTTTCGGAGTGGTGCGCAACTGGAAACAATGCCGCACAAAATATAAGAACCTCAAGTATGAGTACAAGATGGCCAAGAGCGCCCAGGCCGCTGCAGGCAGCAGCGGCAGTGGCCCAGGAAGGTACATGAAATTCTTCGACGAATTGGAGGCCATATTGCTGGACAGGGGACTTGATGGGAAGGATGGGACCCATGATATGCAGAGGAGAGGACCTGATGTTGACCAGGGAGCTGGGAGGCTTGAAACTCTTGGAGGTCAGACACAGTCAACAGCACCTGCAGGAGACCTGGTCATTGAGATTGATGGTGAGGTTTTAATGAATGATGATACTGAATGAGTACATTGCCTAGTCTTAGTTCTACTTTTTACAGTCCTGGAACAAATGTCTCTTTCAGATGACAATAGTGACGATTATGAGCTGGACACAGACCCAAATCAAAGGGAATTAGGTATGTGTAATCAAATAACCTACAGCAGAAATGCCTTCTGAAATTTAACAGCTATGCCCTTTGCCCACTCACTATTCTGTCTCCCACCCTAATAGAGGCCCACATATCACCACTGGACCAGTCTAGCACCGAGCAGTTCCACGTGGTAACGGTGTCCGACACAGGACGGAACTGGAGTGACCAGGAGGTGCGTGCACTGATCCAGGTGTGGTCTGAAGAGGGCGTGTGCAGGCAGCTGCAGAGCTCCACCAGGAAGAGGGACATCTTTGTGCAGATCTCCTGCCGACTACTGCAGCAAGGGGTGGAGCGTGACTGGAAGCAGTGTCACACCAAATACAAGAACCTCAAGTACCTGTACCGCTCCTTACAGAGGGGAAGGGCTGACGGCTCGGACCCGCGCCACCTTATGAGGTTCTATGATGAGGTGGATGCCATTTTGACCAGGTCGGATAGTGGACCTGCCATGAGATATGAGGAACAAACAGAGGCTGGTGCCATTTTGGCTGGGGCGGCCATGATGGGGTACGAGGATGGCAAAGATGCCATTTTCATGTCGTCAGATCGAGCAACTGCAAGAATGGGACATGAAGAAAGGACTCGTCCAGTTAACTCTTACACAGCTCAAAGTTACGAGGTTATCCCCAGGAATGAGGACAAACGAGCATACACAGGTAAAAAAATAAGTGACTCAGATAGCAATTGTAGATAAACCGAAGGTCACTCAATATAATTTAGTGGTGACCATATAAAAGATAACAAACAAGCCATTACATCTTCAGACATATCCCACATCTCTATGTTATAGCCTATAACAAGCTAATTTCTCAGATTAAAAATTAACCCCCATCAGCCCCAAAGCTGGTAGTCGGAGACAGCAGAACTTGGTGGAGGAAAAGAGGTTCTGATATTGTGCATTAACACTGATTTGTCATGTGCCTATTGGTTTCTTACAGGCAATGCTGAGATGGATAAAAGAGAGGACGTGACAGCAAAAAGAGGGCTGAAGAGGAAAGCATTGGATCAAGGTTAAATTGTACCTCCTCCATCAACAATTATGTTTGTCACATCACGAGAATGTCTTATCTCATTTTAAAATCCACACATGACCAAAGGCTCAGTAACAGACTAATGATGGACAGTGTGACTGGGTGAGTCAGTCCAGTGACTTGCCAAGGAGTCTCCTAATCAAATCACGAGAGGGTGGGTTGGTAAGGAGTCAGGAAACTGCTGAGAAAAGGCTACAACATTGGCCTTTACAAAACTGCAATATGGCTTGTGTGTGTCCCATCTGTTCAAAAAGTAGAACAGTGTTTTCAGTCAAATCAAGATTACAATCTGTCATCAAAATCTGAAGAGATCACATTCTTTTGTACACATTTTGAAATATTCTTTGAGCACATTAGCACGATCAATTTGAGAGGACCAAGGTCAAGAATCTGCGCCAGATAGCTCTTTTGTACATCATGGCAGCCCCAATTCTGATATTTGTTTTCTCCAATAAATTGGTCTTTTGATCAACCACATCAGATATTTGGTCAAATCCAAATTGGTCAGAAGACCAATTAGTGGAAAAAAGATCAGAATTGGGCTGCCTATATGAACACAACCCATGTGTCACAGACTTCTGCACACAGTAAAAAGTGAGTAAAGGCATTTAACCCCTCAACTCAATCTCTGATGTACTGACCCTATTGATTCCTTGTTTTATAGATACACATAGACCTGTGAAAAGGCATGACACTGGGGGCAGCTGTGCTGAGAGTATTGACTTCCAGTACAAAGAGGAGGATCAATACATTCCTATTATAGAGATCAACTCAGTCTGTTCCATGGCAGCCTCTGACTCATTCCGAGAAAAACAGGTAGGCGTCAGAATGTGAAAAAGTATGTTTCAGCATCACAGTAACCAGTTGACTGTTGTATACAATAAGAGTCTGAAAGTCGTGGTACACAATACCTTTACGAAAGATATTGAGTTGAGTCTCCATTGGAGAAATGTATCAGCGCTAGTCTGGAATCCAAGGACGAGATGTCCATACTTTCACGGGAAACAAAGTAACACTTAAAATGTCCAATTTAGCAAGAAGTGATCAAGAAAGTTTGACGTCACATCATGTGTTGTTCTGAGAAATGGACCGCTCCCTCCAATGTATTTTCTCAGTGAAAGTTGCACAATGGGGTTGAGGGTTTGATAATGCAAGTGTATAATCAATTATGGGAAAGAATCGGAATTTGTGCTTAGCGGATGGGTATACAAAATAGTTGACGGCGCTATGTAAACGTGCTAGCTAGAAAACATCAACTCACCTGTGCTGTAGCGCTACAAGACCCAAAGTTAACACTTTGGCAACTTCTAGTTGTGTTGGCCATTCCCCTGCTGCAACACAGCCAAACACTCCGCACTCTTCTCCGATGCCAGATTCTTCGAACTCGCTCATTCTTCAGTCCCTGCGCGTCTCAGCTTGTATACTTCACACTCACAGCAGTGCAATTCCACGTTTTACACACTGACCACGTGTTAAAAATAGAGCTAGCGGGAAAGTATGCTTCCTCTTGTTGGTTAGCGTCTACACACAGACGGGCTCAACCTAGTACAGGGCTATAAAATGGGGATGCTTGCTATGAAGCCTATTGAATTGAATCGCTAAAATGTAACGTTACTTCGAGTTGACCGCCCCTGACAAGACGGAATCATCCGTGGCAGATTGCGAAAGTACTAGGCCGACAATTTACAAACGAAAAAAAAGTATATAGATTTGATGACTGCCTGATAATGTCAGCTAGTCCAAGATTTCCAATCATTCGCCCTGTTTTTTTGCGTGTGATAAAGGTGCAATGAAATTTATTTGAAAGTATTCAAGAGATACTAATCAAAAAACGAGACTTGGCATTTCAGACAAATAAATGTAGTGATGAGGCATAACTTCCCCCCACGTGGAGAGGCCTTCATTACTTTGACCGCGTCTAAATCAACAAACCCCGCCCACCCAGTGAACCAGGCCACGCACAACGAACTCGCTCAGTGCAGAGTCCTCTTTCTGTGCTGACTTTTCTACGGGTTGCGGGTGAAGTTGCGAAAATTATAAATAAGATATTTTGGGTGTACATTTCCCACACTTGATTTAATATATTTTTGCTTGCTTTACTTTTCAGGGTTGCAGATCGTCTTCCAACATGGCGTCTCCATCAGGTATGTTTTCCACCAAAGTACAACTTGTAGGCCCATTACTTATGTTTGTTCATTTGCAAAACGGCCCATCAAGTAATTTGAAGATGGATAATTGAAATGATGATGCAATCAGATGTCTACTGTAAACACGCGTTGATCGTAAAAATCGATTAACCAATGTTTGGGGTTACTCAATGTTTCTTTGTTTTCTGGTTTTGAAGAGCTGAAACTGGGACAGAAACTAAACGAGGGAAAGACCAAGCAGATTTTCGAACTCGCGGATGAGCCAGGCCATGTTTTGGTCCAGTCGAAGGACCAAATCACAGCAGGGAATGCAGCGAGGAAGGACCAGATGGAGGGCAAGGCCGCGATAGCAAACAGAACCACGAGCTGTGTTTTCAAGTTGCTGCAGGAGGCCGGTGAGTCGTTAGGCTACACTGTTATCAATTATGCAAGTTAGTAAATGCTAATGACATGTAAATGTAATGATTAGTTTGGCAATGTATGCATGTGTGGGTGCTTGTGATACTTTGTTTAGATGTGCCCTCCGCCATACCTCCTCTCATCCTGTCAAGTGTCGAGAACATCCGATTTTTTTGTAATCAATTCGAAAGCTTCTTGGATCTGTGAGAAATATACATTGTCCTGGGACATTTAAGTGTGCCAACAATTCATGAATGGATTCGTCTGCATGCTAGAATGCAATCAAAAAGCTATTCTCAGGGATTGTTCTGTCTGTAACTGAGCACAGTGGCCAGCTGTCCTGAGTATCCAGGCCATGTTACATTCCTGTGTTTGACATCGGAATCACAGTAGTCTGTTAATAAACACTACTTGATCAGAAATAACTCCATGTTGGCGTTTATTTTTAAATAAATGTTGTAAGCCTAGCTGTGGAAATGAATTCGTTGCAACTCAGAATGTGTCCCACTCTAGCCCTCTTTCCTCTCCTTCATCTAAGACAATGGCATATCTGACTGGCTGTTAATTGGCTTCGTGGCCTTAGTAGTAGTGCATTTGATTTAATCATCAGTGGCTGAGTAAGACCTTGTGATGTCCCTATCCCTCAGGCATTAAGACAGCTTTTGTGAGGCAGCAGTCGGAGAAGGCATTCGTGGCGGCCCGCTGTGAGATGATTCCAATCGAGTGGGTCTGTCGGAGGGTGGCCACCGGATCCTTTCTCAAGAGGAACCCAGGGGTCAAGGAGGGCTACAGGTTCTACCCTCTGAAAATGGAAATGTTCTTCAAGGTGTGTGTGTGTATTTCTCTGTCCAATCATGCCCAGTAGAAACATATCCTCTCCAGTAATCCAATCTTCCGGTTTGATTTGTCCGCTCAGGGGACAACATTGAAAGTTAGGTGCATCAACTCATCCTCCTTCATACAAATATTGCTGTGTTTTACAATTTACATCAATGTCTTATCTTGGTCACCATTTGTGTTTGTCCCAGGACGATGCCAACAATGACCCTCAATGGTCAGAGGAGCAGCTGCTGGAAACTAAGTTATCTCTGGCTGGGCTCACCATTGGCCGCTGTGAGGTGGACATCATGAACCGCAGCACTGTGGCCATCTTTGAGGTCCTGGAGAGGGCCTGGGCCACCCAGAACTGCACCCTTGTGGACATGAAGGTATGCAGCTCAGCACCACCCTCTGCTGGTCATGGGGGGTAGCACAGTGCTACAAGCTAGATGTGGAAGTCATGTTGGGGCATTTTGAATTTAATGTCTTCCCGTAAAACATTGCTTTTGAATGTTTTTTTGTGTTTTTTTGTTGTTGACAGATTGAGTTTGGTGTGAATGTGAGCACTAAAGAGATAGTGCTTGCTGACGTGATTGACAATGACTCCTGGAGGCTGTGGCCAGCGGGAGATCGGAGTCAGCAGAAAGACAAACAGGTGAGGTGATCTCATCATTCGAAAAAATCGAATGTTGCCATTATTTAACCACCTCAGATTTTGAGTTACACCACATTAGCTGTAGTGTAAACCTGTGTGCTCTCCTCTTCTCTGCAGGTGTACCGGGACCTGAAGGAGGTGACTCCTGAAGCTATGCAGATGGTGAAGAGGAACTTTGAGTGGGTCTCTGAAAGCGTGAAGGTAAGCTAACCTTGTGTATCCCACTACTTCTGTGCCCTTTTGCCCTGTAGCCTAAAAGAGCCTGAGCTGACCAGCTGTATCTGTTATCAGGAGGACAAGCACTAGTGTTTGTGTTGAATCAACATACCATACTGATAGAGAATAAGGTAGTTTAACATTAACTGGTGGCCTCCCGGGTGGCGCAGTCGTCTAAGGCACTGCGTCGCTGTGCCACCAGAGATTCTGGGTTCGAGCCCAGGCTCTGACCGGGAGGTCCATGGGGCGACGCACAATTGGCCCAGTGTTGTCCGGGTTAGGGAGGGTTTGGCCGGCAGGGATATCCTTGTCTCATCGCTCACTAGCGACTCCTGTGGTGGGCCGGGTGCAGTGCACGCTGACCAGGTCACCAGGTGTACGGTGTTTCCTCCGACACATTGGTGCGTCTGGCTTCCGGGTTGGATGTGCGTTGTGTCGAGAAGCAGAAGCTGTTGGGTTGTGGTTCGGAGGACGCATGGCTCTCGACCTTCGCCTCTCCCGAGTCGGTACGGGAGTTGCAGAAATGAGACAAGACTGTAACTACTACCACTTGGATACCACAAAATTGGGGAGAAAAAAGGGGTTAAAAATTAACTGGTTGTGTCTGTTGATTGTGTTCCAATCCAGTGTGATCTCTTAGACATTATCAGGTTCTCAGGTGAACCATTTGTGACCTTCACAACTTCTGTCAAATTAACCAAGTTTGTTTTAATCTGTCATGAAATGACATGCAGACCTGGTACAAGTACAGCCCATAATGGAATAGGTTAGTCCAGGCATTCTGTAGAGGCTAACAGGCAGTGTGTTTTTGTCTAGCGGCTGCTGGAGCCCCAGGCCAGTGGCAGAGTGGTGGTTCTGATGGGCTCCATCTCTGACACGGCCCACTGTGAGAAGATCAGGAAGGCCTGTGGCTCCTACGGAATCCCCTGTGACCTCAGAGTCACCTCGGCACACAAAGGACCAGATGAAACTCTCCGCATCAAAGCTGAATATGAAGGTGGGCTGAGCTTAGCCTTTTAGCCCTAAGCTTACTGGGCACCCCTACAAACATAGCTACCCCTCTACATAGATTGTTCATGCATTGTAAAAGCCATTGCTTGCTTATGTTTATTGAGAGTGGAAGATTCTGATATATCAATTTTTTTCTGAAAGTGTTTTAAATAATGGCTTGGTATGTGGAGTAACTGTAATATAGTGGCTATCTAATATAAAACATATTAGGATGGATGAGCTAATGTGCAGTATTTTCCCAGGTGACGGAGTACCAACTGTGTTTGTGGCTGTGGCGGGCAGAAGCAACGGCCTTGGTCCAGTGATGTCAGGAAACACCGTCTACCCAGTCATCAACTGCCCTCCTATCACCCCCAACTGGGGGGCACAGGACATCTGGTCATCCCTTCGCATGCCAAGCGGTGAGTACATCCCTGCATGCGGTCTTTCTTGCTGTGTGTATTCAGTAATGTGTGGTAATTCTCCCGTTTTATTGTATCTGTGTGTTTACCTTAACCCTGTGAGCTCCTCTCCCGCAGGTCTTGGCTGCTCCACTGTCCTCTCCCCAGAAGCTGCGGCCCAGTTTGCTGCTCAGATCTTCGGGCTCAGTGACCACCTGGTGTGGTCCAAACTGCGAGCCTCCATGCTCAACACCTGGGTGTCTCTGAAGCAGGCTGACAAGAAGCTGCAGGCGTGCAGCTTGTGAGGAGCCCCAGTACCATTCCAGACCCTGCCAGGCCTCCAAGATGGGAACTATCATGGGTCCCTGCCAGGCTGTGTGTCATGTCTCATGAAATGTTTACCATGATAGTTTACTAACTGTAAAATCAGCACTACAGCACATTCCTCTAATCATTCCCTTAATAAGGCTTGCCTAGTTAAATAAAGGTAATAAAGAGATTAATATAAACTGTGGTGTCTGTTTTAAGACTTTTTCTACGTGTACAATAATATTACATTATTTTGAAAATGTGGTAATATTTAGCAACATTACATCCTGTTGGACATAATACAATGTTGATAAAGTATTAAAACCATAGATGGATGGGGTTTTCTTTTTTACACTGAATATCAATTGGATGAGCAACATTCACATACTCTAAGCCTTTATTAATGAAACCGTAATGTTTCCTCATATATAATGCGCCAGAATTAAGTGGTGACTTGTGGGCATTCATAAAAAAACTGCAAGCTAATCTTAGCCCAAATTACACGTTCAATTGATTGGGGGAAAATGATGCCTTGGAAATCTTAGGAAATCTAAGGATAATGTTACTTTGAACTTGGAGGCAGGTGCCAGAGTGCGAGTGATGTCGGTGAGGGATCTCTTATTGCTCTTCATTCCAGGGAGTTTGTAGTCTTTAAACAAAGCCTTCAGATCCCTCTCATCATTTGGAATGGTTCTCATAGCTGTCACCATAAACCCAACAGTGCACGTACCTCCCAAGTTTGAGGGAATGCTATAGTAAGCCATTTTTCCACACAACCAATAGGTTCCATTCGGAGCTCCTCTGAAAGGGATGTCATTATAGACTGAAGTACCATAGGTGTCTGCATTAACAGTTAACTTACAGGTATTGGTTCCATTGTAATACATTATACAATTACATTCTAGTTCACCCCAATGATTACCTCTAATACACCAAGGGGTTGTCATCACTCCTGCTACTGAATTAGGTAGGAGTTAAGTATTATCTGTCCTAGCCAACAACGGTGGGACTGTGTGGTTGTGTAATGCAGAGAACGTCATAGGGTCAGGGTTACGTGGCATCTCCACTAAGAATGGTAAGTCCTATGGGAACTCCCACAAGCCGTAAACCTGCTCCTACCTTTACTGGCACCAAACCACACACTCAACACTCTTTTTGTCCAGATGTAAGATTAGCAACAATTTCTGCTCTAGAGAAGAACAAGTTGTGGGCCTTGCAGGGGTCTCTTTCGATGATGACCATCTCCTTCTGGGCCACAACTACGGGCCGGCGTTGGCCCCTTTGGCTCAGGACTTTTCAACCTCTGTCAGGTCTCCAACAAGAGGACAACCTACTGTTCTTATTAGCACTCCTGTGCTAATGCAGAGGAGGGCCAGATTGCACCACTGGAACTGGCGAGATCCCATCATCTTCTGGATCAGGAACTTGTCTGCAGTGTGACACGTGAATCCAGGAATCTCTCTCAGCAACCATCACCGCAGTGAGGGTGGTCAGAAGAGCTTGGTACAGGCCTCTCCAATGGGGGTCCTTCAAACTCTTTTTCCTGAAGTCTATCACCACCACGAAATCACCTGGGTTCAAACAGTGTTCAGCTTCACCTGCTAGATCTGGCTAAGAAGCATTCTGGGGAAAAAGGTGTATTTGTCATCTGCATGGGAGAGCCAAACATTGGTTTGCCCTTTCTACCGCACCCCCTGATCGGGGATGATAGGTAAAATGGTTTCTCAAATCAATCTGCAACCATTGTCAGAAGATATTTTTGATGGCAGACCCAACCTGGGTATGATCTCTCTCACGTGTGCTTTTGCAACAGCGCGAGCTGTGGCTCTCCTGCAACGGAAAGCTTCAATCCATGTCAACAATCACCAACCACTACTTATTCCCCTCACAAGGGGTCAATTCAGTGTCCATCATTAAGTGCTCAAAATGTCCTTCAGGCCGTGGCTGGGACGCAGGGAATATTGAAATGCCGCGACATACAAATCAAACACAGTAAAACCTACATCAATATTTATTTACAAAATTCACCATCCCTACTTTTGACACATGGTCTTGACCATGTGATAATTTTGCAAGAGAATGGAATGTACAACGGGGCATGGCAGGTCTGCTCCACTCATCAATACACCCGAGGCATCTTTATGACAGCACGCAGCCCACTTGCATTTCTCTGAAGCATCAGCCGTGGCCTGTAAAGCAACAATATCATTAACAGAGAAAAAGTTGGTGGGAGCTGGAACTACTGGCATCTGTAGGAGAGGGGAAACAGAAGAAGATGCAGCCAATTTAGCTGCAGTCAGCCTTGGCATTCCCCAGAGAAATGTTATCTTTAGAGGGAGTATGGGTCTGACACTTTATCAAGAGATTGACGAGGGGAGTTGAACATGCCTCCAACAGAGAGGACACAAGCTTACCATTAGCAATTTGTTTTCCAGAGGAAGTCAACATCCCTCTATTCTTCCACAATGTTCCAAAACCATGCACTACACCAAATGCATATCTACTGTCGGTGTACAGTGCCTTGCAAAAGTATTCATCCCCCTTGGCGTTTTTCCTATTTTGTTGCATTACAACCTGTAATTTAAATAGATTTTCATTTGGACTTCATGTAATGGACAAACACAAAATAGTCCAAATTGATGAAGTGAAATGAAAAAAATTACTTGTTTAAAAAAATAAAAAACGGAAATGTGGTGCATGTATATGTATTCACCCACTTTGCTATGAAGCCCTTAAATAAGATCTGGTGCAACCAATTACCTTCAGAAGTCACATAATTAGTTAAATAAAGTCCACCTGTGTGCAATCTAAGTGTCACATGATCTCAGTATATATACACACCAGTTCTGAAAGGCCCCAAAGTCTGCAACACCACTAAGCAAGGGACACCACCAAGAAAGCAGCACCATGAAGACCAAGGAGCTCGCCAAACATGCCATGGACAAAGTTGTGGAGAAGTACAGATCAGGGTTGGGTTATAAAAAAAGAGAACATTTGATTATCCCATGGAGCACCATTAAATCCATTAATAAAATATGGAAAGAATATGGCACCACAACAAATCTGCCAAGAGAGGGCCACCCAACAAAACTCACAGACCAGGCAAGGAGGGCATTAATCAGAGAGGCAACAAAGAGACAAAAGATAACCCTGAAGGAGCTACAAAGCTCCACAGCGAAGATTGGAGTATCTGTCTATAGGACCACTTTAAGCCATACACTCCACAGAGCTGGGCTTTACAGAAGAGTGGCCAGACAAAAGCCATTGCTTAAAGAAAAAATAAGCAAACACATTTGGTGTTCACCAATAGGCATATGGGAGACTCCCTGTTACGAATCCCTTTTGGTAACATAACTCATGCAAATTCTAATAGTGACAAACTAAAAGTGAGAACTAAATAACTACGACAACTGAAATCTACCGTCAAACTCAGGGTTTATTGTAAAACACACGGTAATGGGGTAGCAGGAAAAGGGGCTGAGCTGGACCCAAGGAAAGAAACAATAAGTATTCAAAAACACCCCTAAGTTAGACTAGCCTACTTTAACAACAGCTAACTAACTAACCAAAAATACAGTGGGTGGTCCGCCCAGTTCTAACTAGTGTATTTAACAAGCATATGGGAGAAGGTACTCTGGTCAGATGAGACTAAAATGTAGCTTTTTGACCATAAAAGAAAACACAATACTTCTCATCACCCCGAGAACACCATCCCCAAAGTGAAGCATGGTGGTGGGAGCATCATTGTGTGGGGATGTTTTTCAGCTGCATGGACTGGGAAACTGGTCAGAATTGAAGGACTGATGGATGGTAGTAAATACAGGGAAATTCTTGAGGGAAAGCTGCTTCAGTCTTCAGGAGATTTGACACTGGTACGGAGGTTCACCTTCCAGCAGGTCAATGACCCTAAGCATGGGCAAAAATCCCGGTGGCTAGATGTGCCCAGCTTATAGAGACATACCCCAAGAGAGTTGCAGCTGTAATTGCTGCAAAAGGTGGCTCTACAAAGTATTGACTTTGGGGGAGTGAATAGTTATGGACACTTAAGTTTTCTGTTTTTTTTTTGTCTTATTTCTTGTTTGTTTCACAATAAAAAAAAATATTTTGCATCATCAAAGTGGTAGGCATGTTGTGTAAATCAAATGATACAAAAAACCCTATTTTAATTCCAGGTTGTAAGGCAACAAAATAGGTAAAATGCCAAGGGGGGTAAATACTTTCGCAAGCCACTGTATATGTTAACAGAGCTTATCTTTAGCCAAAATACAAGATCTAGTCAAACCAAATAATCCTGCTACTTGAGCTGACAAATGCGAAGGGAACTTTGCACTCTCCACCATCTCCGAACTAGTCACAACAGAATAGCCAACTAAAGGATTTATCATCACCTTTATCATTACTCTGAGCAGACCCATCGACAAAAAACTCAAAATCCTGATTTTCTAATGGGGTGTCTCTCAAGTCCAACCTAGTCCTACAGTCAATTTCAATAGCCAAGTCACAATCATGGTCTTCAACGGCCTCTGCTGTGGGGAGAAGATTTACAGGGTTAAGACTTGTATAGTGTTTCAGAGTAACATGGGACATGGTCAACAAAATGTATTGATTGTCTAGCATTCTCACAGGCGTCAAAGGAGCCATTCTTGCCAGTGTAATAATTACTTGCCCAGTATGAGTCACATGGATGGTTAGGGGAGACATAGCCACAATATCAGAACAAACAGCAGCCGCTACCGATCTCAAACAGGAAACCATTCCCCTGATGACACTATCCAAACATTTAGAATAATAACCAACAGGTCTATATCCCACACCATGATACTGTGTCAAAACTGCTGACATAAACCCACTCATCTCAGAAACAAATAAATGAAAATATTTCATATGGTCTGGCAGGCCAAGGCAAGGGGCAGACATCAGAGTTTGTTTCAATTTTACCAATGCGGTCTCAGCCTCATCCATCCAGACCACAACTTCACTCACCTCCATCTATCTCCCATAAATACAGTCCTGCAATGGTGGCGGCAGGTAGCCTAGTGGTTAGAGCATTGGGACAATAACCAAAAGGTTGCTAGATTGAATCCCCAAACTGACAAGTTAACAATCTGTCATTCTGCCCCTGAACAAGGCAGTTAACCCATTGTTCCTAGGCTGTCTTTGTAAGTAAATATTTGTTCTTAACTGACTTGCCTAGTTAAATAAAAAACTATCTTTGCATAGTCTTTCAACCATGGATGACAGTAACCAGCCACATCCAACAAAGACATCATGTGCTGCTTAGTAACAGGTTTAGGCAAAACTTTAATTGTCTGTAATCTATCTTTGGAGAGGGAGCGACCCTCAGAAGTAATGTCATGACCTAAATATTTAACGGAGCTCCGGGCATAACTGCATTTTATTTGGGGAAACTTTATGACCATTTTCTGCTAAGAAAATCAACAATGCTCGAGTGTCCTCTTGAGAACTCTCCTCTGATTGTGAGCAAACCAACAAATCATTGATATAATGAACCAAAATGCATCCACCAGGGGCAACATAGATGGTGATTCAACATAACCCTGGGGCATCAACTTCCAAGTCCATTTTTTTTTACCAAGAAATGTAAACGAGAACCACTCCATTGACTCTTCAGCTACAGGATACTGAAAAAAGCATTTGCCAAAACAATCACACAAAAAATAACTATCTGGAAGCACCTGGGATAAAATGGTTACAGTGTTAGGCACCAGGGGTGCTCTTGGATGTACAGCATCGTTTACTAGTCTAAGGTCTTGCACAACACAATAATCACCAGATGGTTTACTAACATGTAAAATTGGTGTGTTACAGGGTGAATTTCAGACAGGGAATCAAAGCGCCTCTTTCAACCAATGCACTATGAATTCGGGGTGCTTTTTGGAATGACCACAACTGGCGCAGCTCCTTTAATGCTTCCAATGTCAGTCTTTCATTTTTCCCACAGTTCTTCAGGTATGTCTTTTAGCCAATCAATGTGTGAATGATCTTGTAATGCCACAGGCATGGTTTCAATGGGAGTTGGTTATTTTCTTGGTCATGTCATTGCAATAGCCCAGAATGAGGAATAGAAAGTAGCTGTTGAAGCTGACCACTTTCCTTCTCCTTCCCAAGCCACCCAATCAGTTGCTTCCATCACTGTCTTCACCCAAACACCCACATCTTTCCATTGCTTTCCATGAGCTTTTGATAAGCTACGATGGGGAACAGAGCCAGGGACTTCATACAGACTCCGTCATTACCACTCCAGCTGCTGCGAAGTCTACCCCTCTGTATATCCCATTCATGGATTTCTCAACTTTCTTTTTTTTGTTTAACAATCTCTGTTGCTATTCGGGGTCTCTTTCGAATGAGGGAACAGCAGCAGTACGATGTAGGTGTTCAGACACTTCCCAGTTAGCATGCAATGGGGAAGAGGGGAATTGCTCTCTCAGCTGTCCCTCAACATGCTGATCATTCAAGTGCCAGGCATAGGAACAGTTCATTAGGTACGGGAATATTCCATTTTCTCCCAATCCCAATAACAATCCTTCTTCAGTACATGCAACAGATTTAAATTCACTTTACACATCAAATTTACCGGACAGGTAGATGAATATAGCATTCGGTGTCTCCATTTCCCCTCACCCCACTCCACATCTAGGGGTAAGGTCAAACATTCTTCAGAGGGAATTCCAGAAGCTCCAACTGTGCGCATTGTTTTCTTTGATGGAGGAACCAGGCATTTTCAACACTGAGACCGCGGCCCCACAGTGTCCACCAAAAATATAGTTTTATGGTTGTTATCTTAAATGTCAATCAGGGGCTTTTGGGTTGACAAGGTGGTCAACTTGAACTTTTAACAGGTTTCTTCTGGTTCTTCATCATTGTTTTCTTCATTAGTTTCTTCTTCTGTTTCCACCTCATCCTAAGTTTGGTAGGCCCTTTGACCTCCTCCTCTTCCAAATGGGTTGTCAACCTGTACACCAACAGGTGGGCTAGGCCAATCGTTTTGTTTTTCTCCTCCTTAAGGACAGTTTGTTGAGAAATGCCCTAACTTCCCACAGTTGTAGAAACTCCAGTCTCTCCCTATGTCAGCTCCAGCAGGGGCCCCTTGGCTCTATCTCTTCCTCTTCCTCTTCGGGTTTCCACGGTTACCGCCATTTCATTGATGTTCTCTTCCTCTTCCAGAGTAGTACATCAGCTGTGCCTTCTTCAGTGTTATTCGGTCCTTAGTTTCATTTTCATTCGTCTTTCTTTTCTCTTAAGTTGACTTCTCACTGACTCCAGTTTATCAGTGCTCAGTGTCCCGTCAGTTGGGAAATCTCCATCTGTCCATTTTGTCCAATCTTCTATTTGGTTCAGTACCCCCCTACCAAATTTATTAACCATCTTTTTACAAAACCCTGTTGGTTCCCAGCTCGGATCGTCCATCCTGCTCTTCCTATTTCCATTACCCATATTTAAAGTGTTAAAAAAAACTTCTAGAAATGTTTCTCAAATTAACACTTACATTCACAACCACAGCTTTCACACTGGAGCTAATCTCCCGCTAATCTCCAGTAAATTAGTCAAGTACACAATACTCTCATACCTTGCTTTGTCAAATTCCTCTTAAACACTATTTGTTCTTTCCTTCATCAATTCCTCCTTTAGACTAGTGTTCTGTTCATACAGGGGTTTAGATATTTACACTAGTTGTTCTATTTAACAGCACATTTGGGAATAGTACTTTCTCCTTTCATATCTCCAATTACATAATAACATTATACCATCAAACTCCACTGATGAGTCATGTTATTCTCATGTCATCTGAAGTCATGTTACCCTCAGAGACATGTTATCCTCGTTATTAATCGAGACATGTTATCCTCTGAGACATGTTATCCTCTACCTGGAGATCCAACGGGCATTGGTGGACAAAACCCTAGAGAATGCTGCAGATCGAAAAACGTATTTATAGCTACATTTCTTATTATCTTCTTATCAAATTTCAATCAGTTTAATATTCAAATTCAAATCAATCTTATCCAAATGTCACTCTTATTATCCAAATTCCAATCTTAATAGTAATAATTTCAATCCTTTTATTATCCAAATTTCAATCAGCTTAATATGTAATATCTCACAATCACACAACTTTCACATCCACATTCACTTAGTATTATTCTCAAACACACTAGGTAATCTTCTTCATTTCCCCATGTGCATCTACAACAATTATCTTGTCATTACTTGCTATGCACCATATGTACACTGCTATACATATAAATAACAACCCATATTCATTCCTTGTGTTGTTTGTTGTGGCTGCAGTCCACTGTGGCGTACAGCAGGTCAGCCACCAGGGAGAGACTCGTCGAGGCCTGGTGACAGACTGAGTCTACATCTCAAGGCGATGGCTCCCTCTGCTGGACATGCCAGGTCTCTATGGCTCTCCTGCCAGGAGTAATTGGGGCTGTTTGTGCTAGATGAGTAATCAAGTGGCTGATAGGGGGAAGAGAGGTTCCTCCCGTATAGTCGTGATCAGTCACAGGGATAACGGAGGGAGCTCAGTTTGGTTCCCCCAGGATACAGCCCGGAAGATGGTATCACGGAGGAGGTCTCCTGGAGGAGACCTATTCTTTTTCTTTTGTTTGTTATTTAAATAAACACAGTTGAAACCGAGCTAATCCAGCTCTGTCCGTGTCTGATCTGTGTAAACGTCTTGACCAAACCCCCTGGTCTGCCACACCACGTAGACATTTCTTCGGGTCCACGTCGTGTTTGGTCAAACAGGAAATTTCCTTTATGCTTTCCCACTAGGGCAATGGTTCCCAAACTTTTTATAGCCCCCGTACGTACACCTTCAAACATTCAACCTCCAGCTGCGTACCCCCTCTAGCACCAGGGTCAGCGCACTCTCAAATGTTGTTTTTTTGCCATCATTGTAAGCCTGTCACACACACACTATATGATACATTTATTAAACATAAGAATGAGTGTGAGTTTTTATCACAACCCGGCTCGTGGGAAGTGACAAAGAGCTCTTATAGGACCAGGACACAAATAATAATATAATTATAATCAATCATTTTGCACTTTATTTAGCCATCTTACATGTAAAACTTTATTTGTTCATCGAAAATTGTGAATAACTCACCACAGGTTAATGAGAACGGTGTGCTTGAAAGGATGCACATAAAAGGATGCACATATCCTGTCTGTTCGGCCCTGTCCAGGGGTATCGTCAGACGGGGCCACAGTGTCTCCCGACCCCTCCTGTCTCAGCCTCCAGTATTTATGCTGCAATAGTTAATGTGTCGGGGGGCTAGGGTCAGTCTGTTATGTCTGGAGTATTTCTCCAGTCTTATCCGGTGTCCTGAAAATCTTGGCAATTTTCTGTTATAATCTCCACCCGGCACAGCCAGAAGAGGACTGGCCACCCCTCATAGCCTGGTTCCTCTCTAGGTTTATAATCTCCACCCGGCACAGCCAGAAGAGGACTGGCCACCCCTCATAGCCTGGTTCCTCTCTAGGTTTATAATCTCCACCCGGCACAGCCAGAAGAGGACTGGCCACGCCTCATAGCCTGGTTCCTCTCTAGGTTTCTTCTTAGGTTCTGGCCTTTCTAGGGAGTTTTTCCTAGCCACCGTGCTTCGACACCTGTATTGCTTACTGTTTGGGGTTTTAGGCTGGGCTTCTGTACAGCACTTTGTGACATCAGCGTATGTAAGAAGGGCTTTATAAATAAATTAGATTTATTGAAATAAATTTGAAGTGTTGGGTTGTATTGGAGAGAGTCTCAGTCTTAAATCATTTTCCACACACAGTCTGTGCCTGTATTTAGTTTTCATGCAAGTGAGGGCCGAGAATCCACTCTCACATAGGTACATGGTTGCAAAGGGTATCAGTGTCTCCAGAAATCTGGCAGTGGCTTCTGATTAAATTCAATTTTCACAGAACTGCTTGTTTCAATTTCGTTGTGGCTCTCTTGTTCAGATATCGGTAAGTGGACTGGAGGCAGGGCATGAATGGGATAACGAATCCAGTTGTTTGTGTCATCCGTTTCGGGAAAGTACCTGCGTAATTGCGCACCCAACTCACTCAGGTCCTTCGCTATGTCACATTTGACATTGTCCGTAAGCTTGAGTTCATTTGCACTCACACAATCATACAATGATGGAAAGACTTGTGTGTTGTCCTTGTTAATGCAGGCAGAGAAGAGCTCCAACTTCTTAATCATAGTCTCAATTTTGTCCCACACATTGAATATAGTTGCAGAGAGTCCCTGTAATCCTAGATTCAGATCATTCAGGTGAGACAAAACATCACCCAGATAGGCCAGTCGTGTGAGAAACTCATCATCGTGTAAGTGGTCAGACAAGTGAAAACTATGGTCAGTAAAGGAAACTTTAAGCTCGTCTCTCAATTTAAAAAAAAAACATGTCAGTACTTTGCCCCTTGATAACCAGCACACTTCTGTATGTTGTAAAAGCGTTACATGGTCGCTGCCCATATCATTGCATAGTGCAGAAAATACACAAGAGTTCAGGGGCCTTGCTTTAATTAACAAAGTTAACCTTTTTCACCTTAGTGTCCAAAATGTTATTCAAGCTATCAGGCATTCCTTTGGCAGCAAGAGCCTCTCGGTGGATGCTGCAGTGTACCCAAGTGGTGTCAGGAGCAACTGCTTGCCCACGCGTTACCACTCCACTATGTCTCCCTGTCATGGCTTTTGCTCCATCAGTACAGATAACAACACATCTTGACCACCAAAGTCAATTTGATGTCACAAAGCTGTCCAGTACTTAAAAAATATCCCCTCCTGTTGTCCTGGTTTCCAGTGGTTCGCAGAAGAGGATGTCTTCCTTAATTGACAACCCATAAATGTAGCAGACATATACCAGGAGCTGTGCCAGGCCCGCCACGTCTGTTGACTCATCCAGCTATAATGCATAGAATTCACTGGCTTGGATGCGAAGCAGTAATTGTTGAAACAAAACATGCCAATATGAAAAATAAGCCACAGGAGTTTATTGAGCGAGAATTAAGACGACTTTCGAGCAGTAAGACATATATCAAAGCAACATATACCAGTAATAAGAAGGGGATAGAAGCATCTTATATGGTGAGCTAACAAGTGGCTAGGACAGGCAAGCCCCCTACCATTGTGGAGGACTTAGGTCCAAAGTCCCTGTCTGTTATTCAATGCTTTCCCGGGTAAGGGGGCAATAGCTCTTCGGCTGCGTCAGATTCACAAATGTCAGTTTACATGCTAGCTGGGCTAACAACAAATGTAGAATTACTGATGTTAGCATTGGATGGGCTCCTGGAAGCAGAACAACTTGTGTAGTCGACAGGTGCAGGTGTAGTACTGCTGGTAGTAGCAGTACTACCAGTAGAGCTGGTATGTGTCTCTGTGGACGTGGGCCTTACTTTTTTAACCATTTTTGAGCAAATGGAATGAGCAGCAGCTACATTTGGCTACATACAAACCATTAGTGGAATTCCTGCGAGAGAGTAACGGTTAATGTGATTGAATATTAATTATTTGACCAGGCTACCTGTATTTTTGACATTGTGTTGTTATTTCACTGAACACTAGAAGGTTTAATTTTATTTTTGGCAGTGAAATGAGGCTACTCAGGTGAGAAAAAAACCTCACTGAAATGTATAGCCCCGTTGGAAAATATAAATGGACTTTTTGAAAATGTGAAGACATTCAAAAAATGTAAAAAAATCACATTTGTATTTGGCGTACCCCCGACGGCATTGCGCGTACCCTAGTTTGGGAATACCCGCACTAGGGAATGCAGCACCGGTGTCTCCCTTGCAGACCTTCACCGGGTTACTCTTTATTGTCAGTAAGCTGGAAAGTTCACAGTCAAACTTAGATGCATAAAGTAGTGGTCTGAAGTGAGCTCTAAAACGGCGTTACTTGCATAGAGCCTTATATACGGCTACCTAAACCTACATAAACATGATTCATTGGATTGGTTCCTACATGGGACTGGCTCCGTCTCATATCTTAACTTAAAGAACATATTTTGGGCGTTCTGCCAGATCGTCCTCCGGAAGGGGCCATGATGCCTTCCGCCTCTCATATTTTGACCAGACACAGGCAGGAACCAAGGACTGTTTTATGACACCAACGATAAGATGCACAAAATACAATTCCCTTTACAAGTACACGAAAGAAATGTGAGTTATTTGATTCTTGTGATCTGTGAACTGACACTTAAACCAGTGTAGGCAAGTATAAAAAGCAGATACAGTTGAAGTCAGAAGTTTACATACACCTTAGCCAAATACATTTAAACTCAGTTTTTTAACAATTCCTGACATTTAATCCTAGTAAAAAGTCCCTGTCTTAGGACTGTTAGGATCACCACTTTATGTCAAGAATGTGAAATGTCAGTATAATAGTAGAGAGAAGGATTTATTTCAGCTTTTATTTTTTTCATCACATTCCCAGTGGGTCAGAAGTTTACATACACTCAATTAGTTTTTGGTAGCAGTGCCTTTAAATTGTTTAACTTGGGTCAAACGTTTCGGGTAGCCTTCCACAAGCTTCCCACAATAATTTGGGTGGAATTTTGGCTGATTTCTTTTGATTTTCCTATGATGTCAAGCGAAGAGGCACTGAGTTTGAAGGGAGGCCTTGAAATACATCCACAGGTACACCTCCAATTGACTCAAATTATGTAAATTAGCAGAAGCTTCTAAAGCCATGACATCATTTTCTGGAAGCTGTTTAAAGCCACAGTCAACTTAGTGTATGTAAACTTCTGACCCACTGGAATTGTGATACAGTGAATTATAAGTGAAATAATCTGTTTGTAAACAATTGTTGGAAAAATGACTTGTGTCATGCACCAAGTAGATGTCCTAACCGACTTGCCAAAACTATAGTTTGTTAACAAGAAATTTGTGGAGTGGTTGAAAAACGAGTTTTAATGACTCCAACATAAGTGTATGTAAACTTCCATCTTCAACTGTATATAGAAAGGGAGAGTGGGGCGAGAAGATGAATAGAGAGAAGACATCTGGATGATAGGACAATGGGAAGAAGACAACTTACCTGGTGGGATTCAGAATCTGATGGAGAACTGAAGAGGTGGTTTGGAGTGTGGCTCAGGAGCTCTACCTGGCAATATCCCTACGCTTATATGAATCACTTTCCTCCTTTTCTCTGTTTCTGAGAGACAAGGCTGTTGGCCCGAATTCTGACGTATGGCCCGCTGAAAAACCAACCACTGCCTTCTGGTCTGTCAGCTTGAACAAGGGCCAAGGCACTAGGATGTGGTCTGTCTGGTAAAGCTGCAGCTGATATGGTGACTAATGGTGGGATAAGTACCTAATTGTCATATGCGAGTAAAAGTAAAGATACCTTAAAAGAAAATTATTCAAGTAAAAGTGAAAGTCACCCAGTAAAATACTACTTCAGCAAAAGCCTAAAAGTATTTGATTTTAAATACACTTAAGTATCAAAAGTAAATGCAATTGCTTAAATATACTTAATATATATAATTTCAAATTTCCTACATTTAGCAAACCAGACGGCGCCATTTCCTTGTTTTTATTTATTTACGGAAAGCCAGGGGCACACTCCAACACTCAGACATAATTTACAAACAAAGAGAGAGACAGTAGGGTGGACCAGGGATGTTCTCCTGAATTGGACCCTTTTCCTGTCCTGCTAAGCATTCAAAATGTAACGAGTACTTTTGGGTGTCAGGGAAAATGTATGGAGTAAAAATAAAAGTATTTTATTTAGGAATGTAGTGAAGTAAATGTCAAAAATATAAATAGTAAAATAAAGTACAGATACAAAAAAAAAACGACTTAAGTATTACTTTGAAGTATTTTTACTTAAGTACTTTACACCACTGATGGTGACCATGATTTTTCAGTTGATGTCTGCTCAGTGGGAGGTTGCACCAGCAGTCCTGAAAGGTCCTGATACGGATGAAATAATCTGCTGTTCTTCATCATATGACTCTGTCATGAAAAACAAGTTTCCGAAATTTACGCTGAGTCCTGTACATTAGGATTGCATATTCTTATACCATGGCATTGTTGAATACTCATTTCTGATTGGCTTGAAGGTCATTCTAGAGCGTGCATTATTTCCCTTAATAAACTGAGTTGTTAAAGCCCTGAATGCTGATTGGCTGAAAGCTCTGGTTTATGAGACCATATACCACGGGTATGACAAAACATACACAACATAGAGTACATTTAGCTTTCAACAGGGGAGATTTGTATAAACCTTTCTGTCTGTCTCTCCGACATTTGCAACAAGACAGGCAAGACAGGCAGGCAGCGTTTCTCAGCCAGTTGAAATCATGAAACAGCTGGCATAATTTTTATGGATATACAGTGCCTTCGGGAAGGAGTCATTTTTATAAATAAAAAATGTACCTCAGCAATCTACACACAATAGCCCATAAAGACAAAGCAAAAACAGGTTGTTAGACATTTTTGCAAATGTATAAAAAATTAAAAACAGAAATACCTCATTTACATAGGTATTCAGACCTTTTGCTATGAGACTTGAAGTTGAGCTCAGGTGCATCCTGTTTCTACAACTTGATCGGAGTCCCCTTGTGGTAAATTCAATTGATTGGACATTATTTTGAAACGCACACAACTGTCTATAAAAGGTCCCACAGATGACATTGCATGTCAGAGCAAAAACCAAGCCATGAGGTCGAAGGAATTGTCCGTATAGCTCCGAGACAGGATTGTGTCAATGCACAGATCTGGGGAAGGGTACCAACAAATTTCTGCAGCATTGAAGGTCCCCAAGAACACAGTGGCCTCCATCGTTCTTAAATTGAAAAAAGCTTGGAACCACCAAGAGGTGGTGACCAAGAACCTGATGGTCACCCTGACATGGCTCCAGAGTTCCTCTGTGGAGATGGGAGAATCTTCTAGAAGGACAACCATCTCTGCAGCACTCCACCAATTAGGCCTTTATGGTAAAGTGGTCAGACGGAAGCCACTCTTCAATAAAAGGCAGATGACAGCCCTCTTGGAGTTTGCAAAAACGCACCTAAACACTCTCAGACCTTGAAAAACAAGATTCTCTGGTCTAATGAAACCAAGATTGAACTCTTTGGCCTCAATGCCAAGCGTCACATCTGGAGGAAACCTGGCACCAACGCTCCCCATCCAACCTTACAGAGTTTGAGAGCATCTGCAAAGAAGAATGGGAGAAACTCCCCAAATACAGCTGTGCCAAGCTTGTCGCGTCATACCCAAGAAGACTCGATGCTGTAATCGCTGCCAAAGGTGCTTCAAGAAAGTGCGGAGTAAAGGGTCTGAATTAAAAATAAATATATATATAAAAAAAAAAAAATTGCAAACATTTCTAAAAACGTGTTTTTGCTTTGTCATTAAGGTGTATTGTGTGTAAATTGAAGAAGACATTTAAAAAAAAAGATCAGATTTAGAGTAAGTGTAACGGCTCTCGTCGAAAGGAGTGGACCAAAGCGCAGCGTGGAAAGTGTTCATGATACTTTATTAAAAAACATTCAAAGAAAAATAACAAACGCGAAAACGAAAGCGCACAGTTCTGTCAGGTACAGACACTAAACACAAAACAAGATCCCACAAAACCCAAAAGGAAAATGACAACTTATATGTTATCCCCAATCAGAGACAATGATAGACAGCTGCCTCTGATTGGGAACCACACATGGCCAAAAACAAAGAAATAGAAAACATAGACTTTCCCACCCGAGTCACACCCTGACCTAACCAAACATAGAGAATAATAAGGATCTCTAAGGTCAGGGCGTTACAGTAAGGCTGTAACATAACAAAATGTCAAAGGGTCTGAATACTTTCCGGAGGCACTGTATACAAAGAAATGTCAATTGAAAAAGTGTCAAATGAAACAGCAAAGTGCAGCTAGTTTGCAGTCTTTCCAGTAAGTTAGCCATAGTTGGTTAGCTAGCAAGCAAGGGATAAGAATGTTGCCAGCCACTATGGCAATGGAACATTTAGAACGAATGTCTGGGTCGCGTCCATAGATACAAAACAAAAAGACTGAATGACTAGGTCGCGTCTCTGGCAACCCAACGGATAGAATGTACCACCAGCCGGCTTGGGTAGCAACCCTAGATTTGTGTCGGGACTATATCTTGTGGAAAGATGAAATAGCATGAATAAATTCATCAATAATGTAAAGTTTTTAATGAAAATGTCGCTCATTATTTTTATTTGTTGGTACACGTTGTATAAAAGTGATAATGCGCTCGAAGCCCGTGTTTGGAGGATATATTGGCACAGTTTGCTGGACCTCTACTTCGTCTCGGGCCTAGCAACACCCGTGCCAATATCATGCCGGGTAGTATCGTCATGAGTTGGGATAATTGTTCATTTTTTAGATAGCTAGCTAGCTACATATCTTAACAAAAGACTCCACTATGCAAGTAACGATTTCGGGTGCATTCGTAAATTCAGTCTGGCGATCTATTCCGTTTTTCAGAGCACTCTCGTCTGAGTGTGCCAGAGCGCAGAATAACTGATGAATTTACAAACGCTCAACACCCGTTGAATATGGCTGGTGTCAGTAAACGTTGGCAAAAAAACGTGATTCAATTGTTGGCAATGTCACGTGTGCTCACTCTCTGGCCTCTAGGTCACCAGGCTGCTTGTTATGGCACACACACCTCACCAAAGGGAAGCACACGGAGTGTTTTTTTTTGTGTCAGTGGGAAAGACGTCAGGTCCGGGAGCCGCTACAGTCACTCATGTCTCAACCAGATTGCCAAACTCCCCTGCCTCAGCTGGTCTGCGCATCAGCAGGGGTGACCGGTCCACTCCTGATCCCCGGGATCGTCCCTTTGGTTGGCGTCCCGCGGCTGGAGCCGAGTGTGCTGGGGAGGGGGTATCGTCAGGTATGCTCTCTCTCGGGCACTCTAGGTCGCCATGCTCCTGCGTCTCAGCCAGATTGACAGGTTTCCCGCGCCTCAGCAGAGGTGACCGGTCTGCTACTGATCCCCGGGATCGTCATTTTGGTCGGCGTACTGCGGCTGGAGCCGCTCCTTGGGGAGAGGGTAATGTCACATGTGCTCCCTCTCCGGCCTCTAGGTCACCAGGCTGCTCGTTATGGAGCACACTTGTCACCATCGTTACGCGCAAACCTCGCGTCATCAGACTCACCTGGACTCCATCACCTCCCTGATTATCTTCCCTATAAATGTCACTCCCATTTGGTTCCTTCCCCAGGCATTATTGTTTCTGTTACAGTGTCATGTCTATGCGTTGTTTGTGTTTCTTGTTTTCTATTTAGTTGCATTTATTTATTATAACACTCACTCCTTGAACTTTCTTCCCGACTCTCAGCGCACTTGTTATTTTATTTTTATTTTTTATTTCATCTTTATTTAACCAGGTAGGCCAGTTGAGAACAAGTTCTCATTTACAACTGCAACCTGGCCAAGATAAAGCAAAGCAGTGCAACAAAAACAACAACACAGAGTTACACATGGGATAAACAAACATACAGCCAATAACACTATAGAAAAATCTGTATACAGTGTGTGCAAAATTAAGTAAGGAGGTAAGGCAATAAATAGGCCAATAGTGGCGAAGTAATTACAATTTAGCAATTTACACTGGAGTGATATATGTGCAGATGAGGATGTGCAAGTAGAAATACTGGTGTGCAGAAGAGCAGAAAAACAAAAACAAATATGGGGATGAGGTAGATAGTTGGTTGGATGAGCTATTTACAGATGGGCTGTGTACAGCTGCAGCGATCGGTAAGCTGCTCTGACAGCTGACGCTTAAAGTCAGTGAGGGAGATATGTCTCCAACTTCAGAGATTTTTGCAATTCGTTCCAGTCATTAGCAGCAGAGAACTGGAAGGAAAGGCGGCCAAAGGAGGTGTTGGCTTTGGGGCTAACCAGTGAAATATACCTGCTGGAGCGCATGCTACGGGTGGGTGTTGCTATGGTGACCATTGAGCTGAGATAAGGCGGAGCTTTACCTAGCAAAGAGTTATAGATGACCTGGAGCCAGTGGGTTTGACGCCGAATATGTAGCGAGGACCAGCCAACGAGAGCATACAGGTCGCAGTGGTGGGTAGTATATGGGGCTTTGGTGATAAAACGGATGGCACTGTGATAGACTGCATCCAATCTGCTGAGTAGAGTGTAGAAAGAGGAGAAAGGGAAGCGCTACTAAGGTACACAATAATACATTTTGGTAGACAGAAGGTGCTCTTTGGTAAAAGGGGTGAATTGGTCATCAAAAAGAAAGGAGGACCAAGGCACTCTTCATATAATTAATTAAAATGCCTTTATTTGTAAGGCATGTTCAATAGACACAAGGTTTTAAAAATCCGACGCGTTTCGGCTGTATGGCCTTCGTCAGGGAGTACAACGAAGTAAAAATAATGTCCTCTTTTGAACAGCTTTTCCAATTAGCCCTAATTTGAAGAGGGAGTGGTTACAAAATTGATTGGACACACCTAGTAAGCAATAATATACACATTAAAAAGTGAAATACTGTAGCTATGTTATCATAAAAATACAACTCCAAGCTAGAAGTATCAGAACACTTAGAACGGTAGTTCTAACCTTAAATATGACTGGGAGAAGTGTCAAGAATAAGAAAGCAATATATACCATAGTACACTAGAACACAGCAAAACATGAACAACAACAGTCTAAACATAGCTGAGGGAAATTGAGTAGAGTGTTGGAGGCTATTTTGTAAATTGCATCACCGAACTTAAGGATCGGTAGGATAGTCAGTTTTACGAGGGTATGTTTGGCAGCATGAGTGAAGGAGGCTTTGTTGCGAAATAGGAAGCTGATTCTAGATTTAACTTTGGATTGGAGATGCTTAATGTGAGTCTGGAAGGAGAGTTTACAGTCTTGCCAGACACCTATGTATTTATAGTTACAGCCAGCAGCACAGTTACATTCACCAAAGCTCTGGATAACATGAACAGCCTAACCAGCTCTGCTAGGGTAAGTAAAATGGTCAGAGTTTGGGTGGCGGCTAAAGCTTAAGAGGGTGTGAACGATGCTGAATGGGTGTAGACAAAGAAGAGCACTCTAGTTGGTACCAAAACATTCAAAGGCCATTTTCTCAAAAGTGAGGTTACAAGTTTATCAACTTTCAAAGCAGAAATACTTCCCCATTGTTCCTCAAATGCAGTATATGATTTACAATTTTGTAACTCTGTGTCTCTGCTTTTATCCAATGTAAAAAACACAATTTCAAATTTTGCTACAGACCAAATCCATTCCAAACACCGGCTTCAAGGGCATTATCACTTAAATATTTAACTGACTTCAGTTGTTACCGTGGAGTGGTCCGTTTATGACAAAAACACATTTGTAAGTGGAAACCACTTTATATTATTAGATGTGATTGAAATGTGGCATTTATCTGAGTTGACTGTAATGTTTATGACATCTAGACAGTTATTTTCAGATTAGTTGGCAGTTGGGCAGTGACTTTGTCAAGTGACTGAATTTCTTGCTTGGTGACTCAGCGGTGGCTTGCAGCTTCTACAATGATTAGATGACAAACTGTCTTTTTCGAAATTGTTTCTCATATTAAATTAAGAAAATACTTGTACAAGCCACCTTCCTATGATAGACTTTGGCAATGTAATGTATTGCATATGCATGCTGCTGCTTCCACATTACATATTCAATCTTCACAGTTTTTTATGTGCTCTTTTATTACTAATGGGTCTCACCCACCATTGTGTCTTACACCAGAGTGTAGGCTGGACCTCACTAACTACAAGAAGGTTACAGCACTGGTGTCTGGCCATTCTTCAGAAGCCTCCGCCTTTTATGAAATGTAGCCGCTTTCAGACACATTCACAGGATAGGCTATTTCTCAAAATCTCACATCGATGCACAAACATTGGAAAACCAGTGTTTTGCTTTTAAGGCCTATGGTCCTACAATAACCTACAGGGTAAATTGAGACTGGACAGTATGAATTCAGGGCCTTAAGAGCTTGTTTGTGGTGTAATGTAATTGTTTTGATCTCCAATTTGGACTGTTCCACACTTTGATTAGAAACCTTGTTATGTATTGGCCAGCTTCATCACACAACATATCTGCAGTGGTTGTTTTTAATTTACATTAGTCTTGAGTTAAAATGGTACCATTTTAAGACAAAACAGTATACAAAACAGTATGCTGGTTCAGTGTGTTATCTGCCTATGTTCCATGTAATGTAAAGTACTAAAGTATTCATTTATTTTTATTTTTTTACAACTTTTATTTTTACTTCACTACATTCCTAAAGAAAATAATGTACGTTTTATACTCTATACATTTTTCCTGACACCCAAAAGTAATCATTACATTTTGAATGCTTAGCGGGACAGGAAAATTATCCCATTCATGCACTTAACAAGAAAACATCCTTGGTCATTCCTACTGCCTCTGATTTGGCAGAATCACTAAACACAAATGCTTCGTTTGTAGATTATGTCTGAGTGTCGGAGCTTGCCCCTGGCTATCCTTAATAAACAACTCTTTTTTTTAAATTTATTTTTAATAATTGTACTTTTACTTTTGATACTTAAGTATATTTTTGCAATTACATTTATTATTGATACTTAAGTATATTTAAAACCAAATACTTTTAGACTTTTTTCTCAAGTAGTATTTTACTGGGTGACTTTAACTTTAACTGGAGTCATTTTCTATTAAGGTATCTTTACTTTACTAAAGTATGACAATTGGGTACTTTTTCCACTATTGCCAGTATCCATTATCCACCCCCACTGCTCCCAGCCAGGGGTTTGGATCCAGGGGAATGAGTTACAGTGAAAAGATTATTTCATGCCACCATTTAAAGAGGGGGATTTTTCCCAATTCTGTTTCTCCCTGATTACAGCAGTGTTCTCCACTTCTCTTTGATGAGGTCCATGAAAATGATATGATGACCCATGATTATATACTCTGTTTCAATGCTTGCTCTTCAATAGCGTGGGTGTGAGTGGGAGTGAAAGGAGAGTGGAGTAAAGGGTGGTAGAGTGATGTTGTGGGATACTGATATCTGACAGAGTCCTCTTCTCAACAATAAACATAAACACATTCGGAAATCTCATTCACTCCCCTTGAAGTGTACCCCAATTTTGTATGGGAAAATGTTGAACACAAATGTATATGGCACAAAGATTATAGGTCTCCTTGACAACAGTAACCTGGCAACAATAACTCTACCTACAATAAATCCTGGCTGCATTCTCCATCCCCTCCCTCCTTATCTCTTATGCCCTCTCTAAGTTCAGTCTCTCTCTCTGGCCCTTTCTCTACCCCTTCTCTGTATCCCCATGGATACAAGATTGTCTGTATACTCAAAAAAGCAAGTGAAGAGCTCACGAAAATAATCAAAACTATGTAATATCAGGGCTGCTACTTTGACTGCCCTATTGCAACTGTCCTGGAAACCTACGGGTAACTGCCAAAAGAAAGGAAACCCCAACAGAAAGTGTGATAAGGCATTAATAGGGCACCAGAACAGCTTCAATGCAGCTGCAATGTGTCTTGACATAGATTCTACAAGTGTATGGAACTCTACTGGAGGGATTCTTACACGAGAAATTCCATAATTTGGTGTTTTGTTAATGGTGGTGGAAAACGCTGTCTCTGGCGTCGCTCCAGAATATCCTATAAGTGTTCAATGGGTTGAGATCTGGTGACAGAGACACACACAAACACCCTTTAAAGGCCCACCCTCATTTGATGCCCCTCTTTCAAAGTCACTAAAATCTCCTTCTAGCTATGGTAGCCAAAATAATCTGCAACTGGACATTTTTATACAAGACCCTAAGCATAATGGAATGTTAATCGCTTAATTAACTCAGGAACAGCACGTGTGGAAGCAGCTGCTTTCAATATACTTTGTACTCCTCATTTACTCAAGTGTTTCCTTTATTTAGGCAGTTACCTGTATCTCTACAATGCGAAGAGCATTCAGGGAAGTTTCTGCACTATAAAGTCTCTCAACTGTAACAGAACACACAGAGACAAATACATAGATAAAAAGAGTCACCTTCCTTTCTCATGACTTCTATAACTATTTTATTTGATCCTCAATGAAATCACATGGGAATAGAGGTGGATAATCAATTCCGCCACTACAGTATGATGTTTTGTGTTGTATTTACAGGTGTTTAGCTAATGAATGGTTTTCTATCTATCACCTATGGTTCTCTAGTACAACATTTTTACACAAATAAACCCAGATACATCCATCTCTTCTTTAATGCAATTCTCTCTTCCTGCTCTTCTCTGCTTTATGCATGTGTCATCCCCCACAACTGTGTCCTCTTCCCATCACTCACTTTTACACTCACACATTGACACTCACTTTTCTCGTCACCATAATTTACCTCTTCGAATCATCTCTATTTTGCGATTACTTACATCTTATTTCCCTCTTGCTCTCTTTCTAGCCACCCCTCTCTTTCTAGCCACCCCTCTCTCTTTCTAGCCACCACTCTCTCTTTCTGGCCACCCCTCTCTCTTTCTAGCCACCCCTCTCTTTCTAGTCACCCCTCTCTCTTTCTAGCCAGCCCTCTCTCTTTCTAGCCAACCCTCTCTCTTTCTATCCCTTCCATCATCCCTGATCACAGGGCACCCAGGTCATGGCAGGACCGGGACTTTTGTCTAAAGAACTTGCCCCCCTCTCGTTCCCTCTCGCGGGGGTAGCGTGGGACCAGGCTAGTGAGGAAACGCTTGGCACGGTGGGTGATGCTCTCCCGGCCGCCAGCCATGTCGTGCCCACAGGCCCCTGGAGGCACCGGGCTGAGGCCCCTGGCTAACCTCACAGCATACTCCAGGAGCTCTGCCGTGCGGTGATCCAGAGAAGCTGACATCTCTACATATAGACAGTCAAACAGAGAAGCGCTGGTGAGGGCCTCTGAGAGAAGAGAGAGAGAAAAAGTGAGACGATGATGAGGGAAAAAGAAAGACACCCATAAGCACAGTTGTCAGTGGTAAACACATTTTGGATGAGAACATTTTGGGTGGGTACACAGTGATGTGCTGGTGTCACAGGTTCATTCATATTAGTTACATGATAAAGCACCTCTTATTATTGTCACACCCTGGTCTTAGTATTTTGTGTTTATATATTTGGTCAGGCCAGGGTGTGACATGGGGTTATTTTGTGTTGTGTTGTGGTATTGGGGGTTTTAGTAGGTATTGGGATTGTGGCTGAGTAGGGGTGTCTAGCATAGTCTATGTTTGCCTGAGGCAGTTCTCAATCAGAGTCAGGTGATTCTTGTTGTCTCTGATTGGGAACCATATTTAGGTAGTCTGGGTTTCACTGTGTGTTTTGTGGGTGATTGTTCCTGTCTCTGTGTTAGTTGTCACCAGACAGGCTGTATAGGTTTTCACATTTTCCGTTTGTTGTTTTTGTATTGTTCGTATTCGTTTTCATTAAACATGTATCGAACTAACCACGCTGCATTTTGGTCCGACTCTCCTTCAACGGAAGAAAGCCGTAACAATTATGTCATTGTCCTGTGACTCAGCCCAGCTCCTCTCTGGTTGACATCAGATACACTACAATATCAATATCCCTGCCTCTGTGGATTTATTGTGTCATTACAGACTATTATTCCCAGGACAAATACACACACATTGAAAGCATTTCTTAAAAATAAGTATATAGCACATATAGATGTCACGACTTCCGCCGAAGTCGGTCCCTCTCCTTGTTCGGGCGGTGTTCGACGTCACCGGTCTTCTAGCCATCACCGATCCACTTTTTATTTTCCATTTGTTTTGTCTTTGTTTTCTACACACCTGGTATCTATTTCCCAATTACATGTTCATTATTTAACCCTCTGTTTCACACATGTTAGTGTGCGTGTTTATTGATTGTTCATGTCGGTACTTGTCGGCTGGTTATGTTTGCCGGGTTATGTATTTACACCCGTTATTTTCGAGTGACCGGTATTTCTCCGCACCTTGAGTATTGTCTGTATACTGGTGCTGTTGTGGAATTAAATACCTTGTACACTCATTTCTGCTCTCCTGCGCCTGATTCACTGCACCAGTTACCCACCGCCTGACAATAAAATATAGAGTGCAAGACAGAGATCCCGGAAATGAGACGCCAGATGATGAAAGACGGTGAGAAGCAATTGCCCTAATTGGTCCTAATTAAAACTGTGTTCGTTATTAGAGTGGAAGAGAGGTATGGTAAATGTTGTTTTTTTTCTCCTGAGGGAAATTTCAACCGATGCCTGTGAAAAGCAATTAATCAGAATGCCTTACTCTCTGCCTCAGGCCTACTCAGACAAAGGCTCTTGGCTCTGCGATTACATAACACTGAATCCCAAAACGTCTAGGTCTGAAGAGCTGCATTCTAGAGAAACACTTATCACACAGAGAAGGGTGGGGGTGAAATTGAGAAAGTTTGAAAGAACAAAAGTTTTGTGTTTTACAGGTTGAGGGAACCAAACAGCCGAGCTCAGGCTGGTCTTCTGAACACACCACACAGTCATATCCTCAGTTGATATGTACGTTTAGATGAATAGGGTGTGTGTTCTCAGTATCTCATGCACAGTTCTCAGCATGCACATCCCCTCCCCCCATACTCCCACACTGCACTGCAGCTGAAACGCTGTGCCACTTTCCGTCTGTATTCCTGTAAATCTCCCCCCACAGCAGTACCCTGCAGAGATACAGTACAGAACTCAACCTGACAACACGCAGGGTGGAGATGGCAGGCAGGAATAAGGCAATGAGAGGAGAGCGCATCTATAGGGAGAGATAATCTTTAGGGAAAGGTATAGGGAGAGATAATCTTTAGGGAAAGGAATAGGTAGAGATAATCTATTAGGGAAAGGTCAAATCAAATCAAAGTTTATTTGTCACGTGCGCCGAATACAACAGGTGTAGCATTTCACCTTACAGTGAAATGCTTACTTACAGGCTCTAACTAATAGTGTGAAAAAATTTATGTATGTGTGTAGGTAAGTAAAGATACAAAACAACAGTAAAAATACATTTGAAAATAACAGTAGCAAGGCTATATACAGACACCGGTTAGTCAGGCTTATTGAGGCAGTATGTACATGTAGGTATGGTTAAAGTGACTATGCATATATGATGAACAGAGAGTAGCAATAACGTAAAAAGAGGGGTTAGCGGGTGGTGGGACACAATGCAGATAGCCCGGTTAGCCAATGTGCGGTAGCAAAGGGGAAGGTATAGGGAGAGATAATCTTTAGGGAAAGGTATCCGCTAGGACAGTGCAGGTTATACAAAGCATCTTAAGGTTGCAGAGACAATGGGGGACATCATTCTATCGCAGTCCTGTAACAAAGAGAGGGCCAAGCTGCCTCACCTTGAGTGCTGACCTCACGTGAACGGACCAGGTCGCTCTTGTTGCCCACGAGGATGATGGGAGTTTGCGGTTGCGTCTCCCTGAGGAGGAGGCGGAGTTGGGCGGTGCGGTGGAAACTCCGCCTGTCCGTCACAGAGAACACCAGGACACACACCTCACACTGGAGATCAGACAGGTCCTGAGAGAGAGATCACCACAATCATACCACTTTACCTTCCATTTTGTCATATGAATTTCAATAAGAATACACTCTATCTACTGTATAAGAAAGGCCATACTTGTACTTGTATAGAACAACCAAATCAAAACTATATATACAAAAGTATGTGGACACCCCTTCAAATTAGTGGATTTGGCTATTTCAGCCACACCTTATAAAGTCGAGCACACAGCCACACCATCTCCTTAGACAAACATTGGCAGAATGACCTTACTGAAGAGCTCAGTTACTTTCAACGTGGCACCGTCACAGGATGCCACCTTTCCAACAAGTCAGTTTGTCAAATGTCTGCCCTTCTAGATCTGCGCCGGTCAACTGTAAGTACTCCTGTTGTGAAGTGGAAACGTCTAGGAGCAACAACGGCTCAGCTGCAAAGTGGTGGGGCACATAAGCTCACAGAATGGGACCGGCGAGTGCTGAAGTGCATAAAAATTGTCTGTCCTCGGTTGCAACACTCACTACCGAGTTCCGAAACTGCCTCTGGAAGAACGTTAGCACAAGAACTGTTCGTTGGAAGATTCATGAATAGGGTTTCCACAGCTGCTCACAAGCCTAATATCTCCATGCACAATGCCAAGCGTCGGCTGGAGTGGTGTAAAACTCACCGCCATTGGACTCTGGACTCTGGAGCAGTGGAAAAGCGTTCTCTGGAGTGATGAGTCACGCTTCACCATCTGGCAGTCTGACGGACACATCTAGGTTTGGCGGATGTCAGGAAAACACTACCTGCCCGAATGCATAGTGCCAACTGTATGGTATGGTGAAGGAGGAATAATGGTCAGAGACTTTTTCATGGTTCGGACTAGGCCCCTTAGTTCCAGTGAAGGGAAATCTTAACACTACAGCATAAAATAACTTTGTGGAAACAGTTTGATTAAGGCCCTTTCCTGTTTCAGCAAGTCAATGGCCCCGTGCAGAAAGCAAGGTCCATACAGAAATGGTTTGTCGAGATCGGTGTGGAAGAACTTGACTGGCCTGCACAGAGCCCTAACCTTAACTCCATTGAATACCTTTGGGATGAATTGGAAGGCTGACAGCGAACAAGGCCTAATTGCCCAGCATCAGTGCCTGACCTCACTAATGCTCTAGTGGCTGAAGTCCCGCAGCAATGTTCTAACATCTAGTGGAAATCCTTCCCAGAAGAGTAGAGGCTGTTAGCGCAACAAAGGGGGGACCAACTCCATATTAATACCCATAATTTTGGAATGATATGTTCGACAAGCAGGTGTCCACATACTTTTGGTCATGTAGTGTATATGTTATTCCTATGAATAAGAAAGCGGTTAACCCTGCTGCCAGGTTTTCAAAATGATAGGAACATTTGGCTACACATATTTTTATGTGTCTTAAAGTGTGCACATTTTTAGAGCCTTGTGAATGAGGGTCAGCAGCAACATTTCATTAGGGACAGTTCAAACTTTACTGAGGTGGTCCAAAATAGGGAAGGGTTGTCTTACTTTTTTTGTTGCTTTGGGGAGGGTTGTGTGTTTTTTTATTGGGCACAGAGGAGGGAGGTTTCCCTGGTTTACATTCGCTCTTTTGAAGGACTTACTATATAAATGATTCCATTGTAGACAAATGTCGTCATCTGCTTGCATGCGCCTCCCCTATATCAAGGTGTTTTGGTACTTCCCTTATGCACTATGCTTCAACGCATGCTAACTTTTACTACACCATAGGTCAATATCTTCTACCAGTCTAACTTCCTATCCTGCCCTCTATCCAGATCTGCAATAGGCTAACTAGCAACCTTACCACACATAAAAGCTGCATACATTTTTTTACCTTAATTTAACTAGGCAAGTCAGTTAAGAACAAATTCTTATTTTCAATGACAGCCTAGGAACAGTGGGTTAACTGCCTTGTTCAGGGGCAGAACGACAGATTTTCACCTTGTCAGCTCGGAGATTCAATCTTGCAACCTTTCGGTTACTAGTCCATTGCTCTAACCACTAGGCTACCTGCCGAATCCACAAAAACAAATAGGAGTAGCTGATAGGCAGCAGAGAGCCCAGCTGCAACATTACACATGAAAGAAAAGAACAGTGAAGAACACAGGGTCCCACGGGGGTGTGAAGAACACAGGGGACCCACAGGGGTGTGTGCTTAGTCCCCTCCTGTACTCCCTGTTCACCCACGACTATGCGACCAACACAACTCCAACACCATTATCAAGTTCACTGATGAAACTAAGGTGTTAGGCAACGATGAGTCAGCCTACAGGGATGTCAGTAACCTGGCAGTGTGGTGCCAGAGCAACAACCCTTCCCTCAACATCAGCAAGACCAAGGAGCTGATCGTTGACTACAGGAAAGAGGGGGGGGGGCGGTGAGCATACCCCATCCACATCAACGGGGCAGCAGTGGAGCAGGTAGACAGCTTCAAGTTCCTCATTGTCCAAAGCACTAAAGACTTAAAATGGTACAAACACACACGCAGTCATGAAGATGGTGCCTCTTCCCCCCCAGGAGGTTGAAAAAGTTTGGCATGGGCTCTCAAATCCTGAAAAGGTTCTACAGCTGTACCATTGAGGGCATATTGACTGGCTGCATCACTGCTTGGTATGGCAATAGCACTGGCCTCAATCGCATGGCGCTACAGAGGGTTGTGCGGACAGCTCAGTACATCACTGGGTCCGAGCTCCCTGCCATCCAGGACCTCTATATCAGGCGGTGTGAAAAGAAGGCCTGAAAAATCGTCAAAGACCCCAACCACACAAGCCATAGATTATTTTCTCTGCTGCTTCACAGCAAGAGGTAGCAGTGCATCAAGTCTGACACAAACAGGCTCATGAACAGCTTCTATCCCCAAGCAATACGTCTGATAAAAAGCTAACAAAATAGCTACACGGATTGAGTTTACCTTATATCCTTATTTACCTTTTATTTCAATATTTGTCTCTATGCACACTCACAGGGCCCTAACACACACAAACAATTGCTCCATAATTTGCTCACTCACACATAATATGCACATACATTTATACCGACTGTATACACCTGCATAACCACTCACATGCAAGCTGCTGCTATTCTGTTTATCCTGTTGCCTAGTCCCCCTACCCCTTATACATATCTACCTCCATCACTCCAGTATCCCTGCACATGTAAATATGGTATTGGATCTGACTTTTTAAATATTTCCTGTCAATAGTATGCTCACTTACTTACTTTATTATGCGATTTATATTTCCTATTCTTATTTCTTGTGTGTGGTTTTTTCCTAGTAATACATTGCTTTTGATTATTGCATTGTTGGGTTTTGAGTTTGCAAGAAAGGCATTTCACTGTAGTTGTGTATGTGACATTAAAACTTTAAACTTGAAGACGAGACACGCAGCTCAACAAGCTCCACCATTGATCTTGTTTAGGGACAACACAATTATCCTACCTAGATTAGCCTACAACACCACAATGCAATGAATAATTGCATTATTGTTTTGAAGTGAGTACAAAATTCTAGTGATACGCTGTCTGTTGCAGATCATCATTCTCCCAAGTCGTCCTATAATAATGTGGCCACATATGCTCCAGGCAGGCCTAGTTATTCAGGAAAGCTTAAAGCAGGCTCTGCCTCCTCTCCAATTCGAGTGGCTAACCTGGCGCACCTAGAACCTAATGCTTCAATATAGCTTAAATATTTGTCATTTATCTTTTTAAATGTATTACCTTTTATATTTGGCATAAACACAACCAGTCAATGTTTAAATCGGATTAAGCTACTTCAAAAATATAATTCCAGCATCCTCAAAATGGCTTGACATTAACCAGGTTTCCATCCAACCTTTTAATGCCATTAAAATAATCTCACACTTTTGTCCATAATAATCTCATCATGTAGGCTATACCCACGCTGTATCTGAGAGCTCTTGGCTAAAGTGGGCACATTCACTATACCAAAACTTTTTTTTTGCAACAAAACCATCAGTAGGCACTAGAGTTGTAAACCCATTGAATGTTTTTTTTTTATATTCGGTACTTGGGAATTTGACTGCAAAAGATATTTGCAGATTTTAGAATATTCACATGAAAATCATGCACTAATTGGATGAAAACCTAGCTATAGACACCAGTGGCGGTCGGTGCCGTAAGATGAGGGAGGATGATAAAAAATGTTTATGACCATGGCCTTATTTATATTACAGCATACTGGATGACTATCATTCATATTTCATTCACCCAGCTCAATGTAACATCATCAGGTTAAGGCTACTACACGATACTCAAATGTTCCCTGTACTCATCATGAGGTTGCTACAACCTAGCCTATGAATGAAAGTTTACAACGTAGGTGCACAGGTCGAGAGAATTATGAGTAATCAAGCTGTTAGACAGTGACACATTCAATACACATTCAGTACTTGCACACTCTTACCTACATCTAGCTGATCTAGGGTGTAATCATTAGTCCAACAGTTGCAAACGAGAGTTTCTACTGGACAAATTCAGTTGTTTATCCTTGTTTTGTTCCATTTGCTTCCGTTTAAGAATCATTTTTCAACAGAATTGGCGCAATAAATACACCTCTGATCACACTCAAAACATTCACAGTTCATGTTCATACCAGGCACATACAAACAGCTTGTTGTATATATAATTCCTTCTCGCATCTATCTATGCCCTCTCCTCCTCTCACCTTTTTCCTTCGCTTGTGGACTTCAGTGCCGAACACATCAGCTGTCTGTGACCAGGCAAAAAAAACTTTCCATGCCAAACCTTCATATCATGACTGATAACTGCTACAAACTGCCTACATTGTTGTCACGCCATATTCAAAATAGGCATAGCTACTAGAACTAGAACTAAACCCGCTACTAGAACTAAACCCGCTACAATCATGTAGTACAGTTTGGTCAGTTTAGCGGTTACACCGGCGGGCCCAGGTGGCTATAAATTAATAAATCCAAAAGCTTATGGAAGAGTTCCAGTATTGGATAGACATAGCCCTCTAGCTAACATAGCATTCCTCTCTGTTTGAGCTGGGTGTTTGAGTATGCTAAACTAGCTAGCTGCATTTGACACTAGCTAAGTAAGTGAAAGTGAAAGTGTAACAAAATCTACTACGAAGTATAGCTATCTTTCTCTTTCTCTCTACTCCGTAACTTTAGAAGAAATAAATTTGTTCAAAACTGTTAAACTATTGTCTTTTTCTCTCTTTGAGTCAACTATCGCATTTTATGCACTGCAGTGCTAGCTAGCTGTAGCTTATGCTTTCAATACTAGATTCATTCTCTGATCCTTTGATTGGGTGAACAACATGTCAGTTCATGCTGCAAGAGCTCTGATAGGTTGGAGGACATCCTCCAGAAGTTGTCATAATTCTATCTATGGAAGGGGGTGAGAACCATGAGCCTCCTAGGTTTTGTATTGAAGTAAATATACCCAGAGGAGGACATAAGCTAGCTGTCCTCCGGCTACACCATAGTGCTACCCCGGCTACACCATAGTGCTACCTCAGTGCAGCTGAGGCTACTCTAGACCTTCATTGCAAAACCGTGTGTTTTAATCAATTATTTGGTGACGTGAATATATTTAGAATAGTTTTATTTATACTTTTTTAAATCTTCAACCATTTTACTTTTTATGAAATTCACTGAGGAGGAGCCTCCACTGATAAACACCCTAAAGACTCTGGCAAGTGCACTAGTCCAGTGTCACTTTGATTATGCCTGCACATCACGGTTCACCAGCAGCCCCAAACATCTAAACAATAAGCTACAGACCAGCCACAACAAGCTTGTAAGAATTTTACTTAAACTCCCCACTCATACGCATCTGAAGGTTGAGCATTTTAATCAATCAAATCAAATCAAATTTTATTTGTCACATACACATGGTTAGCAGATGTTAATGCGAGTGTAGCGAAATGCTTGTGCTTCTAGTTCCGACAATGCAGTAATAACCAACGAGTAATGTAGCTAACAATTCAAAAACTACTACCTTATACACACAAGTGTAAAGGGATAAAGAATATGTACATAAAGATATATGAATGAGTGATGGTACAGAGCGGCATAGGCAAGATGCAGTAGATGGTATCGAGTACAGTATATACATATGAGATGAGTATGTAAATAAAGTGGCATAGTTTAAAGTGGCTAGTGATACAAGTATTACATAAAGATGCAGTAGATGATATAGAGTACAGTATATACGTATACATATGAGATAAATAATGTAGGGTATGTAAACATTATATTAAGTAGCATTGTTTAAAGTGGCTAGTGATATATTTTACATCAATTCCCATCAATTCCATTATTAAAGTGGCTGGAGTTAAGTCAGTGTGTTGGCAGCAGCCACTCAATGTTAGTGGTGGCTGTTTAACAGTCTGATGGCCTTGAGATAGAAGCTGTTTTTCAGTCTCTCTGTCCCAGCTTTGATGCACCTGTACTGACCTCGCCTTCTGGATGATAGCGGGATGAACAGGCAATGGCTCGGGTGGTTGTTGGCCTTGATGATCTTTATGGCCTTCCTGTGACATCGGGTGGTGTAGGTGTCCTGGAGGGCAGGTAGTTTGCCCCCGGTGATGCGTTGTGCAGACCTCACTACCCTCTGGAGAGCCTTACGGTTGTGGGCGGAGCAGTTGCCGTACCAGGCGGTGATACAGCCTGACAGGATGCTCTCGATTGTGCATCTGTAGAAGTTTGTGAGTGCTTTTGGTGACAAGCCGAATTTCTTCAGGCGTCTCGTCGTTGTTGGTAATCAAGCCTACCACTGTTGTGTCGTCCACAAACTTGATGATTGAGTTGGAGGCATGTGTGGCCACGCAGTCGTGGGTGAACAGGGAGTACAGGAGAGGGCTCAGAACGCACCCTTGTGGGGCCCTAGTGTTGAGGATCAGCGGGGTGGAGATGTTGTTACCTACCCTCACCACCTGGGGGGCGGACCGTCAGGAAGTCCAATACCCAGTTGCACAGGGCGGGGTCGAGACCCAGGGTCTCAAGCTTGATGACGAGTTTGGAGGGTACTATGGTGTTAAATGCTGAGCTGTAGTCGATGAACAGCATTCTCACATAGGTATTCCTCTTGTCCAGATGGGTTAGGGCAGTGTGCAGTGTGGTTGAGATTGCATCGTCTGTGGACCTATTTGGGCGGTAAGAAAATTGGAGTGGGTCTAGGGTGTCAGGTAGGGTGGAGGTGATATGGTCCTTGACTAGTCTCTCAAAGCACTTCATGATGACGGAAGTGAGTGCTACGGGGCGGTAGTCGTTTAGCTCAGTTACCTTAGCTTTCTTGGGAACAGGAACAATGGTGGCCCTCTTGAAGCATGTGGGAACAGCAGACTGGGATAGGGATTGATTGAATATGTCCGTAAACACACCAGCCAGCTGGTCTGCGCATGCTATGAGGGCGCGGCTGGGGATGCCGTCTGGGCCTGCAGCCTTGCGAGGGTTAACACGTTTAAATGTTTTACTCACCTCGGCTGCAGTGAAGGAGAGTCCGCATGTTTTGGTTGCGGGACGTGTCAGTGGCACTGTATTGTCCTCAAAGCGGGCAAAAAAGTTATTTAGTCTGCCTGGGAGCAAGGCATCCTGGTCTGTGACTGGGCTGGTTTTCTTTTTGTAATCCGTGATTGACTGTAGACCCTGCCACATACCTCTTGTGTCTGAGCCGTTGAATTGCGATTCTACTTTGTCTCTTGATTGCCTTGCGGAGGGAATAGCTACACTGTTTGTATTCGGTCATGTTTCCGGTCACCTTGCCCTGATTAAAAGCAGTGGTTCGCGCTTTCAGTTTCACTCGAATGCTGCCATCAATCCACAGTTTCTGGTTTGGGAATGTTTTAAGCAGCTAGGCTTAGTCTGGTCCACATAATTATTACAGCCTCAGTCCCTAGGTACCTATCCAACAATTTTTCATTTATTAAAGATGTCCACCAACATTATACCAGAGCCAGAGACACTAATATTCATTGTTTTAAATATAAGAGTATATCTGGTAAGAACACATTTTAACTACCACAGCAACTCAGAGCCATACCAACCATAACCACTTTTAAAAAGAATGTCAAAAGCTGGCTAATGTGTGAACAGTATAACATTTTTTTCTCTGTATCTCTGTAATGTGTTTGTATACTGTATATGTAATTGTGTATGTATTTATGTAAAAAAATATGGACCATACTGGAAATAAGTCCCCGACTTCATTATGCAATCCCGGTCACTTAAAAAAATCTTTGTACTGTGTGTATATATATATATATGTATTTTTTTACTGAAAAATAAAATCAATCAATCCAAACTGTGCAGCGACCATTTGATGACTAGAAAGTGACATCTATATTACAGAACACCAAAAAGTTGAATGACATTCTGAGATTGTCAAGCCAAACCTTCGATACTGGGTAGGCCGACAAGGTAGGGAGGGATGTATTTTCTGTTTGTCGAGATTGACATAGTCTATTTATTTTGGCGTTTAAAATGCAAACCATGATATTGAAGTGCCCGAATTCAGTATGCTTTGTTTATTGGCTGTGTGGTGCATTGTCACAGAAACCTGTTGGTAGAAATTGTGTTGCTTATATTGAAAAAAAAATTGAAATATCAATTTCAAAATGTTGAAAATCAGATTCCCCCTTAGCTGATCATTGTCTGCAGCCGGCACTGATCGTAGTATAATGAAACAGGCAGGGAGTGTGCGCTTGTCCGTGGTGGTCGGCGAACCTTCAACCTTCTGGCCCATTGCCCTGACCGTGTGATTGTGTTTTTTCTCAAATTTAAAACAAATGATTGCATATTGTTCTGGTGGTATGCAGTGAAAGTGTGCTGCCTGCAGCAGTCAAGACTGAGAGTGGAGCCCTGTGCTCTTTCATTCTACGATTCCCCGCTGCCTAGAGACAAATTACCATATCACACCAACTGGGAACCAAGTCAATTACTGATGACACACGCAGAGAATACGATCACACACACACGCACACTGGATGACCTTCGAGTGAATCGTTCATAAGTCACTGAAAATTATTCAGGGACACTCAGTGAGCAAAGCTAAATTGGAATTCTAAAATCTGATTTGAAGATTCCAATCTTGAGACTGGACTGCATCAAAAGGCTAAAACATATTCTACTGAACATAATAGACTGAGCAGCATCACCAACATATCTTGGTCTCTCACACAAGACAACCAGAGAACAATTAGATAAGCAGAATCGCAATAAAATAAATCTATATAAGGTCAACAAAAAGGAAATACCCAAATTCACTAAATCTTGTTATTTCAGACTGGAGAGCTACTACAATACCCAACCCCCCATCTGGGTCAGGAACAGCAGAAGGAGAATATGTCCCCAGTACTGTACATCTGCTCAGTGAGCAGCTCCCTCCCGTACACATCCATGAACACGTTTGAAGAATACCCAGGGCAATAGGGGTAAACCTGTGGAAAATAACATGATAAGAAGCTTCCAAGCCAGTCAATAGCAGAGTCCCACAGGGGAAACTCCCATATTAAGAGTTAGTCCATGAGGAAAGACAAAGGGTAAGGAGTGGGAGAGAGAAGGCTGGGGTAGAGTGCGACCACATATGTGCTGTTAGGCTCACCTGCCTCCAGTTGTCGTAGATAAGGATGGTGCAGTCCTCGTCGTCCACGGTAACAGTGTGCACATAGCCCTCCCCTGAGGGAGAGAGAGAGAGAGACATATCAGGCAAGTCTCAGGTGGAGATGGTGGAAATAAGGTTTTCAGTTTATGTTTTTTTTATACAAGACATACAAAACGTTGGGGTGTTTTGCCAGGCACAATTAGTATCATAGGCAATTTTTTGGTAAAAACAGTGGTCAGTCTGAGGGAAAACTAGACGGGTCACAAGGAGATATATCTTTCATATATTTTTGTCAACATCCAAACACCAATGCACCTTCAGAATCCACAGATGCAGTTCGATCCAAATCCCCAGCCAAGGCGATAGCAAGGCATGACTTGCCCACCCCATTCTGACCCAGCAGGGCAATTCGAAAGGGCCCTTCAGAGGGGGGTCTCCCCTCTACCGCTGAGGTGATGGTCTCATCCTTTGCCAGGCTGAAACTGATTGGAGGAGGAGAAGGTCCAGCCAACCCTGATGTCCAATCACAATCATCATGAACTGCTTCTTCCCGTCTGAGCTGGTGTTTGATTGGCAGAGGGGTACTTCCTCTGCGTAAAGGCGGTGCACTGGACAGAGTCATACTATCACACTAAAAGAGAGACAAATAAATAAATATACACAATATTTAAGCAATAATTCCCAAGAGGGTGTGGTATATGGCCAATATACTGTACCACGGCTAAGGGCTGTTCTTATGCACGATGCAAGGCTGAGTGCATTATTGCTATTATAAAATGGTTACCAACATACCAAGTTTTTTCTTGATTTACCCATGGCTTTCAGCCAATCAGCATTCAGGGCTCAAACCACCCAGTTTATAAATTCCCATAGAACATGGACCAACCAGGCTCTGACTTTGAGTCCACATTTCCATCAGAATTCCACACTCTGTAGCAGCTTACCATACACACATACAATTGCATAGATGTGGCTTGAATGTGCAATGCTGCGCTACCTAGTGTACTACCACATCCTCAGCTGTCTCCAGGAAAACTTGAACCAATTTGACTGTAATAGACAGTGGGCTAGTCACTCTGTGCCTGACATGTCATCACTTTTAGTGTGATCACCCTCATTATTGACATCTACACTGCTTCTGCCTCCCTCTATCCCCCTTTATATCTCTCCATCGCTTTCTCTAGTTTCATCTCTCGATTTATGTCTGTCTCTTTCTCTCTCACACAAGCACACACGCTCACGCACAGGCTCACACACACACGCACACACACACAAATAGACGCAGAGAACCTTTAAGAACTGAATGGCCTCCTGCCCATGAACAAGTTCATGTCAGTTACATTTGAAGCTCAAAGAATAAACCAAATCAATTAGAGCCCTTCTGTTATGTCGTCAGCACTTCCCGCATCCTGTCACAACGCGTGCAAGCAATAGACGTTCTTGACAGATGTCTTGTGAAGCAACCGTTAAGTAATGACATATTTGCATCCATATAAACTGTGAAAAAGGTGGCTGCCCAGCACATTCTCTTTCAACATCCTCGCCTACCTTCACCAGTGTTTCCTCGATACTGATACTGTCTTTGAGCGCATCTGTCGGCATCTGCAACTTGAAATACAACCAGTCAGAAATCGACTTTTAAGGAATCCCGAGTGTTTTCCCGCCCTCACACTCTTCTTACTCACGCGCTCTCTGCCTCAAGCCACACCAAAAACGGTTCTCTCTCTCTCTCTCTTTCTCTCATGCGCAATCACAAACACTACACGCACACAGACTCTGCTACTTTTCTCTCCCCCACAGTGTGCTCTCCTGTACAGTAAATTCGGTCCTCCTGCAGTGTCCTACCCAATTCTCGCTCTTCTGCATTTATGACTAAATTAAATGACGTGTAATTGTCGTTGTCAGCTTTTCATTTTCTAAGACAAAATGTGTTTAGGCTCTTGACCTACATCTGCGTCGACTCCATTTTCCGTGTAGAGAAAAGTTCATGCGAAAGAAGAAGCTAATTTTACTCTAAATTACCTTTTGGATGCTCCAGGATAGTTACAGTAATATGTTTACATTTCGCCACTAGGGCGCAGCAGATTCGTTTTCTTTTCTCCAATAACTCTACCATGCATTGCCTTTTGTGTGCGTGCGTGCGCGCGTGTGTGTGTGTGTGCATCCGTTGCGGTCAGTGCCATTTAAGATTAGGGAGGACGATTTTTTTTATGAGCATGGCCTTATTTCTATTATAGAATATTGGATGACGGTCATTTATATTCCATTCACCCAGCTCAATGTAACATCGATAGGTTTAGACTACTACATGATACTTGCATTTTTGAAAATAACATGTTTTAAAAAATTGTCCATTAAAATAACATCAAATTTATCAGAAATACAGTGCAGACATTGTTAATGTTGTAAATGACTATTGTAGCTGGAAACTGAAGATTTTTTAATGGAACATCTACATTGGCATCTAGAGGCCCATCATCAATAACCATCACTCCTGTGTTCCAATGGCACATTGTGTTAGCTAATCCAGTTGTGCACCGGGGCCTCCCACTCCTCTTTCTATTATGGTTAGAGCCAGTTTGTGCTGTTCTGTGAAGGAAGTAGTGCACAGCATTGTACGAGATCTTCAGTTTCTTGGCAATTCTCGCATGGAATAGCCTTCATTTCTAAGAACCAGAATAGACTGACGAGTTTCAGAGAAAGTTATTTGTTTCTGGACATTTTGAGCCTGTAATCGAACCCACAAATGCTGATGCTCCAGATACTCAACTAGTCTAAAGAAGGCCAGTTTTATATTGCTTCTTTAAACAGCACAACAGTTTTCAGCTGTGCTAACATAACTGAAAAAGGGGTTTCTAATGATCAATTAAGCCTTTTAAAATTATAAATTAGGATTAGCTAACACAACATGCCATTGGAACACAGGTGTGACGGTTGCCGATAATGGGCCTCTAGACGCCTATGTAGATATTCCATTAAAACATCTGCTATTTCCAGCTACAATAGTCATTTACAACATCTACACTGTATTTCTGATCAATTTCATGTTATTTTAATGGGCAATTTTTTTACAAACCTAGCAGCATTGCAGGTCTTGACACAAACTGGTGTGCCTAGCACCTACTACCATACCACTTTCAAAGGCAGTAACAAAATTTTGTCTTGCCCATTCACCCTCTGAAGGGCACCCATACACAATCCACATCTCAATTGTCTCAAGGCTTAAAAATCTTTGTTAACTTGTCTCCTCCCCTTCATCTACACTGATTAAATTGGACTTAACAAGTAACATCAATAAGGGATCATAACCTGGATTCACCTGGTCAGTCTATGTCATGGAGAGAGCAGATGTTCTTAATATTTTGTATACTGTGTATTTAGTATAGTTTTATCTAAAACTAATAATTTTTTAAATGTTTCACTATTTTTATTTGTATGATATTCACTGAGTAGAATGGTCCTCCCTCTCCTCTGAGGAGGAGCCTCCACTGATGTGCATATTTAAGTCTTTGGGCATACAACCTACTACTACTGTACATGTGTTAATAGTTGTGTGTGTTTAACTTCTAAATTCTAACATATTCTCTCTCTCTCTCCCTCTCTCTTTCTCTCTCTCTCTCTCTCTCTCTCTCTCTCTCTCTCTCTCTCAATCTATGTTTGTCTATCTGTGTCCAGCTGTCTGTCTCTCTTTCTCTCTGTTTCTCTCCTCTCATATTATCTAAATCTCTAGCGTCCAGCGGCAAAATTAGTAATCTGGAAGCCCCAGGCAAATGCCAGTCTAATAAAGCCATGGAAACTGCCTGTTTTACAAACAGTGGGCCCACCACATGGATGGGCTAAAAATTCCATTGCGGACCGACATAGTAGGCTACACCCCGGTCTTTTTTTGTGTTTTACAAATGGTAGGCCTACCACGTAGATGAGCATTCCTAAAATTCAATTTCAGGTAACACTGTAGGCTATAGGCCTACTTCAGCAAGCATGCAATCTTTATTACATTTTTTTGCAGACTATGTTTAGTTTAGATTTTATCCAGTCTAGACCAGCCTTTATTTGCTCCAAACATAGATTTCTTTAAATGACGTCTTTTCAACTTTTATTCAGAACTGTAAATTAACTTAATTTCAACTCCCGAAAAATACAGATTTTCAACGTCTGGAAAATATTTATTTTCACCTTTCAATCAGAACCTAAACCTCAACGTCTGGGAAAATAAGTATTTTAGATATCTTTCCAATGTCATTTTGCTTAATGGGACTATTCTAGTATTCTAGTATCTAGTAATTATTTTGTCTCACCTAGTGCGGCAGAATGGCCAGGACCCAGGGGAGGGTTCTTGAAATGTAACATCCAATCAAACCCAGCGGACCACTCAAACCGTTTTTGCAATACAAAATTCTCCAGACCTTTAAGGGAGGCGTGACAGGGAAGTGATTTTGGATGTGTGAAACGCAAGACTACTACTAAGATAACATGGAATTGTTTTAAGATGACCATACCAAGCCTATAGAAACACATTGAATAACAGACTAATTCATGGAAAAATCAATAGTTAAAAATGTAATCAAAAGGAAGTATGTTTTGATGTGTCTGTCTTGTATCTGAGAGATATAAAACAGCACATTCGTTTTTCGGCCCAGTAACTTCAGGTCCTCCCGAGTGGTGCATCGCAGTGCTTGAGGCATCACTACAGAACTGGGTTCAGCTGGCCGTGACTGGCCGTGACTGGGAGCACAAGGCGTGAGGCGGTGCACAATTGACGGTGCACAATTGGCCAAGGGTCATCTGGGTTAGGGGAGGGTTTGGCTGGCCGGGATTTCCTTGTCCTTGTTACTCTAGTGACTCCTTGTGGTGGGCTGGGTGCATGTAAGCTGACTTCGGTCGCCAGCTGGACATTGTTTCCTCTGACACGCTGGCTTCTGGGATAAGCAACCAGTGTGTCAAGAAGCAGTGCCTCTTGGCAGGGTCGTGTTGTGGAGGACGCATGGCTCTTGATCTTGGCCTCTTCCGAGTCAATAGGGTTTGCAGCGATGGGACAAGACAGTAACTACCGATTGGATGTCACAAAAAAAGGGGTAAAAAAATACATACGGTATATATCTCTAGCTTAAACAGACAGATTTTAAATTGTATTATTATTTCTCGAGTGGAGCTTGGGGGGGCCTCAAGCGGAGAAATTATTTGTATATTATTTTGTATATTATTTTGTATATTTTTATATATCTTTTGAATTTTTTATTAGTGGGATCTGGAGGCCCCTTGATAATGTCGCGCCTGAGGCAATTGCCTCTTCTCCCTAATGGTAAGTCCACCAGTGCTAGTGTCTGTTTCCCGTCTCTCTCTATCCCACTCTCTGCAAAGATCCTTTTACAGAGGGAAAAAAAGACATTTACATTTTTCACCATGAATATTTTCTAGCTGAGATTGTACGAATGTGAATTCATTTACGCATCACTGGAAACTGTGTGTATTTTAACATATGTGTTGTGTGCCTGCCTGAATGTGAGTGTGTGTGGCTGTGTGTAACTGTGAGTGGGGTGAGTGTTCATGTTACTCTGTGTACGTCCTCTCCACACAATGCTACAATGGACTCCGGCAGTGAGCAGTCAGGGCGCTATTATAGCCCTAATCCTGTCCCTATTATACAGGCCAGAGAGTGAGCGAGAGACACAGAGAGGGAGGCAGGGCCAAGGGTGAGGTCATCCCAAACAGAGCTCAACCAGGGTCACTGCCTCTCTATAGATGGACACAGAATGACAGAGAGATAGAGGGAGAGGGAGATGGAAGAGTGGATGAAGTAAATAGAACAGGTCTACAGGAGATTGGAAAAGTGGGAGGAACAGAGAAGGGATCGAGGGAGGGATTACTAGGTGTTTAAAGCACAAGTGAAACGGAGACAAAGAGAGACATTCAGAGAAGCAGTGGAAAGGAAACATAGCTACCAAGGATGGTAAAAATATTGTCTTTATTTCATAGGAAACCACACTACAACAGGAGCATAAGCCATGATGGCAATAATGATTGTATTCCAACTGTTGAAAATAATCAAAAAGAGAATTGAAGTATTGATTTATCCTGCTTGGAAATAAAAGTACACACTAAAGCTTGTAGATGAAATTGTAAACCAGTCAAATTAAAATAGTAAGAATTGGTACATAAATAAACAATGAATAAATACTGTGAATAAATAAAACAGATAAATCACTTAATTAACCTACACCTAGCCAAAACAAACAGCTCTAATGTCGCCATCCTGGTCAAATTTCACGAGATGTCTCTGAATGTCTGCATTTTCTTGCATTTCACCCCAGTCTTTGAGAATCCACAGTGTCCAGCTCTGTGGTGCTTGTTGCATTATGGTCGTCGCTCTCTTACAAAAGTGTTTTCAGCACACCCTAGATTGTAATATCAAAGTTGGAAGACAGTACACAGTCACACATATCATTTTGCACTCTGCCTTTTTTGTGGATTTTCTTTGTACCAAATTGACCACAACAACTACATCAACCACAGTCTCTTGCTTCACGTCTTAGTGGGAAAGCTGATTGATTGTGGAGTTCCTACAGTACAAGTTGACAGAAGAGCTCTCTTGGGATGTCCGTTCGTCCTCTTGAAACAAAACACCAATCACAGATAGCACACCGCAATTATTCTTCATTGTCATAGTTTTGTTATTTTCAACAAGCAAAGTATGGATTCGTTTGCATCCTTTTTCTAAATGCATAACGTCTATACATGAGTGTATCTCCATATTCATTTAGCACAACCACAATAATACTCTCAGGAAAATGATCCTTGTACATTCTTTTTCTATGATTCTTCTTCTTTCAAATGTGATAGTGAGTAACATGTCTTGGTGAGTAAAAACGTCTTGGTAGGCAACTGTGAAATATTAGCTGGTGAGTACAACTGCATGTCATGGACACTTGAAGATCATCCTACACCCCCACACATCCTGCACCACTGCACTGCTCAGACTTTTGGGTTTCCAATGAGCCCAGCGGACCTACACCATCACACTGTGTTGGGTGTTATCAGTGTGTTGTCAGGGAATGGATTCAACCCATCCATTGTCTGGACATAAGTTCATCTTTTCATTTGTTCTGCTTGAAAGAAATATGCATAGATCAGTTGATAGGGGCGGATGAATTATACAATGGAGCTTTTTATTGAAGACAAGCCCTTGGTTTCGCATTGGTCAGTCTGAGGATGACCTGTGTCCTTCAATGCCCTGATTTCACCAGCGCAGGATGCATCCTGAAAATGTCTCATTGGGTCTTTGTGCTACTATGAACGTCACAGTGATATCAGTTTTCACCATTAGTCCTGTTTATTAAGAAATATAGGGATCGATTCTAACCCTTAGTTAACAGTCCACCTGATTGCTCAGCGGGCTAATTTGACAGTCATATAGGACCTTGTCCTAACCCCACTACCCATCTGCCAACCTTCACACACGCAAACACACACCAAACCCTCCCTCACTTCCTCCCCAAGTCTGATTACTCAGTGACAGCCTTATTTAGGCTGACCTCCTCTTTCACACACCGCTCACATCTCTCACTTTTTTGTCCTCCACCATGGGTATATCCTCAGAGGAAGTAATCAGGGGGTGGTGAGGGGGAGTTGTTGGCGCGGGTAGGTTGAGCCTTGTTTGTACTGATGAGCTTCTCATAGCGAGCCTTGTAGGCGTCCCTTTCTCTCAGCACCCGAGAGAGCTCACACTGTAGTTGTTCCAACTGAGGAGAGAGACAGACAGGAGAGAGACAGAGAGGAGAGAGGCAGAGATGAGAGAGACAGATAGAAAAGAGACAGTCAGGAGAGAGACAGACAGGAGAGAGACAGAGTGGAGGGAGACAGACAGGAGAGAGACAGACAGAAAAGAGACAGACAGGAGAGAGACAGAGAGGAGAGAGGCAGAGTGAAGGGAGACAGGCAGGAGAGAGACAGACAGAAAAGAGACAGACAGGAGAGAGAAAAAGAGGAGAGAGGCAGAGAGGAGAGAGACAGACAGCAGAGAGACAGACAGGAGAGAGACAGACAGGAGAGAGACAGAGAGGAGAGAGACAGACAGAAAAGAGACAGACAGGAGTGAGACAGAGGGGAGAGAGACAGACAGGAGAGAGACAGACAGGAGAGAGACAGACAGGAGAGAGACAGACAGGAGAGAGACAGAGAGATTAGAGAGTTCTTAGAGCTATTATTTTGGAGTTGTTGGCAATGGTGTGTTGTTGTTATTGTGTGTGTGTATCCTACCTGTTGTGTGAGGACGTGTTTCTCGGACTCCAGTGCGTGGCGGTGCTGCAAGCGTTTGTAGCGGCAGGACTGGGCGTAGCCTCGGTTCTTTAGCGTACGGCGTTTCTGCTTGAGACGCACCACCTCGTCCTTACTGACACCACGCAGGTGTCTGTTCAGCTCCCGCACTGACAGGCTCACTAGCTGCTCGTCCGAGAAACGTTCATCCACCCCACCACACTGCACACAGGGAGAGGTGGAGAGAGATGCTTACTTCAAAATGTTGACATGAATTTCAGTTGTGGAGAGGACTTAAACATGTTTGTCTGACTTACGTATAGTAGGAAATACGATGTAGCTGGTATGGTGGACTAGTTATAAATAGGCCTATACGTAATACTGATATTAGATTACAGTCTGCTCGTCTATTTAAGAATGATTCTGTGATTGTTTGTGTGTGTGTGTCTGAGTTGTGCATATGTGGTTGTGTGTGTGTGATGTGAGTGTGCCTAACTGTTTGTGTCAGGAGGCACATTTTGGCCGCACATGTCCATAATCTGTCAGGTAATCTGACTGAGTGTGAGTGACAGTGATCAGGATTATACACGGCAATAATAGCAGATATTATCATAAGCTCACCCTGTGCTTCACACACTGTACATAGAGATTCTCTCAGTCACCTGGACGGGGAATGCAGCTATAGTACAGTACTGAACCATATACAGCAGCACTAGCAGCCCCACACACAGCACCCTTTACTCTTGCAAAGCCAGGGGAGACCCTGGAATAATTGATGTAGCCTAGTAAGTGTTAGCTTTAACACAGTTCATTTATCAATGTTGACGCATTACAAATACATGCATCTATTATTACATTTAATTCCATATTCTGCACTTGCCCCTGCAGGACAAGTAATGCATTTTTAAACATGTAAGGTCTTCAGCCAAACTCATTGTCATCTCAGCGTTGAGGCATGCTTTCAATACTTATAGCAGGTACACGACATGCACCCATAATCATGTTCTAATGGTTTAATCCCAATCCCTTACAGCATGATCCCTCTATCACCTCTCCCTCGCCTCTCCCATATGCTCCAGCTCCAACCGGTGTTGTACTATTGTTGCTAGCCTTCCCACAGTGACACTTATCTCAGTTATTCTACCATCTTTTGTTGCATACTGTCACGCCCCCTGACCCCATCAATTACTTGGAGGTGATGATGATGGTGAAGATGATGGCCATGCATGGGGTGGTGAGGGTGGTGATGATGATGATGTGGGTGATGGTGATGAAGTCGGCCAGAGGGGCTCTGGGGTTGTGGGTAGGTTGCCGTGGAAGGGTTGGCGTTAGGGAGTGATTGGGGGCCAGAGGAGAGGTAGAGGAGTGGACGGTGGCACATATCTGTCCCCTTGGAGCAGGAGATGTCACCTCCACTGTCACTTCCTGAATCCCCGAGGTTACTGCTGGAACTCTGGGAAAGCACTGGAAACTGAGAGAGAGAAGAGATGTAGTGGAGGGTTGGAAAGAGGTTGAGAGAGAGAAATAGAAACACTGATTATAGTCTATACATGTTATTACGAACCCACTATCAGAAGAGAATAACAACATATTATTTACAGACATCCTTAGACAAGTTGGACAGTGTTACATACCTGCGAGCTAACAGCTGCAGCAGCAGAGTTCAGTAGAGCCTCCACTGCGTCCTCACAGCCCAGGAAGCTGCCAACCGGCCCCCTCTCTCTGTCTCCCCGCTCTGGCCCTCCTCCCAATGCCCCCAACAGGGATGCAGGCCCCCCCGGCTCCCCTCCAAACTGTTGCTGCAGTGCTGCCAGCCAGATCAGGTCTTCCAAAGAAGCAGGGTTAGGACCTTGGGCACCCCCATGGGAGGGGCTACCCTGCATATTCCCCTGAGAGCCCGAACTGATGCCAGAGGTGTAGCTGTTTGAGATGGACAGGGGAAAGGAGATGGAGGAGGAGGAGGAAGAAGAGAGGGAGGAGGAGGCTGAGGGAGGTGGGTGGGCATCGCTCAGCGTTGGAGAGGGGGGCAGGGAGTTGTATGGGCTGGAGCTGAGGCTGGAGTCCTGGGGAGGGTGGTTGGTGTAGGGGCCGGGGGAACTGGAGGGATCGAGGGGGAGGCCAGACTTGGGGAGCGTACAGGAGGGAGGAAGAGGAGGACTGTCAGGCTTCACCTCAAACTTGAGGAGGTCAAAGTCATTGAGGTACTCCATGGCCAGTGGACTGGGGGGGAGGGAGGGCATGGGAAGAGAGGGAGACGACATGGCCACCGCTTTGGGAACAGACTGAGTTTGTCCGTGTGTCAGGGTTGTGTGTTAATCCACCTCTCTGTTTTAGTGCAGCAGCAGTCCATACACAACCACAGGCCTGATGCCTCCAGACTCTCAGATAGCCCTGGTGTCCAGTTATGGACTGACTGACGAATGTCCTCTGTGGAAAAATCAGTCTTCCTGTGTCCTTGTGAGAGAGAGAAAATGGCATAGATGATTGTTCTCTCAAAGTTGGTACAAAGTCATCTCTATGTGTTAGGTAGACAGGAACTGAGGTCAAGATAACATCAATAGGACAGAGAAGAGGACAGGATGTGGGAAACAAACACAAGAACAACAATCTGGCCATAGACGGAAGAACAGAATTGAACACGTCATACTGCCAATGACCTCTTCACCAGACCTCTTTCTGTATGTCTTACAATTTGTCAGCATGTACAAGTAATAAACCAGTTACAAAACAATTATACCAACTTTCCAGAAAGTAGAGAAATCAGAACTGTCACCCTGTGCACTCAATGAAGTGATTCTACAGCAGTATGTTAGGTAGTGCTGTTCTCCGGTGTGAGTATGTGTCCAATGGTCTGTTTGTATGTTGAAGTATTAAGCAAATAATCCTCACCAGATCCCCATTGTCCCCCCTAGAGACACATACACCCACATACACACTGATCCATATCCATATCTACCTGTCCTACGTCTACCCACTGATAGCAATTATATTTTATAGAAATGTGTCTTACATTCTTGTCTTACTATATGACTAACACTCCTACTATATACCAGTCATAAACATGCTATTAAGCAGCAAAGACCAATGTCTGATATAGGCTTTATCAAACAATAGAGACTTTGTTTTTTTTGACACCATGTGTAACATCACATGACTGGAATGGTGTGATAATGAAATAATTGACCATAGTCAAGTCCCACTAATCTTTTTCACTGAGTCTTGCTGTCTGTCATTTCAATGCTATCTGAATTTCGGGGACAAACCAGCAAACACAGTGCACTCTAGATCAGAGTTTCCTAAACTCGGTCCCGGGGCCACCCCTGGGTGCACGGTTCGTTTTTTAGCCCTATCACTACACAGCTGATTCAAATGACCAACTCCTCATCAAGCTTTGATGATTTGAATCAGCTGTGTAGTTCTAGGGCAAAAACCAGAGCGTGCACACTGGGGGCAGGAGTGAGTTTGGGACACCCTGCTCAAGATAATGAACTGCAATATAATATCACTTCTACCCCATCTCACGGCTTCAGAATGTTCGTAATTGAAAGACACCTCATTCATTTCATAACCTAACAAGTCAAAGTATATTTACATTTTACAAAACACATTCACTAGCATTAGCATTCCCAATATCAAAGGAGATTTCCAAGCCCATGAAATGTCGGGCTCTTTTCAATCCGTATCGCTGAAGTTAAACATGACAGTACATGTTAATATAACATGAGGAGGGCGATGAAACAATGGAGGCTCCATTCATTTTCACTGGAGGGAAACGAAGTGGGCGGGGGGACCATTGGGCGATGCGAGTATTGGCGAGGGAGCATGACCAGGGCGGAACCAAAGTTAGGGAAAGCTGAACTTTATGCAAATACTACGTGATGTCACAGCGCTATTTTCCCAATCGAAGCTCACTAAAGCTTCCAGCCCTTTAGATTGGTTGTTTATAACTAGCAGTACCTAGTATGCTTGTTAGCTTGCTAGCACCCACATGAGGAAAAAGTTTGCATGGGGAGGTAAAATACGAGTGCTAGTTAAGAAGGCCTGGTACCGCGTGATTTACATTTAAACGCTATGTTCCTGTGTTAGCGGAGACCACATTCACAATAAACGCTGCATATATTGACTCAATCCGGAATTACCTTCAAATGTATATCGAGCAATCTGTACCGCTTCAACGATACAGATTGAATAGTGTCCGATACATTATTTTTTTAAAAACGTTTCAAAGCAACGTTTGCGAATGAATGAAGCCCTGTAACTTTTCTCTGCTGTTTTATTCCTTAAGGGAAATTGAACTAAGAAACACTTTATACAGTGCAGATAACTTACCTGGATATTTTGTGAATAAATATGAATTACAGGACAACAAACAGTCTTACAGCAGGAGACCTCAAAGGCATTCTCCAACATTCACTGAACATGTCAAAAGATATTCAATTCAGACAGAGACGCTCCATCTTTCTGCATTCTTTTTCATGTTAGAACGTTTTGAAACTTCGACTGTTGGCTAACTACCACAAAACAAGTACATAAACAAACTGAAAAGCTGCCTGATCATGTACGCGTGCCTATTTCTAAATACAGTGCTAAATGAGTACATTTGAAATAAGATTCAGGAACAACAACCACAAAATGAATAGGACACCATCACCCACTATTTCTACAACAAATAATCAGTAACAGCACTGATTATACTGATGATGAACATCGTCATTAATGTCAAATGAATAATGATAACTCATGTCAGACAGATGTTTCTACTGGTTCCACTCCAATGCTCAACACATGAATTGTACCCCCTGATGTCCCCAATGGACCGTGACAGAGAGAGAGCAAACTGTGATGGGGCGCCCCAGAGGCCTCAACCTGGCTTCGGCCCAGAGTAGAGGGAGAAAGAACGGACAGAAAGAAAGAGAGACATGGGGAAAGAGAGAGAAAAGAGTAGAATAGAACTAGGGAGAGATAAAGCCCCGAAAGAGAGAGTGATGAGGGGGAATGAGAAAAGGATGTGTAGAGACAGACAGGTTGAAAACCAGTTCTTACCGTAGGTCATAGACTGGATGATAGGTTTGGAGGTCCTCTCACCATTTCCCCCCACAACAGTGACTAAACTGAATGAGTGATTTACAGACACGCGTACACAGAGAGAGCGAAAAAAAAGAGAGAGAGGGTGTGTGCGCATGTGAGTGTATATGGTACTCTGTCACTGAGTATCACTGCCCCCTCTCTCTCCTCTCTGTTGCAAATCCTTTTCTCCCTCTCTTCGTCACGCTCCCCTGTTCTCTCTCACCCCTATATCCCTCTCTAAAGCCATGGCTCTCTGCAAACATGGTTCAAATGTCTCTCTCTCTCTCTCTCTCTCTCTCACTCTCTCTCTCTCTCTCTCTCTCTCTCTCTCTCTCTCTCTCCGCAACATACACCTAGGCACCTACACCCATCCCCCTAGCCAACTCTACATACACGCGCACACACACAATTCAAGAACGACCCTATTGGATTATCATAAAATGCGGTTTTGTGGAGTAGATGGAGTAGTGGAAATGACGTCAATTCTCTTCAAATAATTCTTTGATTTTCTACATGAAAAAGTCAACTCGAAGATACCAAAGGAACTGACAAGTGATATAATAATACAGGTATCTGGGCATGATCCATGTCTTTGTCTGTCCCTGCCCCCATGTCCCCTCACACCCCCATGTCCCCTCACACCCCCATGTCCCCTCACACTCCCTTGTCTCTTGGAATTAGCCTCAGAAACAGAGCAGTTTTCAGTTTTCCCCTTTGAAATTCATCAAGCGGAGAAATGCATAACAAACCCTTTTTCATGATCCTCTGAATCTCAACTCGTTGATCTGGAGTCTGTGTCTTAGTAATGTCTCGTTAAGTAATCAGTGAGTTAATATTGTCTGCTCAAATCTGATCCGGAGTCTGTGTCTTAGTAATGTCTCGTTAAGTAATCAGTGAGTTAATATTGTCTGCTCAAATCTGATCCGGAGTCTGTGTCTTAGTAATGTCTCGTTAAGTAATCAGTGAGTTAATATTGTCTGCTCAAATCTGATCTGGAGTCTGTGTCTTAGTAATGTCTCGTTAAGTAATCAGTGAGTTAATATTGTCTGCTCAAATCTGATCTGGAGTCTGTGTCTTAGTAATGTCTCGTTAAGTAATCAGTGAGTTAATATTGTCTGCTCAAATCTGATCCGGAGTCTGTGTCTTAGTAATGTCTCGTTAAGTAATCAGTGAGTTAATATTGTCTGCTCAAATCTGATCTGGAGTCTGTGTCTTAGTAATGTCTCGTTAAGTAATCAGTGAGTTAATATTGTCTGCTCAAATCTGATCTGGAGGGTATAAACAAAACCAATACATAGTGCGACAGGCTTGGACACACAGACACCCACACACAAAAAACGAAAGGACGCACACACATAGATTTTTATCGTTCAACTCCATCCAACACTAACATTAAATTATGTTATCTATTTATCAATCAGATATTGGGCCTTGTGGTGAAAATACAGCCACCAGAGACAATCCTACTATCTCTAGAACGGCAATAACAGTTACAAATTGACATACACCCCCCCCCCCCCCCCCCCTCCCCTCTTCTTCTATCTCTCCCTCGCTATCTCCCGTCATCTATGTTTCCGGGGGGAAAGCTTAGTGGTTAAACCAACAGGGCCTCCCATGAGTCTGCGGGACAAAGAGAGGTACAGAGGAACTTACCTCATTCTTCATGCCAAATACAGAAGCAGGATCTTCATTTGATCACTATTTTGTTGCTAAGAATTGTCCGGCAGAGCAGGAAATGCAAACTTGTGGTGTAATCATCAACATAACTCAGACATCACAACTCACATACAGTATGATACCGCGTACAGACACCTCAATAGCTGACTCTGTTTCAGCCCATAACCAACTGACATGTATCTTTCTCTCCTTTGTAAAAATCCCTTGTTCTGATCACTTTCATCTGAACAGCAACACTCCAGCAGTGCTTTAATAGAGTGAGGCTATCAATTTCTCTCAATCCCCCTCAGCTGATTCAAAACATTGTGCTACCTTTCAGATGCTCCGATTCCTCACCTGCAGGTAGTCTACCGCAGCGATGGTTGGTTACGGTGATTTATCATCAATGAATAAGCCAGCTATCCTGAAATAACCTCTTATTTATGAATCTATGAAGAGATTGAAACGGTAACCGACTCAATGCTCCCAACCACCCATATAACATTTTCCCATTTTTTAAACCGGAAAATGTAGGGCTATATCTGCGTGTTTATCAATGTCAGCTGGCTAACTTTCAGAAGTGATGCTGCTGCACCCCTCTAAAATGATGATAGCAAAGGAGCCACTTATGGTTTTTCTATTGAGTCACTGAAAATGGAGCAGTCTGAGCTGCTATCCACATAAGTTACTGTAATAATCACACTCGGGTTTGGCATATGCAGTTTTGAGTGTAATATGTGTAGTAGGTATTTCACGGCTCTTTGTGTTGTGTGGTTGAGGGCCAGGCTTCGGCCTAGGGCAATAATTAGCCACACGAGCGGGTTGCTCTTCCTGCCACAGAGCCAGTGAAGCACCCCAACCCCACAGCCACCTCAGTTTGTTTACCCTAATACGATAAAACAGCTCCTGTCCTGGGTCAAAGGGTCAAAAGGATAGTAGAGAAAACGGAGAATGGAGGCAGAGGGACTTCAGGGAGTAAAATAGCGATTTGGCCTGTTTTTGAGCAGGGCAGGGCACTGACTGAGACAGATGGTGTGAGGTTTTGGTCTGGAGGGACCCTCTAACTCCCTCTGATCCCACAGATACATGTCCTAATCCTGACTAACTCTGTTACAAGAAGCAGGCTTACACGGAACAGGGCACCTCCCTCGCAGGATCTGCCTCCTTCACTCTCTATCTCACTTCCCATGCACGCAGTATAACCTGCCTTAACCCTATTCTTTCTTTGAGACATGAAAATGACTGTTTATTATGTCTCTGTATATATTTTTCTCTGTCCATCCCTCTCCTACTATATCCTGAGTCCACAACAATATTGAGGACAACAGTGCACTGTAAAACAACGCACAGGAAACACAGGTGAATGTCAGGTACACAGTCAGATAATGTTCTACTACAAATAATGAATGGTTTACCCTAAAGTTTTTACAATTTGTTCTCCTGTTCCAGTTCTTTATTTTATGGATTATTCACTGATGCAACAGTTGTTTATAGTCCATCTCCCTCCCTCCCCTGTGTGTCTGTGTCTAATCTCAGTATTATTGTAAAATAGATCTAATCCACCACTTCAACTGTTAAGCCCCACTGTATCTTTCCCATTTAATTCTCCCTCCTCCCCCCCCACCCCCTTTTCTCACAGACAGTATTATGGGTAGATTCCAATTAGGATTAATTGATTTCACCCCAATTCTTAGACGTGAGAGTTACCAATGCCTAAAACGGTTCCACACAGTACTGGTACCATGAGCTGTCTGGCATCAGTTTCAACAGTATGTTTTGTTTGTCTGTCTGTGTGTGTGTGTGTGTTTACTTGTTTACTTAATGAGTGAGGTCTCGTTGTGAGTGGGATTATCAGACTAGTCAATGGATTAGAGAGCTGATTCTGCTTCTGTAACTGGCATCAGATTAACAGATACCCACGCTTTATTAAAGCGTCTTTAAGCTGTCAGCAGCCCCCCCTCCAACGACTATTGCTCCCCCCCACCTGAAGTGTCAATACTTCAGTCCAATATTAATCACGATCATGTTACTAGTTTTAACATGTGTTTCTATTAGATGTGAAGGCTCCTAATTTCATTTCTCTTGATTCTAAAACTTACCAACAATGAATTTCTAAATATCTGTACCTGGTCTATGGACCGTAGTGACATACTGTGTGTAGTCATCACAGATGACCTACTGTATGCTGCAACGCACCTTTTCCATTTTTTTGCCATGGCAACCACTCTTCATTTTAATTCGCATACTTGCAGAGAACAGCAATTCCTGTACCACAAATTACCATTAGTTCCGCCTGAATAGATGAATGACCCTAGCCGACCATCTCCTCCCTGGAGAATTATATGTGCCAGTTAGAGAATGGCTATGGATAGCTTAACAACTACAACATTTCAGCAGTATACAGAAGGCTACAGGGCTGGATCTGAACAGCCACACAAACATAGGCATTAAAAAGACTCATCTGAATAGACAAAAATACAGACACATAAAGGAAAGAGAGGGGGAGACAGACAGACAGAGAGAGAGAGAGAGAGAGAGAGAGAGAGAGAGAGAGTGAGTGAGTAGACAGATACAGAGACAGAGGTAAAGAGGGATAAGAAGGAAGAGAGGGATGAAGGGATTAAGGTGGTCGATACTAAGTGGCTCTCCCAAACTGAGAGATGGCACTATATCTGTTAATTCTCTCCCCTCCCTAGTCCTCCTCCATCCTCCCCTCCTCCTCTATCTTTCCTCCCTTCCCTTCATCGCTCCCTTCCGTTACCCCTCCCTCGCTAGTTTTTGGGATTACACTGGAACATATTCATGCAACCCTGTAAAGCCTTTCAGAACTCAAAATACACTACAAAAGTAGTCTCGTCGACACATCTCATTCCAAAATCATGGGCATTAATATGGAGTTGGTCCCCCCTTTGCTGCTATAACAGCCTCCAGTCTTCTGGGAAGGCTTTCCACATTGCTGTGGGGACTTGCTTCCATTTTGCCACAAGACCATTAGTGAGGTCGGGCACTGATGTTGGGCGATTAGGTCTGGCTCGCGGTCGGCGTTCCAATTCATCCCAAAGGTATTCGATGGGGTTGAGGTCAGGGCTCTGTGCAGGCCGGTCAAGTTCTTTCACACCGATCTCGACAAACCATTTCTATATGGACCTCACTTTGTGCACGGGGGCATTGTCATGCTGAAACAGGAAAGGTTCTTCCCCAAACTGTTGCCACAAAGTTGGAAGCACAAAATTGTCTAGAATGTCATTATATAGTGTTAAGATTTTAAGATGTAGTGTTAAGATTTCCCTTTATTGGAACTAAGGGGCCTAGCCCAAAAAGCATGAAAAACAGTCTCAGACCATTATTCCTCCTTTACAAAACTCTACAGTTGGCACTATGCAGCGTTCTCCTAGCATCTGCAAAACCCAGATTCGTCCGTCGGACTGCCAGATGGTGAAGCGTGATGCATCACTTCAGAGCACGCGTTTCCGCTGCTCCAGAGTCCAATGGCAGGGAGCTTTACACCACTCCAGCCGATGCTTGGCATTGCACATGGTGATCTTAGGCTTGTGTGCTGCTGCTCGGCCATGGAAACCTATTTCATGAATCTACCGACAAACAGATATTGTGCTGACGTTTCTTCCAAAGGCAGTTTGGAACTCAGTAGTCAGTGTTGCAACTGAGGACAGACAATTTTTATGCGCTACGCACTTCAGCACTCATCTATCCCGTTCTGTGATCTTGTGTGGCCTACCACTTCGCGGCTGAGTAGTTGTTGTGCCTAGAAGTTTCCATTTCACAATAACAGCACTTACAGTTGACCTGAGCAGCTTTAGCAGGGCAGAAATTTGACGAACTGACGTGTTGGAAAGATGGCATACTATGACGGTGCCACGTTGAAAGTCACTGAGCTCTTCAGGAAGGCCATTCTTCTGCCAATGTTTGTCTATGGAGATTGCATTGCTGTGTGCTCGGTTTTATACACCTGTCAGCAACAGGTGTGGCTGAAATAGCCTAATCCACTAATTTGAAACGGTGTCCACATACTTTTGTATATATAGTGCATTTGGTATAATACGCACATTATGGTCTTGTAATGCTAGGGAGATAGATTAATTCTGTACAGACATATTTATATCACTTTATAATAACTTTAAGACATACACATAATACTGTACAACAAACTCAACACAAAGTTCTGAAAAACCGATTGAGAAAAAACAGAGAAAGTAATCCTAAATGCGTGGCACTACATTTGGGGCTGAAGGTAATACTGTATATACACAGGGTGACAGGAACTCAATAGTAATTGCAGAGAATTGTGATAGCGGTATTTAAAGTCTGATAATAATTGTGATTACCGGTAGTCTTTTCAGCCGAGGGGGCGTCAGCTCTGTGTGGAGGGAATCAACACATGTGAGACCTGTCAGACTCTGACACAGCGGGGGCGAGGGTGGCACTCAGACACACACACTATAGTGTCTACTGTAAACTATTGACCACAACCGATCACACACATCAGTCCTTGGCTGCCATTTCTCTTTACTCTGGGTCTATAGGGCCCTATTATGAAAAGGTACAACATGTCATTTACTATGAGTCAGGCAATGGTGCACCAGTGGGCATGAGGAGGTGACACATTTTTCCAATTTCAGGTGGAGTATCTAACAATTCCGCTCATAGTAATCTTGATTGCTTCAGCACTTTACTGGCAGTGTAAAGGGGCAGCACAGTCAAAAAGTGTTTTTTTCCATTTTTATTTCCACAATATGAGGCCAAAATAACACACTGAAATTGTGAACATTATGATAAGGACCTTTTAGTGAAATTTTTGCCTGTTCAGTTGGGATGGACTTTTTGGCCCACATGATGTAATTATTCTGACAAATGACCAGTCGTCTTTTATTTGCATATGCATCCTCCTACTTTGAAGAGGTAAGAAGGGTAGTCTCTAGAGCAGGAGTGTCAAACATACAGGTCCAATCCGACACATGGTTGGTTTGAGTAAAAACTTTTTGTTTAAAGCATACACAATATATAGAAATATTAGTTGAGTCGTTTTATCACGACACAATGCCACAGATGTCTCAAGTTTTGACAGAGCGTGCAATTGGCATGCTGATTGCAGGAATTTCCACCAGAGCTGTTGCCAAAATATTGAATGTACATTTTTCTACCATAAACCGCATCCAATGTCGTTTTAGAGAATTTGGCAGAACGTCCAACCAGCCTCACAAGAGCAAACCACATGAAACCACGCCAGCCCAGGACCTCCACATCTGGCTTTTTCACCTGCGGGATCGTCTGAGACCAGCCACCAGGACAGCTGATGAAACGGTTGTTTTGCACAACCAAAGAATTTCTGCAAAACTGTCAGAAACCATCTCAGGAAAGCTCATCTGCGTGCTCGTCATCATTGACTTGACTGCAGTTCGGCGTCATAACCGACTCGATGGTCACCGGTACACTGGAGAAGTGTGCTCTTCATGGATGAATCCCGGTTTCAACTGAACCGGGCAGATAGCAGATAGCATGTGTGGTGTCATGTGGGCAAGCGGTTTTCTGATGTCAACGTGAACAAAGTGCCCCATGGTTGAACAAAGTGCCCCAGAATTGCATTTTGGCAATTTGAATGCACAGCGATACCGTGATGAGATCCTGAGCTCCATTGTCATGCCATTTATCCGCTGCCATCACCTCATGTTTCAGCATGATAATGTGGTGGCCCATGTCGCAAGGATCTGTACACAATACCTGTAAGCTGAAAATGTCTCAGTTCTTCTATGGCATATTCACAAGACATGTCACCCATTGAGCATGTTTGGGATCAACGTGTACAACAGCGTGTTCCAGTTCCCACCAATATCCAGCAACTTTGCACAGCCATTGAAGAGGAGTGGGACAACATTCCACAGGCCACAATCAACAGTCTGATCAACTCTACGCGAAGAAGATGTGTCGCACTGCACGAGGAAAATGGTGGTCACATTAGATACTGACAGATTTTCTGATCCATGCCCATTCCTTTTTTTAAGGTATCTGTAAGGAGCAGGTGCATATCAGTATTCCCAGTCATCTGTACTTCCTTATATGAACTGTAACTCAGTAAAATCTTTGAAATTGTTGCATGTACATTTTTTGTTCAGTGTATATAAAGTGTCAAGCCAACCAAATAATTTTTTTTAAATTTTGAATAAAAAATGCTTTCAGGCTGAAATTGAATTGCTAAACATTTTCACACCTATTGTATTTCCTATATTGTCCTTAAAACACCACAAACTGTTTTTCCTATTCTCTTCTACTTTTACTATGTTTCATACAAACCTTCTGGAGAGGCCTGATCATTTCAGCTGTTATTTCCTGATAGTTTCCGGTTGAAAATACAATCAACACAGGACATTTTAATCAGTAGGTTTTGGGTGGAGTTGCATAAAAGTTAATAGACCAGTTCCAAACATCTCTACCAATAACAGCTAGTTTTCAGGTTAGGCTACATTTTCCTCCCATTATGCCCTTCTGCCCTGGTGGATTGATCCACACTTTGGTTAATGCACCACCTTCCCCTCCCTACTCAGACCACTCCCAGACAGTCCTGACATTTTTGCTTGAGAAATATTTTTCTGCCCCCCCCAAATTTGGTTTCTTTTTGACCACTTTTTTTTGAAAACTATTACAGTAAGGTACTTCATTGTTACCCAGAAATGATTTGATATTCAAATACAGGATTTTTAAACATTTTTATTTAAAAAAATATATATATATTTTTGGGGGGTAAATGTATTGATAAACGGTAGGACAATAAGCCCAGACAGTCAAATTAAGTCAACATATCCAAGAGAGGATATTAAAGTAAGTGTTTTTCTTTCTAATCCCGATGATTAACTGCCAGGTGCATGAAAGCCAATGATAAAATAGATCAATATAAGATCCTGTGTCTTTTGTCTGTCGGGCCTCCTCCCACCCACTCCACCATCCACCCCATGAAGACAGTCCACAGGAGTGTGGAAATGCATTTCAAACAACTACAATCACACATAAATATCTATGGCATAAAACAGTTATCGACAAAATAATGCATTGAATCATCAGACACAGATTCAACGATATGAGAAGTTACAGGTGTGGGATCTTAATCTGACCACGGAAAAATAATCCTGCAGCAACAGCATTTGAATGTTTTAGTATCGGTGGTTAGGCTACTAGCTGGCCAAAAGTAGGCTACATGAAAAGTGCGAAACTGTTAATATCACCATTGATTAGTGTGGGTTTTAAGTAGGAATTTATATAAATAACGAAGCTCATCTGCATGTCCTGCAGTGGAGGAAAATTCTCAGCAACAAGAGTGATCAATTTAGGATTCTATATCTGTTGGCACAGTGGTAGAAGCGTATTTTCAAGTTTTAATTACAGAGTTTGAAGAAGCAGCTTTTCATTACATTTCCATATGAATAGCTCATTAGTACTTAGCACACCAGCCAGCCAAAGCCCATATTTGACTCATTCCACCATCTTCAGAAATAGGGCCATGACATGGTTGCTAATGACAACCAGCAAGACTGCTTCTCAGCAGCTCACGTGTTTGGTGTTCTAGATTATGAGTCTTTCTGTTGCTGAGAGGTCCGCCTTTCATTTGTTGGGGTTGGTCGCCACCTGCTGTTAGGGATAATTACAGGAGGCCTAATGTAGCTGCCACCCTGCTGGTTAAAGTATTATAACCCAGAGTGGTAATTCTGTGGTTAAACAGCATAGTGAACGCAGTTTGGAAGGTAAAATCGTTTACCTCCCTTTATTATCCTATTATGAACCAAACCACAAAAAGATGACATTCTCAGTGTGTATTCCAGTACAGAATTTTTATTCATTCATAGGGTATACTCATACAATATTATTTTTTTGAAATTTTCTATAAAATATATTACCTTTCAGTCCATGAAAGCAGAACTAGATATAAATATTTCATTTAATAATATGCAACAACTCATTCTCAAGTTTCAACTATGGCAATCAACGTTCACAGCAGTCAAATTGCATTGCAGATTTAGAAATAACATTCTAATAGACACATTCCTTTCTTTAGTCGAGCTTAGCCACATAGCTTAGTTTACATAAACAATAAAAATACAAAATAAAGTATAACTCTCAATAATGACAACAAAAATGCTCCAATGTTTGGCCCCTTAGCATTATAGATTGACAGTGTTTTAGCCATTTTGTAAGTGCAGACAACAATTCAGTAGTTTTTCAAAAGTAGCAAACACCATTCGAATAGCTGCAAAACAGTTCAGCAGGTTTCCATTGAGATGACAGGAAAGCAGACAGTGAGGGCAAGGGACAGACAGAGACCGACTAGGAATAGCATGTGTGTGTTCCAATAATACCGCAGTAGGTAAGTTATGCTTAGCGATGTCCGTATCATTTTGCACTCTAAGACATTTATCTTCCCCTCCCCCTCTCTCCCTTTCTCTCTCTGTATTCGTGTGTTCCCTCTCTCTCTAGAGTCTAGTTTCTCCCTCGCATATTTCTCCTCTTCCACATCGGACAAAATGCTGCCCAGTTGTCATGACAACCCTCTGGTTGGTTGGTCTGAAGCAGCTTAATTCCATCGACATTACAACAGCTCTCTGTTAACAGACGCTGAGTTGATGCTGTCTGGGAGAGCACAGAACGAGAGACATTCCTGATTACTGATTCATCTCATTAGACACAATTTGATCAGATAATTAACAACAGTGAAGTCATGTTTGAGTTCTATTCCGACCTAAGGGGTGATTGAAACCTTTGCTTTGTTTAGTCTGAGACACACACACACACACACACACACACACACACACACACACACACACACACACACACGCACACGCACATTTGTCCCCAGATATTCATATTCTTGTGAACAGTTCTGGTCCCCACAATGATGGTAAAACCAAAAACACACAAATATAGCTGTATCCAAAGAAACATCTGTTTTTATGCATTAAGTATGAGAGGAAACACATGCTCCCATTCTCACAGAGACAGAGGCAGAGAGAGAGAGAGAAAGAGAGAGAGAGAGCGACAGAGGCAGAGAGACCAGGATAGTCCAAGGATTTGTTTCTGTTCTGGAGTAGTCTAGGTTTTTTCACAGGTTTGCGATTTGGGGGCTTCTCGAGATTATTAGGGCATCCCTGTCAGTGCCTGGGGTAAATGAACACAGGAAATACTGTACAAGGTAACAGTCAGACAGTGTGTGATCATGAGGCACATATTAACACACACAAACACACGCCCATGGATCAATACAAGCATACTGACTAACTATTGGAAAGACAGACATACATACATTCAGAAAGACAGACAGACAGACAGACAGACAGACAGACAGACAGACAGACAGACAGACAGACAGACGCATACAGGCTGACAGGTGTACGTACCTGTGTCACAAGACATAGCCTTTCTGTTCCTCTGGGGTTTCACTGGGGCTTGAGGTCTCACTGCTTCCTCACCTGCACACCATATACCACCGTCAATCATACACTGTCATACACTGTAACGACAAAATGATATTGATTTAATTTGTTAATACCTTGACTGAAAGCCCTGTCAGCCAATCCCAGCACTGGCTTGTTGAATGCAGATGGTGCAAGATGTGGGATCGGCCTTTCATTGGCATACTCAATTGGAGAAGACACATAGGATGTCTTTGGCTGAAAATAAATGGGGCACAAAATCATTACAATTATCAATTAATATCTAAACATAACCACACATACACTCAGTGGGCAGTTTATTAAGTACACCCATCTAGTCTCCAGAATAGCCTGAATTCTTTGGTGCATGGAAATGTTTCTCAATTGGTATCAAAGGACCTAACGTGTGCCAGGAAAACATTCCCCAAACCATTACACCACCAGCACCAGCCTGTATCGTTGACACCAGACAGGACGGGGCCATGGACTCATGCTGCTTACTCCAAAACCTGACGCTTCCCTTAGCATGGTGCAACAGGAACCGGGATTTGATGGAGCAGTCAATGTATTTCCATTCCTCAATTGTCCAGTGTTGGTGTCCGCGTGTCCACTGGAGCCGCTCCTTCTTTTTTTTAGCTGATAGGAGTGGAACACGGTGTGGTCGTCTGCTGCAACAGCCCATCCGTGACAAGGACCGGTGAGTTCTGCGTTCCAAGATACCATTCTGCGAACCACCGTTGTACTGGGCCGTTTTTTGCCTGTTAGCTTGCACGATTCTTGCCATTCTCTTTCGACCTCTCATCAACAAGCTGTTTTCGCCCACTGGACTGCCGCTGACCGGACGTATTTTGTTTGTCGCACCATTCTCAGTAAATCCCAAAACACTGTCGTTCGGCCGTATGGTTCTGAGTTACCGGAACCGGCGTGCCTGGCACTGATGATCATACCACACTCAATGTTGCTTAGGTAACTCATTTAGCCCATTCTAACGTTCAATCGAACAGTAACTGAAGTCCTTGACGCCTGTCTGCCTGCTTTATATAGCAAGCCACAGTCACGTGACTCACTGTCTGTAGGAGCAAACTATTTTCGTGAACTGGCCAGTATACTATTATATTCACATAAATATGACAACCAGAAGTATATGAAAAGACAGACCTTTTCAGGAATGGGAGGTGGCTGTCCCTCTGCATCTCTGCCTCGATCTCTCTCTTTCCTTTCCATTCTTCCACCATCCCTATCTCCGTCTGCTTCCTCCTCTGCACCTGAAGATAAAGATGGAGTAATAATATCATTAAAGCTGCAATATGTAACTTTCTGGGCGACCGGACTAAATTCACATAGAAATGTGAGTTATAGATCTGTCATTTTCACTGAAAGCAAGTCTAAGAAGCGGTAGATAGGTTTTATGTGCATTATTTCTATGCTTCACCTTCTTAGGTTGAATTTTGTGTCTTTTACTTTCGGTTTTGTACACCAGCTTCAAACAGCTGAAAATATATTTTATAGCGGTTTAGATGGTACAATAATTCTCTACACTGAATCATCTTACCAAACCGTACACTTTGTTTGTTTTGTCACATAAACTGAAATTATGCGAACTATTCCAATTTTAGCAACCAGGAAATGGCGGAGCGATTTCTGCATATTGCACCTTTAAATCAACACAACAATGTGTAAGAGACAGGTGCAGTACCAGAGCTCTCCTGTAGATGTCTCTGTCTCAGTTTGGACTGGATGGGTTTGCTGCTTTGGGGAGGAGGGTCTGGTTTAGATGCATTCATAGAAACCCGTCCAGGGGGAACCCCTCCTCCACCCCTCCACCCTTCCACCTGTCCTACAGCAGTGTCTGAGTGCAGATGTCTGTCCGTCTGTGTGTCAGAGTACTTCTGTCTGTCCACGGTTGCCTCCATGTTTTTCTGGGAGTCAGTCTCACTTTTAGGTGATGGAGTCCTGTCTGATGGGTAAGGGGGCAGAGGCCTCTGAGCCAGATGTTGTCCCTGGGCTTGTCTGTCAGACTGTCTGCCTGACTGCCTGCTCTCTATCCACTGTCTGTCTATCTGTATGTCTGTCAGTCGTCCCTCTGCCCACTTTCTGTCTGTCTGTTGTCTGCTCACCGTCCACTGTCTATCTCGATCAAACTGTCTGTCGATCTGTCTCTGCGTGTGTCTGTCAACTGTCCACTGTCTTTCCATGAGTTTATCTGCATGCCTGCTCTCTGTCCAATATCTGTCCATCTGTCTCTCTGCTGTTCTTCCCTCTGTCCATGTTTTGTCTGACAGTTTGTCCTCGGTCCAGTGCCGGTCAGAGTGTCTGTCAGCCGGTCTTATTAATGTCCTCTCTCTGTCTGTGTGAAGCCCCTCTGTCCACTGTCTGTCCACCTGTCTGTCCTCTGACCAATGTCTGTCAGTATCTGCAGGTTGCTCGTGCGCTGTCTCTAGCTTTGATGGCTGTAAATAACACAGAGGAAAAGATGAGAAGAGATATTATAACCATGAACTCATCAACCGGTATGAATATTTTCTACCACAAGTGATACAGCATAGACTGTACCTGGCTGGGTGAGTAGAAGGGGTGTCTGCTGCCCGGCATGCCAGGCTGTGGTGGTATGCTCTGCAGTGGCTGCAGGCTCAGGCCTACTGGCTCCTCCCCCCTCTGGTCCTCCACCTTCCCATCAGCCCCCTCACCAGGAGAGCAGGCCCTGGCAGCAGAACGAGGGGGCTGCAGCAGCGTGTAGACATTCTCAGTGGCTGTCCTGAGAGAGAGAAGAGCAAAGGGGACAGTCAGAGAAAAAATGAGAGTCAACCAAGAATTTGCTGAGTGCCCCCTGGATAGTATTTGATTTGGTGTGGATAACAAATGGGGCCTGTTTAGGCTTTCTAACCCAGCAGGCTAAGCTATAATAATGTTTTAATATTGGGATAGAATATATTAGACTTGCATAATTTTTAACATATTTATTCATTAGACTGCATCATCATTGCCATCATTCTGTTGCATCTCATAATCTGAGTGGGAGAAGGGCAACAGCTGTCATCTACATCTGTTTTACACACACTGGTTTTAAGTTCCTCGGCATACACATCACAGACAAACTGAATTGGTCCACTCACACAGACAGCATCGTGAAGAAGGCGCAGCAGCGCCTCTTCAAACTCAGGAGGCTGAAGAAATTTGGCTTGTCACCAAGAGCACTCACAAACCTCTACAGATGCACAATCGAGAGCATCCTGGCGGGCTGTATCACCGTCTTGTACGGCAACTGCTCCGCCCACAACCGTAAGGCTCTCCAGAGGGTAGTGAGGTTTGCACAACGCATCACCGGGGGCAAACTACCTGCCCTCCAGGACACCTACACCACCCGATGTTACAGGAAGGCCATAAAGATCATCAAGGACAACAACCACCCGAGCCACTGCCTGTTCACCCCGCTATCATCCAGAAGGCGAGGTCAGTACAGGTGCATCAAAGCTGGGACCGAGAGACTGAAAAACAGCTTCTATCTCAAGGCCATTAGACTGTTAAACAGCCACCACTAACATTGAGTGGCTGCTGCCAACACACTGACTCAACTCCAGCCACTTTAATAATGGGAATTGATGGGAAATGATGTAAAATATATCACTAGCCACTTTAAACAATGCTACCTAATATAATGTTTACATACCCTACATTATTCATCTCATATGTATACATATATACTGTACTCTATATCATCTACTGCATCCTTATGTAATACATGTATCACTAGCCACTTTAACTATGCCACTTTGTTTACATACTCATCTCATATGTATATACTGTACTCGATACCATCTACTGTATCTTGCCTATGCTGCTCTGTACCATCACTCATTCATATATCTTTATGTACATATTCTTTATCCCCTTACACTGTGTATAAGACAGTCGTTTTTTGGAATTGTTAGTTAGATTACTTGTTGGTTATTACTGCATTGTCAGAACTAGAAGCACAAGCATTTCGCTACACTCGCATTAACATCTGCTAACCATGTGTATGTGACAAATAAAATTGGATTTGATTTGATTTACATCTGTTTTACACACACTAGTGTCATCTACATCTGTTTTATACACACTGGTGTCATCTACATCTGTTTTACACACACTAGTGTCATCTACATCTGTTTTACACACACTGGTGTCATCTACATCTGTTTTATACACACTGGTGTCATCTACATCTGTTTTATACACACTGGTGTCATCTACATCTGTTTTACACACACTAGTGTCATCTACATCTGTTTTACACACACTGGTGTCATCTACATCTGTTTTATACACACTGGTGTCATCTACATCTGTTTTATACACACTGGTGTCATCTACATCTGTTTTACACACACTGGTGTCATCTACATCTGTTTTACACACACTGGTGTCATCTACATCTGTTTTACACACACTGGTGTCATCTACATCTGCAGTGCTCTCCGGCAGCATGACCATTCCTCATGTCAATACAGAACTGCTTCCCAGCACTGATTTAGACTAATAGCACACAGGGTACCCAGAGCATGCACGTAATGCTCATCATACTAACAGAGGGACAGAGAGAGAATGAAAGGTAGAGGGAGAAGGAGAGAGTGAATGAGAGTGATACATATTCATAAAGAGGTAAGGGGTAAACATGTGTATTAAGTGAAAGTGAGGATCTACATGGGACACTGATATAAATCATGCTGTGTAGATTGCACGGCTTTATATATCATACTACCTGTGTGTGTGTGTGTGTGTGTGTGTGTGTGTGTGTGTGTGTGTGTGTGTGTGTGTATGTGTGATACTGAGGATTCACCAACCCTGTGGGTGCCGTGGCAACAGTGTGACACTCCTCCCCACACCCATCTCCGCCAGACTCTGGCCCCTGATTGGAGAGAGTTGAGTTGCGGTTCCTACGGAAACCAAAGATGGCCAGCATATTGCGTCTTTTCTTTCGCCTGAGAGAGTGGGCTTTATGGAGAGAGGACAACTGACTGACATAGGGGAAATGAGATGGAAAGGTTCGAGAGAGATGAGCAAAAACAGGAAGAAGATAAAGGGTGAAGTCAAAAGGCAGATATAAAGAGAGACCAACTGACCATAGCTATACAGGAAAGATATGTACAAAACATTAGGAACACTCAAACCAGTGTGCCTGGCACCAACTACCATACGCCGTTCAAATGCACTTTTGTTTATTCAAATTTGAAATAGAACCTATATTTAACTAGGCAAGTCAGTTAAGAACAAAGTTCTTATTTACAATGACGGCCTACCAAAATGCCTGGGACGGGGCCTGGGATTAAAAATATACTGTATATTTTTTATAAAAACAGGACAAAACACACATCACGACAAGAGAGACACCACAACACTACATAAAGAGATACCTAAGACAACAACATAGCATGGCAGCAACACATGACATCACAGCATAGTAGCAACACAACATGGCTGCAGCACAACATGGTAGCAGCACAAAACATGGTACAAACATTATAAGGCAAAGACAACAGCACAAAGGGCAAGAAGGTAGAGACAACAATACATTACGCGAAGCAACCAAAACTGTCAGTAAGAGTGTCTATGATTGAGTCTTTGAATGAAGAGATGGAGATAAAATTGTCCAGTTTGTGTGTTTTTTGCAGCACATTCCAGCTGCAGCGAACTGAAAAGACAAGCGACCCAGGGATGTGTGTGCTTTGGGGACCTTTAACAGGATGTGACTGGCAGAATGGGTGTTGTATGTGGAGGATGCGGGCTGCAGTAGATATCTCAGATAGGGGGGAGTGAGGCCTAAGAGGGTTTTATAAATAAGCATCAACCAGTGGGTCTTGCGACAGGTATACAGAGATGACCAGTTTACAGAGGAATAAAGAGTGCAGTGATGTGTCCTATAAGGAACATTGGTGGAAAAGAACATCCTGTCGCTTGAGAGCACCCTTACCTGCCGATCTATAAATTACGTCTCCATAATAAATAGGAGCGATTATGATAGAGGAAACCAAGTCTAGATTTAACCTTAGCCTGCAGCTTTCATATGTGCTGAGAGAAGGACAGTGTACCGTCTAGCCATACTCCCAAGTACTCGTATGAGGTGACTACCTCAAGCTCTAAACCCTCAGAGGTAGTAATCACATCGGTGGGGAGACGGGCATTCTTCTTACCAAACCAGATAACATTTGTTTTGGGGGTGTTCAGAACAATCTTAAGGGCAGAGAAAGCTTGTTGGACACTAAGAAAGCTTTGTTGTAGAGCGTTTAACACAAAACGCCAGCTGAGGATAATACTGTATCATCTGCTTATAAATGGATGAGAGAGCTTCCTACTGCCTGAGCTATGTTGTTGATGTATATTGAGAAGAGTGTGGGGACTAGGATCGAGCCTTGGGGTACTCCCTTGGTGACAGGCAGTGGCTGAGACAGCAGATTTTCTGACTTTATACACTGCACTCTTTGAGAGAGGTAGTTAGCAAATCAGGCCAAAGACCCCTCAGAGACACCAATACTCCTTAGCTGGCCGACAAGAATGGAATGATCTACCATATCAAAAGCTTTGGCCAACTCAATAAAAATAGCAGCACAATATTGCTTAGAATCAAGGGCAATGGTAACATCATTTAGGACCTTTAAGGTTGCAGTGACACATTCATAAACTGAGTGGAAACCAGAATGCATACCAGAGAGAATACTACAGACATCAAGAAAGCCAGCCAGTTGATTATTGGCATTTTTTTCCAACACTTTTGATAAACAGGGCAAAATAGAAATTGGCCTATAACAGTTAAGATCAGCTTGATCTCCCCCTTTAAATAAAGGACGCAACGTGGCTGCCTTCCAAGCAATAGGAACCTCCCCAGAGAGGAGAGACAAGTCAAAAAGGTCAGAGATAGGCTTGGTGATGATAGGGGCAGCAACCTTAAAGAAGAGAGGGTCTAAACCATCTGACCCAGATGTTTTTTTGGGGTCAAGTTTATGGAGCTCCTTTAGCACCTCGGACTCAGTGACTGCCTGCAGGGAGAAACTTTGTAGCGGGCATGGGAAAAGAGGGAGGAGCATCGGGGCTAGTTGCATTAGAAGTCGTGGGAGATGAGGAAATGTTGGACGGGCAAGGAGGCATGGCTGAGTCAAATAGGAATCCTGACTTAATGAAGTGGTGATTAAAGAGCTCAGCAATGTGCTCCTTGTCAGTGACAATTACATCATCAACATTAAGGGACATGGACAGCTGTGAGGAGGAGGATTAATTCTCCAGGCCTTGAACCATTTTCCAGAGCTTCTTGGGGTTAGACCCACAGAGAGATAACTGCTCCTTAAAGTAATTAACTTTGGCCTTCCGGATAGCCTGAGTGCACTTATTTCTCATTTGCCTAAACGAGAGCCAGTCAGCCTGAATATGCGCGTGCCTTTCGCAAATGGAATTCTTGAGGTGGAGTAACTCTGCCAAATCATGGTCGAACCAGGGGCTGAACCTCTTTAAAATTCTCATTTTCTTTATGGAGGCGTGTTTGTTAACAATACCACTGGAAATATAAAAAAAGAAGGTCCAAGCGTCTTCGACAGAGGGGATCACGCTGATTCTATACCAATTTACAGAGGCCAGTTCATGAAGGAAGGCTTGCTCAATAAAGTTTATGAAAAATCAGGACAGGCAGTTTAACTGAGCAGCCATTACGAACGCAGGCTGTAAAACAGTGATCAGAGATAGGCATCAGTCTGGTGTTTTCTGTAATGACTTATCAGGATTATTTGTGAGGATAACATCAAGGAGAGTAGCATTTTCTGGGTGTTTGGAGTCATACCTTGTGGGATTGGTAATAATCTGAGAAAGATTTAGGGAGTCCCATTGCTTTAGGACTCAGTAATGACCAAAACGTCTGGATTGGAGCTGTGAACCCACACTTTCAACTGATCCATTTTAGGTAATAAGCTTCTAGTATTAATGTGCAGAAAACCCAGGATTTTCCGAGAGCAGAAATCAGTGAAGCAGATATCAGAGCACAAGTCAGAATTGGGGTTAGCAACAGTAGATGGGCCAGGGTGTACATGCACATTTCCAGATATCATCAACAGTAATAATATCAGGGCACGGCACAATATTTTGTCTTACCCATTCACCCTCTGAATGGCACAGATACACAATCCATGTCTCAATTGTCTCAAGGCGTAAAAATCCTTCTTTAACCTGTCTCCTCGCCTTTCATCTACTCTGATTGAAGTGGATTTAACAAGTAACATCAATAAGGGATCATAGCTTTCATCTGGATTCACCTGGTCAGTCTGTCATGGAAAGAGCAGGTGTTCCTAATGTTTTGTACACTCAGTATATGTCTATATCATAAGCCTGTTCAGTTTGTCCCTAGTCAGCACCTGTACTTTCACTTATTCACCCTGTCATCAGTCCCTGTATGTTGCTCTGGGCAGCTGCCTCACTGAAACACTTCCTGGCAGTGAGAGACGTTGCAAGGATACAATTCATGGCACACAACACTTCATCCAGAGTACATTCATTTAGAAATATGCTTAACAGTAAATGTAATAATACTAAAAGCATCTACTTAACCAGATGATCTGCTGTGTGGATATACTCTAGCATGGACCAGCATTACTCTGCCGGCATGTGACAAGAGGAGAGGGTACTCTCTAAAGCTATTAGTAAAGGCAGAGCCACCTAAAATCCTGATCCTGAACGTAGTCTATGGACTAATGGAAAGTAGGCCTATGCTAAATGACTTGAGTTGTACTTACTTTGGAGGTGATTCATGCATTTTAGATCATGCTTATAGTGTGCCATTCACTCCTATTTGTTTTTGAGAGAGAGAGAGAGAGAGAGAGAGAGAGAGAGAGAGAGAGAGATCTACCTATCAGGGAGAACTCTCTTGGAGTAGAAATCTGGGAGTCCATCATCAAGAGGAGTGACAGCTCCATTTTCAGTGCAATGCTGGGGACGAGGAGAGAGATATTTCAGAATTACGATACTATTCTTAAACATCCATTTATATTCCAGAAATAAAGACTGATGTCCCACACTGTTTGTAAGTGCTTATTGGAGGGGCTGACAATGTATTTTTTTATGTTCTGTTGGTAATAATACAAATGGTTTATACTAGCTTCAGAGAGATGACTTAACTCAATTGGAGTAATTCACTTAGTATAGATTACCCTGGACCCAATCCAATTCATTCTGAAAAACAGAGCAGCACGCTGCCACTGCCGGGAGGCCCTAACATTTGGGAATATGGGGTGAGAATTATGCATGAACCATAAATTAAGTCAAAGTTGTATTATCATTACTTTAATCACATGAATAATGGTTCTTTTGGAATAGAAAATGTGCTTGGGCACACATGCAAAATGTATAAATAATGGCTATACTAAATGCTTGTTAAATAAACCAGATGTATCAATATTAACATCAGGTCTATTTAACAAGCAATTAATATAGCCATTAGTTATACATTTTGCTTGTATCAAAAGGGAATATTGTCTTTGTAGTGGTCATTAGCTATGCAAATAACATCTGTATTCTGTTTTATTAATATGCAAGTATCTCGATGTAACTCCATGAGTTTTTAAGTTCACTTACATTGACTATGTGTTGCCATATCAGTGTCTCCTTAAATGTATAATTTATTAGCTAATATATCTACTTCTTTATGCTTCTGCACTCAGATGAGAAATCTACTACAGCAGGGGCCTCTCGGTGTATACAATATTCATAAGTGAATATATACAGTGGGGAGAACAAGTATTTGATACACTGCCGATTTTGCAGGTTTTCCTACTTACAAAGCATGTAGAGGTCTGTCATTTTTATCATAGATAGATACACTTCAACTGTGAGAGAAGGAATCTAAAACAAAAATCCAGAAAATCACATTGTAGGATTTTTAAGTAATTAATTTGCATTTTATTGCATGACATAAGTATTTGATACATTACAAAAGCAGAACATAATATTTGGTACAGAAATCTTTGTTTGCAATTACAGAGATCATACGTTTCCTGTAGTTCTTGACCAGATTTGCACACACTGCAGCAGGGATTTTGGCCCACTCCTCCATACAGACCTTCTCCAGATCCTCCAGGTTTCGGGGCTGTCGCTGGGCAATACGGACTTTCAGCTCCCTACAAAGTTTTTCTATTGGGTTCAGGTCTGGAGACTGGCTAGGCCACTCCAGGACCTTGAGATGCTTCTTACGGAGCCACTCCTTAGTTGCCCTGGATGTGTGTTTCGGGTTGTTGTCATGCTGGAAGACCCAGCCACGACCCATCTTCAATGCTTTTACTGAGGGAAGGAGGTTGTTGGCCAAGATCTCGCGATACATGGCCCCATCCATCCTCCCCTCAATACGGTGCAGTCGTCCTGTCCCCTTTGCAGAAAAGCATCCCCAAAGAATGATGTTTCCACCTCCATGCTTCACGATTGGGATGGTGTTCTTGGGGTTGTACTCATCTTTCTTCTTCCTCCAAACACGGCGAGTGGAGTTGAACTAGGGAGAACTTCTTCCATTTTCTAATAATTGCGCCAACAGTTGTTGCCTTCTCACCAAGCTGCTTACCTATTGTCCTGTAGCCCATCATCGCCTTGTGCAGGTCTACAATTTTATCCCTGATGTCCTTACACAGCTCTCTGATCTTGGCCATTGTGGAGAGGTTGGAGTCTGTTTGATTGAGTGTGTGGACAGGTGTCTTTTATACAGGTTATGAGTTCAAAGAGGTGCAGTTAATACAGGTAATGCGCGGAGAACAGTAGGGCTTCTTAAAGAAAAACTAACAGGTCTGTGAGAGACGGAATTCTTACTGGTAGGTGGTGATCAAATACTTATGTCATGCAATAAAATGCTAATTAATTACTTAAAAATCATACAATGTGATTTTCTGGATTTTTGTTTTAGATTCCGTCTCTCACAGTTGAAGTGTACCTATGATAAAAATTACAGACCTCTACATGCTTCGTAAGTAGGAAAACCTGCTAAATCAGCAGTGTATCAAATACTTGTTCTCCCCACTGTAAGTGAATATAGATCCTGTATTTCCATATTCATAGTTAAGTATCACACACAGTCAGCAGTTCAGTAGTATACAGTACCATTCAAAAGTTTGGGGTCACTTAGAAATGTCCTTGTTTTTAAAAATAAAAGCACATTTTTTGACCATTAAAATAACATCAAATTGATCAGAAATACAGTGTAGACATTGTTAATGCTGTAAATGACTATTGTAGCTGGAAACAGCTGACTTTTTATGCAATATCTACATAGGTGTTGTCGTGTCTTTGGCTATGTCACATTAAGTGATATGACATGCTATTCTATAAAATCCTTTCTCTGAGATTAATATTACCTGATTGGGCTAATCGTGTAAATGTAATTAACTACAAAGTCGGGGCACCACAAAATAATATTTATAGAGCTTTTATCTTCTGAATAAACTCTTAAAGACCTAGTAATATTTTACATCAATAGCAGTCAATATTAATCGTCACCTTATTTCAGTCTCATCTGAAAGTTGTAAATGATTGGTTATCTTCACGAACCCTGGCTAACAAGTTGAATCAGCAATACAAAATTGGGTTTAATTATTTATTTACTACATACCTAACTAATCACACAGAATTACATATGCACAGAATGAATCATACCTTGATTACAAATTACGTCATAAAGGAAAATGTCCCTAGAGGGCGGAACAGATATGATAGCTGGTTACACAAAGAAAAGGGGCTGGGTTTGAGTGAAAGAGCTGCGCTTCGGCAGGTTGGTCGTAGATGGAAGGCCACGTTGCCCAACCGAGTCCTTTGTCCTTTGAAGAATGTCTCTGGTGGTAAATTGTATACGTTGTAGTAACATCGTTGTGTGGTAGACGGGATACTCTGTCTGTTCTTTCCTAGCCCACGTTTGCAGCTGCTGTTGCTAACTCATCGGCTAGGAGGTATCACTTCTGTAGTGAATAAGAGTTCATAGTTCATACCATTCGCAACCAAAGCTCACGCTGAGGTTGGCTTAGTTCTGTAGTTGACATGTTAGTCCTTTTAACGTATGGACCGTCATCCTCACATCCTCGGAACAGGAGGTTACATTTTTGTCAAGGCTTTATGTAGTGGAGCGAGAAGGGTGTGTTTGAAAAGTTTTATAACCCATCTCTCTTCACAGGGGCGGGCCACTGATTGAGCAGAGCCCTAACCTTATGAAGACCCAAATCTCTCATTTGGAAGCTAAAATTACATTTAATCTCTTCACCAATAATTTTATATTCCATCATGTAAATTGAACAACAATTCCATGTGAATCCGATAACTACAATGTGCAGACTTTCCACTGTAGAGTTTATGTCATCCTATCATTGATGAGAATGTCTCAGATGACAACCGAACTGACATCATATTCATTAAGTACCACCGCATATGTTCAATTGGTCGGATTACCAGAATATAGTTAATTTCCCCCACATTCTGATGTTCCCAGAATCTCTATGTTAACCAAGGGATTTTCAAATGTCACATTAGTAGGGTAGAGAGAGGAAAAAGGGGGGAAGAGTTATTTATGACTGTCATAAACCTACCCCCAGGCCAACGTCATGACAGTGTACAGAGGCCCATTATCAGCAACCATCACTCCTGTGTTCCAATGGCACATTGTGTTAGCTAATCCAAGTTTATCATTTTAAAAGGCTAATTGATCATTAGAAAACCCTTTTGCAATTATGTTAGCACAGCTGAAAACTGTTGTTCTGATTAAAGAAGCAAAAAACTGGCCTTCTTTAGACTAGTTGAGTATCTGGAGCATCAGCATTTGAGGGTTCGAATACAGGCTCAAAATGGACAGAAACAAAGAACTTTATTCTGAAACTCATCAGTCTATTCTTGTTCTTGTTCTTGTTCCATGTGAGAAATTACCAAGAAACTGAAGATCTCATACAACGCTGTGTCCTACTCCCTTCACAGAACAACGCAAACTAGCTCTAACCAGAATAGAAAGAGAAGTGGGAGGCCCCAGTGCATAACTGAGAAAAAGGACAAGTACATTAGAGTGTCTAGTTTGACGCCTCACAAGTCCTCAACTGGCAGCTTCATTAAATAGTACCCGCAAAACACCAGTCTCAACATCAACAGTGAAGAAAAAGAAAAAAGCCATATCTCAGAAAAAGCAATATTTCAGACTGGCCAATAAAAAGAGAAGCTAAAGATGGGCAAAAGAACACAGACACTGGACAGAGGAACTCTGCCTAGAAGGCCAGCATCCCGGACACTCTAATGTACTTCTCCTCTTGCTCAGTTGTGCACCAGTGCCTCCCACTCCTCTTTCTATTTTGGTTAGAGACAGTTTGCTCTGTTCTGTGAAGGGAGTAGTACACAGCTTTGTAAGAGATCTTCAGTTTCTTGGCAATTTCTCACATGGAATAGCCTTCATTTCTCAGAACAAGAATAGACTGATGAGTTCCAGAAGAAAGCAATTTTTTTCTGGCCATTTTGAGCCTGTAATCAAAGCCACAAATACTGATGCTCCAGATTTTATTTATTTAACCATTATTTTACCAGGTAAGTTGACTGAGAACACATTCTCATTTGCAGTAACAACCTGGGGAATAGTTACAGGGGAGAGGAAGGGGATGAAAGCCAATTGTAAACTGGGGATTATTAGATGACCGTGATGGTTTGAGGGGCAGATTGGGAATTTAGCCAGGATACCAGGGTTAACACCCCCACTCTTACGAAAAGTGCAATGGGATCTTTAATGACCTCAGAGAGTAAGGACACCCATTTAACATCCCATCCGAAAGACAACACCCTACACAGGGCAGTGTCCCCAATCACTGCCTTGGGGAATTCGTTTTTTTTTTTTAGACCAGTGGAAAGAGTGCCTCCTACTGGCCCTCCAACACCACTTCCAGCAGCATCTGGTCTCCCATCCAGGAACTGACCAGGACCAACCCGGCTTAGCTTCAGAAGCAAGCCAGCAGTGGTAGGCAGTGTGGTATGCTGCTGGTAAATACTCAAATACTCAACTAGTCTAAAGAAGGCCAGTTTTATTGTTTCTTTAATCAGCTTACAGTCTCAAAATGGCCAGAAACAAAGAACTTTCTTCTGAAACTCAGTCATCAGTCTATTCTTGTTCTGATAAATTAAGGCTATTCCATGCGAGAAATTGCCAAGAAACTGAAGATCTCTTACAAAGCTGTGTACTACTCCCTTCACAGAAGGGAGTAGTACTGTCTCTAACTAGAATGGAAAGAGGAGTGGGATGCCCCGGTGCACACATTAGAGTGTCCGCGATGCTGGCCTTCTAGGCAGAGTTCCTCTGTCCAGTGTCTGTGTTCTTTTGCCCATCTTAAGCTTCTCTTTTTATTGGCCAGTCTGAGATAAGACTTTTTCTGAGATATGGCTTTTTTCTTTTTTTTCACTGTTGACGTTGAGACTGGTGTTTTGGGGGTACTATTTAATGAAGCTGCCAGATGAAGACAAGAATAGACTGACAAGTTTCAGAAGAAAGTTCTAGACATTTTGAGCCTGTAATCAAACCCACAAATGCTGATAAAGAAGGCCAGTTTTATTGCTTCTTCAATCAGAACAATAGTTTTCAGCTGTGCTAACATAATTGCAAAAGGGTTTTCTAATGAATGATCAATTAGCCTTTTAAAATTATAAACTTGGATTAGCTAACACAACGTGCCATTGGACCACAGGAGTGATGGTTTCTGATAATGGGCCTCTGTACGCCTATGTAGATATTCCATAAGATATTTTCTGTTTCCAGCTACAACAGTCATTTACAACATTAACAATGTCTACACTGTATTTATGATCAATTTCATGTTATTTTAATGGACCAAAAAAAAGGGCTTTTCTTTCAAAACCAAGGACATTTCTAAGTGACCCCAAACTTTTGAACGGTAGTGTATATTCCATACGGGGTGAGATCCTAATGTCAGCTTCCTCTTACTGTGTCAGAGGGGGCGTGTCCTGCTCGGTGTCTCCGTGGGGGCCTCGGCCTAACCCGCGTCACATGATGTAGAGGTGCACCCTGGGTAGGGAGTTCAGACAGCCCCTCACAGGATGCGGAGCGAGAGAGGGCTGAGAAAGAAGAGGACGTAGAGGGGGGCGGGGAGGAGCTGGAGTCATCACACAGGCCTGAAAGAGAGAGCGAAAAAAAGATGGAAAGATGACGAGATGAGAGCGAAACAGATGCATAAAAGGGAGAGAAATGGAGAAGGAAGCTGCGAGAGTGTAGAAGTTCCCTTAGCAGTCATGTGGTGCTTGAAATAAACACTGTTTAAAAACTACAACAATTGGCAACTGCACTCAAATATGTTGAGGCAGTAATGGGTTCAGGTTGGCATGCACACAAGCCATTAGTGGCTCACTCAGAGAGAGAGAAGGAAGGAGAATGAGGAAGAGGGAAAGAGTGAGAGAAAAACAGACACAGCAGGACACAGTCACTAATGGACCTATAAAAGAGAGAGAGCTGGGAGGAAGAGAGAGATAGAAGGATATAGAGAGATAGTGGGACGGAGATATACTCACTCAGTCTGGTTGAAACAGGTCGTATTCGCCTAGTTCTAGAGCTGTGCTTCTTAATGGCAATTGTGTCCTAGAGAGGGAAGAGAAAGATGTCAAAACACCAACACACATCCTAGACAGACAATGTCAACACACAATGCTTACTATGCTGGTGCCCAGCTCCTCGTCTGTGATGTCCATAGAGTCTCTGTGTCTGTGTGACCTCCGGCCTGTCCCTCCATCACATGTCCCCTCCCAACGCTTCACCTGGGACACCTGACGAGTCTGGGACAGGGAGCAGACGCTACACATTAATAAATGTATTATGAAGGTTGTTATACAGCAACGCTCATAAAGGTGTTATGACTGGTTTCATAAAGGTGCTATAAAGGTTGTTGTGAAGGATACTGCTAAAGTGTATACTGGTGTTATGAATGCCTTATTTGTGCCCATTCAAGTAAAGTGTTACTGGTTATGGTAGGCAAAAGGTGGCAGAATCGATATCCGGCCTATAGACAGACACACAGACAGACGGCAGCATGTCCATACCAGGGTCTTTTGAGTGGCGTAGAGCTCCTGCAAGATCTGATCCACAATGGAGTTGGTGAGATAGGAAACCACTGAGAGCTTCACCTCTCTGGGAGAGGGGGAGAAAGACAAAGAGAGGGAGAGGGAGCAGGAGAGGGAGGCAGGGCGGAGAGGAGGGGGAAGACAGTATGATGGAATTAGTTCACAGATACCCACACGGATTAAATTAAACAAATAAGACTGCATCGCTTATCTTCCTCCTTCAGCTCCCCCTCTTTTTCCTTCCTTCCTTCCATCCCTCCCTCCTTCCCTCCCTTTCTTACTCCAGCGCGCGATGGATGTCCTGAGCTGCTCGCTCCATCAGGGCCGTACGGATGGCTGAGCGAGGGATGGACACACGCTCAGAGACGGACGAGAGCGGAGGACTCAATCTCTCTGCTGCAGAGGAGGACAGCGGACACAGCTCACGACAGAGAGACACCATGGAGTCAACTATCACCTGTCAATCAACAAGCCAATTAAACAATCAATAAATCAATGAAATATTCAACCATTCCATAAAAATATGAAGAAGTAAATCAAAAGTTTATATAAATATGGGATGTATTGAGGATTGCACCTGTAGTTCCTTGTCAGCTGCCTTGGCCAGTTCTCCTGCCAGTGAGTCCAGTCTCTGTCTGACTGGCCCATCTACTGACAGCACATGAGCTAGCTCACAGAGGGAGGGGTACAGCTGAAACAGAGAGAGAGAAAAAAAAAGAGAGAAAGAGTGTGTGTGTGTGTGTGTGTGAGAGAGAGTCAAATTAATACACAAATAATGGGGTTGATGTGTGCCATTGGGATCAAAATGTCAAAATGATTTCAATGCAGTTCCACATGTATAAAAGTTAATATATGCAAATGTACCCATTAACTGCACCAATACAACAACATAGACAAAGGACTTTACATCTTTTAAGCAGGGTTCATACAGACATTGGCAAGTCAAATTCAATGTTATACAATTATATAATTTAAATAATTATACATATAAGGCCTAATATATATCCCCAACCCCTCCCCCTAAAAAGCATGCAAAAAGTGTCAAAAAGTAGGCCATTATTAACACTTTAAGAATAATGCATTTTTTTAGGCCTTGCCAATGCATTGATATTCAAATTATTATTATAGTACATTCTAAAATATGTGAGAATAATGTGGACATTGCCTGACTAAATCGATTATGGTGATTATTCTTTAGCCGACGCGGGCACACATAATAAAGGTATGAATAGCGGTAGCATTAATCTCACCATTTGAATGGTGAGCATCGCTGTTTTTCTAATGCGAATTTGACCAAATACCAGGTTCCTTTTTTAATCGAAGGATTTGTATGGAAAGCCAAGTTGAAGGCAACATTAGATCTTGTCGTCCTCAAATTAACCGCACATAGTTTTACTCGACAGAGGAGCGCAACCCCATTCAATTGAAGCAGCGGGAAACAAACGAAAGTGGTCACATCTCTCACAGAAATGTATTTTTAAAAAATCACGGATAATTATAAAGGTGCAGGAGAACTTACAAAATTGGCTACAATATTTACAATGACTTTTCAAGCACCAAAATTTAGAAAATGTCTGATTTTCAAGGGATGGCCTATTCCGGTAATTGAAGTACAACTGCAAGTAGGCTACCGCAAACCACTAGTATTTGTTTAAATTGCAGGTGTAACAATGGAAACCAAAATGTATTTGTCATGTTATTTCATTACCAGATCATATTGTGGATAATTCCATTATGTTATGTAATTTGTTGTCATTATATCCAGAATAATTCATAGGAATAGCGTTGGGTGTTGCGCAATAGTCCAATTGCGCACAGTAGACTCCGTGTCCAATCCGAGGCAGAAAAACATATGAAAACATGAACACATTAACTTGATGCTTTCTCTGTTAAATCTAAAAAAAAGACACTACTGTAAATCAAGCAGACAACAACAGGTGATCAATTTGCTAGGGATATTAGATCCAATGTGGATCCAGGCACACCAGCGAAAGGAATGAGACACCAACATTTTCTGGACCTGAACACCTTTTTTTCCCAGCACTTGGGCTGTTGTTGCATTGCATGTGCTATCACAACAGCTGTTTATCACTTGACTGTCATTCAGAAAATTCCTTCCTGGATCAGATGATGATGTGTGAAAATACCATGGCATATCTAATCAGCTGGACACCAAATGCACATCCAACAAGTATTAAGCATAATTATTGAAGAACCATTTTAATGACAGTATCGATTTAGGTTTTAAGTATCAAGGTAAGGTGACTCTGTTGGTTACAAGCATTTGATTTTGCAATTGCGTTTATTATTTTAGATTTGTGTGCCCATGAAAACTGGTTTCACCCCGTAACATAAGAAGACGCGAAATGTTAGGTAGTTACAGTGCATTTCTGAGATCTCTATACAAGAAAAAGCCAGAGGCAGTATTCTTATAGAGTTACATTTCTAATTGAACTGATTAATGCTTAATATATGACGACAACTTACACTGCCATAAAGGCAATGACAGAAAAGTCATGTTTCATGTCACACGATTGTGGGCAAATCCGTCAAGACACTAAACATGATTAACGGATAAACAGGTTTTAAATCAACTCGTGAATTGTATTGAATATAGCTATGACCCCACCTTATATCGTAATGTAATGACATGGCAAAATTTGCTAGATTATAATCAATGATGTATCAACAGCTGTAACAAGTTGTCCAGTGTGTGAAATCCTCACTGATACCCTAGTAGGAAGACCACATACACTTAAACACTAAACTACAATCGAGAGATTAGAGAAATGATTCACGTATGCACACACACTCACCGCGCGAGAGTTCCTGGCCTCCTTCAGCACTTGTTTAGCAGCTTGAATCTCCTCCATCTCCCCTACTCCACGCAGCACACACACCTGCTGCTGCACACGCACACACAGACGCTCCATCACCTGGGAAACAGAGAACAGAGAATGCATACATACTGTGTGTGATTGAGAGACAATGAGTTGAGCCATCATCAGAGCAATATTATTGAGAGACAATGAGTTGAGCCCTAGTTAGAGCAATAAGCCATCATTAGAGAAATATTATTGAGAGACAATGAGTTGAGCCCTCCTTAGAGCAATAAGCCATCATTAGAGCAATATTATTGAGAGACAATGAGTTGAGCTCTCCTTAGAGCAATACGCCATCATTAGAGCAATATTATTGAGAGACAATGAGTTGAGCCCTCCTTAGAGCAATACGCCATCATTAGAGAAATATTATTGAGAGACAATGAGTTGAGCCCTCCTTAGAGCAATAAGCCATCATTAGAGCAATATTATTGAGAGACAATGAGTTGAGCCCTCCTTAGAGCAATACGCCATCATTAGAGCAATATTATTGAGAGACAATGAGTTGAGCCCTCCTTAGAGCAATACGCCATCATTAGAGCAATATTATTGAGAGACAATGAGTTGAGCCCTCCTTAGAGCAATACGCCATCATTAGAGCAATATTATTGCTCTAACATGGCTTAACTCATTGTCTCTCAATTACACACATAAAACTAACACACATATACAGTGCATTCGGAAAGTATTCAGACCCCTTGACTTTTTCCACATTTTGCAATGTTACAGCCTTACTCTAAAATGTATTAAATAGTTTTTCCCCCTCATCAATCTACAAACAATATCCCATAATAACAAAGTAAAAACAGGTGTTTTAGAAATGTTTGCAAATGTATTAAAAAGAAAAAACTGAAATATCACATTTACATAAGATTTCAGACCCTCAGTACTTTGTTGAATCACCTTTGGTAGCGATTACAACTTCAAGTCTTCTTGGGTATGACACTACAAGCTTGGCACACCTGTTTTTGGGGAGTTTCTCCCTCTCTTCTCTGCAGCAGCTCCTCTCAAGCTCTGTTAGGTTGGACGGGGAGCGTCGCTGCACAGCTATTTTCATGTCTCTCCAGAGATATTAGATCGGGTTCAAGTCCAGGCTCCAGCTGGGCCACTCAAGGACATTCAGAGACTTGTCCCGAAGCCACTCATGCGTTGTCTTGGCTGTGTGCTTAGGGTCGTTGTCCTGTTGGAAGGTGAACCTTCGCCCCAGTCTGAGGTCCTGAGCACTCTGGAGCAGGTTTTTATAAAGGATCTCTCTGTACTTTGCTCGGTTCATCTTTCCCTCGATCCTGACTAGTCTCCCAGTCCCTGCCACTGAAAAACATCCCCACAGCATGATGCTGCCACCACCATGCTTCAAAGTACAGATGGTGCCAGGTTTCCTCCAAACGCTTGGCATTCAGGCCAAAGAGTTCAATCTTGGTTTCATCAGACCGGAGAATCTTGTTTGTCATTTTCTGAATTCTTTAGCGGCCTTTTGGCAAACTCCAAGTGGGCTGTCATGTGCGTTGGGTGTTGCGCAATAGAGTCTTGCCTTTTAATCATTATATGTGTTATTGTTTTTACCATCGAGGACCACTTTGGAAACAAGCGTTTTAATTAATACTTTCAAGTGATATCCTCTGGATCCACATCGTACAATTTGTTGTATTTGTCTGTTACCCAAAATAAATTCAATTCAATGCTGCATAATTTTTTGGGTACCCTTCCCCAGATCTGTGCCTTGACACATTCCTGTCTCGGGGCTCTACGGACAATTCCTTCAACCTCATGGCTTGGTTTTTGCTCGGTTTTTGCCTTTCCAAATCATGTCCAATCAATTGAATTTACCACAGGTGGATTCCAATCACGTTATAGAAACACCTTAAGAATTATCAATGGAAACAGAATGGACCTGAGTTCAATTTCGAGTCTCATAGCAAAGGGTCTGAAAACTTAGGTAAATAAGGTATTTCTGTTTTTTAGAAATGTATAGGAAAATGTTTTTGCTTTGTCATTATGGAGTGTTGTGTGTAGATTGGCTGTAACGTAACAAAATGTTGAAAAAGTCAAGAGCTCTGAATACTTTCAGAATAGACTGTACATTAGCTACCTGTTCAGCAGTGCTGGTGACCAGGCCCTGGTGCAGCCGTAGAGCCTGTCTCTGAGAGAAGCGCTGAGTCTGGTTGTTCCTCAGCAGAGCACGCTGGATCTGATGGCCACAGATAAAAACCTTTCACTCACACAGGCAATACTACTGTGTGAAAATGTCAATGAAGCAGAGTCAATTGAAATGGAAAGGGCAGGGAGAGAGAGAGAATGATGGTGCCAGTACAGAAAGGAAGCATTGGAGGAAAGGAGAGGAAATGGAGAGGCAGAAGAAGGGAGAGGATGGTTAACAGAGGGTTGGAGGGAGGATTTAGATGGGAGCATAAGGAGCCCACCTTGGTCAGTGCCTGCTCTGTCCTCTCGGGGGCGCTACGGTACGCCTGGCTGATGTCACTGAGGGGGAGGGGCATGTACTGCAAGGTGAAGTTACTGGGAGAGAACACATCGGAGGTGAGAGAAAGACAAGAGGTTTGAGTTAGGAAGGAGACAGAGAAAGGAAGGAGATGGAGAGGAAGGAGACAGCGAAATAAAGGAGATAGAGAAAGATAGCTATAGAAAATTGCATTACAGACCCAAGGGTAAGGGTTAATAATCCCTGTGAACAGAATCCCTTCCAAAATACCCCCTTAATACCCCCAATCTATAGCCTAAACACATCCCTAGGCCATTTGAGATCGCAAGTTTCAATGTGTACAGTAAGCTAGGTCTGGTTCACATGTATCTGAGTTGATATATTAGCCAGCAAATTCTGAAAATTCTTTCTGAACAACAGGACATCAAAATTAGACATAGCTTCAGGCATCCCCATGTCTCTTGGAAGCTATTTAGATCAACTCTCTCGCTTCCTGTATTTTGAGCGTACAAATTCATCAAAGGGGTCTGTAAAATAAGCTATAGCGAGCTATAACGGATTTAGAAGACTGAGTGTGTGTATGTGTGCGAGCATGCATGTGTGTGTTTGACGAACAAATCGTCTCACTGTTCAAGGGCTCGAGCCACATCCAGGAATCCTGTAGCTGAGGTGTTGTTACGATCCCACGTCACACTCCTTTCAGGACAAGGGAGAAGAAGTGTTAAAAACAACCATCACCATACCTGACAATACCCTCTATCTCTCTCCTTCCCGCTCTCTGTCTCTTGCCTGAGTGTGGTGTTGATCTGTAGGGCTTTGCTCAGCATCTTGGCTCCAATGTCCTCCAGGCTGTTCCCACTCAGGTCGACCTTACGTAGGCAGGTGTTACTACCCAGAGCATTTACTAGCACTGTACCGCGAGAACGCAGCCGCGAGTCAGCCAGGGAGAGGGACTGGAGGGCCTGAGGAGGGACAGGGAAGAGGGAGAGAGAAAGGGTGTGGCGTGAGGGAGACGGGAGAGGGCAAGGCAGTGGGGGTGAGATGGTTGGGTGAGAGGTAAGGGTGGAGACCAGGTGAAAGGTAAGGCAGAAGAAGAGGGTCGGACAGGACAGAGGACAGAGAAGGAGATGACAGCGGAGAGAGATGGTAAAACGCTGCTATGAACAGTTGGGAGCAGTACTGAGGAGAAATGTAGGAACTCAGCATTTGTAATAAACAGAGCGATGTGTCATAGCTTTGTACACAAAGTGAATCATTCAGAAGGCACAATATGTTACATTCCACAGTAACAGAGCCATGGAGTGATATACATTAAGGAAAACACCATTTTGTAGAAGATAAAGAGTTTGAGAGAGTACCATGTCAAATACAGTATGTGTGTGTGGTGAATGTCAGTATTTGACCATGAGTTTTTACTGAGTAAATGAATGTCTATAATGTTTGTGCGCTTGTGTAAAAACTCTGCAGTACAATCAGTGAATATAAAATGGAATATTATATTGTGTAATGTGTGAATGTTGACGCATTCTCACTCACACATTCCTCCTCCTGTATGAGTTGGACCAGCTTCTGTAGGATTTCCTCCAGCACCCTGTAGATAGAGCCATGGGGAGAGAGGCAGTTCAGGCTACACTCAGCAGGAGCTCTGGCACTAGTCATTTCCTGCCGCTATCGTAATCATCCCAGTCTGCCTGAGGAAAATCAAGCTGTGAAGCAAACTGACACACACACACACACACACACACACACACACACACACACACACACACACACACACACACACACACACACACACACACACACACACACACACACACACTGTGCCTTTGTAGTGCTTTACCTGCTGCTCTTGATGTTGAAGTTCTTGCCCAGATACAGGTGCTTTAGGGAGGTGTGTCTGGAGAGAGCTGGTAGGACTGAGAGAAGGTCTGCATCCAGCCCTGTAAACACAAACCACAAACCCAACTACATCAAATAAATACTTTATCTTCGCAATTGGCTACCTGATTATTGCAGCCCAACGGGTATAACATTTGTTGACAGTCTCAATAGCTTTTGGAAACAAAACCAATTTTACAAGGAGGATGGGATCCACCCGAATAATTTGGGTTCCTGGATCCTTTCACAGCATTATAAGGCTGCGTTGAGACAAGGGCGTATCAATGACCCAAGCCCAGCTCGGTTAATACCTACCATTGTGTCGCTAAGTTGTCACAATGCTTCAGCAAATGTACATTATCCCAGGGGAGTTGGTAGACAATGTAAGTAACCTAATGTATGTCCCTCTCACTGCCCTGCTGATCCTACAGCTATTGTATGCAGTAATCATGTGCCTATGAACCAGAGATATACTGTTAGCACTCGGGCGGTGTGCCCAAGTAGGAAATACACTGTGTGCAGCTCACCCTGCACTAACATACATAACATGCGCATGAGAGGATCTGTGAGACGAATGGGAGAAACTCAACATATAAAGGTGTGACAAACTTGTAGCGTCACACCCAAGAAGACTCGATGCGGCCAAACTTATGTCAATTTAATATAACAATTTTTAAAATTGTAATACATTAGCAAAAATTTCAACAAATTCAATGTTTGCTTTGTCATTATGGGTATTGTTTGTAGATTGATGAGAAAAAAAAAGAATTTCATGAATTTTAGAATAAGGCTGTAAAGTCAAGGGTTCTGAATACTTTCCGACGGCTCTGTATGTAGCTTAAGAAACACGGTTCATGAAATCAATAACTTGCTAGTAACAGATGACATTCATATTCTGACTATCTCTAAAACTCACTCAGATATTACCTTTGATGATACAGTGGTGGCAATACATGGTTATAACATCTACAGAAAATACAGAAATGCTAATGGTGGAGGTGCTGCTGTTTATATTCAGAACCACATTCATGTAAAGCTTTGAGAGGATTTCATGTTAAATTCTGTTGAAGTAATATGGCTACAGCTTCATCTGCCTCATCTAAAGCCCATTCTGGTGGGAAGCTGTGATAGACCACCAAGTGCTAAAAGTCAGTATCTGGATAACATGAGTGATAATGATAATGTATGTGATATCAACAGAGAGGTATATTTTCTCAGTGATTTAAATATTGACTGGCTTTCATCAAGCTGCGCACTTAAGAAAAAGCTTCAGACTGTAACCAGTGCCTGCAACCTGGTTCAGGTTATCAGTCAACCTACCAGGGTAGTTACAAACAGCACAGGAATGAAATCATCGACCTGTATTGATCACATCTTTACTAATGCTGCAGAAATTTGCTTTAAAGCAGTATCCAAATCCATTGGACGTAGTGATCACAATATAGTAGCCATATCTAGGAAAACCAAAGATCCAAAGGCTGGGCCTAATATCGTGTATAAGCTAATAAGCATGCACCCATTAAGAAAATGACTGTAAAAACTGTTAAATCCCCATGGGTTGATGAGGAATTGAAAAATGGTATGGTTGAGAGGGACGAGGCAAAAGGAATGGCAAATAAGTCTGGCTGCAAAATCTATTGAGAAATCATGTGACTAAACTAAATAAAAAGAATAAGAAACTATACAATGAAACAAAGATAAATTATAGAAAGAATGATGGAAACAAGCTTTGGAGAACCATAAATGAAATTAAGGGCAAAAAGGCAAACTCAGCTCCATCATTCATTGAATCAGATGGCTCATTCATCACAAAACCCACTGATATTGCCAATTACTTTAATGATTTTTTCAGTTGCAAGATTAGCAAACTTAGGCATGACATGCCAGCAACAAACACTGACACTGCACATCCAAGTATAACTGATCATATTAGGAAAGACAAGCGTTGTAATTTTGAATTCTGTAAAGTCAGTATGAAATAGGTGAAAAAATATTGTTGTCTATCAACAATGACAAGCCACGATATTGCGGACGATATTTCCACTCCTACTTGCCGTATCTTCAATCTAAGCTAACTAGAAAGTGTGTGCCCTCAGGCCTGGAGGGAAGCAAAAGTACTTCTGTGTCACGTTTGTCATAATAAGTGCACCAAAGCGCAGCGTGATCTGGGTTCCACATCTTTTTATTACTAAGTGAAACTCACAGCAAAACAAAACAATAATCTCAAACAAAACATGACGCTAACAGTAGTGCTAACAGGCAACTATCCATATTCAAGATCCCACAAAACTCAAAGGGGAAATGAATGCCTAAATATGATCCCCAATCAGAGACAACAATAAACAGCTGCCTCTGATTGGGAACCATGCCAGGCCAACATAGAAATATAAATCACCTAGATGACCCACCCTAGTCACACCCCGACCAAACCAACATAGAGAATAAAAAGCTCTCTGTGGTCAGGGCGTGACATTCCGCTACCCAAGAATAGTAAAGCCCCCTTTACTGGCTCAAATAGCCAACCAATCAGCCTGTTACCAACCCTTAGTAAACTTTGGGAAAAAATGGTGTTTGACCAGATGCAATGCTATTTTACTCTAAACAAATTGACAACAGACTTTCAGCATGCTTATAGGAAGGACATTCAACAAGCACAGCACTTACACAAATGACTGAGGATTGGCTGAGAGAAATTGATGATAAAAAGCTGTTTTGTTAGATTTCAGTGTGGATTTTGACATTATCGATCATAGTCTGCTACTGGAAAAACATATGTACGTATATTGTGGCTTTACACCCCCTGCTATATTGTGGATAAAGAGTTACCTGTCTAACAGAATACAGAGGGTGTTCTTTAATGGAAGTCTCTCCAACATAATCTAGGTGTGCCAGTGTGTCTATGTACACTACCGATCAAAAGTTTCAGAACACCTACTCATCCAAGGGTTTTTCTTAATTTTTTACCATTTTCTACATTGTAGAATAATAGTGAAGACATCACAATTATGAAATAACACATATGGAATCATGTAGTAACCAAAAAAGTGTTAAACAAATAGCAACCCTTTGCAGTGATGACAGCTTTGAACACTTTTGGCATTCTCTCAACCAGCTTCACCTGGAATGCTTTTCCAACAGTCTTGAAGGAGTTCCCACATATGCTGAGCAGTTTTTGGCTGCTTTTCCTTCACTATGCGGTCCGACTCATCCCAAACCATCTCAATTTGGTTGAGGTCAGGGGAGTGTGGAGGCCAGGTCATCTGATGCAGCACTCCATCACTCTCCATCTTGGTCAAATAGCCCTTACACAGCTTGGAGGTGTTGTCCTGTTGAAAAACAAATGATAGTCCCACTAAGGCCAAACCAGATGGGATGGCGTATCACTGCAGAATGCTGTGGTAGCCATGCTGGTTAAGTGTGCCTTGAATTCTAAATAAATCACAGACAGTGTCACCAGCAAAGCACCGTCACACCATAACACCTCCTCCTCCAAGCTTTACGGTGGGAAATACACATGCGGAGATCATCCGTTCACCCAATCCGCATCTCACAAAGACGCAGCAGTGGGAACCAAACATCTCAAATTTGGACTCCAAACCAAAGGACAAATTTCCACCGGTCTAATGTCCATTGCTCGTGTTTCTTGGCCCAAGCAAGTCTCTTCTTATTATTGGTGTCCAAGTAGTGGTTTCTTTGCAGCAATTTGATCATGAAGTCCTGATTCACGCATTCTCCTCTGAACAGTTGATGTGGAGATATGTCTGTTGCTTGAACTCTGTAAAGCCTTTATTTGGACTGCAATTTCTGAGGCTGGTAACTCTAAAGAACTTATTCTCTGCAGCAAAGGAAACTCTGGGTCTTCCATTCCTTTGGCGGTCCTCATGAGAGCCAGTTTCATTTTAGTGCTTGATGGTTTTTGCGACTGCACTTGAAGAAACTTTCAAAGTTCTTGAAATGTTCCGTATTGACTGACCTTCATGTCTTAAAGTAATGATGGACTGTCATTTTCCTTTGCTTATTTGAGCTGTTCTTGCCATTATATGGACTTAGTCTTTTACCAAATAGGGCTATCTCTGTATACCCCCCCACTACCTTGTCACAACACAACTGATTGGCTCAAACACACTAAGAGGGAAATAATTTCCACAAATTAACTTTTAACAAGGCACACCTTTTAAGTGAAATGCATTCCAGGTGACTACCTCATTAAGCTGGTTGAGAGAACGCCAAGAGTGTGCAAAGCTGTCATCAAGGCAAAGGGTAGAAATTTGAAGAATCTCAAATCTCAAATATATTTTGATTTGTTTAACACTTTTTTGGTTACTACATGGTTCCATATGTGTTATTTCATAGTTTGATGTCTTCACTATTATTCTACAATGTAGAAAATAGTAAAAATAAAGAAAAACCTTTGAATGAGTAGGTGTTCTAAAACTTTTGACCGGTACACGTCAGCTACTACAGCGAGTGAAATCACTGCAACACTTAACAACGAGCTGCAGTTAGTTTCAGAATGGGTGGCAAGGAATAAGTTAGTCCTAAATATAAAATAAAAAAACTAAAAGCATTGTATTTTGGAAAGATCATTCACTAAACCCTAAAACTCAACTAAATCTTGAAATAAAATTATGTGAAAATGTAGCAAGTTTAGGTGTCTAAACTGCTTGGAGTAACTCTGATTCTAAACTGTCATGATCAAAACATGTTGTTACAACAGTAGCTAAGATGGGGAGAAGTCTGTCCATAATAAAGTGTTACTCTGCCACTATCAACAGGGCAGGTCATTCAGGCTCTAGTTTTGTCGCACCTGGACTACTGTTCAGTCATGTGGTCAGGTGCCACAAAGAGAGATGTCGGAAAATTATAATTGGCTCAGAACAGGCCAGCACGGCTGGCTCATAAATGTATCAGAGAGAGCTAACATCAATAATATGCATGCAAATCTCTCATGGCTCAAAGTGGAGTATTGTCATGCTGAATGCACTGAGCTGTCTGTTTAAACTACTAGCACACAGTTCAGACACTCATACATGCCCCACAGGACATGACACCAGAGGTCTCTTCACAGTTCCAAAGTCCAGAACAGACTAAGGGAGGCGCACAGTACAATGTAGAGCCATGGCTAAATGGAACTCTATTCTACATCATGTAACTGATGCAAGCAGTAGTGTCAGATGATTCTTTCTAAACAGATAAAAAATACACCTTATGGAACAGCGGGGACTGTGAAGAGACACACACACAGACATAGATAGACGCTTACACATACACATGATAAGACACGCACTCTACCCACACGTACATATTGATTTAGTATTGTAGATATGTGGTAGTGGAGTAGATATGTGGTAGTGGCCTGAGGGATCACAGTTAATGTGCTGTGAAAAGTGTTATGACATTTAATGTCATGTAATATTTAAACTGTATATAACTGCCTTAATGGACCCCAGTAAGAGTAGTTGCTGCCTTGGAAGCAGCTAATGAGGATCCTTAATAAATACAAATACACAGTCCCCACAAATACAAAACTATCTCAAAAGTGGCAAGCACACAGCCCACTCATACAAAACGTGCTAAAACACAAACAAAAACCTCACACAAAATAAGCTGACTGAGTGGTGCAGATTGCTAGTGTGTGCCACAGTGGTGTAGAGCTGTGGTTCTCAACTGGTTTTACCTTGGGACAAAGATTGAACCAGGATGTCTCAGTCGCGACCCAATATTCGCATCGCGAACTAATGGCCAAAATTCAATCAGGAAAACTATTTTTAATGGTATATTGATAGTAAATGTAGCAATTATATGACAAGGTAATAACATTCCCATTCTCTATTTCATTGTAAATAATTACATTTTGCCCATATTCTTGATGAAAAATTTTAATAAACTCACTGGCTTGAGGCCACAAAATCAACCAAAATATTGCTGCTAATAGCTCCATATTGAAAATACTGTGACTGAAGAAAAATTGTTCAGAGATTACGTTATTTAATTATGTCATCATTTCTACACACTTTCTACCTGGTTTAAGTTGTTTAAGTTCAGAAAGGAGTATTTCTGTACTCAGACCTCTTTGGGTCACGACTGGTGTAGAGTGCAGTGTACCATATAGGGCCATAGTGGTGCAGTCTGTCATTGTGCTCACCGTTGTCAGAGATGTCCAAGGTGGCGATGGAGGAGACCCTGGGGAACAGCTCCTGGATCACAGCAGCTCCTGCAGATTTCAGCTGGGAGAGAGAGAGACAGAGAGAGAGACAGAGAGCGTGCGTGCAAGAGAGAGAGACAACATTTGTGGAAGGAGGACTTTCAAAGCACAATAAGACGAGACCTTGACAAAAGATAGTTTCTATGTACAGTGATTCGGAAAAGTATTCAGACCCCTCAACTTTTTCCACATTTTGTTATGTTACATCCTTATTCTAAAAATGTATAAATCGTTTTTTCCCATCATCAATCTACAAATACCCCATAATGAAAAAGCAAAAACAGGTTTTGAGAAACTAAAATTGTCACGCCCTGACCTTAGAGAGCCTTTTTATGTCTCTATTTTGGTTTGGTCAGGGTGTGATTTGGGTGGGAATTCTATGTTCTTTATTTCTAGGTTTTGTGTTTCTATGTTTTGGCCGGGTATGGTTCTCAATCAGGGACAGCTGTCTATCGTTGTCTCTGATTGGGAATCATACTTAGGCAGCCTGTTTGGCCACCTTAGGTTGTGGGATGTTGTTTTTTGTTAGCTCTGTGTAGCCTTCAGAACGTGATGTTCGTTGTTATTTTGTTGTTTTGTTTGGTGTTGGGATTAAATAAAGAATCATGAACACGTACGACACTGCACCTTGGTCCACTTTTTCCGACGGGCGTTACAGAAATATCACATTTACATAAGAATTCAGACCCTTTACTCAGTACTTTGTTGAAGCAACTTTGGCTGCGATTACAGCATCAAGTCTTCTTAAGTATGACGCTACAAGCTTGACACACCTGTATTTGGGGAGTTTTTCACATTCTTCTCTGCAGATCCTCTAAAGCTCTTTCAGGTTGAATGGGGAGCGTTGCTGCACAGCTATTTTCAGGTCTCTCCAGAGATGTTCAATCAGGTTCAAGTCCGGGCTCTGGCTGGGCCACTCAAGGACATTCAGAGACTTGACCTGAAGCCACTCCTGCGTTGTCTTGGCTGTGTGCTTAGGGTCGTTGTCCTGTTGGAAGGTGAACCTTCGTCCCAGTCTGAAGCTGGAGCTGGTTTTCATTAAAGATCTCTCTGTTCTTTGCTCCAGTCATCTTTGCCTCCATCCTGACTAGTCTCCCAGTCCCTGCCACTGACTTCCCCACAGCATGACACTGCCACCACCATGCTTCACTCTAGGGATGGTGCCAGGTTTCCTCCAGATGTGATGCTTGGCATTCAGGCCAAAAAGTTCAATCTAGGTTTCATCAGACCGGAGAATCTTGTTTCTCATGGTCTGAGAGTCCTTTAGGTGTCTTTTGACAAACTCGAAGCGGACAGTCATGTGCCTTTTACTAAGGAGCGGCTTCCGTCTGGCCACTCTACCATAAAGGCCTTATTGGTGGAGTGCTGCAGAGATGGTTGTCCTTCTGGAAGGTTCTCCCATCTCCCCAGAGGATCTCTGGAGCTCTGTCAGAGTGATCATCATGTTCTTGGCCACCTCCATGACCAAGGCTCTTCTCCCCCGATTGCTCAGTTTGGCCGGGCCGGCCAGCTCTAGGAAGAGTCTTGGTCGTTCCAAACTTTTCCACTGTGTTCTTGGGGACTTTCAATGCTGCAAAAATGTTGTTGGTACCCTTCCTCAGATCTGTGCCTCAACACAATCCTGTCTCGGAGCTCTACGTACAATTCCTTCAACCTCATGGCTTGGTTTTTGCTCTGACATGCACTGTCAACTGTGGGATCTTACAGTGCATTCGGAAAGTATTCAGACCCCTTGACTTTTTCCATATTTTGTTACATTACAGCCTTATTCTAAAATTGATTAAATAGTATTTGGAAGTTTATTACAAATTAAAACTGAAATATTACATTTACCACAGGTGGACTCCAATCAAGTTGTAGAAACATCTCAAATATGATCAATGGAAACAAGATGCACCTGAGCTCAATTTCGAGTCTCATAGCAAAGGGTCTGAATACTGAAAATAAGGTATTTCTGTTTTTCTAAATTTCTAGAAACCTGTTCTTGCTTTTCCATTATGGGGTATTGTGTGTAGATACACTCCTCATCCAACCTGACAAAGCTTGAGAGGATCTGCTGAGAAGCATCGAAGAAACTCCCCAAATACAGGTGTGACAAGCTTGTTCCATCATACCCAAGACTCAATGCTGTAATAGCTGCCAAAGGTGCTTCAACAAAGTACTGAGGAAAGGGTCGGAATACTTATGTAAATGTGATATTTTATTTTTTATTTTTTATAAATTAGCAAATATGTATTAAAACCTGTTTCTGCTTTGTCATTATGGGGAATTGTGTGTAGAAAAAAAAGGGAAGGGGTCTGAATACTTTCCGAATGCACTGTATATAGACAGGTTAGTGCCTTTCCAAATCATTTCCAATCAATTGAATTTAGCACAGGTGGACTCCAAACAAGTTGTAGAAACATCTCAAGGATGATCAATGGAAACAGGATGCACCTGGGCTCAATTTCAAGTCTCATAGCAAAGGGTCTGAATACTTATGTAAATAAGGTATTTCTGTTTTTTATTTTTTATAAATGTGCCCCAAAAAATGTAACCTGTCTGTCATTATGGGGTATTGTGTGCAGATTGCTGAGGAAAAAATGTTTACTTAATCAATTTCAGAATAAGGCTGTAACGTAACAAAATGGGTAAAAAGTCAAGGGGTCTGAATACTTTCCGCAGGCACTCTATATCTACTGTACACTAAGTCCTTACTTGAAACATAAGAAAATAATGCCAGAGAGACAGAGATGGGAAATTATAAAGGCCAGCAGGAATTGAATGTTCTGTGTGCAGTGACAGACAAACAGACAGAAAGACAGACTTGTACCTCACAGCCACTGATGTCCAGGTGAAGGTCATTAATGTGAGGGTTTGTGGTCAGACCTATGAAAAGAGACCTAAAGAAAGACAGAATGGGAAGAAAATACAAACAATATGTGATAGGTGGAAAGGGTATTGACTTGTTTTACAACAACAAAGACCATTTTTCCTCCTCCTCTGTCTGCAAGTTCACACCCTTTAACTCAGTCTTACGTGCCATAGTGACCAGTGTGTTGTGCAGCTAAACTTGCCCCTGTCATTCTAGTGAGCTGTAGGTGTGTGAGAGAGAGCAGGGGAGAATAGGAGAATAGGGGAACTGACCTCAGGGCATCAGGGGGTAGCTTCATAGAGGCCAGGCTGACATGGGTGAGACTGAAGGCCGAGCTGAAGAACTGACGGAACAACGGCAGGGTCTCCTTCACTTTCCTGGGAGAAGAGAGAGGTCAGAGCGAGGTGAACGAGAGAGGAGAGGGAGAGCAAAAGGAGGTATAGATGAGTGGTATAAAGTGGCGAGAGGATTGAGATTAAATGAGAAAGAGAGAGAAAATGAAGCTGGCCAAAGAGGAGGGAGCAAGTTGGGTCAGATGATAAACAGCTCTGCTTAAATATTCATGAGTCTTATCTATGCAGACAGCTCTGCAAGTTCTCGTTTAAATCGACCCGACACACCCACAGAGAGGAAACACAATGTTCCAGCGGTTCCCACAAAGCTCATTTCTGATTTCTCATTTGAGGGAGCAACAGAGATAAAGGCAGATAGAGAGAGTGAAAAGAAAAAGAGAGAGAGCAAAAGATGAAGCCTGAGGATTCTTGCCTGAGGATTCTTGCTAAAATTAGTGTTCTATCTTCACTCAGAGCCTCAAAGCGTTTTTCTGCCACATCACACCAAATAAATAGTTCATCTCAAATATGTGACTAACCTGTGTGAGAAGGAATTTTTGGAGAGATTCAAGTAGGAGAGATCAGCACAACACCCCCTCAGCAGAGCCCCAAATAGCTACGCGAGAGACGAGAGACAGTTGTGTTGTGCAATTTTAGTGGGAAAGAGAAAAAGATAGGGTTTGAGGATTATAGAGGATGAAAAACAGAGACAGAGGTTGCAAAGGGTGTAGAGAAACTCATTAAATCCTACATTATATAAGTGTGCAAATGAAAATCTAACTCACAGAGCCACTAGATACTCACAGAGTCAACAGCACAGTCAGTGTCAGACAGGTCCAAATGGACCAGACAATTAGGCTGGGAAAGGAAAAGGTACAGATTCTGTAGAAAGGGAGAGAAAAGACGATAATGTTTAACTGAGAAACTCACGCATAAGGCATAATCAGTGCGTTTACTTTACCTTTGGTTTGTATACAAAGTGTGAGTGTATGTACACTGAGTTTACGAAACATTAGGAACACCTTCCTAATATTGAGTTGCAACCCCTTTTGACCAGAACAGCTTCAATTTGTCGGGGCATGGACTACAAGGTGTCAACAGTGTTCCAGAGGGATGCTGGCCCATGTTGGCTAGATGGGGCCTCCCGAGTGGCGCTGTGGTCTAAGACACTGCATCGCAATGCCTGCTGTGCCACTAGAGATCCTGGTTTGAGTCCAGGCTCTGTCGCAGCCGGCCGCGACCAGGAGACCCATGGGGCGGTGCACAATTGACCCAGCGTCGTCCGGGTTAGGGGAGGGTTTGCCGGCAGGGATGTTCTTGTCCCATTGCGCTCTAGCAACTCCTGTGGCGGGCCCGGTGCAGTGCACGCTGACACGGTCGCCAGGTGTACGGTGTTTCCTCCAACACATTGGTGCGGCTGACTTCCGGGTTAAGCAGCATTATGTCAAGAAGCAGTGCGGTTCAGCTGGGTTGTGTTTCAGAGGAGGCACGGCTCTCGACCTTCACCTCTCCCGAGTCCATACGGAAGTTGTAGTGATGGGACAGGACTGTAACTACCAATTGGATACCACGAAATTGGGGAGAAAAAGGGGTAAAAAATTTTTTTTATAAAAAAATAACATTTAAAAAAGACAAATAACAATAATTTAAAGTTGGCTACATGTCCATTCTTGATACACACGGGAAACTGTTGAGTGTGGGAACCCAGCAGCGCTGCAGTTCTTGACACAATCAATTGCGCCTGGTTGCGCCTGGCACCTACTACCATACCCCGTTCAAAGGCACTTAAATATTTTGTCTAGCCCATTCACCCTCTGAATGGCACACATACACAATCCATGGATCCATTGTCTCAAAACGTAAAAATCCTTCTTTAACCTGTCTTCTCCCCTTTATCAACACTGATTAATGTGGATTTAACAAGTGACATCAATAAGAGATCATATCTTTCACCTGGATTCACCTGGTCAGTCTATGATAAGAGCAGGTGTTCCCAATGGTTTGTACACTCAGTGTATGCGTTTATGTGTGTGTTTTCTGACCGAAGCGTCCTCCCCAGACAGGACCCCAGGGTTCTTGCTCAGGTCCAGGTGCAGTAGAGAGTTGGAATACTCATCACTGGAGCACAGAGCCTGAGACAGAGACACCACACCTGAGACACACAGAGAGAGTGAGGGGGAAGCCATGAGAGATGCATTCAGCTAGCGAATCAGACTGTGTAAACGTGTGCAGTATCATTCTTAATTCAATATTCAGTATTCAAACTCTCAATAAGTGTGGGAAGTAATAGAGAGCAGGTCGCCTGAAAGATGGTTACCATGGGGACACATCGTAAATCACGAAGCTGCTGTATAGTAGAAACAAAACCTGACAACAGACTGAGCTGTTCAGGAGGGACTTACAGGAGGTACAGAGGTTTATACCACCTCCGCTATAAATCTAGCATGCATGGCTTAGTGGCCTGTTCAACCAGCTGTTGCAGCTTCATAAAACCCAAATGTAGTCAAAGGTGTTCATGAACTGATTCTCCAGCTGACTGTCCCAGTCTGCTAAGTTACTGCCCGGTATTAATGTCAGGGGACGCTGAGGGGATGTGTATGCTTCCGTAACATGGAGGAGGACAGGGAGGTAGGGCCTTCTCTCTGGGTGGGGCTGGTAGAGAGATTGAGAGATGGAAGGATGGAGAGACGAAGCAGTCCAAACCTTTGGAGTTAAGGGAGGTCTTGGAGAGGTTGAGGAGACGCAGTCCTTTGCTGAGACGACACACCTGCTGGATGAGGTTAGACACACCTACACCGACAGAGAGAGACAGAGGGAGGAGAGATGTCACTAAAACAGAAATAGGCAAATTTGTGAGTCTAACAGGAAAATAAGGCATCTGCTTGGTACCTTGGTTGTCCAATGTGTTGTGTGCCAAGTTCAGAGAGTGGATGACAGAAGCAGGATTCTCTGAGAGCGCAACAGACAGCTTCTGCGCAAAGTCCCTGAAACATACACAGTATACAATACACACATTTGGACAAAGACACAATGACACAAACAAACACTCTTTCTCTTGTTCGAAAACTCTTCTTATTCATACAGAAAGAGTAAGAGAGTTTTGTGAAGAAAGGAAAACTCACGATTTGAGACCAGCATTCTCCAGAGTGAGCTCTTCCAGGCTGGAGGACTTACTGAGTGTGTGCAAAACCTGCTCACTGACCTCTGACCCCTGAAATGAAAAATATCTTGTGTCATTACATGCTTATAACTTCTTTCAATTACCATTGAAACAGAAGGAGATACAGACAGAACGATACTTACTATGCGTAGGTCCTTACAGTATAGTTTGGTGAACCAGGTGTTGTATGCCATTGAGGCCACAATCACTGCCAAGTCTCTGTCACAAACACACAACAGTAACTGTGTCGAAATGGGTAAATTTTTATAATACCCTCGAAATTAATTTAGCAACTGGATTTGTTTAGGCTGCAGCAGCATACATTTGATAACGTCTGCTCTCTTTCTTTCGCTCCCTCTCCCATTCTCTCACCTGCTCTCCAGGTGGCTGAAGTCCACTAGGTTAAACTCCCTGTTGTCTTGAGAGTGATAGATAGTGTCCACATCCTAGGAGCAAGATAACCCATGAGTCCACTTGCTATAGTATATTACCCCCTCATTTGAAAGTGCAGTTTTCTTATTTTGTTCACCTTCAGGAAGTATACACACACCTTGCCTTTTTCAACATTTTGTTGTGTTCGAGCCTGAATTAAAACTGTGATTAAATTGGGATTGTTGTCCCTGGCCTACACAAAATACCCCATAATGTCAAAGTGGAATTGTGTTTTTATACATTTTTACTCATTAATCAAAAATGAAAAGCTGAAATGTCTTGAGTCAATAAGTAGGTAGCCTATTGGGAGCCTAGTGTTTAGAGCGTTGGGCCAGTAACTGAAAGGTTACTGGATCTAATCCCTGAGCTGACAAGGTAAAAATCTGTCGTTCTGCCCCTGAGCAAGGCAGTTAACCCATTGTTTAGAGGCGAAAGAAACACACACCTATTTAGGCGAGGTGCTGGCTAGCGGAGTGGAACACTTTTTTAAAAAATCAAGGAGAGCTGCACACTCTAGGAGCTCAGATGCAAAAATGTCATGTCCAACGTTTTGACAGACGTCATTGGTTCATTCTCATATAATAAAATAGCATACAAAAAACATGAATGGATAGCGTACGGTCATGGATACAATTTGGCTACATAAGCCTACAAACATTTACAATAGCAACATCACAATAATCACAAGAATGGCTTCAGATCAAAGTCCACGTTGAGACCGAAGGGATTACTGGTCTTTAAATTAAAGATCCAGACAGCCTCTCATTTTAACAATAAATTGTCGAGGTCACCCGTCTCTCTAAGGGAGGGTGACATGTTCGATGCCAATATAACGTAGAGACGAAATCGAGTGGTTTTCTTCCAAAAAGTGGGCCGAGTGGGTGTTTGAAGGATCTACATTTATAAGTGCCATTGCATTGAGCACAGCCATTACACTAGTAGTTTCCATTCAGTAGGGGCGCAAATACACGTTGTGCAGGGATATCTTGGGGTGGTAAATTAGAGTTTACCAATTGATCTCTGAAGTTTCTGCCCCGCGAGAATACGACCAAGGGAAGTTCCAAAAACACATTACCGATACTATCATCGGATCTTATAATGTGCCAAAAATATATATTCTTTGCATCTGAGCTCCTAGAGTGTGCGGATCTCCTTTATTTTTTTGAGTTAACCCACTGTTGCCTGGGCACCGAAGACGTGGATGTTGATTATAGCAGCCCCCCGCACCCTCTGATTCAGAGGGGTTGGGTTAAATGTGGAAGACACATTTCAGTTGAATGCATTAAGTTGTACAATGGACTAGGTATCCCCTATTCAACCCCTTTGTTATGGAAAGCCTAAATAAGTTCAGGAGTAAAAATGTGCAAATCACATAATAGTTTGCATGGACTCACTCTCTCACTCTGTGTGCAATAACAGTGTTTAACATGACTACCTCATCTCTGTACCCCAAACATACAATTATTTGTAAGGTCCCTCAATCTAGCAGTGAATTTTAAACACAGATTCAATCACAAAGATCAGCAAGGTTTTCCAATGCCTCGCAAGGAAGGGCACCTATTTGGAGATGGATAAAAAAACGCAGACATTGAATATCCATTTGAGCATGGTGAAGTTATTAATTACACTTTGGATGGTGTATCAATACACCCAGTCACTACAAAGACACAGGCGTCCTTCCTAACTCAGTTGCCGGAGAGGAAGGAAACTGCTCTGGGATTCAACCATGAAGCAAGTGGTGACTTTAAAACAGTTACAGAGTTGAATGTCTGTGATAGGAGAAAACTGAAAACATGCATCCTGTTTGCAATAAGGCACTAAAGTAAAACTGCAAAGAAATTGGCAAAGAAATTAACTTTATGTCCTAAATAAAAAAGTGTTATGTTTGGGGCAAATCCATCACAACCATCACTGAGTGCCACTTTTTCAAGCATGGTGGTGGCTGCACATGTTATGGGTATGCTTGTCATCGGAAAGGACTAGATAGTTTTTAGGATAAATAGAAACGGAATATAGCTTAAGCACAAGCAAAATCCTAGAGGAAAACCTGGTTCAGTCTGCTTTCACTGGTAGACAAATGCACCTTTCAGCAGGACAATAACCTACAACACAAGGTCAACTATACACTGGAGTAGCATACCAAGATGACATTGAATGTTCCTGAGTGGCCGAGTTACAGTTTTGACTTATATCAGCTTGAAAATCTAAGGCAATACTTGAAAATGGTTATCTAGCAATGATCAACTACCAAACGTGACAGAGCTTGAATCATTTTTTAAAGAATAATCCAGGTGTGCAAAGCGGTGAGAGACTTACCCAGAAAGACTCACAGTTGTAATCACTTCCAAAGGTGATTCTAACATGTATCGACTCAGAAGTGTGAATACTACGTAAATGACCTATTTATGTATTGAATTTTCAATATTTTTCAAACATTTCTTTTCTCTCACTTTGTCATTATAGGGTATTGTGTGTAGATGGGTTGAAAAATATTGAATCCGTTTTGAATTCAGGCTGTAACACAAACGAAATGCGGAATAAGTCAAGTGGTATGAATACTTTGTGAAAGCACTATAACAGTCCAGCACACGAACACACAACAGGCCTACTCCCATTGCTCTTACCCACTGCACTTCCTCCTTGCAGCTGATTCCATTGTAGTCACACAGGGCAGCGTAGGTCTCGGAAAACCCTCCTGAGACGGACAGAGAGGAAGAAAAATAGATGATGGTGAGAGAGGAGGGTTTTAACCTTTTACTGCATTGGGCTAAATAGGGGTCACACAGAGTGTTTCTTGGGAGTCTTAAACAAATCTACTCTGAAACAAAACTATACACCTCACACACATTGTTATTGGCTTAACAAAAGAAGACACCTGTACCATGTCAGATATAGAGTTGAAATGTATTCCATTTTGAGTTTGCATCCCACTATTACACTTTATATACTATACATCAAAGAAACCGACTTGAAATATAACAAAACCAGTACCAATTTTCTACATTGCAGAATAATAGTGAAGACATCAAAACTATGAAATAACACGTATGGAATCATGTAGTAACCAAAAACGTGTTAAACAAATCAAAATATATTTGAGATTTGATATTCTTCAAAGTAGTCACCCTTTGCTTTGATGACAGCTTTGCACACTCTTGGCATTCTCTCAAACAGCTTCATGATGTAGGCACCTGAAATGCATTTCAATTGGGTGTGTATTGTGAAAAGTCAATTTCTGGAATTTCTTTCCTTCTTAATGCGTTTGAGCCAATCAGTTTTGTTATGACAAGGTAGGGGAGGTATACAGAAGATAGTCCTATTTGGTAAGACACCAAGTCCATATTATGGCAAGAACAGCTCAAATAAGCAAAGAGAAACGACAGTCCATCACTCATTTAAGACATGAAGGTCAGTCAATACGGAACATTTCAAGAACTTTGAAAGTTTCTTCAAGTGCAGTCGCAAAAACCACCAAGCGCTGTGATAAAACTGGTCTGATGAGTCCAAATTTGAGATTTTTGGTTCCAACCTCCATGCATTTGTGAGATGCAGAGTAGGTGAATGGATGATCTCCGCATGTGTGGTTCCCACCGTGAAGCATGGAGGAGGAGGTGTGATTGTGTGGGGCTTCTTTGCTGGTGACACTGTCTGTGATTTATTTAGAATTCAAGGCACACTTACAGTGGTTCCTCAATTAAACATTTTGAGATTAAGCCACGGAACTTAGAGGTAATTTGTGGTATAGTACGTTACCCTGCATCAGTGCTTCATTGCTCCAAACCACCGCAAGGGGGAGTTAGAGCACTGATTATGCTTTTGGGTCCCAATGTGTCTCTACCTGACAATGAATGGGCGATTTGAACCAAATGGAAACTGATAATTGTGCACGACTTCAAATTTGAATTTCAATTAACTGAATGATGAGGATGAAGGTATACTGCAGTATGACGCAACTTTTACAGGAAGAACCACTGTCACCAGCATGGCTACCACAGCATTCTGCAGCGATACGCCATCCCATCTGGTTTGCCCTCAGTGGGACTATCATTTGTTTTTCAACAGGAAATTGACCCAACACACCTCCAGGCTATGTACTTTGAAGAATCTCAAATATAAAATATATTTTGATTTGTTTAAAAAAAAATTGGTTACTAAATGATTTCATATGTGTTATTTCATAGTTTTGATGTCTTCACTATTGTTCTACAATGTAGAAAATAGCAAAAATAAAGAAAAACCCTTGAATGAGTAGGTGTATCCAAACTTTTGACTGGTACTGTAGAAACACTGGATATTCAGCGCAAAAAAAAACGAACAATATGTTTATTATTTATGGTATGATTAAAAATATTGACAACATTCCACCCATGAGGCCACTAGAGGGCGATTTGGTTATTTGACTGCTGGACAGGGGTGCAGAGCAGGTGTTTGTTTCACTGAGAGAGAGAAAATAGAGATGACAAGCAGTGCAATTACCCTACGTTTACAATGTCTGTGTAAAAAGCTAATAATTAACTTGAAAATATGTACTGCATGCAGTGCAGTGGGTTTCTCTATCCATTTGCCACTTAATGAGGACCTGCTTTCAGCCTCTCATTTCAATTTACTCAACAATTTCCTGCCTGTCAATCATCAACTAGAATCTGTCTCTTATGCAGTCTGTATATCTGTGTCCGTCTGTCTTCCTGCCTGTCTGTGCATTTCTTACCACAGGCCCTCTGGGTTTCAACAGACGTCTCTGAGCTGGGGGAGTACTTCCTGCTTCCCTCAGAAAGGTCACTGTCTGAATGACAGATGGAGGGACTGAGAGAGAGAGGGGACACGTTTCAGAAGGGACATAATAGCTAACATTATTTATAATTTGTCTGGGTTTCAAAGCTGTCAGGTACAGGAGTCTATGCTGCCTGAAAATAGACACTTACGAGAAAACAGAGTTGTTGAATATTCTGGACAGGGCAAAGTTAACGTGGCTGACCACATGACTGAGGTGGTCACGTGACTGAAGCCTCAGGGAATAAGTGGACTTGTCCAAGTCTATGACGACCTGCATAGGAAAACAACAACAACATAGTTTCAATTAATAGAGTGATAGACGGACCAGTGATTTTCGGCATGATGCCAGATAACTAAGTTAATTGCAGTAAATATCCAAGCAGAGACCGAATTGCTGTAGCTCTGCTTACATGAATTAAGATCCTCATACAGTATCTCCATATTGTAGATTAGATTAACTGATTTGATTGATTGCTCAGATGTTGAGATGATGTTGCTAATAGGCCTACTCCATTATAAATCTGTTCAAATAACTAATCAGTTCAAATTAAAGAGGCCACATGGACGATGCACCAACATGGCCATTCAAAACCTGAGTTAATCTGGCTTATGTTACTCGCCTGCAACTCTGGGTGACTGTTCATGGCTCGGATCTCCAAGAAGTTAAATGTCACCTCAATCTGTAATAAAATTCACGTTTGTTAACATAATACTGAGAGTTTGGTGTATGGTAAACGGTAGCTAATGACATAGTGATCATTATGGCTACCTTTGTTGGAACCTTGGCTGTCAGGAAATAGAGTCTCCATGTTGTGAGGACCTGAGTCAGACGGAGAAACATTAACAAATGACATCCATACTGAGCAAAAGTTCACTGCACATTCAAGACTCACTATGGGCATCCAACGCTCTCGTGGGTTGCCATGGTAATGGAGAGAGTGAAATGAGGAGTACTCTCTGAATTCACCTATTGATCTGGGCAGGAATCTTTTCTGCCACAGCATCATGCTTTGATGGGCTATGCTGTATACTGGGGATGATTGCATTCTCAGGATGTGTATTAAGATGGTTTATAGAAATGGTCACAACAATAATAGTTCCATAGGGAAGTGATTTAAAGCACCCACATTCACCCGTGTGCCCACATACACACACACCCAGGTGTACTGTACACGTTCTCACACACATACAATCACCTTCAGCTACAAACACAATCTCTATATACCCTATTCTCGTGCTCCTGTCTCCATCTTTTAGAGGAGAGCGAAGAACATTTTGTAAATATTGCTACAGCACAGTTTATACTTCTTTTCTTTTACCGGATAAACAAACAGCAAATATGTTTCAGTTGCTCTCTCCCTCCCTCCCTCTCTCTGACTCTCGTCCTCTGCTCTTTTTTCTGCTCCTTCGCTCCTGATCATTTTCTCCTTCATCTCTGATGCCCCCTTTAAACATCTCCCTGAGGAGGGACGGAGGAACATTACTCTCTTCTGCCTTTCTCTCTCTGGCTATCTTTCTCTGCCTCTCTCTCTCATTCGTTCTCTCTCTAGAAACACTAGCTAGTACAGTATGCCTTCTTAATAAAATGCAGTAATTTAATTGTGGCTATCCCTCAATTTTGCATTTCGGGAGAGAGGTGCTTGGTTCTACTCATCAGAGCCAAACACTTGCCGGCAGCCACAACACCCACACAGAACAACAGCAAACCCCAACGATGGTATCTGAAGTTACAGAGAGAGAGAGAGAGAGAGAGAGAGAGAGAGAGAGAGAGAGAGAGAGAGAGAGAAAAGAGAGAGCAAGAGAGACTCCTGCATTCCACCACTTCAAAGACACTGTGTCTGAAGGAGTTAATTAAAACGTGGGGATTGTATCACATTAACGTGATGAGTTGGGCGGGTGGGTATACTGGGTAGGAGGTGGCAGTGGATACAGTGTGTGAGTACTGTACCATATGAGTATATAGAAGTAAATCATGCTGATGGTGCAGGAGAGAATGGGAGACAGTTCCCCCCAGGAGAGAAGTCCTTATCAACGTCTTCCAGATCAAAGAGACACACTGCACGCATCATATAATTATGTGTCAGTTTTATGTGTCTGTTTCTGGAGAAGAGATGATGCCTGTCTTTTCTTATTGGCTTGATAAGGGGGTAAGGCAACTGTTATACATGAATAAGGTACTTCCAGTACCTGGTTAAATAATTCACAAGCAAGGAAACCAAAGCCTAACTTAAAGTACATGACATGGCCTCAAGCAAACCTGATGGGAGAGGAAGACGAACAATGAAAAAAGAACCTACCAGCCTGAACTTGAACCTACCTTAAAACATTAACCCTCGCTCAGGCTTTATCAGCAAGCCCTACTCTTAACCCAAACCCTTCCCCAAGCTTTACCTTGACCGTTTAAATCCTAAAACCCTCTCCTCAGCCTTAATCTAAGCACCATAGAGACTAGAATTCCAGATAGATACCCTACTCTAGTTCAGAGTAAAAAAGGAACCATTTAGCAGAGAGAGATTGGACAGCGAGGATTTAATGGATAACATTGTCCTGGCAGAGAGACATAGTCCCTGAATATCAATGGGTGCACATTGCAAAACTCTTCCAACTCGTCCTATAATGAATCATTAAGCAGTCATCGGGGGAACGACTCCCTGCCAAGGCCTAGTCTGCCCAGCTGGGGGTGTGAGCTCATTGCCTCATCAGCTGGTAGTTTTCAGGAGCACAAAAACATGAAAACATTTCAATGCAGTTTTATGTGGAATTGTTAGTAGTCTCAGTTATTTGGTTGTTCTATTTCTTATACTTTTGCCTATTTTCTGTACTTACATAGGTTGGGATCTATACACTTAAGAGCTCACTGGCCCAGATTTAGTCCTATAAGCTGGCAGGGCTGCAGCTCCTCTATTGAAGATTTCACATCTTTGCCCCATATTCTCTGATGAAAGCACCCCAGTATCAAAGGCAGAGGTCCGCCCGCGCCTGGCACTGCCTCCACAACCAGGGTCTCACAGAGACAGAGCCTCAAACAGATCCCTCCCCAAGCTGATGCTCTTACAGACCTCTGTGTCCTACATTGTCCCACCTACAATGCCCAGACAGGCACAGCCGACATGGGAAAGCAGCATGTCAACTCAATATATTCCTGGCATGTGGCCAGTCTGGCCATAGCTTGTGTTCAGTCTGCAACTGACCATAGTGATTAATTGCACTTCAATACTGCCTATGTTGCATCATGTCTCTCCTAAACCAACCATCAGGTTTCCATTCGATGTCTTGTGGAGGAATCCTCCACTGCATCAGACTTGTCTTGACGTAGTGAGGGACGGAGTAATACTGTGTGTGGATGGCCTGTAGAACTCCTCTATATCAATAGATCAACAATGATCTGTGGGAATACCACCCACTCCGCAGCCAGCGCATCAATATAGCAAATGTTATTTTCACCAGACAAAGTTATTCAGATAAAACAGGACTCACCAGTATCCGGTCCTCTGACTTGCCATTTTTGGTGTCAAGCTTAATGCCGCGTATAAACTTGATGGATGACTTGTCAACAATCTTCCTGATACTCTCTGTAAATAGAAAACCATCCCCATGGTCAGATACACACTAATACACACAACACACAAAGCAAACATCTCACACACACAAATGACACACATCAACCAAGTATACAGTACATCAGAACTGTGAAAGAGATAAGCTTGACCTTTGAGTGCACAGCCCTTTCGTCATACAACTGTAGACAGACCAACCGTGTCATTTAAAACTTACACCTGGCATTTCATAAACAGAGGGAGATTATCAGAGGATAAAACCATTGAGTCTCCAAAACCGTTGGATCTTTCACTAAAACGTAAATAACAGTGTTGTTTTCCATGGCAGGAGCACAGAAATTGCCCAATAAAACAGGGATATGTGAGCGAGGACAGAATGAAGCCGTAAAATAGAGAGCTTTTTTTTTATATATATGGAAGCCAGAGCTGGAATACAGTACTTGAGTCTGGTGAGACTGGATCGAGACAAAAAACAGCCTGTTTTTTCTTCTCCTGTTTGTTGTTGTATTTGTTCCATTATTATCTGTTACTTGTCTTTTATTATGCATACTACAAGCACTTTTATTATGCATACTACAAGCACTTTTGGCTTTTCATTTTTGCTCATCTAATAATCCAAAAAAACAACAAACAACCTCTTATTATTAATTGTGTGTTTCATAGGCGAAAACCTGCAATTGCATTCATTCTGTTATTAATAAAATTCAGAATACATTGCCAGACAATATTTTCTTCCCACACAAACAACCTTATGTGCACAATATGATTACTACCAGCAACCACATGGATCCTCTCTGCTCAAGTGAGTCTCAGTCACCGAGGCATTGATGTCACATAGAATCCCAGTCAGAGGTGTGACCCCCCCCCCTGACCCCCGCCAGACACCTGCAGATAACCTGGCTTGGCCTGAGGACATCCCCTCACAGACAGACAGGCACACTGACATAGAGAGTCACCATCAGAGAGACAGGGGCGAGGCTGAAGAGGAGGACACGAGGAGAGGGTGAGATGGTGAAAGGTATCAGTTCATGGATAACCAACCATCCAAAGCCCTGAATGTGCTGTACTTTGCCTGTGACTAATGCATGGTCAAATAAGAGAATGCTGCTGAGTCTGATTGTTCTGACAGGATCCTTAGAGTAATGTTCTGATGATGATGAAGAAGAAGATGATGATCTTGAACACCATGATGACTGTTTAAACATAGATGGTATTTGGGCTCTGGCCACTTGGAGTCTGATGCTATATAGCTGTCTATCTGAGACAGAGGGAAGTGGCTGGCAGATAGGTGAGTGGATTGAAAGGCAGGGATTCCACTGAATTAATTATCACAGTGTGGTTAATAGAGCCATTAGGAATAATTATCTCAGCAGAGACTCCCTGCAAACGCGAGCATGTGTGTGTGGTGTTGGTTAGAAGGTGAGAGTGTGTGTGTGTGTGTGTGTGTGTGTGTGTGTGTGTGTGTGTGTGTGTGTGTGTGTGTGTGTGTGTGTGTGTGTGTGTGTGTGTGTGTGTGTGTGTGTGTGTGTGTGTGTGTGCGTGTGTGTGTAGCTAGGTAGGCCTAAGTGTGTGTGCCAGCGTGTGTGATGTAGGTGTGAGCGTGCGTGAGCCTGTGTGTGGTCTGATGTGAGTTTTTGAGAAGTAAGCTTGTGTCAACTCAATGGCAGTCTCATCATCTGAGAATTGTACTAATGAGAAGTGTAGTATACAGTGTCCATGTCTGGCTTGTTCAATAAAGGGAAGTGAAGGATACATGCTAATTGTTGGCAAGAAAATGCATGCTGCCCCCCCTCGCTATCTTTCTTCACAATCACTCACTCACTCACACTCTCTCTCTCTCTCTCTCTCTCTCTCTCTCTGTCACACACACACACACATACACACAGCAGACAAAGAAAGACCATGCTCACTGCCAACACGCTGAGAGGGTAGCAATTCCTATTCTTACAACCTGGCATGAAATTCTGAATGCAGATCACACCATGAGCGAGTAAACCCACGCGTGATGCACACGATGATTTTCACAACGCCCCTTTTCCTATGGCCCAGGCCTGGGGATTTTACATGATCTGCCTGCCTGCTGTGCTTTTATCGTAAATCCTGTGCAAGCAGCGTGTCTTTGCTTTACATAATTTTCGAACTTTAAATGCTCAAATAATGCAAAGCACGTTTAGCCTAGATGATGACATATAAAGAATGACACACAAAGCTTGGTGGCAACTAGCATACATGAAAGAGGTGTTGCTTATAAACCCCCAATGCGCCTGTTCAGTCGCAGACTGGGAAAAGCCAGAATCCGTACGCGTTACAGATGATGATGATGATCGAGATAATGGGAATAGGAATAATGTTGATATTTTCCCTACCTGTAATATCCCTGCTCACACTGACGAAACAAGAGGCAGTTACGTCTTTAGATGCCATGTCTCTTCTTCCTCTATCACCGCCCCTTTTCCTTTCGCAATGATGGACCGAACGGATTGCTTCTCTCGGAAGCATTCCACCATCTGACTGCTGCTAAACTCGCTCTCAGAGTATAGTTTAATGTGCCAACGTGAGAGAGCGCGCAGCGGTGGAAGGGAGGAGGAGAGTTGGAAAGAGACAATTGAAAGAATAGGAGATACATTGGGCAAGACGTTTTGGTGGTATCAGAAATTGTTGGAACTGTGAAACTAACACTGATCAATAGATGATCAGGAGGATAGTGACGCTACTGATAGAAATAGCGGTAACACGTTTCAACACAATTATGCTACGGATGGAACACTATAGTGGTTATATATGGCTTCCAAATCAGAGGTTGCTGTATGTGATGGGCACACTATTTTCAAGACACTTAGATACAAATGGATTTTCGTAGCAGGTTAGGAACACATGTTTGCTAATCCTAACCCTTTCCTAACCTTGACCTCAGTCTCCTAACCTGCTACATTAATTATCCTAACCTGCTAGAACAAGTCATTTCGGGATCGAAGAGGGGTGAAAAGAGTGCTTCCCGTATGTTATTCCAACACCTCTGGGACGGCGGGACCACACCATAGCATAGACATTAAGGGACCACACACACACACCACACACACCAAAATGGTGGGCGCGGCAGAGGGTCAGCCGCAGTGGAGCGCCTCTGGAACAGTTTAGGGGTTAAGTGTTTTGCACAACGGTAGTGGATGTTAGTAATAATCTTTAGCTATTTTAGTCCTGGCCCCAGAACATGGATTAAATGTCCCCAAAAATCTATCTGATATGACCCATTGTCACTTTTAAAGACACACTTTGATATCTAATGTTAAACTCAACCTAACAAAACGCAATATGTTTGTGTGTTTGAATGTTTGTATGACACACTTTGACATCGAATATTAAACACCTGCTAACAAAATGTAATATATTTTGAATTTATATTTGTATGTTTGTTTATCTCATGACCTTGACAAAACAACTTTTATTATGTAATAATCATGAGAACATGATATTTTGATCTCAACAAAAACAACTCAAAACAACTTCTGATCATAACATGTGAATAATTGTTTCATTCATATGTCCTCTGGACTTCCTTAGTGGAAGCTCCAGTGCATCTATCATTTTCTCATGATTATTATTACATAACAAAAGTTGTTTTGTCAAGATCAGGAGACAAACAAACATACAAATATAAATTCAAAATATATTACATTTTGTTAGACGGTGTTTCATCTTAGATGTCAAAGTGTGTCATACAAACATCTCACTACTTTTCTGTTTTCAGCCTTACCCCAGTGAGTCAATTGGACTGTAGGAGTCTGTATACGGGGCAGCTATAGGCACACAGTATGATATTGATCCTGTTAGCAATTACAGGCCTTGTCGGTATAGCTAACAATCTTTACATCCATCAATATATGCTACAAATTGACACAACAGATAGAGAGAACGACAGACAGAGAGATTGAGGGAGAAGGAGAGATTTGTTAGGTTTTTAATTGTGCACCACAGTAATGCCACTCCGGATAGATATAATTAATTTCCTCTCCTTCACTGTCATTCTGAGTGAGCTCCTCAACATTTTCATTCCCTCATTGAATGATTATAATTATAATTAGATCATATAAATCTCAATGGCCAAATATAGTCATATAATGTGCATGATGCTATAACCCTGTCTTAATTTGAAATGAGGACCTAATTGCAGCAACTCATCATTTTGTTTTAGACCTTTTAATCATTTTGAATGATTTTAATTATAGTTTTGTTTGATAATTGTTTGAAAATGTTTATTGTAGCCTATTTAGTTGACACTGGGGCTCTCAAATGTTATCATCATGTAATGTGAGAAGAACGGGGTAAGATGTTGCTCTAAAGAGAGCATGTTCAGATTGGTGGATTTGAGTGCAGTGTTTAATCTAGACTATCTGCCCACTAAAGCCCCAGTGCATCTATATACACTATCTACTCCTGTATTATTCATGCCCTAAGCTCCATGACTATGACTGGTGGTTGAGTGGAGTTGCTGTGAAGGAAAGGAGCTTCTCTCTCCAGTGCCGAAACCACATGGCTCTTCAGAGGGTGGTGCACCCAGCCCAACGTATCACTGGGGTCACATTGTCTGCCCTCCAGGACATCCACAGCACCCAGTGTCATAGGAAGGCCAAGAATATCATCAAGGATCTCAGCCATCTGAGCCACACCCTGTTCACCCTGCTACCATCTAGCAAACGGAGACAGTACAGGTGTATCAAAGCCGGGACTGAGACTGAAAAACAGCTTCTATCTCCAGGCCATCAGACTGTTGAACAAACATCACTAGCCGGCCACTGCCCGGTACCCTGCCCTGAACCTGAGTCACTGTTACTAGCCGGCTAACACCCGGTACTCCACCCTGTATCTTAGGTTCTGCTGCCCCATGTACAGTATAGAGACATTGTACACTGGTCACTTTAACAATGTTTACATACTGTTTTATCCACTTTATACACTACCTTTCAAAAGTTTGGAGTCACTTAGAAATGTCCTTGTTTTTGAAAGAAAAGCACATTTTTTGTCCATTAAAATATCATCAAATTGATCAGAAAACAGTGTAAACATTGTTAATTTTGTAAATGACTATTGTATCTGGAAATGGCAGATTTAAAAAAAAAATGGAAGATCTACATAGGTGTACAGAGGCCCATTGTCTGCAACATTCACTCCTGTGTTCCAATGGCATGTTGTGTCAGCTAATCCAAGAAGGCCAGCATCACGGAGTCGCCTCTTCGCTCTTGACTTTGAGACTGGTGTTTTGCAGGTACTATTTAACGAAACTGCCAGTTGAGGACTTGTGAGGCGTCTGTTTCTCAAACTAGACACTCTAATGTACTTGTCCTCTTGCTCAGTTGTGCACCGGGGCCTCCCACTTCTCTTTCTATTCTGGTTAGAGACAGTTTATGCTGTTCTGTGAAGGGAGTAGGACACAGCGTTGTATGAGATCTTCAGTTTCTTGGCAATTTCTCGCATGGAATAGCCTTAACTTCTCAACGAGAACAAGAATAGACTGACGAGTTTCAGAAGAAAGTTATTTGTTTCTGGACATTTTGAGCCTGTAATCGAACTCACAAGTTTTATTGCTTCTTTAATCAAAACAAAAGTTTTCAGATGTGCTAACATAATTGCAAAAGGGTTTCCTAATGATCAATTAGCCTTTTAAAATGATAAACTTGGATTAGCTAACACAACGTGCCATTGGAACACAGGAGTGATGGTTGCTGATAATGGGCCTCTGTACGCCTACGAAGATATTTCATAAAAAATCTTCAGTTTCCAGCTACAATAGTCATTTACAACATTAACAACGTCTACGATGTATTTCTGATCAATTTGATGCTATATTGATGGACAAAAATGAGCTTTACTTTCAAAAACAAGGGAATTTATAAGTGACCCCAAACTTTTGAACGATAGTGTATGCATATACTGTATTCTAGTCATTGCTCATCCTATACAATGGCAGCCTTGCAGGGAAGCTAAAGGAGAGAGATGCTGCTTATAAACACGGCAAGGTGACCGGGGACAATAGTATGGTTAAACAGTACAAATACGACCTCTGCAGATCGATCAAGATGGCGAAAAACAACTATAGGGACAAAGTGGAGGAGCAATTCAGCGGGTGGGACACTAGGTGTATGTGGCAGGGGCTCCTAATGATCACGGATTACAAAAAGAAAGCCAGCCACGTCGTGGACACCAACGCCACCCTACCGGCAAAACTCTTTTTTTCTCACGCTTCGAGCACAATGACGACTTTGAGTGGACGAGGAGAGCCCCTGAGGACAACAAGGGCTACGTACTTACGGTCTCCATGGAGGACGTGTGTAAGTCATTCAAATGTGTTGACCCTCCCAAGGCTGCCGGCCCAGACTGCATCCCTATCCACACCCTCAGAGCATGTGCAGACCTCCCTATGCTACTGGGTCCTTGACTTCCTGACCGGAGGAGGGCCGAGGCCGAGTCAAAACTGAGACCAGAAAAATGCAAGTCCATTTCAAGACCATGATTGTACTGTAATTTTGTCAAATCACCACCATAGTAACAGTTCAAAATTACCAGTATTTCTGTGATTATTTTTCTGAATAACAAATGGATTCTTTAGACATTCAGAATAGTGAAAAAATACATGCTGAGGGAAAATAGAGCCACTCTTCAAATTATTACTAACACAAACACAGTGGTGAACACTGGGCCTTCTACACTTTCAGAGAAGGGATTTATAAAATAATGATAATAATAATATAATAATAATAATGATAATGATATTATTATTTGCCTAGGTTTTCTGATTTAATCTCTTCAGTTTTGGTTGGAAAGGAACAGGTTAACACTGAAGAGATTTTTCATTGCTTGTCTCTTAGGAGAAAGATCTAGCTAGTTAAGTCAGCCATTGGCGATCAGAAGCTAGATAAAGGCATCTGCCATTCAACTTAATTCGGGCAACAACATTTTGGAGGGACAATGGAATCAATCAATCACATTTTGACTTAATGGGTGGGACTGTTTTTACAATAAGGTATGGAAACTTCTACCTTCTTGAAGGCCAACAGGTCAATGCGCAATAGTGAGCAGAGGTTTTCCCACGGTCTAGTTAGCTAGCTTTAGTTGACAGTTAATTTGCAGCAGGTGTTATCAAAGAGAATGTAGTTGCTAATTTGTTAGCTTCTCCCTTTTCAAGAATAACTTCCAACAAGAAGCTCAGTTTCAAATTATCATCTGGTGAGTGTAACTGTGCGTTCCTGGTGTAACTCGGGCAGTTGTTGAAGCCATCCTGTACCTGTCCAGCAGGTGTGTTGTTCGGATGTGCCGATCCTGTGCACGGGCTGTTACACGTGGTCTGCCACTGCGAGGACGATCAGCTGTCCGTCCTGTCTCCCTGTAGCGCTGTTTTAGGCGTCTCACAGTACGGACATTGCAATTTATTGCCCTTGCCACATCTGCAGTCCTCATGCCTCCTTGCAGCATGCTTAAGGCACGTTCACACAGATGAGCAGGGACCCTGGGCATCTTTCTTTTGGTGTTTTTCAGTCAGTAGAAAGGCCTCTTTTAGTGTCCTAAGTTTTTATAACTATGACCTTAATTGCCTACCGTCTGTAAGCTGTTAGTGTCTTAACGACCGTTCCACGGGTGCATGTTCATGAATTGTTTATGGTTCATTGAACAAGCATGGGAAACAATGTTCAAGCCCTTTGCACTGAAGATCTGTGAAGCTATTTGGATTTTTACAAATTATCTTTGAAAGACAGGGTCCTGAAAAACGGACGTTTCTTTTTTTGCTGAATTTATGTTGTAGATTATGCTTCGACCACACCGACAGTGTTATTGCGCAAAATGGTATGCAGCATCATCTAGATATGTGTGCAACAAAAATTCAACATTCCCCTTCTGCTACCATTTCTGTCAAACCATCCACGCATACAGTTTGATGCATGCATTCGATAAATCCAACGTATCCGCCACACAGGACGCACTGCAACTGCCTCTGCAACTGCCTCTGATCCAAGACCAACTCAGTTAATCCCTACCATTGTGACAATGAGTCGTCATAATGCTGCATCAAATGTACATGATCTTAGGGCATTGGCAAACGCAATGTAAGTAATTTAATTTATGTACCCCTAAATTCACCAAATACATTTGTTTATCCTACAGCTATTGTAAGCAGTAATCATGAGCCTATAACCCAGAGTTACACTGTTAGCACTGAGTCGGTGTGCAATAGTAGGAATACCACTTTATGCAGCTTTCCCTGCACTATCAGCTCCAATGTAAATATCATGAGTAAGTCTACCTCTGATAAGCTTCCCAGTAAAGCATTAAAAGCAATCAAGCAACCCAGAAAAGTGATAAAAATAGCTCATATTAACATACTGTATGTAGCCTAATAAACAAGGTCCATGAAGTCAATAAATAAGGTCCATGAAGTCAATAAATAAGGTCCATGAATGTCATCTGCTTGTGACTATCTCTGAAACTCACTTAGATATACCTTTGATGATACAGTGGTAGCAAGACATGGTTATAACATCTCCCGAAATGCCAGCGGAGGCGGTGTTGCGGTCTATATTCAGAAACACATTCCTGTAAAGCTAAGAGACGATCTAATGTTAAATACTGTTGAAGTAATATGGCTACAGGTTCATCTGCCTCACCTAAAGCCCATTATTGTGGGAAGCTGCTATAGACCACCATGTGCTAACAGTCAGTATCTGGATAATATATGTAACATGCTTGATAATGTATGTGATATCAACAGAGAGGTATATTTTCTGGGTGATTTAAATATTGACTGGATATCATCAAGCTGCCCACTCAAGAGAAAACGTCAAACTGTAACCAGTGGTTATCAGTCAACCTACCAGGGTTGTTACAAACAGCACAGGAATTAAATCATCAACATGTATTGATCACATCTTTACTAATGCTGCAGAAATTTGCTTTAAAGCAGTATCCAGATTCATAGGATGTAGTGATCACAATATAGTAGCCATATAACCAAAGTTCCAAAGGCTTGGCCTAATATTGTCTATAAGAGGTCATACAATACGTTTTGTAGTGATGTTGATGAAGTGAATAATATTTTCTGGTCTGTGGTGTGTAATGAGGAGCAACCAGACCCTGCACTTGACGCATTTATGAAACTACTTATTACAGTTACTAATAAGCACGCACCCATTAAGAAAATGACTGTAAAAACTGTTAAATCCCCTTGAATTGACGAGGGGTTGAAAAATTGTATGGTTGAGAGGTATGAGGCAAAAGGTATGGCAATTAAGTCTGGAAGCCCAACTAATTGGCAAATGTACTGCAAATTAAGAAATCATGTGACTAAACTAAAGAAAAAGAAAAAAAACTATCGTGACTGAAATGACTGCAACACTCAACAAAGAGCTGCAGTTAGTTTCAGAGTGGGTGGCAAGGAATAAGTTAGCACCAAATATTTCTAAAACTAAAAGCATTGTATTTGTAACAAAACACTCACTAAACCCTAAAACTCAACTAAATCTTGTAGTAAATAATGTGGAAATTGAGCAAGTTGAGATGACTAAACTGCTTTGAGTAACCCTAGATTGTAAACTGTCATAGTCAAAACATAATGATGCAGTAGTAGCTAAGACGGGGAGAAGTCTGTCTATAATAAAGCAATGCTTTGCCTTCTTAACAACATGATCAAAAAATCAGGTCCTACAGGCCCTAGTTTTGTCGCACCTTGACTACTGTTCAGTTGTGTGGTCAGGTGCCACAAAAAAGGACTTAGGAAAATTGCAATTGGCTCAGAACAGGGCAGCACGGCAGGCCCTTGGATGTACACAGAGAGCTAATATTAATAATATGCATGTCAATCTCTCCTGGCTGAAAGTGGAGGAGAGATTGACTTTATCACTACTTTTATTTATGAGAGGTATTGACATATTGAATGCACTGAGCTGTCTGTCTAAACTACTGGCACACAGCTCGGACACCCATGCATACCCCACAAGACATGCCACAAGAGGTCTCTTCACAGTCCCAAAGTCCAAAACAGACTATGGGAGGCACACAGTACTTTGTTACATAGAGCCATGACTACATGGAACTCTATTCCACATCAAGTAACTGACGCAAGCAGTCAAATTAGATAAAGAAAACAGATTTTAAAAACACCTTATGGAACAGCGGGGACTGTGAAGCAACACAAACATTGGCACAGGCACACACACACACACACACACATATTTGACATGATCTCAGTTGTTTGTGTTGTGCCTGCCATCAGTTGAGAAACTGCATTCTCTTGTCGTGTTGGCTGATATGAATAACATTGAAATGTCCTCTTTCAAATGGTACCACAAATATGATTGGAGGTCCACACATCAGAGAATGTTGACTTGAGTTGGAATATCCATTGTTTTAAATTAATCTGTCAATCTCCCAAAACCTATTGAAATCATAGAAAATCATAGAAATATGGTCATTATAAAATACATTCCCATTCGTGTTGACATTCGACGGTGGGTGGAATTAAATTGAATTAAAATGTCAACCAGCTAAATTGCAGTCTCTGAAGGGATAGGTCCTTTCTATGAATTATATTTCTATGATTGAAATGGCACCCACCCTGTATTAAAGAGTATGGTATGTCTCATCTGATGGCGGACACAACACAAAAACTTCAGACAATGTAAAATAGGGTCTATGCTACAACATATGTGAAAATGAGACAAATCTGAGTTCATACGTTTTCAGATGATTGACTTTATCATTGTTTTTGTACTGTTACGCCTTTTTCTCCCCAATTGGTAGGTAAAGTCTTGTCCCATCACTGCAACTCCCCAAGGGACTCAGGAAAGGCGAAGGTCAAGAACCATGCGTCCTCCGAAACACAACTCTGCCAAGCCACACTACCTGCTTAATCCGGAAGCCAGTCGCACCAATGTGTCAGAGGAAACCCCGTCCAGCTGGCGACCGAAGTCAGCTTGCAGGCGCCCGGCCCACCATAAGGAGTTGCTAGAGCGCGATGGGACAAGGAAATCCCGGCCGGCCAAACCCCCCCCCCCCCCTTACCCGGGCCAATTGTGTGCCGCCTCATGGGTCTCCCGGTCACAGCCAGCTGTGACACAGCCTGGAATCGAACCCGGGTCTGTAGTGACACCACTCTGGAGGACAGATTATTGACATTTAAAGGGGTAATCAGCAGATGCTACATACATTTTTGGAGTTATAAATTAATGATATGTACCCATTGATTCTTGAAGAATATAACTTATAATTGCCTCATGAGTCCTACTGTCCTACCACACCAGGACCCAAAATATAAGGGGGGGATTCCTATCAGACACAAAACCGGCAGCCAGCCTCTCTCCCATTCCTTATAAAAGCAGACACAGTGCAGGACTCCGCTAGATCTGGACAGAGGGTTACTCTTTCAAGGTACAATGAGACTTTTCACTCTCAAGTAACTGTTGTACATAGATTATATACATTCTAATGGAATAGAAATGAACTGAGTTGGGATGTGTTTTCTTCTCTCCTTTCTGTCTGATATGCTACTGCTCAGGTTGAAACAGAGGACACCTGTGAAGATGACTCCATCAGTTTTCTTTGCTCTTCTGCTGGCTTGTGCTCTCCCATTCAATTCTGCTCAGTGTGAGTATTTGTAATCACTGCGTATGTAAATTGCTTTGATTCAGCTCCTTATGTGTGTGTTGCTGGGTTTTATTCTAAATTGTTTTAATGTCAGTTAGAGATAAGGATGCATGTTGTCACTCTCTTGATTTAAATTACCATGAGTGTACTGAACTGCTTTCCGGGAATGTAAAACAGATTGTGTGTACTGCTTGCCCACTCTCTGATTTCTATTGACTTATTAACAAATTATTAACTAGAGGCGGAAAAAGTGTATTCTGGCTCTATAATGTATGATTCAGCCATTATCTTGTCAGTGTTACAAGTAGTGCTGAGCAATTAACTGAAAAGTCTGTCATTTTTTAAACAACTAATTGACGACATCGGTTAAATTATTTGAATTCCATTGAAAGAAATGTCTTTATTATTTTATTTTACCTTTATTTTACTAGGCAAGTTAGTTAAGAACAAATTCTTATTTTCAATGAAGGCCTAGGAACAGTGGGTTAACTGCCTGTTCAGGGGCAGAACGACAGATTTGTACCTTGTCAGCTCAGGGATTTGAACTTGCAACCTTCCGGTTACTAGTCCAACGCTCTAAACACTAGGCTACCCTGAGCTTCATGTGTAGTGAACTTGATGTGACTATTAATCAGCTTCTTGATATACTAAACCTGTCAGGTGGATGGATTATCTTGGCAAAGGAGAAATGCTCACTAACAGGGATGTAAACATATTTGTGCACTAAATTTGAGAGAAATTAGCTTTTTTGTGTGTATTTTTTGATATTTTATTTCAGCTCATGAAACATAGGACCATATGTTGCTTTTATATTGTTGTTCAATATAGTTTAGCGCAGGAAACGTGGTAATTACCTACAGTGACCATAATCCATTGCGTGTCCCGCTTAATCTTGTCTGGTCTGTGCTGAGCAAGACATGGAGACTGAGAGAGGAGAGAACACAGGATCGAGAGGGATAGAAAGCAGTTGCTTCGCAAGCCTGAAGAATACATGATTTAGTGATAGTTGTTATTCAGTGGTCATAAAAGTATGTCTTATTTACTTTGAAGGACTACTTCAATTGCATGTACTTCAGCTCTGTATGAGACGATGACTTGGAATTAAATAATAAAGTCATCAAATAAAACAAATATTTTATTAAAGTAATGTGAGTAAATGATTGTTAATAAGTGATAAACAGTAATGGGTAGTCACTACCATCATGGGACTTTTGTTTGTATTACTCTGTGTTGTTACATCATTCAACCCACATAATGCATAGTACATTTTATATTTTAAAAAATATATAAAGAAATTGAAACCGAAACTGAACCGACCTCATAAAGCACTAATCGCTCAGCACTAGTGACAAGTTCTGTGACAAATGTGACAAGGCCTTATTGTTGGAATGAGCATGTTTTGGATTTTGCCCTAGCACTACACAGCTGATTCAAATAATCAAAGATGAATAATGAGTTGGTTATTTGAATCAGCTGTGTAGCGCTACGGCAAAAAAAAAAACGTGTATCCAGGGAAAGGACAGAGTTTTGGAAACCGTGTGACACTACTGAATGACACTAAATATACATGATGTTGTTGTCTTTTCTGTATAGCAAGCTGCAATGGGCAATGTGGAGGAGAGTATAACAGGGGTTACATGTGCCAGTGTGATTATGACTGTCTCACTCACGAGGAGTGCTGTATTGACTACGAATCCCAGTGCACCACCAGTAAGGACTTTTCTTATCTATTCAATGTATTTGTGGTGTCCGAGTTTCCCAAACTGGGTCTTGGGCACCCCAAGGATGATCGTTTAGGTTTTTGCCCTAGCACTACACAGCTCATTCAAACAACCAAAGCGTGATGATGAGCTGCTTATTTGAATCAGCTGTGTAGTGCTATGGCAAAAGCCAAAATGTGCACCCCTTGGGGTCTGCAGTACCGAGTTTGGGAAACCCTGTATTATCACAAATGATCCATGAGAGTGCTTGACGTGTCATTTATTCAGATGATAAAGATCCACATGTACATGCAGGTATTATGCATGTGTTATAATAGCACAACCAGGACTGGTGTGATAATGGATGTACTGTATGTCTGGGTACCAGGTGACTCGTGTAAAGGGCGGTGTGGTGAATCCTTTAAGAGGGGAAGGCTGTGCGACTGTGATCCTGACTGTGTACGGTACAAAAAGTGTTGCCCAGACTACGACAGCCAGTGTGGCATAGAAGGTTAGTAAAATGTCCAAGACACCTAAAATAGTCTTGTGAAGTAAAGAACACCGTTACCTGATTTTGAGGCACATTCCAATTATAAAAGTGAGTGGGGACAAAAATGCAATTTCAGAATGTAGGGGGACATGTCCCCCCCCCCATCCCCAGTCAAAGTTGCGCCTTTGATTTCATGTATGAAATAATATGTATGACATTAAGTAATGTATGAAATAATGTCTGGTACATGATAGTATGACATATGACAATAAAGATAGGCATGCTGGCACTATGCATTCAGTGCATTCAGAAAGTATTCAGAACCCTTCTCTTTGTCCACATTTTGGATTAAATAGAAAATGTCAATATACTCACAATAACCCATAATGAAAAAGCGAAAACAGTAAAAAAATAAATAAAATGTATACAGGTTCGAGCCACTTTGGGTATGACGCTACAAGCTTGAAATACCTTATTTACATAAGTATTCAGACCCTTTGCTATAGGACTTCGAAATTGAGCCCAGGTGCATCCTGTTTCCATTGATCACCCTTGAGATGTTTCTACAACTTGATTGGAGTCCACCTGTGGTAAATTCAATTGATTGGACATGATTTGGAAAGGCACACACCTGTCTACGTACGGTTCCGCCGTTGACAGTGCATGTCAGAGCAAAAAACAAGCCATTAGGTCGAAGGAATTGTTCGTAGAGCTCCGAGACAGGAAAGGGTACCAAAAAATGTCTGCAGCATTGAAGATCCCTAAGAACACAATGAACTCCATCATTCTTAAATGGAAAAAGTTTGAAATCACCAAGACTCTTCCTAGAGATGGCCGCCCGGCCGAACTGAGCAATCGGGGGAGAAAAACCTTGGTCAGGGAGGTGACCAAGAATCCGATGGTCACTCTGACAGAGCTCCAGAGTTCCTCTGTGGAGATGGGAGAACCTTCCAGAAGGACAACCATCTCTGCATCACTCCACCAATCAGGCCTTTAGGTTAGTATTGCCAGACGGAAGCCACTCCTCAGTAAAAGGCACATGACAACCCGCTTGGAGTTTGCTAAAAGGCACCTAAAGACTCTCAGACCATGAGAAACTAGATTCTGGTCTAATGAAACCAAGATTGAACACTTTGGCCTGAATGCCAAACGTCACGTCTGGAGGGAACCTGGTACCATCCCTACGGTGAAGAATGATGGTGGCAGCATCATGTTGTGGAGATGTTTTTCAGCGGCAAGTACTGGGAGACTAGTCAGGATCGAGGGAAATATGAACGGAGCAAAGTACAGAGAGATCCTTGATGAAAACCTCCTCCAGAGTGCTCAGGACCTCAGACTGGGGTGAAGGTTCACCTTCCAACAGGACAACGACCCTAACCACACAGCCAAGACAACTCAGGAGTGTCTTCGGGACAAGTGTCTGAATGCCCTTGAATGGCCCAGCCAGAGCCTGGACTTGAACCCGATCCAACATCTCTGGAGAGACCTGAAAATAGCTATGCAGCAATGCTCCCCGTCCAACCTGACAGAGCTTGAGAGGATCTGCAGAGAAGAATGGGAGAAACTCCCCAAATACAGGTGTTCCAAGCTGGTAGCGTCATACTCAAGAAGACTCAAGGCTGTAATTTCTGCCAAAGGTGCTTCAACAAAGTACTGAGTAAAGGGTCTGAATACTTATGTAAATGTGATATTTCAGGTTTTTTTATTTCTAAAATTTCTAAAATCCTGTTTTTGCTTTGTCATTTTGGGGTATTGTGTGTAGATTGATGAGGGAAAAAAACAATTGAATCAATTTTAGGATAAGGCTGTAACAAAATGTGGAAAAAGTAAAGTGGTCTGAAAGCATCCCGAAGACACTGTAAATAGGCATGTTAATGTTAAACTCATATAGTAGCCTGCATCAGTTTGTTTTGACTATTTTCTCTTTTAATAATTATTACAGACACCAAAAAAAACAGGCAGCACAACAACACTGAAGACTAGCTCATGCAATAACATAAATTATGACTAATCAAAAGGTATAGGCATGCAGTATATTCATATAAATATGCATGTTAAAATGCAGAAGCCCGTCAGTTCATCTCAACTATTTTCTGTTTTAGTTCAAGACCAGCCAGTACAACAACACCGATGACTAGCTCATGCGATAACGTAATCGATAACAAACCAAAAGGTATATTTCATAAAGCAATAGTTATTATAAACAATAGATTTTAGATAATTATTGTAGGAAAGGTAGTTGCTTTTGGATACTCTTTACTCATTTAGTACTTGATTGACACACCAGAGCCAGAACCAGAGCCTCCCCAGATCCAACCAACTGAGGAGCCAGAGATGACTCCCAATCCACAGGAGGAACTAAGTGAAGGTCAGTACTTTCAGAACAACCTTACTGAGGAGATGGACAACCAACACTTTAGTCTTAAATAAGAATGAAAATGTATTATTCACCAGTATTCACTCAGCCCAACATCTTCCAACACCAAAGTCAAAACAGTCCCTGTAATAGTAGTGTAATATTGTCTAACACAAAATACAGATATTTTGAACTTTTCTTGACCAACAAAGCACTTGGTAGAGAGTGTGACTCCCAGATGTTTTGGATAGCCTGTCACACTGCTGCAGTTCTCTCTGGATGTGACTTGAGCTGGAGCCCGGAGGCCAAGTCTCCCCAGATGTGTCACGGCCCTACCGGCCAAGAGAAACAAAGGGAAATAATGTCATTATACACTGAACCAAAATATAAATGCAACATGCAACAATTTCAAAGAGTTAACGTTCATATAAGGAAATCAATTGAAAGAAATTCATTAGGTCCTAATCTATGGATTTCACGTGACTGAGAATACAGATATGCATCTGGTGGTCACAGATACCTTAAAAAAATGTTGGGACATGGATCAGAAAACCAGTCAGTATCTGCTGTGACCACCATTTGCCTCATGCAGCGTGACACATCTCCTTCGCATAGGGTTGATTAGGCTGTTGATTGTGGACTGTGGAATGTTGTCCCACTCCTTTTCAATGGTGGTGCGAAATTGCTTGATGTTGGCGGAAACTGGAACACGCTGTCGTACCCGTCGATCCAGAGCATACTCAATGGGTGACATGTCTGATGAGTATGCAGGCCATGGAAGAACTGGGACATTTTCAGCTTCCAGAAATTGTGTACAGATCCTTGTGACATGGGGCCGTGTATTATCATACTGAAACTTGAGGTGTTGGCACGACAGTGGGCCTCAGAATCCCATTACTGTATCTCGATAAAATGCAATTGTGTTCTTTGTCCATAGTTTATCTGGTGGACTGTTTGGTTTAAGACATGCCAGGATGAACTAGAACAACAGGAACATTTACTTGTGTAATAAATAGAGTTGTGTAATAATTACATATGTCCCATATAACTCAACCCCAGGGAATAAATCAAAGTTATTTAAAAAACTATTTAATTAATTACCAGCCTATGCCATTGTTCACCCCAGAACCAGAAATCCATGATGAACAGGAAGATGGTGATAGAAACATTAAGATATTTTCTCAACATAGCTACTCATATGTACATTTTAATGATTCAAAATGTACATAAATTTTGCCATTATTCCCTTCCACAGATGTGAAGGGTGAGACCTGGCCAGATCTTCCTGTTCCCTCTCCTGATACTGGGTCAGAGGATCCAGAGGCAAGCCCTTACCCAGAGGACCCTGAAGCTGGTCTGGTGGATCCAGAGGTGACCGCTAACCCAGATGACCCTGAAGAAACCCCTGCCTCAGAGAGCACCAGCGGGTCAGAGTTCTCACCAACTGAGCCAGCCTTTTCAGACCCCTTAGACCCCACGCTTAACACTAACCCCCAACCCACAGATACAGAGGATGACCCTGAGAAAGAGGCCATTTTAAAGGGGGACTACACACCCTTCCCTGAGGAATTGGATACAGAAGCAACACCAGGCTCGGAAGGAACTCCACCAGCAGCCAACCCCAACCCCTCTACTGCCGAACCAGCCAATGAGACCCCCGCTGAGGCAACAGGTAACGAATTCAATTCGATCTTTATTGTCACAACAGGGAAATTAATTGTACAGTAAGGAGCTTACAGTTTATATGTATAGCATTATATATTGGCACAGTGCGGGAAATGATAGCCAAACCATCTCTCACATACCAACATTTGAGAGATAGTCCTATCTCACTGTTCCTAGAAATTGTATTGGATAAGATGTTTCACAATTATTTTGAGTCCTCTGGATTCAAATCTGACACTGACACAAATCTCATGTGTTCCAGACTCCAGTGATCCTGAGGGACAGCCTTATTCCAGCAGAAGCCCATCTGCAGCCGACCCAACTCTCCCTAGGTCCACCTCTGAGCCCACCCCCGCCTCCCCAGTTGCCCCTCAGTCCTCTGACCAGGCTTCCCCGAGCTCAGAGCCCCAGCCCGGGCCTACTCCTGCAGAGGACACCCCTGAACTCCTACCTGAAGGACAGAGTGAATTAGACCCTGAAGGTCAGGAGGCAGAATCTAAGAACACAGTGCCAGATGAATCTGAACCCACACCCTCGAACCTACAGGATCCCAATGTGGCCTCAGAGGCACCAGCATCTGAGAGTGGTCCCGAGTCCAAACCTGGTAGAGGGGCCACCCCAAATAATTTGAATGACAACAGTGTCCCCCAGACTGGAGATCTGGCTACGCGTCTCACAATAGACCCAGCGGGACAAGAGGAAGGAGATGAGGCAGCACCAGAGGAGACCACAAGCAACTCCATGAAGCTCAGTCCCGCCCCCACTCCCGCCCCCACTCCCGTCCCCACCACCAAACCACCCCAAAACAAACTCACTGAGAAAATCAAGCCTAGTAAACCCACAGAGAAACCTAAGCCCAAATCCACCCAGCCAAACACCCTCACGGATATCAACCAAGCTCTGAGCACAGACAACTCCAGGGACTACCAAGCAGGTAAGCTTAGACCCTGCTTTGCCTTACTTTAATACCATTGCAAAGAAACTCAGTCAATGTTGTAGAGCACTTATTACTAATGGTAAAAGCTATTACTGGGTAGATTCGCCAGCCCTACTTTTCTCATAGGTGGCACTGAGATTTATTACTTCTCTTGAATGAAAAGAGCTTCCTCCTGTCAAGTGTAGCTGCACTATATTAACTGTCAAAGGTGACCGTTTTCCCAGAGCCTAACAAGTCAGTCCAGCAGTTTCTGTGGTTTGAAAAAAAAATACTCCATCACAGAGCAGTTGTGTGTGCTGTTCAGTAAAGGTTTTTGGGAGAAACACATTAGCCAGTTGATACACGGTCAGACACATGAAATTGTTCTGATTCACTTAACACATTCTCCACGTGGCTCCTTTTAAACGTGGCTTTTTCCTCCAGATGAACACAACGACACCAACATCTGCAGCGGTCGTCCTGTTGGTGCGGTCACTACGCTGAGGAACGGGACCGTGGTGGTTTTCAGAGGTCAGTGCCAGACCAAATCAAAATCAATTCAACATTTTATTTGTCACACGCGCCGAATACAACCGGTGTAGACCTTACCGTGAAATGCTTACTTACAAGACCTTAACCAACAATGTAGCTTTAAGAAAAATAAGAGTTATGAAAATATTTACTAAATTAACTAAAATAAAAATATCTAAATATAAAAATAACAATAACAATAACTAGCCTATATACAGGGGGTACCTGTACCGAGTCAATGTGCTGGGCTACAGGTTACTCGAGGTAATTGAGGGAATATGTACAGTAATAAAGTTTGGACACACCTACTCATTCAAGGGTTTTTCTTAATTTTTTACTATTTTCTACATTGAAGAATAATATTGAAGACATCAAAACTATGAAATAACACATATGGAATCAGGTAGTAACCAGAAAAGTGTAGCCACCATTTACCTTGATGACAGCTTTGCACACTTTTTACATTCTCTCAACCAGCTTAATGAGGTAGTCACCTGGAATGCGTTTCAATTAACAGATGTGCCTTGTTAATTAAGAGTTCATTTGTGGAATTTCTTTCCTTCTAAATCCGTTTGATCCCATCAGTTGTGTTGTGTACCAATCCATTTCATTAGACTCCTTGTCGTGCCAAACTGCCGGGCCCTTTTCAGGTTAAAAACATAGACTGTAGTTCAGACTTAAAACACTAAAATGACAAGAGTAACTCCTGAGCTTAAATGTGTTTATCAACAATATAGTTTATATTCAAAACCGGGATTTCTGTATATATTTTTTTTAAATATGGTATACAAAAGATACAGAGGCCCTATTTGGTAAAAGACCAAGTCCATATTATGGCAAGAACAGCTCAAATAAGCAAAGAAAAACGACAATCACTTTAAGACATGAAGGTCAGTCAATTCGATAAATTTCAAGAACTTTTCAAGTTTCTTCAAGTGCAGTCGCAAAAAACATCAAGCGCTATGATGAAACTGGATCTCATGAGGACCGCCACAGGAAAAGAGGCCCAGAGTTACCTCTGCTACAGAAGATAAGTTCATTAGAGTTAACTGCACCCAAGATTGCAGCTCAAATAAATGCTTCACAGAGTTTAAGTAACAGACACATCTCAACATCAACTGTTCAGAAGAGGCTGCGTGAATCAGGCTTTCATGGTCGAATTCATGCAAAGAAACCACTACTAAAGGACACCAATAATAATAAGAGACTTGCTAGGGCCAAGAAACAAGAGCAATGGACATTAGACCGGTGGAAATCAGATGTGTCCAATGTGAGATTTCTGATTCCAATCACTGTGTCTTTGTTAGACGCATAGTAGGAAATCGGATGTTCTCCAGATGTGTAGTTCCCACCGTGAAGCATGGAGGAGGAGATGTGATGGTGTGGGGGCTGCTTTTCTGGTGACACTGTCAGTGATTTATTTTGAAGGCACGCTTAACCAGGATGGCTACCATAGTATTCTGCAGCGATAAGCCATCCCATCTGGTTTGCGCTTAGTGGGACTATCATTTGTTTTCAACAGGACAATAACCCAACACCTCTCCAGGCTTTGTAAGGGCTATTTGACCAAGAAGGAGAACAGCCAACAACTGCTCAGCATATGTGGGAACTCCTTCAAGACTGTTGGAAAAGCATTCCAGGCGAAACTGTTTGAGAGAATGCCAAAAGTCTGCAAAGCTGTCATCAAGGTAAATGGTGGCTACTTTGAAGAATCTCAAATATAAAATATATTTTGATTTGTTCCAGACTTTTTTGGTTACTACATGATTCGATATGTGTTATTTTATCGTTTTGATGTCTTCACTATTATTCTACAATGTAGAAAATAGTAAAAAATAAAGGAAAACCCTTGAATGAGTAGGTGTGTCCAAACCTTTGACTGGTACTGGACATGTAGGTAGAGGTAAAGTGAATATGCATAGATAATAAACAGCTAGATTTGATTAGCTGTTCAGCAGTCTTATGGCTTGGGAGTAGAAGCTGTTAAGAAGCCTTTTGGACCTAGACTTGGCACGCTGGTACCGCTTGCTGTGCGGTAGCAGAGAGAACAGTCAATGACTAGGGTGGCTGGAGTCTTTGGAAATGTTCAGGCCCTTTTCTGACACCGCCTAGTATAGAGGTCCTGGATGGCAGGAAACTTAGCCCCAGTGATGTAGTGGGCTGTGTGCACTACACTCTGTAGTGTCTTGCGGATGGGGGCCAAGCAGTTGCCATACCAAATCAAATCAAATTAAATCAAATTTTATTTGTCACATACACATGGTTAGCAGATGTTAATGCGAGTGTAGCGAAATGCTTGTGCTTCTAGTTCCGACAATGCAGTAATAACCAACAAGTAATCTAACTAACAATTCCAAAACTACTGTCTTATACACACAAGTGTAAGGGGATAAAGAATATGTACATAAAGATATATGAATGACTGATGGTACAGAGCAGCATAGGCAAGATACAGTAGATGGTATCGAGTACAGTATATACATATGAGATGAGTATGTAAACAAAGTGGCATAGTTAAAGTGGCTAGTGATACATGTATTACATAAAGATGCAGTAGATGATATAGAGTACAGTATATACGTATACATATGAGATGAATAATGTAGGGTATGTAAACATTATATTAGGTAGCATTGTTTAAAGTGGCTAGTGATATATTTTACATCATTTCTCATCAATTCCCATTATTCAAGTGGCTGGAGTTGAGTCAGTGTGTTGGCAGCCACTCAATGTTAGTGGTGGCTGTTTAACAGTCTGATGGCCTTGAGATAGAAGCTGTTTTTCAGTCTCTCGGTCCCAGCTTTGATGCATCTGTACTGACATCGCCTTCTGGATGATAGTGGGGTGAACAGGCAGTGGCTCGGGTGGTTGTTGTCCTTGATGATCTTTATGGCCTTCCTGTAACATCGGGTGGTGTAGGTGTCCTGGAGGGCAGGTAGTTTGCCCCCGGTGATGCATTGTGCAGAACTCACTACCCTCTGGAGAGCCTTACGGTTGTGGGCGGAGCAGTTGCCGTACCAGGCGGTGATACAGCCCGCCTTTTGGTGACAAGCCAAATTTCTTCAGCCTCCTGAGGTTGAAGAGGTGCTGCTGCTCCTTCTTCACGATGCTGTCTGTGTGGGTGGACCAATTCAGTTTGTCTGTGATGTGTATGCCGAGGAACTTAAAACTTGCTACCCTCTCCACTACTGTTCCATCGATGTGGATAGGGGGGTGTTCCCTCTGCTGTTTCCTGAAGTCCACAATCATCTCCTTAGTTTTGTTGACATTGAGTGTGAGGTTATTTTCCTGACACCACACTCCGAGGGCCCTCACCTCCTCTCTGTAGGCCGTCTCGTCGTTGTTGGTAATCAAGCCTACCACTGTTGTGTCGTCCACAAACTTGATGATTGAGTTAGAGGCGTGCGTGGCCACGCAGTCGTGGGTGAACAGGGAGTACAGGAGAGGGCTCAGAACGCACCCTTGTGGGGCCCCAGTGTTGAGGATCAGCGGGGTGGAGATGTTGTTGCCTACCCTCACCACCTGGGGGTGGCCCGTCAGGAAGTCCAGTACCCAGTTGCACAGGGCGGGGTCGAGACCCAGGGTCTCGAGCTTGATGACGAGCTTGGAGGGTACTATGGTGTTAAATGCCGAGCTGTAGTCGATGAACAGCATTCTCACATAGGTATTCCTCTTGTCCAGATGGGTTAGGGCAGTGTGCAGTGTGGTTGAGATTGCATCGTCTGTGGACCTATTTGGGTGGTAAACAAATTGGAGTGGGTCTAGGGTGTCAAGTAGGGTGGAGGTGATATGGTCCTTGACTAGTCTCTCAAAGCACTTCATGATGACGGAAGTGAGTGCTACGGGGCGGTAGTCATTTAGCTCAGTTACCTTAGCTTTCTTGGGAACAGGAACAATGGTGGCCCTCTTGAAGCATGTGGGAACAGCAGACTGGGATAGGGATTGATTGAATATGTCCGTAAACACACCGGCCAGCTGGTCTGCGCATGCTCTGAGGGCGCGGCTGGGGATGCCCTCTGGGCCTGCAGCCTTGCGAGGGTTAACACGTTTAAATGTTTTACTCACCTCGGCTGCAGTGAAGGAGAGGCCGCATGTTTTGGTTGCAGGCCATGTCAGTGGCACTGTATTGTCCTCAAAGCGGGCAAAAAAGTTATTTAGTCTGCCTGGGAGCAAGACATCCTGGTCCGTGACGGGGCTGGTTTTCTTTTTGTAATCTGTGATTGACTGTAGACCCTGCCACATACCTCTTGTGTCTGAGCCGTTGAATTAAGATTCTACTTTGTCTCTATACTGACGCTTAGCTTGTTTGATTGCCTTGCGGAGGGAATAGCTACACTGTTTGTATTCGGTCATGTTTCCGGTCACCTTGCCCTGATTCAAAGCAGTGGTTCGCGCTTTCAGTTTCACACGAATGCTGCCATCAATCCACGGTTTCTGGTTTGGGAATGTTTTAATCGTTGCTATGGGAACGACATCTTCAACACACGTTCTAATAAACTCGCACACCGAATCAGCGTATTCGTCAATGTTGTTGTCTGACGCAATACGAAACATATCCCAGTCCACGTGATGGAAGCAGTCTTGGAGTGTGGAATCAGATTGGTCGGACCAGCATTGAACAGACCTCAGCGTGGGAGCTTCTTGTTTTAGTTTCTGTCTGTAGGCAGGGATCAACTAAATGGAGTCGTGGTCAGCTTTTCCGAAAGGAGGGCGGGTCAGGGCCTTATATGCGTTGCGGAAGTTAGAATAGCAGCGATCCAAGGTTTTGCCAGCCCTGGTTGCGCAATCGATATGCTGATACAATTTAGGGAGTCTTGTTTTCAGATTAGCCTTGTTAAAATCCCCAGCTACAATGAATGCAGCTTCAGGATGTATGGATTCCAGTTTGCAAAGAGTCAAATAGAGTTTGTTCAGAGCCATCGATGTGTCTGCTTGGGGGGGGAATATATACGGCTGTGATTATAATCGAAGAGAATTCCCTTGGTAGATAATGCGGTCGACATTTGATTGTGAGGAATTCTAAATCAGGTGAACAGAAGGACTTGAGTTCCTGTATGCTTTTGTGACCACACCACGTCTCATTAGCCATAAGGCATACGCCCCCGCCCCTCTTCTTACCAGAAAGATGTTTGTTTCTGTCGGCGCGATGCGTGGAGAAACCAGCTGGCTGCACCGACTCCGATAGCGTCTCTCCAGTGAGCCATGTTTCCGTGAAGCAAAGAACGTTACAGTCTCTGATGTCCCTCTGGAATGCTACCCTTGCTCGGATTTCATCAACCTTGTTGTCAAGAGACTGGACATTGGCGAGAAGTATACTGGGGAGTGGTGCACGTTGTGCCCGTCTCCGGAGTCTGACCAGAAGACCACTACGTTTCCCTCTTTTACGAAGTCGTTTTTTTGGGTCGCCGGCTGGGATCCATTCCGTTGTCCTGGGTGAAAGGCAGAACACAGGATCCGCTTCGCGAAAGTCATATTCTTGGTCGTACTGATGGTGAGTTGACGCTGCTCTTATATTCAGTAGTTCTTCTCGACTGTATGTAATGAAACCTAAGATGACCTGGGGTACTAATGTAAGAAATAACACGTAAAAAAAAAAAACTGCATAGTTTCCTAGGAACGTGAAGCGAGGCGGCCATCTCTGTCGGCGCCGGTGATGCAACCAGTCATGCTCTCGATGGTGCAACTGTTAAACATTTTTGCAGATGTGAGGACCCATGCCAGTCTTTTCAGTCTCCTGAGGGGGAATAGGCATTGTCGTCCCCTCTTCACAACTGTCTTGGTGTGTTTGGACCATGATAGTTTGTTTGTGATGTGGACGCCAAGGAACTTGAAGCTCTCAACCTACTCCACTACAGCCCCGTCGATGAGAATGGGGGCATGCTCTGCCCTCCTTTTCCTGTAGTCCACGATCATCTCCTTTGTTTTGATCACATTGAAGGAGAGGTTGTTGTCCTGGCACCACACTGCCAGGTGTGAGAGCAAAATTGCGAGATTATGTTATAATACCTTTATTGCATCAAATGGTTGTTTTAAGAAACATAATAAGGGTTTGTTAGAACGCTCATCTCTGTGTGTTCTACTCAGGATGGGCCTCTGGAAGATTTATGATGTCTTTAGTGATACCGCATTCCAGAGCATGAGTTAATGTTTCTGTTCTATATCAGGGAGAGATGGTATCAGGGAGCGATGGCTCCAGTATGGGGTTGGGGGGCCAGGCTCATCTCTATACAATGAGTTATCATGTTTTTACAGCAGATACTGTCTGCTGTGAATTATAAGTATCTTTCATACAAATCTTAACCTTGTGACCCATTCCATGCATCTTTTGTGTGTCATGTAAACTGAAAGAGATTGGACTTTTCCATAAAATGCTGTGGCTCAAACCAGCTCCATCAGTGATCACCTCCAGGGGTTATTACCGACCAGCTCCATTACTGCAGTAATTAAATAATAACGTTTGATTGTTTTGAAGAAATCTTAAAAGTCTCTCCTGTTGATTACAATCAATTCCACCACACAGGACCTCCTCCCTATAGGCTCATTGTCGGTGATCAGGGCCTACCACCGTTGTGTCTTCGGCAAACTTAATAATAGTGTTGGAGTCGTGTTTGGCCACGCAGTCATGGGTGAACAGGGAGTACAGGAGGGGACTAAGCACACGCCTCTGAGGGGCCCCCATGTTGAGGATCAGCGTGGCATATGTTGTTGCCTACCCTTACCACCTGGGGACGGCCCGTCAGGAAGTCCAGGATCCAGTTGCAGAGGGAGGTGTTTAGTCCTAGGGTCCTTAGCTTAGTGATGAGCTTTGATGGCACTATGGTGTTGAATGCTGAGCTGTAGTCAATGAACAGCATTCTCACGTAGGTGTTCCTTTTGTACACGTGGTAAAGGACAGTGTGGTGTGCAGTAGAGATTGTGTCATCTGTGAATCTGTTGGGGCGGTATGCAAATTGGAGTGTGTCTAGGTTTCTGGGATAATGGTGTTGATGTGAGCCATGACCAGCCTTTCTAAGCACTTCATGGCTACAGCTGTGAGTGCTATGGGTCGGTAGTCATTTATGTAGGTTACTTTAGTGTTATTGGGCACAGGGAATATGGTGATCTGCTTGAACATGTTGGTATTACAGACTCGGTCAGGGACAGGTTGAAAATGTCAGTAAAGTCACTTGCCAGTAGGTCAGCGCGTGCTCTGAGTACACATCCTGGTTATCCATCTGGTCCTGCAGCCTTGTGAATGTTGACCTGTTTAAAGGTCTTACTCACATCGGCTACAGAGAGCGTGAACGGCTTGGTGTAGATAATTAAGTCTATGTGCCAAACACACCAGATGTTGGGTTTTTCCCTCTCAGACGGCACCCTGAATATTCAATGATGCAAAGAAATTGTGAGTAGACTGTCCTTCAGCTCTTATTTGCTTTCTATAGATGTGACATTTTGATTGTTTTTCAACCCAAGAGAATGTTCTAAATTGAGACATGAGGGTATAGAGAGTTAACTAAAGTTTATTAAAACAACACCATGTATTAAATAGACCAGGAAATGTTGAATCTGGACCTTGAAACCAGTTCCATAGCACTGATGATTTCCACTCTTCCCCTCTAATGAAGGACTGATTTAGACCTGGGACACCAGGTGGGTGCAATTCATTATCAGGTATAACAGATAACTAGCATTACCCCAGACCTCCAGGCTCACAATTTAATGCCCCTAATATAGACTATAGAGCAGGGGTATTCAACTCTTACCCTACAAGATCTGAAGCGAGCCTGCTGGTTTTCTGTTGTACCTGATAATTAATTGCACACACCTGGTGTCCCAGGTCTAAATCAGTCCCTGATTAGATGGGAGCAATGAAAGAAAATGCAATGGATCTGGCTTTGCGGTCCAGAGTTGAGTTTGAAGGCTATAGAGGATACATTGAGGATGAAAAGTGATTGAAGACAATATGCAGATGCAAGTACCAGTGTTGCTTCCCTTGTAGGACACTATTTCTGGGTCATGGATAGTAACAGGATGGCTGGACCTGCCCATCGGATAACAGACGTGTGGGGAGTCCCTTCTCCCATTGACACCGTCTTCACCCGCTGCAACTGCCAGGGCAAGACATACTTCTTCAAGGTACAGTACACCTTGTGACTATCCTAAGCCTATTGTGTGCTATAAGACTTCTATACTACATTAAGTGGAGGTGACACACAGAACAAAACAAATATATATATATATTCATGTGTGTGCTGTCCCCTCCGCAGGGTGCTAACTACTGGAGGTTTGAGAACAGCATGATGGACATGGGCTTCCCCAAGCTGATCAGTGTGGGCTTCAATGGGCTGCGAGGTCAGATTACGGCTGCCCTGTCTGTGCCTGAGTACCGCAAGAGGAAAGAATCTGTCTACTTCTTCAAGGGAGGTGACTGATCTCTATAGCCAAACTACTTCAGTGGAGGCTGCTGTGGGGAGGGCGGCTCATAATAATGTCTGGAACGGAGCAAATGGAATGGCATCAAACACATAGAAACCATGTGTTTGGTGTATTTGATACCATTCCACTGATTCCACTCCAGCCATTACCACAAGCTCGTCCTTCCCAATTAAGGTGCCACCAACCTCCTTTGCACTACTTACACACTACTAGCCCATTATGTAAGGGATAATCAAAGAGGGACTATGCGTTCTATGGAAAATAAAGAGCAACGTGAAAGGTGTGTTAGCGGAGTGGAACTAACCTTCCACGAACTTGCATTATTTTCCAGAGAACACATACAGCTCAGAGTTGATTATCCCTTTCATACCAAGGCTATAATTAGGCAATAAGGCCGAGGGGTTGTGGTATATGGACAATATGCCATGGCTAAGGACTGTTCTTAAGCACAGTGCAACGTGGGGTGCCTGGATAGTCGTGATATATTGGCCATATACCACAAACCCCAAGGTGCCTTAATGCTATTATAAACTGGTTACCATCGTAATTAGAACAGTAATATCAAATGTATTTATATAGACCTTCTTACATCAGCTGATCTATCAAAGTGCTGTAGAGAAACCCAGCCTAAAACCTCAAACAGCAAGCAATGCAGGTGTAGAAGCACGGTGGCTAGGAAAAACTCCCTAGAAAGGCCAAAACCTAGGAAGAAACCTAGAGAGGAACCATGCTTTGAGGGGTGGCCAGTCCTCTTCTGGCTGTGCCGGGTGGAGATTATAACAGAACATGGCCAAGATGTTCAAATGTTCATAAATGACCAGCATGGTCAAATAATAATAATCACAATAGTTGTCAAGGGTGCAACAAGTCAGCACCTCCTGCTGTCTAGAGAGTAGGACAGGTAGCACGTCCGGTGAACAGGTCAGGGTTTCATAGCCGCAGGCAGAACAGTTGAAACTGGAGTAGCAGCACGGCCAGGTGGATTGGGGACAGCAAGGAGTCATCATGCCAGGTAGTCCTGAGGCATGGTCCTAGGGCTCAGGTCCTCCGAGAGAGAAAGAAAGAGAGAATTAGAGAGAGCATACTTAAATTCACACAGGACACCGGATATGACAGGAGAAATACTCCAGATATAACAGACTGACCCTAGCCCCCTGACACATAAACTACTGCAGCATAAATACTGGAGGCTGAGACAGGAGGGGTCAAGAGACACTGTGGCCCCATCCGATGAGACCCCCGGACAGGGCCAAACAGGCAGGACATAACCCCACCCACTTTGCCAAAGCACAGCCCCCACAGCACTAGAGGGATATCTTCAACCACCAACTTACCATTCTGAGACAATGCCGAGTATAGCCCACAAAGATCTCCGCCACGACACAACCCAAGGGGGAGGCCAACCCAGATAAAATAAATGTTTTGTAAAACCTGTGGTATATGGTCTGCTATGCCACGGCTGTCAGCCAGTCAGCATTCAGGACTCAAACCACCCAGTTTATAATTTAACACATATGCTACTAGAAATGTGTTCATTTGGCGGTAGAAGTGTGTTCAACTATGGTAGTTTATAATATTAATAAGGCACCTCGGGGGTTTGTGGTATATGACCAATATACCATGGCTAACGGCTGAATCCAGGCACTCCGGTTGCATGTGAAAAAGAACAGCCCTTAGCCGTGGTGTATTGGCCATATACCACACCCCCTCAGACCTTATTGCTTAATTATACCATTACATTGTTTCTCATTGGCATTATTTCTGTATCGCGCACGGTATATCAGACCGGTAGAATTCAATGTTCTATTTTGAGCTGCTTTTGAAAGCAAAAGTCAAATTGAAAACATTATTAGCATTGTTGAATTCGATGTTTGGTTAGCTAAACTAGAAAGTCTGTTTGTTTGGTTACCTTGGCAACTACTGTAGCTATCTAGTTAACTTGCTAGTAGCTACTTCAGTGGATGTTGAACACATTTATACATGCAAATGAACACATTTCTTGCGGAAAATGTGTTAAATTATAGCCATGGTTTAAAAGGGATAATCAACTCGGGCCTCTATGCTTTCTCTGGAAAAGAATCCAACTCGGTGGAAGGTAAATTCACACCTTCCACATTGTTCATTATTTTCCAGAGAACGCATAGCCCATTGTTTATTTAATCGATAAGGCTCGAGGGTGTGTGGTTCGCGGAGTGCCTGGACACAGCCCTTAGCCGTGGTATATTGGCCATATACCATGAACCCCTGAGGTGCCTTATTGTTATTATAAACTGGTAACCAACGTAATTAGAGCAGTAAAAATATTTAAAAAATATATTATAAATATACAAATATTTTTTGTCCTACCCCGCGGTATACGGTCTGCTATACCACGGCTGTCAGCCAATCAGTATTCAGGGCTGGAACCACCCAGTTTTTAATATCCCTTAACCCCTGATATGATAAATACATGAGATTATGTTTTATTGCTAATGCCAGTGATAACAGATTTACTTAGATATAACATAACATAAACAAACATGCTCATGCCATCTGTAGTATCCTGAGTTAGCATGTCTGATATCTGTATCATTGTCTATTCAGGTGGCTTGGTGCAGAAGTATTCCTACCAGTCTGGCACCAGCCCTACATGTAACAGGAAGGCCCACAACTCTGTTTATACCGTACACAACCGTGTTGCCAGACAAGCAGGTAATGAGCCGCCCACATTTTGACCTTTTCAGTCCTTTCACTGAACATTTTGACTGAAGTAGTGGTGAAAACATGAGGAACTGTTCAGGTTTTAGGTAAGGTTATATTTGAGTTGAGCCACATTTTATCTATAAAGATGACTCACAGAGAGAGAGATGCTGCTCGGAGTGGGAGAGAGATGAAAGAATGAGAAAGAGAGAGAACAAGGTCCACTGTATGTAAACAGGTAATTCAGGGAAAACAAGCAGACCAGATTGTGTGGGTGCAGAATCAGATCGTAGTGTAGTGTCACAACACAATGTTGTTTTTAATGAGTCACTAAAAGTAAACGGACAGACTGCAATGACGCACAATTCGGTCCATGAAATTTTACTCCAACAATCAGACTACTAGACCATAAACTCTCAATTTCAAACATCACACCATCATCAATAATATTGATGATTTGTCAATCTCTAAACTGAACTGTGTCTCTCCTCTCAGTGTCTCTGCTGGGACAGGAGATCAACATCCGTCTGACCTGGAGAGGCTTCCCCTCCACCGTGACCTCCGCCGTGTCCATCCCCACCCACAGGAAACCTGAGGGATACAACTACTACCTCCTCTCACGCTGTAAGTATTTAGCCCAGATACAAAATCATATTTTTTTTTAAATCATATTTTTTATTTTTTATAAACAATACAAAACATACACATACAAACGACAGCATCATACAAACATCAACTACATCACACCTGCCCAGACCCGCTAGCGCCCGCATCACTTTATGCAACATGGCCTCAAACTGTACCATTTTGTTTCTCTCCGTAGCCCACACCCTTTACATTTTTTGATAATAAATCACCTGACCTTCCCATTGTGTTAATGATGGCAGATTGGTTGATTTCCAGTTTAAGTATACTTAAAAAAATTAAAAAAAGTAAGATGATTGACTAGAAAAGTATCATCCAACCCATCGGGTATCTCACTACGTCTTGACATATGCAGACAAAAGGATTCAAAGTGCATTTACATTGTAATACTACTGACAGCAAAATGTCAAACTCCACCTATCATTTTGGACTTGATAACATTCCCAGAAGGCATGGATTATTGAGTCATTATTAGTTTTACACTTCAGACATGACTGCCGTTGTGCTGTAGAATGTGCATTTTGTCTCTTGTATAATACATGCTATATATTTTCATTAACTGTAATCTCGTTAGTTACAGTATGTTCCAACATTCCCTCTATCTTGTGCTAACATCAGTTCTTTTTAAGTCTTGGTTCCAGTAGTTTACATTTTTTTCTAAGAGATTGTTAGTTGGAAAGGCAAGGTTTTGTATATCTTACCTGTCATATGAATATCCTTTTCTGACTCAAATAGGATTCCCTCAAGATTTTTCTCATCTCCAAAATATTTCAAATCAACTTTTTATGATAGAAAATGTTTAAGTTGCATATATTTGAAAATATCTACATTGGTCAATCCAAAATTGCTCTTTAAAGCTGTCATGGAAAAAAACTAATCTAATCTAATTACTAAGTAATTTACGGTTTCTATGCATTTAGTTTTCCATGTGACCAATTTATTGTGAATTCTGATAAGCTATCTAAGGATTGTTCCATAAGGATGTGTTTTGAGGGAGTTATATTGGTTCTTGTAGAATACGTTTCATTTTCTCCCATATTGTTATAGTTTTCTTAACTATGAAGTTATTCATGTTCACAGCCTTATCCTTTGAAAATAGACAGGTAAATAAATTCTGGGGAATTCATCAAATCAAATGTTATTTGTCACATGCGCCAAATACAACAGGTGTAGATTTTACAGTGAAATGCTTACTTACAAGCCTTTAACCAGCAATTAAGTTTTGAGAAAAATAAGAGTTAAGAAAATATTTACTAAATAAAGAAAAGTTTTAAAAAGTAACATAATAACTAGGCTATATGCAGGGGCTACCGGTACCGAGTCAATGTGCAGGGGTACAGGTTATTCAAGGTAATATGTACATGTAGGTAGGTGTAAAGTGACTATGCATAGATAAACTTTGAGTAGCAGCAGCGTAAATAAAGGTGGGGGTCAATACAAAACAGTCCGGGTACCCATTTGATGAACTGTTCAACAGTCTTATGGATTGCAGGTAGAATCTGTTAAGGAGCCTTTCGGACCTAGACTTGGCGTTCCGGTACCGCTCATCTTGGTGCTCCGGTACCGGCATCTTCAAGATGTACCCATCGTTACCATTTATTGCATTTAACTATACTGAACAAAAATATAAATGCAACGACTTTACTGAGTCACAGTTCATGTAAGAAATCAGTCAAATAAAATAAATTCATTAGGCCCTAATCCATGGATTTCACATGACTGGGCAGGGGCACAGCCACGGGTGGGCCTGGAAGGGCATAGGCCCACCAACTGGGGAGCTGGCCCAGCCAATCAGAATACATTTTCCCCCACAAAAAGGCTTTATTACAGAGAGAAATACTCCTGTTTCATTAGCTGTCCGGGTGGCTGGTCTCAGACAATACCGTAGGTGAAGAAACTGGATGTGGAGATCCTGGGCTGGCATGGTTACATGTGGTCTGCGGTTGTGAGGCCGGTTGGACGTACTGCCAAATTCTCTAAAACGAGGTTGGAGGCAGCTTAGGTATTACAAATTCTCTGGCAACAGTTCTGGTGGACATTTCTGCAGTCAGCATGCCAATTGCATACTCCCTCAACTTGAGACATCTGTCACATTTGTGTTGTGACAAAACTGCACATTTAAGAGTGGGCTTTTATTGTCCCCAGCACAAGGTATACCTTTGTAATGATCTTGCTGTTTAATCAGCTTCTTGATATACTCCACCTGTCAGGTGGATGGGTTATCTTGGCAAAGGAGAAATGCTCACTAACAGGGATGTAAACAAATGTGCACATCATTTGAGAGAAATAAGCTATTTGTGCGTATGGACAATATCTGTGAACTTTTTATTTCAGCTCATGAAACATTGGATCAACACTCTATAGTTTATATTTTTGTTCGATATATATATATATATATATATATATATATATATATATATATATATATATATATATATATATATATATATATATATATATATATATATATATATATATATATATATATATATATATATATATATATATATATATATATATATATATATATATCACAAGTAAAACCCCTGGGAAGCAATTTGATACAATTCCAAGCCTGGAAGGTTAAAACCACCACTCTTTGACTGACTATACTTTTTTAAAGAACATCTTCGTTGGGATAATTGGTATTACTGAAAATAAATACAAAAACTTTGGAAGCCTGTCCAACCCAGCCCCTCTTTAAAGATGACAGAATGGCATGGTGTCATCATCCTGATAAATAAGACAACATTTTCCCTAAAACCCAGCACATGGACCAATAAGGCCATATTCCAATGTTGAATTGTACCTTGCATGGTGAAAATCATTGTATATCCCACCAGGGGCATATCTGGTGTTTGTAGATCAAATTCAAGCTATACTATATCATATCCAGACAGGAACAACAATTTAGCAGGTGATCTAAATCATACATTCAATAAGATCGACAGACGCAGTAATAAACAAGGCAAATTTAGGTAGCCTCCAAACAGGCAGAAAAAAATTCATCTTTACAAATATTTTTCAGGACAACTGGAGATTACTACTCCCAACTACAAAAGACTACTCCTTTTTTTCTCAAAGTAAGAAAAGCTATACAAGAATCGACTACATTAATTTCCAAAAATGCACTCAACAATTTACAGGATTTTTAAAAAATTATGATATAGTGATATCGGATCATTCACTGGTATCATGCTTAATTACATCAGTAGAAGATACATTTCTCCAAATTCTGTCACTAAGTGTATTAAATACGTCAACGAAAAAAGAAAAACCTTAACCATTACAAATGCAGACAGAGGATAGAGAAAAGCCAACCCCAATTTAATCTGGGATGCCTTTAAAGCGTACATTGGAGGAATGATAATCTAAATTAAAGCTAAATCTGATTTAGAAAATACAATTTAAGAAATGTATCACAATCTTAGAAAAAGCCCATAAAAAAATATTTACAAGGTAAAGAAGAAAATAAAATGTCTGAATGTAATCATTACGATATTTTACTGTTGGAGAGAGCCAACAATTACAGGTTAATCTCAAATAAAGCATATTACTTAATGGCAAATAAACCTGGTAAATATCTCACAGCTCTCACAAAACGAAAACATGGTAAACCAGTTATAATTTTAAAAGATACACATTTGGTAATTAGAAATATCGTGATTAATTACCATTTTAAAAGCTCTCTGAAAAGCTATATAAATCAGAATTAAACAGTTGGATGAATCCTATAGCCGTCTTAGACTCAACAACCCTGAACCAATTATCAGCAGTCAAAAAATAATCACTAAAAACAGATCAAAAAATAATGATACTTTTCAAACATTCACGCTGAGAACAGCACCAGGAATGGATGACTTTCCCATTGACTTCTATTCATTATTTTGGTACAAAGTAGTGCCCCTTATTTCCACACATGTCACTCAATCCAGTACTTCCTAGTTCCATGTATCAAACAGATATTTCAGTTATATTAAAGCCAGGAAAATCTGGAGTCACCTACTGATTATAGACCCATAAATGTAATAAATTGTAGCAAAATAAGCTTAAGCAATAGAATGGTAAAAGTCTTCCCAGACTTGATACATATCAAACAGGGTTTATTAAAAATACAAGAACATTTCAGTTTAATACAATGCACAATAAAACAAGCTATAGATTTATCAATAATTGCTGTATGCCAAAAGGGCTTTCTATTAAAACTTTGGAATCTTTCAACTTTCCAGCTGAAATAATACATTTTATAAAAATATATAAAAATGTCCCAAAGCAAACATATACACATAATACATTATCTGATGCAATGTCTTTAGAAAGTGGCACAAGACAGGGATGTCCCCCCCCCTTCTGTTTGCACTGACGATTGAACCGCTTGCAGAAAGAATTTGTTTAAATACATCTTAGCCAAATACATTTAAACTCAGTTTTTCACAATTCCTGACACTTAATCCTAGTAAAAATACCATCTTAGGTCAGTTAGGATCACCACATTATTTTAAGAATGTGAAATGTCAGAATAATAGTAGAGAGAATTATTTATTGCAGCCTTTATTTCTTTCATCACATTCCCAGTGGGTCAGAAGTTTACATACACTCACTTAGTATTTGGTAAGATTGCTCTTAAATTGTTTAACTTGGGTCAAACGTTTTGGGTAGCCTTCCACAAGCTTCCCACAATAAGTTGGGGGACTTTTGGCCCATTCCTCCTAACAGAGCCAGGTTTGTAGGCCTCCTTGCTCGCACACGCTTTTTCAGTTCTGCCCACAAAAGTTCTATAGGATTGAGTTCAGGGACTTGTGATGGCCACTCCAATACCTTGACTTTGTTGTCTTTAAGCCATTTTGCCACAACTTTGGAAGTAAGACCATTTTGCGACCAAGCTTTAACTTCCTAGCTGATGTCTTGAGATGTTTCAATATATCCACATAATTTCCCTCCCTCATGATCCCATCTATTTTGTGAAGTGCACCAGTCCATCCTGCAGCAAAGCACCCCCACAACATGATGCTGCCACCATCCTTGGGATGGTGTTCTTCGGCTTGCTAGGCGCCCCCTTTTTCCTCCAAACATAACGATGGTCATTATGGCCAAACAGTTATTTTTTTGTTTCATCGGACCAGAGGACATTTCTCCAAAAAGTATGATCTTTGTCCCCATGTGCAGCTGCAAACCGTAGTCTGGCTTTTTTAATGGCGATATTGGAGAAGTGGCTTCTTCCTTGCTTAGCGGCCTTTCAGGTTATGTCGATATAGGACTAGTTTTACAGTGGATATAGATACTTTGTACCCGTTTCCTCCAACATCTTCACAAGGTCCTTTGCTGTTGTTCTGGGATTGATTTGCACTTTTCGCATCAGAGTACTTTCGTCACTGGAGGCAGAACGGGTCTCCTTCCTGAGCGGTATGGCGGCTGCGTGGTCCCCTGGTGTTTATACTTGTGTACTATTGTTTGTACAGATGATCGTAGTACCTTCAGGCATTTGGAAATTGCTCCCAAGGATGAACCAGACTTGTGGGAGGTCTACAATTGTTTTTCTGAGGTCTTTGCTGATTTCTTTTGATCTTCCCATGATGTCAAGCAAAGAGGCACTGAGTTTGAAGGTAGACCTTGAAATACATCCACAGGTACACCTCCAATTGACTCAAATGATGTCAATTAGCCTATCAGAAACTTCTAAAACCATGACATCATTTTCTGGAATTTTTCCAAGCTGTTTAAAGGCACAGTCAACAAACGTCTGACCCACTGGAATTGTGATACAGTGAATTATAAGTGAAATAATCTCTAAACAATTGTTGGGAAAATGACTTGTCATGCACAAAGTAGATGTCCTAACTGACTTGCCAAAACTATAGTTGGTTAATAAGAAATTTGTGGAGTGGTTGAAAAACGAGTTAATGACTCCAACCTAAGTGCATGTAAACTTCCGTCTTCAACTGTACCTGACCAATATATTTTTTTAACTCTTTACGCGGAAAATACCAAAATAATAACTCACGCTCTACAGCCATTAATTGGGCCACAAAAAAGTAAATACTTAGGATGCTTAATAAGTGACAAATATATAAAATAACTTTATTCCATTACTGAATATGAAAACAGATGTAATTAAATGGAACAATCTTCCCATAAATCTTATAGGTAGCATAGACCTCTACAAAATCATATTCTTGTGGACCAAATCAAAGCCTGTAGTCTTTCTTTGATGATTTAATTCAATGTCACTACTTTAACTTATTCTTTTAAGACTAGTTTGCAGGAAAACCCTGCACTGATCGGTCTGCTGTAAAAATCCATTCCTAGATTATACCTTAGACATGACGGTGTGTGAGCCTCTGAGCCCCATATATATGTCTGGGTGGGGTGGATCACAAGCTGCATTTAGACCGGCAGCTCAATTTGGATATATATTTTTTTCCTTCCTTGTTTTTTTGACCCACCAGATCAGCTCTGAAAAAGATCTGGTGTGATTAGTCAAAAGAATTGGGCTGTCTGACTAACTGGAGCGAGAGGGAGGGGATGGTGGAGTTAAGATGATCGGTCTGCTGGCACAGCATGGTTAGATCCTGTCATAGGTTGTCAACAGCAGCTGACCTTCCTAACTGAGTAGGGATGCGTTTCTATCCGTCTGGTTATTGTCACTGAAGAAACAAAACATGAGGCTCAGGGTCTGCTGTGGCCAATTAAGAGGCCTTCCACATGCCATGTTTTTCTGACAAAACATGGTTCATGGTTGGTGGTTTTCAGTCAGTTATACATTTTGCATGGTTCAAGTCAAAACAAGTAAACTCTGCAATGACATCAAGTGAGCCCATATTTTCCTCACCTCACTCTCCCCTCTTGTCTTTCAGCCAAATACTACAACGTCAATATGAGAGATGAACGGCCTTTCATAGCTACTCCTCCCGTGAGCGCCACTCCCCAGAAGAACTCAGCCAAAGACTTTTTAAACTGTCCAAAGGAAGTCTGAGAAAAAACAGCCAGGAATATCAAAAACCGATTGAGTCACACAAACTTTATTAGTCATAAAAACCAACACCACAATGCTTTTGTAAGCGGAGTCCTTGCTAACTTTAAGTATAAAAAAAACATGATTAATCATAACAATGAAATGATCTGTGATCATCATGACTAGAACCGATTCTAAAACGCGATATGTCATTTCGATTAATGGTGACCTCGGGTGTTCTCTTTGGAACCATGGTGACCAATCTTGTAGTGCCATGGCGATGATGTCAGGGCAGGAGCTCTGATTGGTTGTTCATCTGGCGAATCTCCTCCCTGTCCCAGTTACACCCCGTGATGGCAACGTCCCTGGTTCCCATCAAAAGACACATACTGATGAGACAACGGTCTGCTTTACCAATGTAAAAACAAATCACATTATATAATGGAAAGACAATGCTAATGTAACAATTTTACATAAAATGTTTTATCTTGTCACTTAAGATTGCTTTAACATCAACAATGGATGTGGACATGTTTAATATACGTGGTATTAAGAGCTGTGTACAGTATAAATGTGTGTGTTATCTAACCTCTCCTCATATGGTTCTCTGTCCAGCGTTGGAGCTGACGGCTGGGTCCTGGTCTAGAGGGTTTGGGCTGAGTGCTACTAGTGTCTAAGGTAGAGGGTGAGAGAAAGGCGCAGTTACCCGGCTCATACCAACACTGGGTGCTCCTACAGACCAAATGTGAAAGCAATCTGTCCTATTAGTCAGAGACAATGGACCATTTCATTAAACATTCATTCCAAGGGGCTCGGAACCAAGCTCCTATAAAACCGGTAAAAAGCTTGTCATTTTGATTGAAATCTAACTAGAAATCTAACTAGAATGCTGATCCAATAAAATCCACCTATTTATTGTTTGATATAAGGTTGGAGCATGGGTAGGGGTTACAATGTAGGGGTCAGTACCTGCAGAGCTGGAGGAGGGTTCCTGGCTGGTAGAAGACAGGCTTGCGTCGTCTGAGGGCTGGGCAGGTTCCTCCATCGCCCCTGCTTGAGACGCCACCGGCTCCAGAGACACCTCCACACTGGACATACACAAATCACAATCATTTACTATGGAGGATCACACCATTAACTACTGCTGTGGATCAAGTTCAATTTCATAGAGTAAGCAAGATGGTCTCACCGGTCTCCCTCAGACTCCATTAAGACATCTCTTTCGTCCCCAGGAGGGGGTCCTCCAGCCACCGCCTGGCCCGGGGTAGAGCTGGTTACCATAGGAACAGACAGGGAGGAGTGTTCGGTGCAGTCAGAGGGCAGGACCTCTGTGAATGTGGACACAGGGGGGAGAAAGTCAATTCTGGAGTGTTCAAATATTACTGCCAATAATGAAACTTAATAGCCTGAAACACATGTCACAATTCTCAAATTGTCTCGAGTCGAGATAGTAGAGAGAGAATGTGTGTGTGAACCATACCTGGGGCAGCCACCTGCAGGGGTGTCGTGGGAACACTGCGGCCCCCAGACTCATCCTCATGACCTGGCAGGAACAGAGGACTATCATACATCCCCAGACCTACAACACACACAGATACACTTTAGAACCAAACCGACAATAAACATAAACCACACAATTTGAGAGATGGAGATACAGACGTGGCAAAAGTAAGCTCTCGTCAAATTAAAGGGCTCAGAAAGAAAGGGTATATTAGGGTATGGGAAAAAATAAACGGGATGAGGTGTGCCTGTGTACAGTCCACTACCTCCTTGTGATGCCAGCTGTCCCAGGTCAGAGTGGGAGGTCTGGGATATCAGGTCCTCTGGGGTGCCGAACCGGAATCGGGGAACACCAGACACCTGGGGAGAACTGGACCACAGAGAGAGGTCAGAAGTACTATGGGAACTTCACTAGTGGTGTTTAGCTGCTGATTTTGGTGTGTTTAAGTATGTGCGTGTTACTCACTGGATAGCTTCTGCAAAGCCGTCAGAGCGGTGTGGCACCACCAGAGTAGGAGTACTGGGTACCATCCTGTCATCATCGTCAAAGTAGTGCTGCTGTAGGGGGGGGCGAGAATATTATACAGACACTGACAACAAAACACATAAAATACAGTTTAAAGGGATAGTGCAAGATTTTGGCAATTACGCCCCTTTCCTAACTACCGAGAGTCAGATGAACTCATGGATACCGTTTCTTTGTCTCTTCATGCAGTTTGAAAGAAGTTGCTAACTAGCACTAGCAAAAGTGTAAACTAGCGTTAGCGCAATGACCAGGAGTCTATGGGAACAGCTAACATGCCATCTGTTCCCATAGACTTCATCATTGCGCCAACACTAGTTAGCAAAGACTCGCAAAATGACCTACAACTTCCTTCAAACTGCACGCAGAGACATACAAATAGTATTCATGAGTTCATCTGACTGGGTAGAAAAAGGGCTTGATTGCCAAAATCTCACATGATAGCCCTTTAAGATGCAAGGGTGTGACTTACTCCGCTGCTGGCCATCCCAGGGGTGAGCTGAGGGACTCTGCCTACAGACTGGCGACGCATGGAGCGCTGTAAGACGCGCGCATTACTGGTTACCACAACCTGATACTGCACAAATGTAACCATACCACAAACTGCAATACAATTGTTTTACACAGAGATACACAGTTTAGATGGTTATATTGAGTCATAAGCACACACCTGTACCTGAGCAGGGGGGCCCAGTTCCTGGGTGATGTTGAGACGGGGGGGCAGCGGGTGGGGTGCCCTCCGTGGTGACCGGGGCATTCTGGGAGCAGAACTGGTTGGGTCACTGGAGAAGGCTTCCATACTGCTGCTGCCCTCAACTGACAGAACAGGAGAGGGGAAACAGTGGTTTAGCTTGACAGAGTTCTCCTTTACATCAAAATCACAATAAAACAACAGACAACGCAATAATATTGTGAAATAGGCTCATGTCTGTATGAGTTTCCGATATATTGAATCAAATGACTTGGTTAGTCTACCAACAGAGTGACTGAAATGTATCACTCAATCCGGACAGACAAGTTTCATTGGGTGGCTGTCGAGACAACGGTGTGTGACAGAGTATCCATCGTCTTACAGCTGTGTGTCTGGGAGTCGTCCGGGCGCTGAGTGGAGTCTGATGCTCCTAGACTCTCCTCTGTCTCCGTGCCTGGGTCTGTCGCCTCAGCACCCTTTGAGGGAGGAGGAACGCACACACAGTGGGAGAGAGACAGAAGAGGAAGGCGGGGGGTTGTTACAGGGTGGTTCCCACGCACTACCTACTGCCCGGCAGTGTTGGTGCGGTTAGCAATGCATTCTGGTCCTGATTTATTTCCCTTGTACAGGTGTTCGCTCCCTTAAAAGGTCTTGTAACTTTACAGCTAGCTAGGCAGAGACGGTGCCGCCAGCCCCACTTTCTTCTGCACGCCCACCCTGACAACAAAGCACTTAACCCACTCCCCTGCCAACCCTCCAGTTCCCCCAACACCTCCCTCCCTCCCACACACACACACACCGCCACAAGATCACAACACAGACATGAGGTAGCAGAGTGAAGCAAGAGCACTGCTGAGACACTGTTTGTTCACACAGAAAAACGTGCATGTGGTTACAACATTGGCTGGCTGTAACATCAACGGGAGGCGTGAGAGTGGAAAGAATTTGAGTGGGCGGGATTACAAAACATAACGGAAATGATCTAGTTCGGGTTAGTAACAGTGTGCGCGTGTTGATCTTACCTCTGTGTAGTCGTCTTCGTATGCCTCGTTGCCGTCTCCGCTACCTTCGTTGCTCTCCTCTCCCTCTTCTCCCATCCCGCCATCCTCTTCATCCTCATCATCATCCTCCTCCTCATCATAGTCCTACAAAGAGGCAGGTATAAAAAGGTTGGTAACACATTACGCAATTACAAAGATCCTTTTACATGGTCAATAAATGTTTTATTTCTTTTTGTAATTTTTTTTCCACCTTTATTTAACCCGGTAGGCTAGTTGAGAACACCTTTATTTAACCCGGTAGGCTAGTTGAGAACACCTTTATTTAACCAGGTAGGCTAGTTGAGAACACCTTTATTTAACCCGGTAGGCTAGTTGAGAACACCTTTATCTAACCCGGTAGGCTAGTTGAGAACACCTTTATTTAACCCGGTAGGCTAGTTGAGAACACCTTTATTTAACCCGGTAGGCTAGTTGAGAACACCTTTATTTAACCCGGTAGGCTAGTTGAGAACACCTTTATTTAACCCGGTAGGCTAGTTGAGAACACCTTTATTTAACCCGGTAGGCTAGTTGAGAACACCTTTATTTAACCCGGTAGGCTAGTTGAGAACACCTTTATTTAACCCGGTAGGCTAGTTGAGAACACCTTTATTTAACCCGGTAGGCTAGTTGAGAACACCTTTATTTAACCCGGTAGGCTAGTTGAGAACACCTTTATTTAACCAGGTAGGCTAGTTGAGAACACCTTTATTTAACCCGGTAGGCTAGTTGAGAACAAGTTCTCATTTACAACTGCGACCTGACCAAGATAAAGCATAGCAGTTCGTCACATACAACAATACAGAGTTACACATGAGTTACACACAAATACGACAAACATACTGTTAACACGGAGGCTATGATGTACTGGAATATTTTGCCTTGGGTTTGTGGGTTTTTACACTAATGTTGGTGTCATAACTAGACATATAATAACGCAATATGTCAAAACAGGTCTAAATATGTGTCAGGACAGTTATGACCAGTTAGGTCAGTTGTTATGACATGGTTATGACTGTTATGACGCTGGGTGTCAAGTAAAGTGTTACCAAAAGGTCTCATAATCCAGCACATTGGTGAATTTAACATCTTCATGAGTATGGGCTGCATATAGACCTTTTCATCCATTCTAATAGAGTTTGGCTCAGTTGGTAGAGCATGGTGCTTGAAACGCCAGGGTTGTGGGTTCAATTCCCATGGGAGACCATTATGGAAAAGTACGAAATGTATGCACTCACTACTGTAAGTCGCGCTGGATAAGAGCGTCTGCTAAATTACTAAAATGTAAGTTTGACAGATTTCTAAGGGCCAAATACCTCACTTTTAGGCAAGATTTTCCATCTGCTAGGACTTGAAGGAGTTCAATTAAAGTGTCTAGCCCCTAAAATATTTCCATCAACAATATTTCCCTCAGTCCGTACCGGTTCCTCTTCCTCGTCATCCTCCTGCTCATCCTCGCTCTCCGAGTCAGTCACTATGACGATGACGTCGTGCTGAGGGGATTCTTCGGGGGAGTCGTATGAGAGTGTGACCTCTGTGGGCTGGGACAGGAGTAGCTCTACGGGGACAGACTGAGACGCTGTCCCCTCATCAGCCTCGTCTAGTACTGGGTACTCCTCCACCACCTGCTGATATAGACACACACACATGGCTACACACAAATGGCTACACGCACAAAAGACCATCTCAGCCTCTAGACATAGGGTGGGTACCCGCATGCGCACACGTACACTGTCTCACCTGGCTGCTCTCTGGGGCCTCGTGGCTCTCTCCAGGCACCAATCCCTCTGTACTGCTCTCAGCCAGCACCTCCTCCTGGGCCTCTGGCTCCTCTGGATCCACCCTCTGGATGATGCGTAGCTTCTTGGGGATGGGGGGTTCAGACGGGTCCTCCTGGGGGGTGTCCGTGTCAGTCACCGTAGAGGTGTCCTGCTCCTCCTCACGCGGTCTCTTGGACATGGAGGATGTCCCTGGGGTGGCTGAAACTGGAAGGTTGGAAAAGTCACATTTCCAACTTCACTTGGTGGATATGTGCATTTCATTCAATATCTGAGGGCCAGTGGTAATACAGTGAGTACATTGCCAACCCTTGAGCTTAGTTAGACAAAGCTACTATACCCCAAATCTATAGAAACCCCAGGTTAGATTAAATTCCGTCTCCCACCTGTCCCAAACACAGCTGTGGACGTCGAAGGCCTCTCCACTTGCGAGCTGGGTGCAGCTTCAATGACGACTGGGGCCAGGGGCTGCTCCTGATTGGCTGGTTCAGTGTGGGGCAGGCTCTGTTGCTGTGTTGGTTGGACGAAGGCTGTGGTCTGGGTCTGCTGGACTGCCAGCACTGGGTTGGCGGTCTGAACGCTGGGGCTGGTTGACCGTACTGAACCGCTGGCACTGCCATACACGGTCACATGCTCCAGCGGGCCCTCAGAAGACTGCATGGCTGGAAGGGTCAGAGGGTCACTAGGGGGTCAGACTGGGAAATACCATGGCTACGGTCTGATTCCCTATCCTTCTGTCTGAAATGTGCATTAGTATCCCCCCGTGTGGATCTCATCAGATTCAAGTAATAAAGTTCACTTCAACTACCAAAACACAACACCATCTAGCACTTTTAAAATGACCAATACTCAAATAACTATGCAATAACATTCACATCACTATCACTTTTACACCTAGTACCTACATGTACATATTACCTCGTACCCCTGCACATTGACTCGGTACCGGTACTCCTTTTATATAGTCTCGTTATTGTCATTTTCTTTATGTTATTCTTTCCTTTTTTGCCGAACTCTGCATTGTTTGGAAAGGGCTCGTAAGGAAGAATTTCAAGGTCACGTCTACACCTGTTGTAATGTTATTTGATTTAACAATGATATTAGCTCCACAGAACTCCTCACCTTCCTGGTTCTCCACCTGTGTTGTGGGCATGACAGTAGCAGTAGGAGTGGGGGTGGGCACAGTGGCGGGGGTGATCATGGGCCGGATGCTGGCCCGGGGAGTGGACTTGTTCCCGGGGTTGACAGGGGGCTTGCTCTGGCCCTGGGCCCCCAGAGGAGTGGGCTTGATGTTGGCAGTGGGGGGCTCTGAGTTACTGGCGCTATAGGGATGGGGAAATACAACAGGTGAACAATGTAACACCAAACATCATTGAACGTGGTGTGCAGGAGTATCATGTACTTTACCTGCCCCTGTCTGCAGCTGGGGTGGTCTTCAGTGGTCCTCTCTGCTCGGTGCTCCTCTGCTGTTCCTGGGCCTACAGGTAGAATAGAATGTGTTATTCGCACCACGGCCATAATGAATAGCAATCCAGGCTTGTGGGGTATGAAGCAGAAGTGCTCCATTGAAATCTATGCCTCCATTAAGCCCTCCATCTCACCTTGCTGAGGCCCTGTTCAGGAGGCTCGTCCCTCTGCTCCCCGTGTCTCTCCTGCTGCTCCCTCAGGTCCCGCAGCTCCCGCTCCTGTCGGCTCAGACGGCCCTCGTACTGTGACTTCAGAGCACTGACCCTGACCTCCAGCTCCTCCCTCTGTTGCTTCAGTTCCTCGTTCTCCTTCTGCAGCTGGTCCTTGGAGCCTGGGGAAGAGGTTGGGATGAGGTGAAAGGTAAAAATGTTTTTGCGGCCCAGCAGGGCCTAAAATGTAATTTAGTCCATCAGTAACTGTGGCAGGTAGATGAATATCTTTGGCATAATAATAAAACATTTTAAAAAACATGCGTTGTAATGTTTCTGGACAAGAAAATTAAGTAGTAATGTGGTACATTCATTACATGTTCTGTGACCAGGGGCTTGTAACCAAAATATCAGATGAGACAATGTTCTGCTGCCCCTTTAAGGACGTGACATGTGCCAACAGGACCACTCGCGTTGTGTCACGTGTCTGTGTTTGAGATGTGACTAGCCTCTCTTTGCCATCAGTTGAAGCAGCACATTCAAACTAACATTGAAAAACAACCGCTCGTGAACAAAACAATGTATACTGAACAAAAATGTAAACGCAATATGTAAATTCATTGTGGTGGGGAAAATAAAAGTCCACTCTAAAATGTGCAGTTGTGTCACACAACAGAATGCCACAGATGTCTCAAGTTGAGGGAGCAATAGGCATGCTGACTACAGGAATGTCCACCAGAGTTGTTGCCAGAGAATTTAATGTTGATTTCTCTACCACAATGTCATTTTAGAGAATTTGTCAGTATGTCCAACCGGCCTCACTACCGCAGACCATGTAACCACGCCAGCCCAGCACCTCCACATCCAGCTTCTTCACCTGCGGGATCGTCTGAGACTAGCCACCCGGACAGCTGATGAGACTGTGGGTTTGCAAACCGAAGAATTTGAGCAAACGGTCTGAAACCGTCTCAGGAAGGTTAATCTACGTGCTCACCAAGGTCTTGACTTGACAGCAGTTCGGCGTTGTATCCAACTTCAGTGGACAAATGCTCAACTTCGATGGCCACTGGCACGCTAGAGAAGTGTGCTCTCTAGCGTGCCAGGATGAATCCCAGTTTCAATTGTACTGGGCAGATGGCAGACAGCATAATTGCAATTTATCGATGTCAATTTGAATAAACAGAGGTAGCGTGACGAGATCCTGAAGCCCATTGTCGTGCCATTCATCCGCCGCCATGACCTTATGCGTTTCAGCATGATAATGCAAGGATCTGTACACAATTCCTGGAAGCTGAAAATGTCCCAGTTCTTCCATGGCCTGCAAACTCACCAGACATGTCACCCGTTGAGCATGTTAGGGATGCTCTGGACTGACATGTATGACAGAGCATTCCAATATCCAGCAACATCGCAAAGCCATTGAGGAATGGGACAGCATTCACAGGTTACAATAAACAGCCTGATCAACTCTATGCAAAGGAGATGTGACACGCTGCATGAGGCAAATGGTCACACCAGATACTGACTGGTTTTCTGAACCACACCCCTACTTTTTATTTTATTTATCTGTGACTAACAGATGGAGATCTGTATTCCCAGTCATGTGAAATCCATAAGGGCCTAATTCATTTATTTAAAATGAGAGATTTCCTTATATGAACTGAACTCAGTAAAATCTTTGACATATGGGTTTATATTTTTGTTCAGTATAAACAACTAAGAAACACAAGGATAAGGTCCCACTTTGTAGTCTTTCCAGTGAATTGGACCAACTTTTATGCCAGCGAACTGAGCCTCCAAAAATGTATCAGCACTTCACTCAGCGCGCACAGCTCCTCTGCCAGGCAGTGTTGCCATGGGAGGTGGGATATAGGATTCATATTTCTTTGTGCGATTAGCAGATATGAAACAAAACAGCAGAAATACTTTGAAAACAGCTACCTCAGCATTTTCCTGCTATTCTGCTATAACCGCAACTTGTGCTCAAACTTGACTTTTGACTATTTTTAATAAGCAAATGGAATGCTTGCACTGTAGAGCCCTGCAAATTGACCCCCGCCAACGTGGCTGGTGATATAGACATTGTTGCCTGCCAATACCCAAATCTATGCTCATTTGGTGGGTGTTAATCTTTTTCCCAGACACCCAGCAAACGTTTGAGACGACAAGTAAAAACATATGAGCTATCAGCATTCACATATACCTCTATGCAAAGCTCACCAAGACTCGACCCGACACACAAGCTTGCGCCGCAGTCAGGTTACCTGGCCTGGGCTCTTACCGATGAGCTGGTTGATCTTCTGCTTGGCCCCTACCAAGGCTTTCCTGGTCTTCTCCTCCTTCTCAGACATCTGCTGTCTGAGGGTGTCCTCCTGGGAGGCCTTCTCCTGCAGCTCCTGTCTCAACCTGGTCAGCTCCGTCTGCAGCCCGGAGGCCTGCTCCTGGGTCCCACGCACCTCTGCCTCACGCTCAGCCACCACCTGAGGGGGGGACAACATGGTTTAGCATACCTGTAGACTTCCAGTCAATGCAATACCGTTAGTTAGTTTCGAGAGCCAATGCCATCTCTAACTTCCTTCAACTTTCAAAGTTTGTCACGTGCACAGGATACAGCAGGTGTAAAACCGTACAGTGAAATGCTTACTAACAAGCTCTTTCCCAACAATGCAGTATTCAATAGCATACTGCACGCAGAGACATACAAATGCTATCCACGAGTTCATCAGACTCTGGGTAAGTAGAAAAATGATTTATCCCATGAAACCTCCGCCTAAAAGAGTTAGGCAATTACTTGTTTCAATTTACAATTTTGGTGAAAGTGGGCCTGGATGTTGCCTGGAAAATAATGTAGAGCGGCGGTCACCAACTGGTCGATCTCCAAGGCATTCCTAGTCGATCACCAAACATTTCTGTAAAAAACCCAACGATAAAGCCTTGTGTTCCTATTTATTTTTTCTCTCCACGTGGTTTGGAACCATTTAATTTTTCTAAAGGTAGAACTCCGCCTACCCGGCAGGCCCTAAGAGCAAATCAAGTGCACCTCTAGGCCTAAGGCAGACCAATCAGATAGCTTAGATCACCGTGTCTGCAGTTTCCTCAAGTCATAGACTGTAAAAAGAAGCCTTGAAGTCAATAGAGACTCAACGAATACAGCAAAGTGCTGCTGTTTTTGAGTAAGTTCATGTTTAAGTTGTTATTCAGCATTGTCAACACTTTAAAATGCGTGTTCTCCCTACTTCCACTCATGCTACTACCAACACTGCAGATCAATGAATGAGTATAGCAAAGTGTTTTGATAAGCTTATGTTGTAATTATTAGAGGCTTGTGTTTTTTTTATGTCGAGGAATATTTCACTTTCTCTGTTCATAGGAGTAACATGAATTGAGTTTCGCCATCAGCTGGAAGACTGTGTCTAGATGTCGACCGATTATGATTTTTCCACGCCGATACTGATTATTGGAGGGCCAAAAAAAAGATACATCGGCCGATTTTTCTATATATATTTGTAATAATGACAATTACAACAATACTGAATGAACAATGAACACTTTTATGTTAACTTAATATAATACATAAATAAAATCTATTTAGTCTCAAATAAATTATGAAACATGTTCAATTTGGTTTAAATAATGCAAAAACAGTGTTGGAGAAGAAAGTAAAAGTGCAATATGTGCCATGTAAAAAAGCTAACGTTTAAGTTCCTTGCTCAAAACATGAGAACATATGAAAGCTGTTGGTTCAATATTCCCAGTTGTGAAGTTTTAGGTTGTAGTTATATAGGAATGATGACACGTCGACTATTTCTCTCTATACCATTTGTACTTCATATACCTTTGACTATTGGATGTTCTTATAGCCTTTAGTATTTATTGCCAGCCTAATCTTGGAAGTTGATAGGCTTGAAGTCATAAACAGCGCTGTGCCTCAAGCATTGCTAAGAGCTGCTGGCAAACGCAGGAAAGTGCTATTTGAATGAATGCTTACGAGCCTGCTGCCTACCACTGCTCAGTCAGACTGCTCTATCAAATCATAGACTTAATTATAATATAATAAACACAGAAATATGAGCCTTTGGTTATTAATATGGTAAAATCCGGAAACTATAATTTCGAAAAGAAAGCGTTTATTCTTTCAGTGAAATACGGAACGGTTCCATATTTTATCGAACGGGTGGCAATCCTAAGTCTAAATATTTCTGTTACATTGCACAACCTTCAATGTTATGTCATAATTATGTAACATTCTGGCAAATTAGTTCACTGTTCATAATGGAGCCAGGTGGCCCAAAATGTTGCGTTTTCCCTGCCTCTGCAAGTGACAATTTTCCTAGTTAATATTGCCTGCTAACATTCCTTTCTTTTAACTAAATATGCAGGTTTAAAAAAATATATACTTCTGTGTATTGATTTTAATAAAGGCATTGATGTTTATGGTTAGGTACATTTCTGCAAAGATTGCTTTTTTTGGCAATGCGCTTTTGTTAAATCATCACCCGTTTGGCGAAGTTGAAGTAGGCTGTGATTCGATGATAAATTAACAGGCACCGCTTTGATTATATGCAACACAGGACAAGCTAGATAACCTAGTAATATCATCAACCATGTGTAGTTAACTAGTGATTATATGAAGATAGATTGTTTTTTATACGATAAGTTTAATGCTAGCTAGCAATTTACCTTGGCTAGTTGCAGCCACAGAGTCCTTTTGACGCTGCACTTGCGTAACAGGTGGTCAAGCCTGCCACGCAGTTTCCTTGTGAATTACAATGTAATCGGCCATAATCTGTGTCCAAAAAGGCCGATTACTGATTGTTATGAAAATAGTGAAAATCAGCCCTAATTAAATCGGCCATGCCGATTAAATGGGTCGATCTCTAACTGTCACCCTTTTCTCAGCGGAGGGAGGGAGAGCAGAGGGGCGGTTGCTCCCACTGCTCTCCCTCCCTCAGTCCAGTAAAAAAAAAAAAAGAAAGCACATTATTATGCTCACTCAGCTGTACAACAAATGATCTGAGAAGAACATTGGCAGGGTAATTCAAGCAGAGCCAATATGCAGTGATAATGTATTGGGGCTATAGCCTACTGCACAAACATTGCTATAGAAATAACTGTTTTTAAATTGGTTAATGTTGCATAGGCTTACGTTTAAGCCATGTTAAAAAATAAAATCTGAGCGGTAGATCTAGGCTTGTATTTTGACTCAGAAAGTGATCTTTACTCAGAAACATTGGTGACCACTGGTATAGGGGAAACACTGCTCTGACCTTGTTGAGGTTATCCAGCTGTCCCTCCAGGTCTCTAGTCCGGGTCTCAGACTGTCCCAGGGAGTCTTTTAGACCCTGGAGCTCCTGGGCTGAGGCTTGCTGGGCCTCCTGCTCCTGGGCTGGTGTGGATGCTGCCTCTGACACCATCTGTAAAGGAGATCAGTCCAACACTCAACACAGCATGGCAGAATTCACACAAAATAATGTCTATTTAATCAAGGACATCAGGTTAGACATTTTGAGTTGTCCGACTTGGTACCATTCCAGACCAGCACATCTGTAATTTAGCGACAAGATGAGTAGGGATATTATTAGTTTCATGAAAAAAGGATTGAGAGGAATCTTATTCTTGAATCTTGGAGACGGAGTGAATTCAAGGCTGGGTTTCAGGAAACAACTTCGTGACAATCAATAAAAACAAATAAAAAGTTTCCCTCTATGAAACCAGAAAAGGCCCCAGTTGTTTAACCAAATAACCCACCTTGTCGTGCTCCACCTTGAGCTCATCATACTGGGCCTTGTAGCGCCGGCCGATCTTCCTGACCTGAGTGATGGTGCGGAACTTCTCCTGGATGTCCATGTTCTTGGCCTCTACGTCCCTCCTCAGCGCATCCCTCTCAGAGCTCACCTTCCCCAGGCCTTCACGCAGGATCTGCACCTGGCTCTGCAGGGACGTCACCGACCCGCCACTCCTACAGGGAGATCACATATTAAAGATCTACATGTAGAATGCAGCCCCCTTGCGGAACTAGGTGAATTGCAACACAGCCTGAATTCAAACAACCCCTCCCCCTTTCCTGGCTTTACTCCCGGTCCCCTGACCCGATTTTGCGTCTTTTACCTTCCAGTTTTGTTTTGTATACCAGCTGAAACATTTGATATTTTGAGTTATTTAAAATATATTTCACAGTGGTATAGATGCGATTTTCTATACTTGTTTTGTAACAAATTGAAATTAGGCAAACATTTAAGAAAACAAATTGCAACCAGGTAATGGCAGAGCGATTTCTATTGCCACTGTTGAATCTATTTCTGAGGAGATTACCACGCGTTTGAGTGATGCTGATGGAAGAGGGGGGGGGGGGCAGCTTTTCCATTTGACAACAAGAGACGGACCATCTTTTGTTGTCAAATAGGGAGGCTGCACCATCAGAATGCAATTTTGTATGGGCCCAAAATATTTATTTAGTGGTTGGCAATATTATTTCACCATCATTCCACTATTACTGCATACATATTATGGACATTTTCTGAAATAAAAATGCAAGAATTCTACATGTAGCTCCTTTAATACAAAAATACTCAAGACTTTACATTATACTACATTCATCTGATTATCAAACTTTGTATTGTGTTGCTTGCCAATTTATTGTGTAGCATTTGTGCTTTTCAAAGAGGAGCCCATTTTTCTATTGTATCAAGTAAATCAGCTTCCTTGCGGTCGTTGGTACGCTGTAATAAGAGAATAGGAAAACAGTGATATTCAGTTTGGATTATAGACTAGGCTAACTCCCACCTGGTCACCTCAGCCTTGAGCCTGCCTGTCTCCTCAGTGAGTTGCTGGATGCGTTTGAGGTGAGCCTCTTTCTCAAAGTGGAGGCGCTTGTACTCCTCCGGGTCCTTCTGCTGGCTCACCAGTTGCTATGTGGACATACAGAACAGATTGTGTTTCAAATCCAAACTCAATAGATAGGTTTACAGACATTTGACAAGCTGTGGGTCGCAAGGAAGGCATCGTTCAAGCTTGGTGTCACTACTTTGAGAAAGTCTACTCTATGTTTTAGTGATTTTTTTTTTCTGTCGCTAAGCAACCTGTGTTCTGGCCTTCCAGCGTTTGATGTCCTCTTCCAGAATCCTCTTCTCTGCCTGCAGCATGCCGCTCTTCTCACTCAGCTCAGCGTTGGACTCCTGCATGGGCATTACGTCTAACTCCAGCTTACGCACCTATATATAAAAATATGTCAATCAATACACAGAGAAAAAAAAGTTAGGCCTCAGTCTAAAACAGGCCTAAAATCTAAACTGGGACCAAATTCACAGAAGGTTTCCTGAGGAAAATGTTTACATTGGTTATGATATCAAATCCAAAGTTTGGTGCTTTAACCCTGAGAAAGTAAATCTGCTCTTACTTTAGCCTGTGTCTGCTGCAGCTCCTGCTCCATCCTCTCCTTCTCCTCTCTCAGCATCTTGTTGGTCTCCATCAGGACACTCATGGTCTCAGTCTTCTTCATTAGCTCATCGTGCTGAGCCAGGGTCTTAGCTGTCACCTGGGGTCAGGGGTTAAAGGTCATAAAGAGCACTTAGGTGACATGATCATTTTGAGCTGCCATTTCTCTCATCACCCACAGGAGTACGCAAGCAGGAAGTTTGCCTCCGGTGATGCATTAGGTAGACCGCAACACTCTCTGGAAAGCCCAGAGGTTGTGGGCAGTGCAGTTGCCATACCAGGTGGTGATGCAGCCCGACTGTATGCTCTCAATTGTGCATCTGTAAAAGTTTGTAAGGGTCTCAGGGGCCAAGCCACATTTCTTCAGTGTGGGTGGACCATTTCAAAATCGTCAATGATGTATATGCCAAGGAACTTGAAGTTTTCCACATTCTCCACTGTGGTCCAGTCAATGTGGAAAGGGGCGTGCTCCCTCTGCTTTTTCCTGAAGTCCACGATCATCTCATTCGTTTTGTTGATGTTGAGGGAGAGGTTATTTTCCTGGCACCACTCCGTCAGGGCAGAGGTGTTGTTTCCTACCTTCACCACCTGGGGGCGGCCCGTCAGGAAGTCCAGGACCCAGTTGCACAGGGTGGAGTTCAGGCCCAGGGCCCTGAGCTTGATGATGAGCTTGGAGGGTACTATGGTGTTGAAGGCTAAGAAGCTATAGCCAATGAACAGTATCCTTACATAGGTATTCCTCTTGTCCAGATGAGATAGGGCTGTGTGCAGTGCAATGGCGATTGCATTGTCTGTAGATCTATTGGGGCAGTAAGCAAATTGAAGTGGCTCTAGGGTAACAGGTAAGGTAGATGTGATATGATTCTTAACTAGCCTCTCAAAGCACTTCATGATGACTGAAGTGAGTGCTACGGGACGATAGTCATTTAGTTCAGTTACCTTTGCTTTCTTAGGTACAGGAACAATGGTGGACATCTTGAAGCATGTGGGGACAACAGACTAGGATAGGGAGAGATGGAATATGTCCATAAACACTCCAGCCAGCTGATCTGTGCATGCTCTGAGGATGTGGCTAGGGATGCCGTCTGGGCCAGCAGCCTTGCGAGGTTTAACACGCTTAAATGTCTTACTCATGTTGGCCACGGAGAACCAGAGCCCACAGTATTTGGGAGCGGGCCGCGTCGATGGCACTGTTATACTCAAAGTGGGCGAAGGTGTTTAGCTTGTCCGGGAGCAAGACGGTGTCCGCGACGTGGCTGGTTTTCCCTTTGTAATCCATAATAGTCTGTAGACCCTGCCACATACGTCTTGTGTCTGAGCTGTTTTGAACTGCGACTCCTCTTTGTCGCTGTTCTGACGTTTTGCCTGTTTGATTGCCTTGCGGAGGGAATAACTACACTGTTTGTATTCAACCATATTCCCAGTCACCTTGCCATGGTTAAATGCAGTGGTTCATGCTTTCAGTTTAGCACGTTGCTGCTATCTATCCACGGTTTCTGGTTTGGGTAGGTTGTAAGCACAGCGTGAACAGCATCCCCTATACACTTCCTGATGAACTCACCGTGTCCGTGTATAGTCAACGTGCCCGTGTATACATCAATGTTATTCTCAGAGGCTACCCGGAACATATCCCAGTCCGCGTGATCAAAACAATCTTGCAGCATGGATTCCGATTTGTTAGACCAGCGTTGAATAGACCTTAGCACGGGTACATCCTGTTTGAGTTTCTGCCTATAGGAAGGGAGGGAGGACCAAAAGGAGTTGTGATCTGATTTGCCGAAGCGAGGGCCTTGTAGGCATCCCGGAAAAGAGAATAGCAGTGGTCGAGTGTTTTAGCAGCATGAGTACAACAGTCAATGTGTTGATAGAACTTCGATAGCGTTTTCATCAAATTTGATTTGTTAAAATCCCCAGCTACAATAAATGCAGCCTCAGGATATGTGGTTTCCAGTTGGCATAAAGTCCAGTGTAGTTCCCTGAGGGCCGTCATGGTATCGGCTTGAGGGGGAATATACACGGCTGTGACTATAACAGAAGAGAATTCTCTTGGGAGGAAATATAGTCGGCATTTGATTGTGAGGTATTCTAGGGTTGGGTGAACAAAATACGTTATCGCAACCACACCATGAGTGGTTAATCATGAAACCTACATCACCACCTTTCTTCCCGGAGAGTTCTTTATTCATGTCTGTGCGATGCACTGAGAAACCAGCTGGCTGTATGTACGGGGACAGTATATCCAGAGAGAGCCATGATTTCCTGAAACAGATTATGTTACAGTCCCTGATGTCTCTCTGGAAGGAGATCCTGGCCCTGAGCTCGCCATTCGGAAGCGGGACTCCCGAATGGCGCAGCGGTCTAAGGCACTGCATCTCAGTGCAAGAGGAGTCACTACAGTCCCTGGTTCGAATCCAGGCTGTATCACATCCGGCCGTGATTAGGAGTCCCATAGGGCGGCGCTCAATTGGCCCAGCATCGACCGGGTTTGGCCGTCATTGTAAATAAGAATTTGTTCTTAACTTGCCTAGTTAAATAAAAGGTTAAAAAAAATATATAATAATTATAAAATGATTGTCTTCACACCCTATCAAAATGTTCACCTTTTCTGAATGGGCGGAGGTTATAGAATGGATCCTTATGTGAAACTGGTTTCTCATGAGGAGATGCATATATGTACACAATGTCATGACGGTTGCTCAAACGGGACAGGTGATATGTTTGTTCAAAGTTTGGAATTACTACAGCGCTCCCCTTGGACTAATCAGTAATTTAGTAAATGCCAGACCTATAGCAAGACGCATCATTTACCCCAAGTCTAGTCAAAATCGTCCCCCCCCCCCCCCCCACCACACTCTGATTTTGAAATGTATTTTTAGTCTAGAAATAGGATTAATCTGGGTCCAGGAAACCCCCCCATAAACCATTGGCTGTCCATATTGTCCAGCTCACCTGCATCCTTTCCCGCTCAGCACTAAAGCTCTCCTGCAGTTCTCTCAGCTCTCTCTCCAGGTGCTCCACTCTCAGCCTGTGACGAAGACTTTCTCCCTGGGCCACCTCGAACCGTGACTCCGCTATCTCCTTCTCCCGACGCACAAACCTGCATCACGACAGGGAAGGGACAGAAGATATGATGAGAGAAAAGGTATTGCAGAAGTGTAGTGATTGCATGAAATTGGCTTTAAATGGCAGACTTGCTCTTGCTTTGCAAAGAGACAGATCGAGGGAGGGGGTGAGAGACCATTACCTGAGTATCTCGAGGACCTGGTCCTGAGACTTTCCCTGCTCAGTGACGGAGATGTTCAGAGGGCTCTCGTTGACCTGACGCTGCAGGGTGGCGGCTATCTTGCTGCTCATGGTCTGAATCTGTTCATGGAGGAGGCTGTTTTGCCTCTGCAGCTCCTCAGAGCGAGACACCACCTTAGACATCTCCTCCTGACAACGAGAGAGAGATGTACATTATAGCCTCGTGGTGTACACCAGCTACGTAAGCAGCACAACCCCTGCAAACTAGTGGGAGTTCACAATCTCTAGCTAGCTTCCAACATCAACACAGAAGTGTAAAGATCAATTTGACCATCATCATCAACACGGCAAACCATTTGCAACAAACACCATATCTATTATTCATAATATAAGCGTTTCCCTTGACTGCTATCTAATCAATCGACTGCTATTACCTACCTTGAGGATCCTCTCCTGTTCCTCCCAGGAGACTCTGGCCTCCAGCAGCTGAGCAGAGGTTCTCTGAGCCCTCTCCTCCAGCTGCTGTCTGAGCGTGGCTGCCTGCAGAGCCTGGGCCTTCGCTGCCTGGAGGGCCTCCACGTCTGCAGCGTGAAGCATCATCTCACGCTCGTACTTATCCTGCGCCTCCGACACCAGCGTGGCCTGGGAGGGGGGGAAGAAGAGGAGAGACCAGCATTACAGACTAGCTTTATCTGACGACCTAGCTGTAATACAGTACTTAATGAATGGTTGATAATGTATGCTACATTATCATAGTTGACATTTACTTGGGTTAGCGACAATCAAGCTAGGTAATGCTCTATAGCAGGAAAGTGGGAAACAAGGTGGCAAATAGCTTGGTCAGATATGCCTTGTGAAAAGTTGGCATATCACTACAACTCGATAAGGGCCAATTAGCCACAGCCCAAGCCTCCATCTCACCTGCTCTTGGCTATCCAGTATGGCCTGCTGTTCCTGGGCTGCTGCCACCACCGCCCTCTGTAGCGCCTCCTGGTGGTCCGCCTGCACACTGCTCAGACTCCTCCTCAGCTCAACCACCTGACACACACAGGGTTAAGGAAAACAGGAATCTGTTCATATCTTCAACATGGAACAATGAGGACGCCGGCATTGTGTGAACCCAGCACCCATGGTGCGTACTGGATGTGGTTAAATACTACTGAATGTATCAGCTATCCCATTCAAGCCATACAGTGAGGAGATTTTCAATAAGGGCATAGATGTCTGCTTCATACCTGCTGCTCTACGGAGGCCAGGGCTTTCCTCTTCTCCTCCTGTAGGCCCTGCTTCTCCTTCTCTGCCTCCAGGAGCTTTCTCTCCAGATGACGGTGCTGCTCCTGAGCCTCCTTTACACGCTCCTCCATGGAGGACCGAGCCTGCTCCATCACCTAGAGAGAGGAACGAGGAGAGGAAGCGAGTGAGAGATTTGGGGCTAAAATGCTTATGGAACTGCACTACTAAGGGGTTAGGGGATAGGGTGGCATGCTACTAAGGGGTGGTACACTCCTAAGGGGTTAGGGGCCAGGGTGGAGTCCTGACCTGCTTCTCCTTATCCATGGACTCCTCTAGGCTCTGGGCCATGGCTCTGTACTGCTCTTTGCTGGAGGTGGCTGTCCTCAACTGCTCTGCCAGCTCCTCTGCCTGCGTCTCGGCCTGCCTCAGGCGGCCACGCAGATCCTCAGAGTCCCCTTTTGAACCATGGAGTCCTGGGGAGGTTAGAGGAAAGGGGGGGGGGTGAAGAAGGATGAGGAGCAGAGAGGTAAGGAAAGAGAGAGGGAGAGAGGTGTAAGTGCCACAGACTGAAGTCACAGCTGTCATGGGCAGCATAGAAAAAGAACCCTGTGGTGAACCCTAATGATACTACCATAACACTGCTAATGGTGCAGGCACCAGAAACACACACCCTCCAGGCCTGTTTGAGGGTTTTATTTAGCTTGTTTTACTACATTTCCTATAAAATACTATAAGACGACCTAATGAAAGCATGGCTATAGACACCGACCTGACCTATGTCTACACAAGGAAAAGCAGAACAACATCCCACAACTTTAAGGAAACAATTAAGAGAATGTTAGACTGGCCTAAATCAATTAATTGTAGACCAGCTTGGCGGTTTGAAAAATATGAATCAGAGACTATTTGAAAATAGCAATTCTGTACGTGCCTGTCTTGAGGAAAACTCCAACTGAATACTATCCGCATTCAAGCCATTCCAACATTCTCAGGATATAAAAACTTTTATGAACATTCTGAGGTCTCAGAAGGCACTGAGGTTGATTCTGTAACATTGTGTGTACTCTTACCTTTGAGGCCCATGGGAATGGACGGGGAGCTTTGGGAGCCCAAGGACGGACGGCCACCTTCTTCACTGCCCTGCTGCAGCCTGAGAGAGCTCATCTCCAGCTGGGCAGCACTCAGCTGATCCCTGGTCTTCTGGAGCAGGCCTGTCTGGGTCTCTAGCTGCCTTTTGGCATCCATCAGCTGCAACTGGAAATTTTAAAAAAGTGAGGAAGGGGTTAATTTAATCTATGGTGCGTATCAGTGGAGGCTGGTGGGAGGAGCTATAGGAGGACGGGCTCATTGCTCTGCCGGAATGAAATAAACGCAACGGTATCAAACGTGGTTTCCATGTATTTGATACCGTTCCATTTATTCCATTCCAGTCATTACAAATGCAACGGTCCTCCTATAGCTCCTCCCACCAGCCTCCACTGGTATGTATGTACAAATGCTTTGAGTACTGCCTTTTTGAAGCAAGTCTCTGGGGAAAAAAATGAATAAGTGTGATATTAGAGAAAGCTGAAAGATAGAAGAGGAAGATAGAATCCAGGTAGAGGGGGTTGTGGTTGGCACTGAGAAGAGGTATCAGGGACTTACATCTTGGTTTCTGCCCAGCAGGTGGCGTTGCTCCACATCGTGCCCCAGTCTCTTCTGCAGCTGGCCGATCTCTCTTTCCTGCTTCTCTATCTGGGTGCTCAGGCGCTGCCTGGTGTCCGTCTCTGAGCGCTCCAATGTGGCCTGGATGAGCACACAGGGAGTGGAACGTTAAAACAGACGAATGCAGAGAGAGAGAGAACAGTGCCTCAACCATTTTATGAGTGGTTAGTTTGAATTGTTTCCATTGTCTTGACATTGGTGTTTGTGTATAGGCAAGCACATGGAGTGTGTGTAAACCTGTATGGTCTTGAGATTGGTGAGCAGCATGTTCTGTCCTCGTTGTTGGGTCTGCATGGTCTCTTTCTCCTGGGTCAGTCTGGACTCCACAAGCTTTAGCATATCCCTCTCCTTCCTGAGGCTCTCAGCACGACCCTGGGGGAGAACAGTGTCAGCACAGCTCACTGTGGCTTAGAAACTAGATGTAATGCATGTATAGAAAGGCGGAGCAAAACACTAACACACATTACGAAAGAGAGAGAGACTAAGTATTGTCTGTCTAACACAATGAACAAAAGGCTTGGGACACACAAACATGAGGTCCACACACACACAAACCTCTGCCATGTTGAGTTTCTCCTGTGCAACTCTCAGGTCCTCTGTCAAGGTGTTAACAGTTTGCTCATTCTTCTGGGCTACAGCAGCCATCTTCTGTCCCTTCTCTTTCAAAGAGGCAATATCCTTCCTGTAGCCCTCCACATTATCCTGCAGCATCTCATACCTGGGGGGGGGCGGGGAGTAAGTCGCCAAGCAGGTTCCGTTAGTTATCAAGCAAACTTTGCTAAAATATTGTGAAGTAAAGTCATACTCCTGAGTTCAAAGAAAAATACAAGCTACCTCATCATGTGATATTGTCTTGTGTAGTGTCCTGAGAGTGATGTGCAGTGCTCTTACCTCTTGGAGGTAAACTCCAGTTGGGTGGATATCTTGGCATTCTGTGATCTCTGGTCAGACACCTGCTCATGTAGCTTCTCAGTCTGTTCCGCCAGGGCCTTGTCACTCTCAGACCTCTCCCTCTTATAGGAGGAGAACACCTCCTGCAACTACACACACAGCAAACAAGACGTTCCTTCAGATAAGAGTACAGCAACAATTTTTTATCAACCCGATTGAAGGATATTGTTTGTGATCTATCATAAAATGGTGGTTTGATGCGACAGAAGGACAGATAATGTTGCATATACACCGAGTGTACAAAACATTTGGAGCACCTTCCTACTATTCAGTTGCGCACCCCACACGGAAAACTGTTGAGAGAGAAATACTCTATGTCATTGCGTTTGAATGGGGTATGGTAGTAGGTGCCAGGTGCACCGGTTTGTGTCAAGCAATGCAAAGCAGCTGGGTTTTTCAAAATCAAATCAAATCAAATTTATTTATATAGCCCTTCGTACATCAGCTGATATCTCAAAGTGCTGTACAGAAACCCAGCCTAAAACCCCAAACAGCAAGCAATGCAGGTGTAGAAGCACGGTGGCTAGGAAAAACTCCCTAGAAAGGCCAATACCTAGGAAGAAACCTAGAGAGGAACCAGGCTATGTGGGGTGGCCAGTCCTCTTCTGGCTGTGCCGGGTGGAGATTATAACAGAACATGGCCAAGATGTTCAAATGTTCATAAATGACCAGCATGGTCAAATAATAATAAGGCAGAACAGTTGAAACTGGAGCAGCAGCACAGTCAGGTGGAAGTTGAAACTGGAGCAGCAGCATGGCCAGGTGGACTGGGGACAGCAAGGAGTCATTCACACGGTAACCTTTCACCCTTGACAGGTTACCGTGTGTATCAAGAATGGTCCACCACCCAAAGGACATCCAGCCAACTTGACACAACTGTAGAAGCATTGGAGTCAACATGGGCCAACATCCCTGTGGAACGCTTTTGACACTTTGTAGAGTCCATGCCCTGACAAGTTGAGGATGTTCTGAGGGCAAAAGGGTGAGAATTATGTGGGCTCACCTGTCGGAGGGCTGCCTTGGCCTCCACCGCCTCAGTTGACTCTGTCGCCATTGTAATGATTCCAGTGGGCGCGGCTGTGGTGGGGGTGGCAGCTGGGGAGCGGTGGGGGGTGGAGGTCAGGGAGAATTCCTCGGGTGCTGCACCTGAGACAAGAGGTCAAAGGGTCAGTGTGTAGGTAATATACAAATCTAAAAGTTCTCCACCGGGGCTGGGCCAAAACTGACTAAAGAACCAAAAGGCTACACAGGGTATATGTTGCTCCCATGCTTTATTCCTGCACCCACATTTACAAAGGTTTGGCTACACTAGCCTCATCAGGCCCTGAAGAAGGAAATGTATGTGAACCCCACCTTGCTGAGGGAAGCTGACTCCAGTGGCCTGAGCCAGCAGCACACGGTACATGTCTCTCTGCCTGACAATGGACTCAGCCAGCTGCATCTGGTGGCTGCGCTGCTCCCTCAGAGCCTCCAGCTCTGCCTGGGCCTTCTCCAGACTCCGCTCCAGCTCACTGCGCCTGGAGGGAGAATACAATGACCTTTATCTATCCACAGAGAACAGAAAAATGTTGCTGACAGGGAAACCAAAAGGAAAGGTGGAGCAGGAGCTACCACCATAATGCTTATACTATTCCAAATCAGCAAAACACAAATGATCAGCAAAGAACATGGACAAGTATATCGCACTTGGTGCCTGTGGTCTCAGTCTCCTCTCTCTCCTGTGCGTCGCTGAGCTCTCGGAGGGCCACCAGGAGGCGCTGGTTCTGCTGCTGGAGCTCCTCCACGCCACGGAACGTCACCAGGTGCTGTGTGATGACCTCCGACGTGCTGCTGATGTCAGCAGAGCTCACCTCCTCATCGAATGCTACGTGGTTGCCACGTGCCTCCTCCAGCTCAATGAGTAGGACACGGATCTGGTGGGTAATGGTATGGGGTGAAAAAGCTATTGATTATGTCCGAATTAAAAACAGTCATAGCTACAACCGGCACTTTTTTATAATCAACATTTGTATAGATTTTTTCCCACACATAATTCTATGACAACACTGAGGTTTTAGAGGTGATGTTAAGAAAAGCCGTGAGGCTTCACTAAAAGAGATAATATAGGATGTCCCACCTGCTGTGCCATGTCTGCCAGTTGCACCTCAGACCTACGGTTGTCTCTCTCCAGGACAGAAGAGTGCTTGTTGGCCTCGTCAGTCACCTTCTGCAGACGTTGCACCTCCTGAAACACATAGTAACCAGTTATAGTGTGTCAGAACGTATTTAGTGGACTTTCATAAGTGCACGGCATCAGCAGTGCAGTTCACCAATATCAACTCAAATACATTGCAGTGCAGTGCAGTTCACCAATTACAATTCAAACACATTCTTTTCACTTACGCTGGACAATCTGCATGATCTGGTTTAGTGCAGTTCAAAACCTTGCATTAATCAGGAGTTGACTGTACATTGGTTTCTAACTATCCTCACATATCCTCAGCAGGTTTATTGGTACTGGATAACAAATTCACAAACGATAAATACATTTAAAAAACACCTTAACTGCCTGTTCCAGCTTGGCCGACAGGCTGGCCACAGACTTCTGCATGCGCTCATGTTCGTCCCGCTGGCGTTTGAGGACGGGACCCTTGGCCTCCACCTCCTGCACTATGTCATCCAGGTACTTATTCACCCGTTTGTTCTCCACACGCTGCAGCTCCAGCGCCTCCTGGGTCTCCACATACGCCGTATACAACTGGAGAGAAGAAAGAAGATGCTCAAACTCATACTGTATACTATGATACAACATGTGGTACTGTATACTATGATAAAACATATGGTACTGTATACTGATACAATATATGGTACTGTATACTATGATACAATACATGGTACAGTATACTATGAGCGTCATAGTGCTTCTTAATATAACCATTTGCTGAGCAAAGTCAAGAATCTCTGCAGATAAATTCTGTAAATACAGAATACATACAGTACCATTCAAAAGTTTGGACACCTACTGATTCAAGGGTTTCTCTGACATTTTTTAAAACTATTTTCTTCATTGTTGAATAATAGTGAAGACATCAAAACTAAGAAATAATCCTTCTTGATGCAGACCTTTGAAACATCTACACTTTTAAAAAAGTGTAATAAATCCATGTAATATAGCCTACACCATCACAGTTAATCCATTATTTATTTTAGGCAGGTCTAAAGAAACATGATATGAAGAAAATGTTGTCTATTTCAGAAGAACAGAATAGCATACTCTGAGTTGTCCTTATGGGAGGCCCTGATCTGGCTTTGCCATATGGCTGTGGGCTACACTAGTTCATTTAGCAGACAAGATTTGCTTAGAATTCCGTAGCATTATTTTTTATATGAAGACTACAATTGAACATAGCTGAATAAAATAGAAAGGATATTTTCTCCAAAGGATTTCAGAGGGAGTGCCCACATGCAGCTATTCTGTGTTGAGCAGTTAACAAAGAAACAGGTCCTCCTATATGTGTAATTTTGAGTTATTTATGCATTCCCACGTTTGGACATAATGCCACCTAAAATAGTCCATGCCTTGTGGCAGTTGTGCCCTTGAGCTGAATAAAATAATTATAATTCCTTCCTCCCGGCTGCCAATCGCTCTGCTCCGAAGCACCTTTCACTCACACGGCTCCCTCGGATACCTCAATTCTTATTAGCTAATTCCCGTCATGTAATCGGGCCCTTCTCACAGGCATCTCATCTTCGAAGTAGGCTTCAAGTGAAGACAGACACATCGGGAACGCAACTGCACGCATTTACATTTCGTCAGCCAAAAAGATGAGTAGGCCTAACGAACAGCAAAAGCACTGGTCTGTCCTTTTACTATCCCCCATAGTACAAAAGTTGACCTATTCCATTGGTCAATTTGTCCTACTGTGCAAGAAAGAAATATTCCAAACATACTCTGAGAAGGTTGTGGGATGTGATAGATCCCAAATGAATACAACAACTAGCATCAAAAAAACATTTAAAAAGCAATGAGGCTGATGCAACAGATCAGAACATTTACCACAAAATATTGATAAACTACTAGGATATTTCTTCACATTATAAGCCCAGTAATGTGCACACTGCATTAGGCTGGCTATAAGCAGGAATGTTCCGAATTGCAATTAGCGGGAAAATACTGTTCTCAAAAGTAACCGCAAATGTGATTATGCATTTAATGCTTTATTATAAAAGGTGAATTTATGGTGAAAATGATCTTCCCCAAACTTGAAACTCATGCGCTGCCTATATCAGATAGGCTCTACACCGGTTGTAAAGCAGATAAATGTGCTTATTTTTAGTTAGTTATTTGGCCACTTCTAATCGACCTGGCCCGGGTATCCTGGAAGGACATTGACCTCATCCCGTCAGTTGAGGATGCCTGGTCATTCTTTAAAAGTAACTTCCTCACCATTTTAGATAAGCATGCTCCGTTCAAAAAAATGCAGAACTAAGAACAGATACAGCCCTTGGTTCACCCCAGACCTGACTGCCCTCGACCAGCACAAACACATCCTGTGGAGGACTGCAATAGCATCGAATAGTCCCCGTGATATGCAACTGTTCAGGGAAGTCCGGAACCAATACACGCAGTCAGTCAGGAAAGCTAAGGCCAGCTTCTTCAGGCAGAAGTTTGCATCCTGTAGCTCCAACTCCAAAAAGTTCTGGGACACTGTGAAGTCCATGGAGAACAAGAGCACCTCCTCCCAGCTGCCCACTGCACTGAGGCTAGGTAACACGGTCACCACTGATAAATCCATGATTATCGAAAACTTCAATAAGCATTTCTCAACGGCTGGCCATGCCTTCCGCCTGGCTACTTCAACCTCGGCCAACAGCTCCGCCCCCCCCGCAGCTCCTCGCCCAAGCCTCTCCAGGTTCTCCTTTACCCAAATCCAGATAGCAGATGTTCTGAAAGAGCTGCAAAACCTGGACCCGTACAAATCAGCTGGGCTTGACAATCTGGACCCTCTATTTCTGAAACTATCTGCCACCATTGTCGCAACCCCTATTACCAGCCTGTTCAACCTCTCTTTCATCTCGTCTGAGATCCCCAAGGATTGGAAAGCTGCCGCAGTCATCCCCCTCTTCAAAGGGGGAGACACCCTGGACCCAAACTGTTACAGACCTATATCCATCCTGCCCTGCCTATCTAAGGTCTTCGAAAGCCAAGTCAACAAACAGGTCACTGACCATCTCGAATCCCACCGTACCTTCTCCGCTGTGCAATCTGGTTTCCGAGCCGGTCATGGGTGCACCTCAGCCACACTCAAGGTACTAAACGACATCATAACCGCCATCGATAAAAGACAGTACTGTGCAGCCGTCTTCATCGACCTTGCCAAGGCTTTCGACTCTGTCAATCACCATATTCTTATCGGCAGACTCAGTAGCCTCGGTTTTTCGGATGACTGCCTTGCCTGGTTCACCAATTACTTCGCAGACAGAGTTCAGTGTGTCAAATCGGAGGGCATGCTGTCCGGTCCTCTGGCAGTCTCTATGGGGGTGCCACAGGGTTCAATTCTCGGGCCGACTCTTTTCTCTGTGTATATCAATGATGTTGCTCTTGCTGCGGGCGATTCCCTGATCCACCTCTACGCAGACGACACCATTCTATATACTTTCGGCCCGTCTTTGGACACTGTGCTATCTAACCTCCAAACAAGCTTCAATGCCATACAACACTCCTTCCGTGGCCTCCAACTGCTCTTAAACGCTAGTAAAACCAAATGCATGCTTTTCAACCGGTCGCTGCCTGCACCCGCATGCCCGACTAGCATCACCACCCTGGATGGTTCCGACCTAGAATATGTGGACATCTATAAGTACCTAGGTGTCTGGCTAGACTGCAAACTCTCCTTCCAGACTCATATCAAACATCTCCAATCGAAAATCAAATCAAGAGTCGGCTTTCTATTCCGCAACAAAGCCTCCTTCACTCAAGCCGCCAAGCTTACCCTAGTAAAACTGACTATCCTACCGATCCTCGACTTCGGCGATGTCATCTACAAAATGGCTTCCAACACTCTACTCAGCAAACTGGATGCAGTCTATCACAGTGCCATCCGTTTTGTCACTAAAGCACCTTATACTACCCACCACTGCGACTTGTATGCTCTAGTCGGCTGGCCCTCGCTACATATTCGTCGCCAGACCCACTGGCTCCAGGTCATCTACAAGTCTATGCTAGGTAAAGCTCCGCCTTATCTCAGCTCACTGGTCACGATGGCAACACCCATCCGTAGCACGCGCTCCAGCAGGTGTATCTCACTGATCATCCCAAAAGCCAACACCTCATTTGGCCGCCTTTCGTTCCAGTACTCTGCTGCCTGTGACTGGAACGAATTGCAAAAATCGCTGAAGTTGGAGACTTTTATCTCCCTCACCAACTTCAAACATCAGCTATCTGAGCAGCTAACCGATCGCTGCAGCTGTACATAGTCTATTGGTAAATAGCCCACCCTTTTCACCTACCTCATCCCCATACTGTTTTTATTTATTTACTTTTCTGCTCTTCTGCACACCAATATCTCTACCTGTACATGACCATCTGATCTTTTATCACTCCAGTGTTAATCTGCAACATTGTAATTATTTGCCTACCTCCTCATGCCTTTTGCACACATTGTATATAGACCCCCCCCTTCGTTTTCTACTGTGTTATTGACTTGTTAATTGTTTACTCCATGTGTAACTCTTTGTTGTATGCTCACACTGCTATGCTTTATCTTGGCCAGGTCGCAGTTGCAAATGAGAACTTGTTCTCAACTAGCCTACCTGGTTAAATAAAGGTGTTCTCAACTAGCCTACCTGGTTAAATAAAGGTGTTCTCAACTAGCCTACCTGGTTAAATAAAGGTGTTCTCAACTAGCCTACCTGGTTAAATAAAGGTGTTCTCAACTAGCCTACCTGGTTAAATAAAGGTGTTCTCAACTAGCCTACCTGGTTAAATAAAGGTGTTCTCAACTAGCCTACCTGGTTAAATAAAGGTGTTCTCAACTAGCCTACCGGGTTAAATAAAGGTGTTCTCAACTAGCCTACCGGGTTAAATAAAGGTGTTCTCAACTAGCCTACCGGGTTAAATAAAGGTGTTCTCAACTAGCCTACCGGGTTAAATAAAGGTGTTCTCAACTAGTCTACCTGGTTAAATAAAGGTGAAATAAAAAAAAATAAAAAATAAAAACTTTAGTTGTGATACAAACCTTATCAAAACATATAAGTCTATGAGCTATGCTACATGAGATGTCCGACTATGATGTGAAATAAATCTGTGCTGTTTCTTGCCTTACTGCACACGCTGGGCATCATTCACAGGTGATAATACATCATTCACAAGTGATAATGTTGTCACCCATCAGACTATACTTAATTTAATCTTGTCTTTACATATACTAAATAATATGTGTGAAATTTGTTTGGATTTAGACTGAACCATTATCATGCACCCATCTCAGAACAGGGGAAAATTTATATTTTTTGCATTGATGCCAGAGTGATTAGAGGGACAATGGAGTGCTGAGTACCAGACAGTTATCAAGTTTGGTAGGCTACTAATGACCATCAGCAGCATCAAAGCACAGTTTTGGAGAAGCCTAGTTGCCATGACTAAACGGTCACATGGAATTTGACTGCGGTCATGACTGCCGGTGTGGCAGTAATACGGTCACTGTAACAGCCCTAATACTGCCCAAACCTACCCATCACTAATGGTGAGAGATGTGAAAGGGAGCGGAGTTACAGCCTCGCTCTATCCAATAATAGCAGTAAGCTCAAGTTACAACCTGCCTTTTTCTTGACAGATAGCTGAACTAGCAAATTGAGTTGTTTCAAATTTTGTCCTGGCAGCTGAGTTGTTTAGAGATGCGTCCTGAAAGCAAAAATGTTTTTTTTTAAATCCTGATCAAGGAAAATGACAAAAGAATAAATAAACTATTTTCATAAGCATCTGTGATTACAAATCATGACGTTACATGTTGGAACTATTTGCATTGAATAAATGCTATTTTATAGTCTCAAACGGCAATGCCTATATGAGGTCCTTCCATACAGGCGTGCCATTCTGGAGTGATGCTTCTATGCAAGCTGGAGTGATGCTTCTGCTGATAACATGATCAGTAGGCTAATATACAGTGAGCTCCAAAAGTAATGGGAAAGTGACACACTGTTGTTTTGGCCCTGTACTCCAGCACTTTGGATTTGCAACAATATGATGATGAGGTTGAAGTGCAGCCTGCCAGATTTAATTTGAGGGTATTTTCATCCATATCGTGTGAACCATTTACAAATTACAGCACATTTTGTACATAGTCCCCACGTTTTTGGGGACCAACAGTATTGGGACAAATTCACTTGTATGTGTATTAAAGTAGTGAAAAGTTTAGTATTTGGTCCCATCTTCATAGCACACAATAACTATATCAAGCTTGTGATTCTACCAATTTGTGGGATGCATTTGCTTTTTGTTTTTGATGCTTTCCAGCTCATGTGAATGAGTGAGAAAGTTAGACGCACAAATACCATACCCCCAAGACATACTAACCTTTCCAATTATTTTGCAACCAATATAAATTAATGGTAAATAATGTAACGTGTCACCTTTATTGCAAATAATAAAACCGAATTTCTAAACACTTCTACAGCCATGTGGATGCTACTGTTTACAGATAATCCTGAATGAATTGTGAATGATCAGTGAGAAAGTTTGATGCAAAAATATCATCACCCCAAGACATGCATTTTTGGGGGAGTATATTTGTGCATCATTATTCACGATTCATTCAGGATGATCCGTAATCATGGTAGCGTCCATATTAATGCAGAAGTGTTTCGAAACATTCTATACTTGATTACAATAAAAGTGACTCAAAAATGACAATACATTATTTACCATTCATTTCTATTAGGCACAAATTATTTGAAACAACCAAAACAAACAGCAAATGCATTCAACAAATATGTATAGTCACAAACTTGATGTAGTCATTGCATGCTAAGAACATGGGACCAAATACGTAACTTTTTACTACTTTAATACACATATTTGGCCCAATACTTTTGGTACCCCTAAAATGGGGGAACTATATGCAAAAATATTGAATGTCGGCTTAGAATACTGGCCATCGGCCTCTTTGACACCCAAAGAAACGGTATTGGCCCTAAAACAAATCCACGTCGGCCGTTCTCTAGTGGTTACCTCAGTCAGCTTCATGCCAGGTTTGACAATCTTGGCCACGGCGGCTGCAGTTGGGGACATGGTGGTAACCGTTTCCTCTGACAGCACTGAGGCTGCACCTGCAGGGCGTGGAAATAGACAACCATGCAAACAGGTTCCTCCTCCATTTTGTAAGAATATGTCGAAGATAAATACACAACGCAGAGAAAGTACGAGAGGTCAAGAAGTCAATAGAAATAACGATCAATGGAAAGTGTTTTTTCTGTAATAAGTGATAAATAAATGATTTATCAATGGGTCAGAGACATGGCAGGAATTTGTCTATACAGTTAGCCTGAAATAGAATACTTGTTATTTGGCCATGTTGTACTGCAAAGACTTCTAGTTGGTCAACCACAGGCTAGGGCTGGGTTATAAAACTAGATCCTGTCCCTTTCTTCTGGGGAGAGAATCACTGGAGAGCATCACTGAGGACAGGGGAGAATGACCATCTACTACTTCCAAGCATGATTTGTGCATTTTGAATAAACCTATTTTCCTCCCCCTGATTTGCATGGGGTCTGTGTTATTAAAGAATAACATCAACTGCTAACAATTTCACACTGAAGTCTCCAGAGCATGATCAAAGAAACCCCATCATCCTAATACAAGACTGATTTGTATTCGGATGATGAGGTTTCTTTGATCATTCTTTGATCAATAGAAATCAGTCTGTGGCCAGTTTGTCAAATCTGCTGGTAATGATGCTAACTCGGAGAGACACCATCCCTATTAAAGTCATTTGAAGGTCCAGTCAACTGTTCAGTAAAAAAAAAAAAACGCTGATTGTTTCTTAAGTCTGACCTCTGAGCTTGGTGTCGGACAGAAGTTCGTTGGCGTTGTCCAGTTCTTTCTCCAGACTGGAGATACTGTCCTTCAGCTCAGCAGCCTCCTTGATGCGACAGGCATCCATCTCCTGCAGTTTCACCTCCAGGGCCTTGTTCGCTGTAGAGAGGAAAGGAGAGGAGAATTCAGACTAAATGACAAATAAAGTTAGCCTACCAATGACAAGAAAACATAGTGCCTGTGTTAGACAGTTTTGCATTGACACAATAGTTGTGTGTGACTGTTTTTCTGGTCTCTCTCTCCCTCCCTCACCTTCTACAGCATCCTTCAGCAGCTTGTGCAGCTCCTCTACAGCCCCACTCAACTCCTCACTCTTGGACTCAGAGTCTGCAGCAGCTCCCTGGGAAGACAAGGTAAAGGGCTGTTGGCCAGTGTTTGGACAGGAACAATTAATGCACTTATTAGCAATTTTTTTTGTAACTAAAGTAAAAAATAATTAAAAAATAAAGAAAATACTGTAGAATGGCACTGGAGGGAATAGCAGCCATTTTATGGGCACCTGACCAATTGTGCCATTTAGTGTTTTTTTGCGCTGATCTTAACATTTATTCGGCATAATGTTTCTGGCACTGTTTCCTATGACCAAAAATAGCTTTTGGACATCAGAAGAGCGATCACAAACCTCTATTTGGATGAGTATTTTTACTTTAATGAGTCTGATGCGAAGGTCATGCTTTCTCATACCGGACAAGGCCCAAATCCCAGACACTCGAAAAAGGAAGAGGCGGTGTTAGAGACCAGCGTGGATATCTGATGAGACTATGTCGGCGAGTAGATAAACCGCCTCTACCCTCCATTCGATTGGCAAACCTGCAATTACTGGAGAATAAACTGGACGAGCTCTGTTCGAGACTATCCTATCAAAGTGATCTGAAGAACTGCAATATCCTATGTTTTCCGAGTCTTGGATGAACAAGGACATGAAAATATAATTCTAGCTGTTTTTTCTATGAGAACAGCAGTTGTGTGTCTCTCTGTTAGCAACAGCTGGTGCGCAATCTCTAATATTAAAAGGAAGTCTCAATGTTGGAATGCCTCATGATAAGCTGTAGGCCATATTATTTACCTACCTATACTGAACAAAAATATAAACGCAACATGTAGTGTTGGTCCCATGTTTCATGAGCTGAAATAAAAGATCTCAAACATTTGCCACATGCACAAAGCTTATTTCTCAAACATTTTGTGCACATTCCTGTTAGTGAGCATTTCTCCTTTGACAAGATAATCCATCCACCTGACAGGTGTGGCATATCAAGAAGCTGATTAAATAGCATGATCATTACACAGGTGCACCTTGTGCTGGGGACAATATAATGCAACTAAATTGTGCCGTTTTATCACACAACAATGCCACTGATGTCTCAAGCAATTGGCATGCTGACTGCAGGAATGTCCACCAGAGCAGTTGCCAGAGAATGTTATGTTTATTTCTCTACCATAAGCCACCTCCAACGTAATTTTAGAGAACTTCTCAGTACATCCAACCGGACTCACAACCGCAGACCACAAGTAAACATGCCAACCGAGGACCTCCAAATCTGGCTTCACCTGCGGGATCGTCTGAGACCAGCCACATGGACAGCTGATGAAACTGGGGGTTTGTACAACCGAAGAATTTCTGCACAAACTGTCAGAAATCGTCTCAGGGAAGCTCATCTGCGGGCTCGTCGTCCTCACCAGGGTCTTGACCTGACCGCAGTTCGGCATCCTAACTGATTTCAGTGGGCAAATGCTCACCTTCGATGGCCACTAGCACACTGGAGAAGTGTGCTCTTCATGATAAATCCCAGTTTCAAATAGCAGACAGTGTGTATGACGGTTTGTTGATGTCAATATTGTGAACAGAGTGCCACAATGGTGTCAGTGGGGTTATGGTTATGGGTAGGAATAAGCTACTGACAATGAACACAATTGCATTTTATCAATGGTAATTTGAACACACAGAGATATTGTGATGAGATCCTGAAGCCCATTGTCGTGCCATTCAGCCGCCGCCATCGCCTTATGTTTCAGCATGATAATGCAAGGATCTGTACACAATTCCTGCAAGCTGAAAATGTCCCAGTCCTTCCATAGCCTGCATATTCACCAGATATGTCACCCATTGAGCATGTTTGGGATCGACGTGTAGGACAGCATGTTCCAGTTCCCACCAATACCACTGGATGCGTCCCCTCCTTAAGAAACCAACACTCGACTCAACTGACATTAAAAACTAGACCTTTTTCACTTCTTAATTTTTTTGTAAAACAATTGAGCTTGCTGTCTCTGATTAACTTTCTCATTATCTCTCTCAGAACAATCTTCTTGACACTAACCAGTCAGGATTCAAGACAGGTCACTCAACGAGACTGCTCTACTCTGTGACTTGGAGGCTCTCCACACTGCCAAAGTTGACTCTCTCTCCCCTGTTCTCATCCTTCTAGATCTCTCCGCTGCCTTCGACACTGAACGCATCAGATCCTCCTAGGGCTGGGCGTCTCAGGATATGCACACTCTTGTACTGCATCCTACCTGGCAGGCCGCTCCTACCAGGTGAAGTGGAGAGGATCTGTGTCTGCACTACGTACTCGCACTAATTTTGCCCTCCAGGGCTCGATTCTAGGCCCTCTCCTCTTCTCTCTATACACCAAGTCACTTGCCTCCATCATATCCTCACGTGGTCTCTCCTATCATTGCTATACGGATGTCAACTACCCCCCCCCCCTCCCGACATTCAGGTGGCGACACACATCTCTACGTGCCTGGCAGATATCTCAACTTGCATGTCGACCCACCACCTCAAGCTCAACAAAACTGAACCCCTCTTCCTCACGGGAAGGCCTGCCTGCTCAAAGGCCTCCATCACAGTTGACAACTCCAGTGTCGACCTCCCAGAGTGCAAAGAAACTTGGCGTGACCCTGGACAAAACTCTGATTTTTAAAATATTTTAAACATCAAATCAGTGACCCGCTCCTGCAGGTTCATGCTCTACAACATCCATAGAGTATGACCCTACCTCACACAGGAATTAGTGCAGGTCCTAATCCAGGCACTTGTCCTCCCCAGCCTGGACTTCTGCAACTGGCTGTTGGCTGGGCTTCCCACTTGACCAATCAAACCCCTGCAACTTATCCAAAAAGCAGCAGCCCGCCTGGTTTTCAACCTTGCCAAGTTCTCTCATGTCACCCCGCTCCTCTGCACACTCCACTGGCTTCCAGTCACTGGCTGCACACTCCAATGGCTTCCAGCTCGCATCCACTACATGACCATGGTGGTTACCTACGGGAATTGCAAGAGGACTGCCCTCCCTACCTCCTGGGTATGCGCAAACCCTACATCCCAACCCGATCACTCCGTTCTACCTGAGGGGGGGGGGGCAGCTCCCGCTCAGCCCAGTCCAAGCTCTTGTCTGTCCTGGCGGTGGAACCAGCTTCCCCTTGAAGCTAGGACAGCAGAGTACCTACCCATCTTCCGAAAACATCTGAAACCCTACCTCTTCAAACAGTATCTTAAATAATCCTCTTCCAGCACTTGACCCCCCCACACCTTCTAGCTCTGACTCTACTGATAGTCAAGTTGAGGAGAAATTTACTTTTATGCCTGTGCTGTGTTGTTGTCCCACCTAGCGATCTTAAGATGAATGCACTAAGTCGCTCTGGATAAGAGAGTCTGCTAAATGGCTAAAATGTAAATATCCAGCAAATTCACACAGCCATTGAAGAGGAGTGGGACAACATTTCACAAGCCACAATAAACAGCCTCATCAACTCTATGCGAAGGAGATGTGTCGTGCTGCATGAAGCAAAACGGTGGTTACAACAAATACTAACTGTTTCCGATCCACGTCCCTACCCAGGTATTTGTATTCGCAGTAGTGATGCAGACATGTTTGGCCGATACCGATATTTTCCTTGACAAAAAACCTGTCATCGATAACCGATATTAAAAATTCTAGCTGCCTTTTAAGCTTTCCAGTACAGTTAAATAGTTAACATATGCACGGACGCAGCGTTCTAAGGCACTGCATCTCAGTGCAAGACGCGTCACTACAGTTCCTGGTTCGAATCCAGGCTGTATCACATCGTTAACTAGCTACCTATATAGCTAGGTGTCGTCATCTAAAATAACCCAAATTTATAAGACAGTTCTTATTTGAACATCCACGCAGTATAGTTTTTCCTCGGGTACAGTGTTCAATACACACAGGTTGACAATACATGTGGCTCAATTCACAGTTGTTTCAGAGTCCCGCAATAAGAGCTACGATGCTAATGTTCTCTGGGTGTCACTGAGTAGACTGGTACCTATGGATTGTGGATCAATGACATGGGGTAAGGCTGTAGAGTGAAATAAGTATGCCCCCAATGCAATTCTAAAGTCTAATACATCCAGTGTGATTTCAACAAATTTCTGTCAAATTAACAAATTGTCTTTTGTTGATTTTATATAACATTCCAACCTTGTTCAGGAGGTTCTATTCAATTATGGCAAAATTCTACCATTGGTATTTATTTGCATCACTGTCAATGACATATTTTGGGGCGGCAGGTAGCCTAGTGGTTAGAGCATTGGGACAGTAACTGAAAGGTTGCTGGATCAAATCCCTGAGCTGACAAGGTAAAAATCTGTAGTTCTGTCCCTGAACAAGGCAGTTTCCCGGTAGGCCATCATTGTAAATAAGAATTTGTTCTTAACTGACTTACCTAGTTAAATAAAGGTTTAATATAATATATATTTAATATCCTTATTATGGCTTGCTTCACATTGATGGGTCCGGCCATCATTAATCAAATAAGAACTTATTTTAGATGATGACACCTAGCTATATAGTTAGCTAGCTAAAGATAGCAAAACGACAATCTGTTTCAGTAGCTATGCTTTTGGTTAAGAACATTGTTTCCATCCATGAGCTAGCTATCTTTTTTTTATGACCAGCACAGTAGGTGCTTGAGACAACTTCACCAGCATCATAGCATACGTATCGATGAATCGTTGTGACATATGAAATACGAGTGATAGTGTATTCAATGTGTAATAACTACACAAAAAATGTATGAAAGCATTAAATTATGCAACGTGCAGTCATATTCAGGTCCTGATTGGTCGACAAGATTATGACACTATTCGACGTGTATCTTTTTTGACATGCAAAGACCCAAACGGTATTCCATAGAAATCCTGGTTGAGAATGAAACGACTGAACAACGAAACACAGCAAGTGAAAGAAATAGGTTTTGCTTATGTTTTACTGCTAATGGGGACATACGTAAATACCAACAAAACAACTTTTTGGTCAGTGTGTGTGTGTGTGTGTGTAACCTTTATTTAACTAGGCAAGTCAGTTAAGAACAAATTCTTATTTACAAATGACGGCCTACCCCGGACGATGCTGGGCCAATTGTGCGCCGCCCTATGGGACTACCAATTACGTCCGGATGTGATACAGCCTGGATTCGAACCACGTACTGTAGTGATGCCTCTTGCACTGAGATGCAGTGCCTTAGACCGCTTCATCCATGTGTGTGTGTTAACTATTTAACTGTACTAGAATGCTTAAAGGGCTGCTAAAATTTTAAATATCGGTATCGAGTTTTTGGCAAGGAAAATATCGGACAACAAATGTCATATCGGTGCATCACTACTTTTACCCCTACCGTACTCCTTGTATATAGCCTCGTTATTTTATTGTGTTACCGTTTCCTTTTTTTGTGTGCTAATTTTCCTTACTTTTTAACTCTGCATTGTTGAGAAAGGGCTTATTTAGTTAGTTATATTTGGTGCATGTGACAAAGACATTTGATTTGAAAAATGTACCGATCAAATTAGCAACATCTGTAATCATGACTGATTTTGAGAGCTATAGAGTACTCATTGGAATTGAAAGCAAATCCTAGACTTGTTCTACATACCTTGTACAAGTTGGAGAGCTTTATGTTGGCATTCAGCTCATTCCTAAACTTCTCCTCCATGCTAGCGTGCTGCTCCTTAGCCTCTTTCAGTTTGCTGATCATGTCTTCAGTCTGCTTCTGAAGGCTTTCACTTGAAGTCTTTAAACTTGTCACTTGGTCCTGGACTCTGTTCAACTACAAAAACAACCGAAAACATAATGTTGACACAGTAAATGGGGATAAACCAGTCAGGTAATAGTTTAGAGACATTGTCATATCAAAAACATACTCAATAGATGAATATGAAACCAGCATGTACAGTTGTCCCAACATAACTATTTGTGATAGAAAAATAATGTTTTTTTTACTGTTATGTCTTGGTTTACCCCATTCAGACGCTAACTACGTAAGAGATCATCAACGAGGGGCTATGCTTTCTCTAGAAAATAATGAACAACGGATCATCAATGAGGGGCTATGCTTTCTCTAGAAAATAATGAACGATGTGGAAGGTGGAATGGAACTGACCTTCCACGGAGTTGCATTATTTTCCAGAGAACGCAGAGCCACGAATGGATTATCCCTTTTATAACATGGCTATAATTTAACACATTTTCAGGTAGAAATGTGTTCAACATCCACTGAAGTAGCTACTAGCAAGTTTACTAGATAGATACAGTAGTTGCCATGGTATCCAAACGTAATTGCTAGTTTAGCTAACTAAACCATCAAGTCCTAGCTTGCTATTATGAAAATTGAATTCAACAATGTCAATAATGTTTTCAATTCGACTTTTTCTTTCAGAAACAGCTCAATAGAACAGATCAGAATGATCTATAGCCATTGAATTCTACCGTGCTGATACACCATGCGCAATAGGGAAATAATGGATGCTATAGGATGCCCTTCAAGCCAATCATAAATGAGTATTCAACAATGCCATGGAGTTTTGTTAAGAGCCCTGATGCTTGCTCTAAACGTTAACACGCATCGCTTGCAGCACTGCTTTGGAAACATAAGGAATGTTCATATGAGCGATAAATCATTTTCAAAAAACTAAAAAGGTTAAATAACTCCACATCTTTATAGCGGTAGGGTTCCTACATGGCCATATTTCCATGTCACAGAGCTTGTTGACAGAAAACAAACGGAAGACAGAGTTGGACCGCCAGAGCTAATTAGGTGTCTGCGTCTCCGAACACCTGTGTATAAACGGAAGACTGACGCCACAAATGTGTTGTCAATGAGAAATACTGTCGGCTGCAACCGTGGTAAAAACGGTTATGTATGTGAAAAATTTGCATTCGAGAAATTACATTCATGTAATATGAAAATAGTCTTATGTTCCTAGAACTGTATCGCAATTGAGAATCAATTCACTTTTAGATGGAGTATTTGGCTGTTTTGGCTTCCACAGCCAATTCACCTGTAACAGAACATGTAAGGTCCTTGGACTATAAGGAGTAACGTTAGGCTCCTTTAGTCCATTATTGGGCTTGTCTTGGTCATACCTCATCCTCTTTGTTCTCAAGGCTGCACTTTAGCTCCAGGATCTCGTTGCCCTTCTGACGTGACAGGGCCAGCAGCTCCTCACTCTTAGCCTTGAGCTCTCCATTCAGCCAGGCCGTCTGGTCCTGCAACAGCTCCTTCTCCTGCGCCATACGCTTCTCACGGTACTGGAGGTAATAGGCACAACAGTGTGGATTACACATATGATGTATTGGATCATTTTAACACCTTCCTTAAGAGCTGGGTCCTATTCAAGAGTTCACAAGTTACAGAACATTCAAATAGGCTCACCTTGATGTTGACCTCTGAGGATTCGAGCTCGTCCAGCTTGAGCTGCAGCCCCATCTTTGTTGTATTGACTTCTGCCACTTTGTTATTGAGGTGCTGCAAGTCCTCTGATGATCAAATAAATCCCATAGACATTAGATAAAGACTGTGTGTGTGTGTGTGTGTGTGTGTGTGTGTGTGTGTGTCCCTCCACATAGATTCATCCATACCACTCAGATAGTCCACTTCCTGAGATCTCCTCTCCAGTGTATGCACAAGCTCCCTCTTCTCTGACTCCAGTTCATCTTTGGCTTTTGAGAACTGGACCTATAATAGAAATGTGTACATCTATATTAAGCCCCAAAAGGTGTCAACACCAACCATCAAAGAGGTGACAAGATCATGAGTCTCACCTGTTCAGATGTAAACTTTTCTTGGTTGATTTCACACTTTTTATTATTTTCCCGCACACTCTTGAGTTCTTCATCTATAGAAAAGAAGAGCAATTTCATGAAATGGTAGATTGCCATCCCCCATTCTTTAGTCATGGTCAGTAAATAGCAAAACATCAAATGTATTTATATAGCCCTTCGTACATCAGCTGATATCTCAAAGTGCTGTACAGAAACCCAGCCTAAACCCCCAAACAGCAAGCAATGCAGGTGTAGAAGAAGGCATCACATACTAGTGTTTACATGTATGCAGCAGTCATTAAAGAGACTTTGGCTGGATCATGTAACTAATTCCACTTACTGATCTTGGTGAACTCCTCTCGGAGTTTGTGGTGCTGTTCAGTCTGAGTCACAAACTGTTCCTGACTCTGCTCAAGACGCTGCACTTTCTCAAAGAACTGTTGTTCTGCAAGAGTGACAACAACACATGTCAACTTGGCTGCTCTCGTCTTGAAAGCTAAATTATAAATCAAAATACTTGAATGAAGTTGCCTAGCTACTTCCACGTTTAGCTAGCTATAGGGACAGAGAGTAGAGAAGTTCTCAACAAGAAAACGCAGGACTCTCCAATCCTATTCCTGGAGAGCTACCGACCTGCAGGGTTTCGCTCCCACCCCAATCTAGCGCACCTGATTCGAATAATTAGCTGGTTGATACACTGAATCAGGTCAGTTTCAACTGAGGTTGGAGTGAGAACATACAGGACCGTAACGTTAGCGCTCCAGCAACAGGGTTGGAGACCCTGAGCTAACGTTACCCTACTCAGTCATTCATTCACCAGGTTACGCCAGACAGTACAGCTAACGATAGCTAGTTACAGTAGCAAAGCAATTTAGACATGGTTGATAAACAATGTTGGAAAGCTATTTTTGAATCCATCATATTCCTCTGCCTTAAACTAGCTAGTAAACAGTTGTCGATGCTGCCGGTCAAGGCCATCCACGCATTATCCTACTACGTAGTTAGCTGGGGCTGTACACATATAATGACCTCCTATTCGGCCATATCTTACCACTATCGACTCTAAATTGCTCCTGGTGTGACTTGAGGAAATCTATTTCATATTGCAGATCAGAGATGAGCTTTTCCAGTTTATTTTGAACAGCTTTCGGGAGTTTCGTTATCTCAGCGCGCTCCAGAGCTTGTAGTAGCACTGCAGACATTTTCTCCTCACAAAACACCTGGATCTGAGCAGGCGCAGTGACTACTTGTTCTCAGTGACCTGTGTGGTGAGATACTTTATTTTTTTATTTTTTATTATTTTATTATTTTTTATTAACAACAAAACAATACATAAAGCACATGAGGGAACACAAGCATACATAGATTACAAACAATGGACAATCGAGCTAGGGGGTACAATATCACATTACAATTACACAAGGACCTTAAGGGACATGCATATACTCACAATTCTAACAGCTTTTTTGTTAGTAGCGCATTTAACCGTCTTAAAATACAGTTAAATTTATTTTTGTAGGGTACGAAAATGTGGTTTTCTGTTTGTAAATTTACATTTGTGTATATGAAATTTGGCCAAAAGAATAATGAAATTAATTACATAAAAATGTTTCAGCTTATTTCTATTGTATGTAAAGAATCCAAACAGTACATCTCTTCACAATAATGTAAAATCTTCAGAAATGTGTTCAATTATAAACCTACTGATGTCTTGCCACAGTTTTCTTACATGCATACAATGCCAAAAAAGATGCAACACTGTTTCTGGGTGGTAATTACAAAAGGAGCCATTTGAGTTGATGTTTTCCTTAAACTTCTTCATATAGTGGTTGGCAGGATAATATTTATAAATCATTTTAAAGGAAACTTCCTTCATTTTGTTAACAAGTAGGTATGTGTGTGGCAACATCCAAACTTTTTTCCAACAGATATTATCAATAAATCCGTGTGGTGCGATACTTGGGGATATCTTTGACTATGTACATACGTACAGAAGGCAGACCTGGATCAATATCATGCCAAATGTATTCACAAATATAAATCACTTTCCACAAACGAACACCTTTTGATTTGTATATAGATATATTGCATTACAATTGTTTTATAACTGCAGATATGCATGTCATTTCCAAGGGCCTTAAGTAAAATGACTACCATAATGATTTACACAGGAGAGATATGAGAAACATGACAGATATGGAAAACCTGCAACTCCATATTTGGAAGCGCTTAGGTCACCTGACTTTTGGCAGGGATTTGACAACAAGGAAAAGACGAGCTGTTTTCGAACACTCATACTCCAGGTCTGACGCCATTGTGAAATGATTAGGTGCGAACACCATGGTTATCGAAGGCATGAAAAAGACTGGAGTTTGCATGTGGTGAAATTGAGGATGTGAAAAACAAGAGTGGCAAAAGTTGAAAAAAGTGTGGAAAAGAATTTCTACCATAGACGTCTGTCTCACTAACCGTACTATTTGTGACGTGATTTGAGTATATAGTATGCTTGTTGGTGATTAGTATTGTTATTCATAAATATTATCCTGCCAACCACTATATGAAGAAGTTTAAGGAAAACATCAACTCAAATTGCTCCTTTTGTAATGACCACCCATAAACAGTGTTGCATCCTTTTTGGCATTGTATTCATGTAAGAAAACTGGCAAGACATCAGTAGATTTATAATTGAACACATTTATGAAGATTTTACACGATTGTGGACAGATGTACTGCTTGGATTCTTTACATACGATATAAATAAGCTGAAACATTTATGTAATTAATTTCATTATTCATATACACAAATGTAAATTTACAAATAAAAAGCCACATTTTCTTACCCTACAAAAATAAATTGAACTGTATTTTAAAACAGTTAAATATTCTTCTAACAAAAAAGCTGTAAGAATTGTAAGTGTATGTATGTCCCTTAAGGTCCTTGTGTAATTGTAATGTGATATTGTACCCCCTAGCTCGTTTGTCCATTGTTTATAATCTATATATACACTTGTGTTCCCTCATGTACTTTCTGTATTAATTTGTTAATACAAATAAATAATATATATATTTTTTTTTTATGACCATTTCCGTACTTTTAGGGCCCACAATGCAATTCTTCAAGAAATGGGCGTGGCGTCACATCGTTTTCAGATTTGAAGAAAATGGCGAAAAGTTCGCAGCCGAAGTCCAACGATAGCGGATACAAATTCATTTTTTAAAACTAATTATGACAAATGTTAACAAAATGTTGAGCAATGTAATGAAGTAAATACTTTTCAAATAACTCACACGTTATGTTTGCTGACAATTTGTTACCTACGCTGTCCTTACGAACCACATAGCATATCATTACAGCAGTATGAAACGTTACCTTTTATGATAACAAGCTACCTAACGTTAGTTGGCTACTTATATATCAAATTTGCCAGTATATTAACTACAGGCTAACTACATCAAACTTGCCAGTATATTAAATATAGGCTACCCAACGTGTACTTGACTTGATTATTCCCGTCATTCTTAGCTAAATAGTATAGTCGGTGTGTGTTCTCAATGGATATTCGGGTGCTTTCCAAAATTCTCTCTGGCTCCCTACTCCAATTTCCGAGCACACTCATCTGGGTGTAACGTCGCTACCAGAGGCAGAATAATGCACGTACGAGCGCTCAACACCGGTTGAATATGGCTGGGGTCAGTTAACGTCGGAAAAAAGCGTAATTAAATTGTTGACAGCTACACAGTCAGAGTGGTACCTCTCATTTGTGTCTGGAAGTAGCTAGCAAGCTAGCCAACGTTAGTTTGGGTGCTTTGACTGCCGTTGTAACAAATATGTTAGTTCGCTCAACTAAAAGGATACTGTTCGTTTACAGTATACTAATAGCATGTAGTATATACTCATTAAGTATGCAATATACAGTATGTTAGTATGGGTATTTGAACACAGCTTAGAAGTAATCATGCGTAGAAAAAAGTTAACACGGCAGAAAGCGGTTTGTAGATTTCTATAAATCACTGGCAGCCTCTCGTTCGGCCATGTTGATGCCAGACTTTCAAGACTGCAGAAATTACCGAGGTAAAGACAGTTTCAAGTTGGATATTCGCGCATTCAAACCACTTGAGCCACAGACTCCAAATAAGTGTCATGGTGTTGGGAAAATTGCTCATAACATTGCACAGGTCTTATTTTCACAATTTGGACATTAATTCGCTTTCCAAAGCTAATAAACATGTGGAAATGTGAGCAGCATTTTGTATTCCTTGTTGAATTAGTTAGGGAGTGTAAACAAAGTACAAACTTTTTTGACATTCGAATTTCAATAGCTCCTTGGTCATTTGACCTACTTGACTCAGAATGTCCACTGACTACCCTTCTACATTGCACCCCCTTTAGTTTGTCCATTTTCATCTCAAGATTTTACATTCATTTTTCAAAATAAAAAATGTCAATAGCTCCTTGGTCATGTGACCTAATGACTTCAAACAAGGTTCAGAATGTCCACTGACTACCCATCTATATTGCACACCCTTTAGTTTGTCAATTTTCACCTCACATGATTTTACATGATTTTTTCTAAATTTAAGTGTGAGCTTGCAGGCCTTTATTTTACATGGGTGTTAATTATTTTTTTTAAGCTAACAAATGTTCCTGTCTCGCAATAACTATCTTTCACATGGACACTGAAAAGATCCGCAAATGGCTCTATGTGGTATGGATCAAGGAAAGGAGAGGTATTCGAACAGAGATGCTTAAAGGTGCACAGGTAGGCTTCATGAAAACAATGTTTCATATGCTCTTTTTACAGTAATAGGCAGTGATTTGTCAGTCAGTGAGCTTGATAATGTGAAAGAATCCTTTTCATAGCATCACTTTCATATACTGTACATTAAGACAAATCCTACGTTGAGTTTACATGACCTGATAATGACTTGATATTTGAGTGCATTCACAATAAGCCACCTGCAGATAACTTACAAAATGCAATAGTGCATTTGAGGGTTAGTTTTTCTGATAAATAGTTATTTGATGCATGTCTTTTGTGAGTGAAATCCTTTTTCCAAAATTGATTTAGGTACATTTTTGTGAAGTGGTATGAGGGTTGTGATATGGGTAATTTAATAGTAAAATCATTTAAGGGATCAAAACATTTCTATGTTGCTTCCCCAGTATCTGCATGAACCATCAGGCCAAGTGTTTTTGGTTGACCCTGCTTGACAGAAAGAGAAGGAGGAATCAGAACACACTGCATTCAAATTCAGGTCTTAGTTATTCCATTGTACTGGATCTAATACATATTAGCATTTTACATACATTCATAAGTGTAAGATTTTTTTATGACATACTGTGAAAAACTCTCTTGACCGCTGGCTCTGTCACTTTCAGACATGCGCAGAGCAGACTGAAATGGGAAAGGGTAGCTCTTGACTTGAACCACAGGGGATCTCTGTAAAGAGAGAGGAATCCAAAAGGCACAGACACACCCCTTGACTTTTAATTGGCACCCTTGACCTGTATGTAATCTCTCCTGACTGGCTCTGTGGTGCACAGTCTGGCTAAAGTGCCAGAGGTATGAGAGACATCCCCCTTTGTATTTATGGGAACAATGATGCAACAGTGTCCTCAGAATTCATGCAATCGGCCCTTAAAAGTAACATTTCTTGAATTCTACTATACTCCGGACCCAGTGCACCATTAAACAGCATTGGACAGATCAATATCCAGACTATGCAAAAAATTCAGAAAGAAGGTCCTGACTGTTATTTGACCTTTGCCACACAATTGCACTTATCTGTGAATTTATTTAAAGAACACAGCTTTTCGTGTGTATGTGATTCTGTATTTATGTACGTGGCGGAATTGAAGTCATCACAATGCAAAAATGAATCGACCATCTTTATTTACCGACGGAGGTCTATAATGGCAGGGTTAGGATTCACACATCTGTAGAACACTAGGCTGACCCACACACAATTGTATTTCTTTCAGAGCAATTATGCAGTAGGGAGCCAGAGGGGAAATCAAAATGGAGGATCTTCAACCACCACAGGAAATACTGCAGGAGCAGGTTCACATTGTTATCAGTATACTGGGCCCCGTTCAGCAGGGTGCGATGTACAGAGCGTTGCAGATAAATGCCATGAGTAGAGATGACACGACTCCTCACTGTCTGTTCTATACAATGCATTTCAATCTGAACGTTGCACAATGTGGTGCACTGCTGAATGCAGCCCTGGAATGGTGTGTAAACAGCGTGAGAAGGTCTGAGGGCTTCCAAAGGATCTTAGCTGCATCACAAGTCACAGTGGCTTCCTGTTTTTTTCCTTACCTCAGAGCTGAACTGATGTGGCAAATCTGTTTTCACATCAGTGCAGATGGAGGAAACAAGGAGAGGAAGCCACTGTCATTGAGACGCAGCTCAAGAGGGGTTAAATGAAACCGTACAGGGGGAACGGTTCACCTATAGAGCAACGAGCTAAATATGTCAGAGGGATACATTTTAAACCATTGAAGTATTCCTTCCCCCTGCTATTGAGTCCTTTGGAAACTCTTTTCTATACAAAATACATTTTAATAAACAACTGATTTAGGCCCCACTTTAAAAGTGTTAAGTGTATCTACACTTAAATAGTTAAAATGGAGATCATCAATCCAAGGCATGTCCCTATCCGCACCACCAGAAATAATATCTCACCTCAAGATCTCTTACCATAAATTTATTTTTCTTTTCCAGGCCTATATCATAGAGGTCTAGGCCTTAGTTAAAAAAAATAAAAAATAACACAAAACTGCAAACTAAAGTAAAGTCCTTGAAATGTCACTGAGCGATGATACAGTAACCTCTTCAGAAATACCCAGTATGGTAAGAGCTAGTTGGCTTGGGTTCCATCCCTGCACAGCCTGGTTTGGAGTGATCATATAGCAAAGCAAGCTATGGGACACCACAAGCTCAAATTACAACTTTCTCATACCTTATATTTGGAAATGCGTATTTTCAAGCAGCAATACAAAAAAAGTATTAATGAAGAACGCATAATCTCTGAAAAAAATACTGTATGAAAACGTCCCTGCTACCTTGTTTCTAAGTACAAAACCTCTACCAATAATTTGCTCCGGAAGTAGCAAGAAGTCCTTTTCTTTTTTATTTCAATTTTTTCTTCTCCCATCTGTTTTTTTTCCTTATTTTCTTTTTAATAAAACGGGTAAAATTCAGTCCTCAGATGCAAGTGTCATGGGCCATGACAGTCTTCTCCATCATATAATTTTTGCTGAAGGATCCAGAAACATGCAAGCCTCGTAGAGGGGCCTAGGGGTCTGCCTGGGGCTCCTGGGGGTCTATGGGGCAGCCGCTCCATCTTAGGCCAGGGCCGGGAAGGCCTCGGGGTCATCCACGTTGGGCACGATCACCCCGCTCGGCTGGGAGGGTTAGGAAAACAAGAAGGAATGAGATTGAGCAGACATATACAGTGAAATTATGACCATATATGTTGTACTTAAACAATCCAAATTCTGTCAACTTTAAATCGTATAAATTCTTGCCATAACAGACCATTTGTAATAACACTAAACAAAAAGATGAACACAACATGAATTAAAGATTTTACTGAGTTACAATTCATAAGGAAATCAGTCAATTTAAATAAATAATGCACTAAAAATCGATGGACTTCCCATAACTGGAAATACAGATAACGTATCTGTAAACAAGATGCATAAGAAAAATGGGCCTCGGGATCTCGTTGCGGTATTTTTGTGTATTCAAATTGACAATTGATCAAATGCCATTGTGTTTGTTGTCCATAGCTTATGCCTGCCCATACCATAACCCCACTGTTCACATCAGTAAATCGCTCGTCCACAAGAAACCATACACAGTCTGCGGTTGTGCAGCCGGTTGGACATACTGCCAAAATCTCTAAAACAACATTGCAGGTGGCTTATAGTAGAGAAATTAACATTAAATTCTCTGGCAAAAGTTCTGGTGGACATTCCTGCAGTCAGCATGCCAATTGCACGCACCCTCAAAACATGAGACATCTGTGGAATTGTGTTGTGTGACAAAACTGCACATTTAAGAGTGGCCTTTTATTGTTCCCAGCACAAGGTGCACCTGTGTAATGATACTGCTGTTTAATCGGCTTCTTGAATGCCACATCTGTCAGGTGGATGGATTATCTTGGCAAAGGAGAAATGCTCACTAACACGGATAAACAAATTTGTGCACATAATGTGTGAAGTGTGTTCTCTTCTGGGATGAATTCTAGTTAACTCTACCAGGCAGATGGCGTGTACTTTTTATGTATCTGTGACGAACAGATGAATATCTGTATTCCCAATTATGTGAAATACATAGATTTATTTCAACGGACTCATTTCCTTATATGAACTGTAACCCAGTAATATATTTGAAATTGTTGCATGTTACGTTCATATTTTTGTTCATTGTAGCATTAGTCCTTGTATACCTTGTCAGTCCGGCCTCCGCGGGCCGGCCTGGTGGGTGCTCCGCCATCACGCTCGCGGGGCTCTCTGGGCTCACGCTCGCGGAACTCTCCCCGGAACTCTCCTCTGCCCTCCCCGCGCCCACGCCCCCCCCTGCCACCACGGGGTCCACCACGACCACGGCTGGGGCGGCCCAGGTCCCCAAAGTTTATCTCCAACTGGGCTGTGATGTCATTGGCCGGCTTCCGGAAGTGGTGATCATCCTCTGTCTGAAAGACGGGGGGGGGGGGGGGGGGGGGGGGGGGGGGGGGGAGAGAGCATTTGTTTCCTGCACACAGGTCAATCACATTCAGTCATCTTGACGTACATGTTTGTGGGTGCGAGGAGAGACCTCACCTTAGGGGCGACTCCCTCAGCCTCCACTGCAGCTTCAATCAGAGTATCATCTTTCTTCTCCTTTATTGGAGAGAGAGGGAAGAAAATTGAGTTAGGAGGTTACGGAAAACAAAACGAAGGCCAAGTTTTGTGGATTAGACGGTCCACTCACGTCCTTGGACTTGTGCAGCACGTATCCTTTCTTCCACTGGCTGTCAGCTCCCTCGTTGGCCTTGCGGATGTTGAACTCCACCTTGGTTTTCTCTTTGTCCTGCTGGGCCTTCCATTCATCCAGAGTCATCTCCTTGGGTTCCACTTCCTTAGGTTCACCAACCTCATTCTCCCTACAACAGACAGATTAGAAAACAGAACTGTCAGAACACGCAACTGGGTAGAAAATGGAAAAGCCATCCAGCCCACACTGTTAAATCCTTGCAAAGGAGAGAACAAGTGCACACTTTGGGGAGAAGAGGGAGATGTGGTAGAAGGCTCAGCCCTATCAACTCACTTATTCTCAGAGTCAGCGGGCAGATGCTCCTCTCCCTCAGGGGTCTCCTCCGTCACATTTGAGTGGTCAAGCTCGCTGTGGAGAGGAGAAAAAAACGAATTTAGCTTCACCTGAGTGTGTCCACATCAGCTTAGCTCCACCTGTACATTAACGCCAAATGAACAGCCCTGTGTGGTTGCACGGCATTCCCATCCACATCACTCATTCTCATACATTCAATATGCTGAAAGGTGATGCTACCAGGACAACATAGAGATTGGGTGTCTTGACTCAACATGCTGACTTTAGTTTACACACAACCACACAAGTTAAATCAAAACTCTTCCTTGAGGTTTGTAGACATACTCTGTCTTTTAGAGAGGGTGTGTTGTGCTAGGTCGGCAGTGCAACTCACCCCATCTCATCCTTGACGGTGCCCCAGTTGTGAGATCCACTTCCTCCACGCTTCTCCTCACCTTTCTGGCTGCTGAAACAACGTCTGGGCTTTAGCTCACACCTTCACTTCAATAGTCTTTCCAGCAAAAAAATCAGTTTATTTCAATGAGACAAACCTGGATGGGAAAACGTTAAATAAGTAGTTCCCCAGATACAGATTAAGCGCAGTCCTGGACTACAAAGCAAGCTCAATGGAGAATATCCACTGAAATGTATTTTTAGTCCAGGATTAGTGTTAATCTGAGTTCGCGAAACTGTGGCTCGTTCGCAACCAACAGGCGGAACCGCTACTAGCGGGAGGTTACATGCACCTACGGGCTAAACTAAGCTTGATTGCAATAACAAAAAAAACTAACACAAGGATAAAACAGCAGATCAGTTGATCACTCGTTACCATGTCAAGCGATTATGATACCACACAGCTGGTCTAGATTCTCTACTCCACGCCCCCAATGAAACTGACCTATCAGGAGCATTGGAAACCAAGGCTGATGAATGTATAAAATACATTGAGGCCTATATTTCTTTCAAACACTTCACCTTAAAATGGCAAATTAATATATGCCATTCAAGACTTTATAGACTACATTTTCATTTGATAAAGAAAGATAACTCAATCAAGATTTACTTGATCTAGTTACACATTTCAAATCTTGGACAGTCCAGGGACACCCCCCCCCCCCCCCCCCCCCCCCCCCCCCCCCCCCCCCCGGATCTTGATAAGAAATGGCCATATGAGAAAATGTTACTTTAAAAAAAGTTGTATTTAATAGATTACATAAATTGGAAATGAATAAAATAAGAGTAGGCTACACCATCAACATTAGTTTTCCATTCATACAGTATGTCGGGTAAATTGGCACAGTAGATTTGCCATGGTAAACAAGGAAATATTATATTTCAGTTGTACAGAATGATTGTAAAACAGATAAAAATCACCCGTAGTTTGGTTAACTAGCAAGATTATACATTTTCCAATGATAATACCCTCCAGAGGGCGAAATAGTGTTGGAAAATGTTGGTTGCAACCACGACTAAAATAACCATGATATCCGCGTTATGTAGAGGTAAATCGGTGGCGGATGATGATTGCCATTGAGATCAGCTGTGTCTTTAGCTCATATTGATGGTTTAAGAGATCAGCCGGTGATAATCTAGTGGCCACCTGTGGCAGCAATATACCCCGTGTTTCCCAGCCCTGGACTAAAAACTTTAGAACAGAGATTCTCCATTCGAGCAGGAAATAGGCCTAATAATGAGATACGTCTTATCCACCCTTGAGTTAAGCTAGCTACATAATTCACAACATGACACAGAAGACTTACGATCGATCGTTGCCACTGTGTCTGTCAAATTCACGCTTTCCTCTGGCATCGAAGCCGTCGCTCCTGCCCATGCCTCGGCCCCTGCTGCCCAATCCCCGGCCCCTGCCGCCACCACGTCCTCTCAACGGCCTTTCCCCAATGGGCCTGGGAAGACAGACAAGGAACCAAACCAATCAGCAGCCTGCCCCAAAGGCGGGAACAGTTGATGTGTATTCATTGAGGTTAAAACATTCAGAAAGTTGCAGATAGAAATGTAATGAATAGAGCCGACAACTTTTCTGACCGATCTGTACTGTTACATCCCAACGAACAGACCCCAGTGCATGACCAGAAACACAATGCATTATATATGACCAATACTGTGAACTACACCGAAACAGTATTATAGCAAACATACCTTCTCTCTCCTTAGGCAGGACTCTACGCTGACATTTTTTTTAGGGAGGGAGCATAAGTTGAAAAATATAGACAGACAAAGAAATTCCAGGGCACAATAAAAACCATGAGGGAATAAAGCTACAATCTTTCATTTTCTAGACACACTGCCTAAAATAAAATTCCAGGGCACAAAGCAAAATATTTAGGCACATATGTGAGTAAAAAGGTCGCACTGTAGAGCCCTGCCCTAGGCACTGTTTGAATACTTTAAAAACACTTGTGCTTCTTTAGCGTAGTCATTGTTGGATTACGAGCCCCCCAAAAATCCCCTGGCTATTCATGATAGACCAGCAACTCTTTCCACAAAAGGAAGGAGGGACGCATTTTAAACGCATTCAAACAGGGTTTATATATGTTACACCACCCTTTCCCTACACACCCTACTGTGCTGTAACAGGTTAAGCTATGTGACAAGGCAAAGCTGAGGAATTATCAGTGAAGGTGGCGTGACTTTCTCTGCTGCTGAAAAGTAGTGAAGTGGACCCCATAATTAAGATGTGGTTGGGTTACCTCTGACAGCCTGAGGGGAAATAGTCCTGTCAAATGGAGAAGGGGGTTGTTTTTGTTAACACAATAAATGCCTGGTTAGTGTCCATTTTAAAAGGAAAGAACTGTACTGTCCTACATTAGAGTGCCAGTGTGGGTATCAAAGTCTTAAATGTGGACTAATACACGTTTATTTGTAAAAATCAGATGGGTTACTGTTCGGGTGGAACAAAGGCATGCACACAGACACACACACAGATCTGAGTCGTGTTATTGTTTGGGTTAGTACCGGTTTAAAAAATAAAATGATCCTGTTTGGTGCAAACTGAATATACCCCTGCTCTACCCAGTACTCACTTCTCCACAGAGAATTCTCCTCCCTCGCCAGGCTTCTCCTCTCCGCCGGGGGGCCTCTCGAAACGGCGTGGTGGCCGTCTGTCAGTCCGGGGGGGTCTGTCTGTAGGGGGGCGGCCCTCGCCCTGGAACTCACGGGGCGGTCCACCAGCTGGGCCCTGACCCTCAGGCCTGCGACCCATCCTCCTGGGACCAGGTCCTGGAGCAGGACAGAGCATAGGAATTATGAACCCCCTTATGAGAAAATGTGGGGTTATGGTTCTTTGAAAAACAAAAGGAGTACAGGGGTAATTTTCTCAAGAGCTTTGCTAGTGAAAATAACTAAAACAGGGGTGTGAATTGGTGACTACTGTCATTAAAGCGAGAGCTTTTCTCAAGACCAGTCCAAAAACGTGAGCAGGACTCACGTTCTGAACTAGAATGTAAGGGCTTATTCATTTAACATGCAGAGGAATACAATTAAAATGTCTTCTTTATAAACCTATGAACTAACATTGAACTTTGTATTATGCACCATGCCAGTACTAGCAGATGGAAACATCCCCTAAGTATGGTCCGACAAGTCCCTCCCACTGTTGACCAAAATAGACTCCCACCCCTACATCCCAGCAGCTGAATGCCCGTTGAAGCACCTGTCTCCTCTTCTCTCGGGTTTACATGTTCGACTTTGTTACTGACTGGTGTAAGTAGGATGGAACGTCCTAACACACTACAGGGGCCTCCTATTTTACTTTCAGATTGTGTAGACCCGTCTAAAGTTAGCCAGTAACGTACGAGTGCTCACTAATACGAGAACGTACATGTAACAAGTTGTTTGTCCAATTGATATAGTCGTATCCTGTGTGTTCACTGAGTGGCATGCTCGTGAAGCTGTGTTATCTGACAAAAACACCAAACGCCCATATTCTTATTCACAACCGCGATACGCCACGCAAGATGACGCAATTCCCTGCCTAGTCAAGAACGTGTTGGTGCCGTTGTACACCCCAAGCCACGAGGTTGGTCACGACGCGGGTTAATAATGCGGGTAGCGAAAGACTAGCCATCTACGTTCATTCGTCAGATAAACGACCCTCAAATGTAACCAGGAGGAGGCATTTTGGTAGGCCATCATTGTAAATAAGAATGTATTAACTGACTTGCCTAGTTAAACCCATTTTTTTTAGTACGATCGCTTCGCTTGTGGAAGTTGGCTTACACCAATGTGTAAATACACGGTTCGCTAGCTAACGTTAGGTGAACAATTTCAGTTGCACGAAACTGACAATTCGCCAATCGTGCATTTAGCAAGTACGTAGCTACCTATCCAACACTGATCAACCGGCATTTAGCAAACAAACTGACTTTGGTAAGCTAACGTTAGCTAGCTAATTAACTAGTTAATTATCCTGGCTAAACAAGGCCCCTAAGAGGCGTTTTATTGGCAGCAAAACAAGTTCGCCAGCAGGTTCGTTATCAGGGGACACAGACTACCACACACTGTTGTGACATTTTTTTTGCAACGAATGCGATAAGCTTATCAACTTTAGCTGCCATCTGAACGGACGCACTAAAGGTATCATGTCGACCTCATGGAGGGTTTGAAACCATTGCTAGCTAGCTAACATTAAATGCTGAACTATCCAGCGATAACTGCGATTTTGCAGACCAATCCGACATTTACTGCAGGAAACAGTCTTACCATCTTTCTTCAGAGGCACGGGTGCCAGAGGCTCATCTTTCTTATCAGCAGGGACCATCTTTCTATCTTTCTGGGACTCCTTTTTCTGGAGTTTGGCGGCTTGGGCTGCGGTCTTGGCGGCACCAGGGACAGGAGCCTCCTTCTTCTTGTTCTCCGCCTCCTTCAACAGCTCGAACGGGTCCGACTCGTCGTCAAATAGTTGGTCGAATCGGTTGGCTATGGCGCAGCCGAAACCTTCTTGCATATGTCCGGGCATGATGGCGCCCCTTCAGCAGGATTTTCCTCCGATTCTACGAGGCTTGGTGCGAACACTTCGCTAAATGATGCCACAAGATGGCTGGGAAAAGGACCTCCTTCTCTTCCGGCGTGATAGACATCCGGGGCCTCAACTTTGGCGCCAGGTGGGGCGTGTAGTTCTTTGATGAGGGAGAGTTTCAGAAAAACACAAGGGGCGGATCACTCAATAAAATACAGTTCCCACAACGATGGACGGGGTTAATGCTTTTGCGTTTCTCCATTTGACAAGCATGAATGTTATATCTATATCTGTTGTAGTTTTCTATTTGCGTTCAATTATATATTTTGTTTGTGTGGGAGAGCTTTCCCAGCCTTTCTATAATCATCTAAACCAACTGTATACTATACACACACCCACTAGCCATACTCACCTTCAAACCCTTTGCTACATTGTTTCTCCAAAGAAAGCCTCCATAGTTCTTTGCCATATATTAATTTAACCTTTATTTAACTTGGCAAGTCAGTTAAGAACACATTCTTATTTACAATGATGGCCAAACCCAGATGACGCTGGGCCAATTGTGCACCACCCTATGGGACTCCCAATGGACAGGACCTGATGTGATATTGCCTGGATTCAAACCAGGGACTGTAGTGATGCCTCTTACACTAAGATGCAGTGCCTTAGACCGCTGCGCCACTCGGGAGCCCATAGTCATTTGGCCTGCATAACCAAGTCTGTCTTTCAAATCTAAAACACTGTTCTGGTAGTCAACTGAGACATCTGTGCATATTTCAGAGCAGTCAATAGTTTGTGACCTTTTTTTTCAGTCAATGTTGTAGCTTTGCTGTGTATAGGACCTAGGGGCTATTGATGATTTCATTGCCTATGGGCAGGAAGGCTGATCAGCAACTTACAGTGACACAGAAAGTGTGGGGGCCGACTAGTGTGCGACCCACTTTAGATGGATGCTGCTAACTAAAAGAGAACCAGTAATCATCATTAGGCAGAAGAAAGGTCAGGAAAGGTCATTTGAGGGCAGCAGATGGCAGCCATAGGCTACTTGTCAGTCAGAGAAGAGCCAGGACCGCTGATCTCTATCTTATTACAGAGGCCTAATCAGGGTTTGAATTACTGTTTGTAGCCTATGGAGTGTATAATAATTATATTTGTGTGAAGTAGCCTCTGAAGCACTGAGATCTGGGCCTGAATTTATCAAGCACCTCACAGTGCTGATATAGGAGCAGGTCCTGTCCATAATAATCAGTTTCATTATAGAAAGGCTAAATTGATTCTAAATAAGCACTCCTACTCCGAGACATTTGATTAAAATGGACCCAGACCTAGATAGGTGTATTTTCCTGCTAGGAGTGCAGTAAGACACCTGAGCCCCAACTGATGTCTGTCAATTGAGGGATGACAAGTTAATAGTCACAGCCACATCTATAGTGGGAGAATCAACCAGACTGAGAAATGAGGACAACTAAGTTTTACACAACAGAAGAAAGATGGTTCATTATCAGTATCTTTGTTATACAGGAGAGAAGCTCCATTTTACCTCCACTTTTCCTGGCTGCCCAGTGCTCAGCCCATTCTGGCCATGACTGGTTCTGTTAAAGGTTTACTTTACTCCATCACAGAATGCTGTCTTCTGAAATAAATATGTGAAAAGTGATAGACCTTTAAATTAAGTTAATAAAATAAAATGTGAAGGGAACAATATTAGGCCATTATTCTGGTTAATAGTCTAGGCGACTGAACAGATAAAATGGCAAATTCGAACAAGATTGAGAGCCTCGATTGTTGGGGAGAATAACCTTTATTCAACCAGCTCTTACAGTCTCTGCAGAATTATCCCCCATGTGAATATGATGATTCATGATTTTGAGCCCGCAAAAGCCAGTTGCTAATCATCTCCACCATGCTGCGGATGGGACAGTGTGACAGTGATTGAGCTGTCAGGGTATCACATCTAACGGTGCAGAGGGGATTCTCCTATGAGGCAGGATCAAAGCAATTTACAACTTTTCTAATTAATCTCAGGCGGGATATCTATCTAATTATCTGGATGTCTGGAGCACTCCACAGCATTATATCTTCTTGCTTCCTTTAGCCTATTGTTGTTGAGAGAGAGAAGTGTATGGGGGATGGAAAGTGTATGCACATCAATGACCTAAATCTTAATCCTACACCACAACTTTTACGAAAGCATATAGCGGCTCAGGATTCACATGAACAAGGACATCTGCATTTATGAACGTTTTCGTCATGGGTTCGTTTTGTGTGTTTCTCTGCGGCATGGTTTGCAGTGGTGGGAAAAGTATACTCAAAAGTCATACTTGAGTAAAAGTAAAGATGCCTTAATAGAAAATGACTCAAGTAAAATTGAAAGTCACCAAGTAAAATACTACTTGAGTAAAAGTCTAAAAGTATTTGGTTTTAAATATACTTAAGTATCAAAAGTAAATTGAATTGCTAAAATGTACTTAAGTATCAAAAGTAAAAGTAAAAATATTAATCATTTTTAATTCCTTATATTATGCAAACCAGACAGAACAATTTCTTGTTATTTTTTAAATTTTATGGATAGCTCACTACAACACTGACAATAATTTACAAACAAAGCATTTGTGTTTAGTGAGTCTGCCAGATCAGAGGCAGTAGGGATGACCAGGGATGTTCTCTTGACTAGTGCACGAATTGGACCATTTTCCTGTCAAAATGTAGTACTTTTGGGTGTCAGGGAAAATGTATGGAGTAAAACGTGCATTATTATCAAAAATATAAATAGTAAAGTACAGATAACCCCCCGAGCTACCTAGGTAGTACTTTAAAATATTTTTACTTAAGTACTTTACACAACTGATGGTTTGGGCATTCTGCAACCTGAAACTCAGCGAGGAAGCTATGCTTACAGACACCGGCAGAGGACGACAGCTGCAGGGTGTGTGCCCACCCTCCCCCGGAGCAGATATACTACCACATGCACCGTGGGGACACGACAGAGGCCAGGATCACACAGACCACCTATGTTAACATTTGGGTGGAGAGTACTGCTGACAGCCTCCTAACGATGGGACCGCACCAGACTTATGTGAAGCCAGCAATCAATCGTGGCAGAATTTGGATTGATTGGCACTAGGCATTATTCAGCCAGTGATGGTATATCTTGTGAATATTTCTATGTTTTGTGTAGGCTATGTTGTGAATAGGCTATATGCAGTTTTGGTGTTATTTCAATGTCTGGTGAAACCTTTTGATTGCTTGTTATCACAGCACAAAAAAACAAGCAAGCCAGGGAAACAATTATGTGAAGTGGATCATACATTTACAGTAGGTCCCCCTATATGCTGATTAAAATTAACAAAATCACTACACTTAATTGATGACATTACAGTGTAGGTCTACCACTTTGAAGCCACAAAGTCATTCAGGGCTATCAGTGTTGCATACATGTTAATTAAAGCCATATGGTTTATTGGAATGCTATTACATTATTTGACACATCAAATAATACACATACTTTCAAATGTGTTTGTGGATTTCCTTGTGAGGTCTGACAACACATGCAATAGAGACACAATACATTAGTAGCAGCATCAATGAGTGACATGGTGGCAATCAAATCAGAACCTAATACCAGCAGCACTCATTGTCTGTGAGGCCTCCCAATGTAGGCAATTAAGGCAAACAGAATTCATCACTTCCATCAATGAGATAGTGACAATCAGATGAGATTCTTTCTCGCGTCTCAGTCATCTGCAGGACAGGAGTCTCAGTCCATTAGATGGGAGTTATGTCCCATCCACTGTTCCTTCAATCAGGCTACTGTGGAGTAGCTCAAATACCCTTATTTTCCTCCTTCAGTTTCCTGCATACTTTGTCTTCCAGTTCCAGTAGTTTATCATACAGGGCCTCAGACATGTCCCCATCAATATCCATCTGTGAAGGGAACAGAGAGGCAATCAGACACAGCAGGGGACTGATGGCATGTCAGAGTGGATTTGACAAGAATAGAAACGGAAGTCCTGTCATCAGTCAGATAGAATAATTACTTAATATTTCATCATTTGGACGGATCCAATATTCATCTATAGTTACATTCCACCACTTCAAAATTCAAAAGTATTATAAACTGGGTGGTTCGAGCCCTGAATGCCGATTGGCTGACAGCCGTCGTAGACTGTATACCACGGTTATGACAAAACATGTATTTTTACAGCTCTAATTACGTTGGTAACCAGTTTATAATAGCAATAAGGCAACTCGGGAGTTTGTGGTATATGGCCAATATACCACAGCTAAGGGCTGTATCCAGGTACTCCACGATGCGTCGTACATAAGAATAGCCCTTAGCCGTCGTATATTGGCCATATACCACACCCCCTCTGGCCTTATTGCTTAAATATAATCACCCAAATTAATATAAATACTTAACCACGCTGATATGATTGAAATTGATATCTTGCTTGGTTGGTAGATTGGTACAAAAAAAATACAGACGGGTAATGTGTTAAAAACACCCAACAATACAAATATGTGATGAACATGTGATGTCACAGATTCAAATAACTGTGCAGATGGCTTCCAATGTTTTACGTGCACAGTATCACTCCTGTTTTAGAGTCAGTCTGGATTTCCCGGATCTGTGGTTTGTATACCTTGCGAGGTTGTGTGTAATTGTTTCCCAGACTTGAGGTTAGACTGTGGTATTTAGTCCAAGGATCCAGCAACTCAGGTTTTTGCATAAACAGCCAGAACTGCACAATGAAAAGAGGCACAGATGAATCAAACTCTTAAAAATAGATTTGATTAAGTCACAACAAATGCAGAGCATCTAACAACCAATAACCTAGTGATAATACTGTGTGTACTATCAATACCAGACCTCTGGCAGTCTCAATGGGGGTGCCACAGGGTTCAATTCTTGGACCGACTCTCTTCTCTGTATACATCAATGATGTCGCTCTTGCTGCTGGTGAGTCTCTGATCCACCACTACGCAGATGACACCATTCTGTATACTTCTGGCCCTTCTTTGGAAACTGTGTTAACAACCCTTCAGGCAAGCTTCAATGCCATACAACTCTCCTTCCGTGGCTTCCAATTGCTCTTAAATACAAGTAAAACTAAATGCATGCTCTTCAACCGATCACTGCCTGCACCTGCCCGCCTGTCCAACATCACTACTCTGGATGGCTCTGACTTAGAATACGTGGACAACTACAAATACCTAGGTATCTGGTTAGACTGTAAACTCTCCTTCCAGACCCACATCAAACATCTCCAATCCAAAGTTAAATATAGAATTGGCTTCCTATTTCGCAACAAAGCATCCTTCACTCACACTGCCAAACATACCCTTGTAAAACTGACCATCCTACCAATCCTCGACTTCGGTGATGTCATTTACAAAATAGCCCTCAATACCCTACTCAACAAATTGGATGCTGTCTATCACAGTGCCATCCATTTTGTCACCAAAGCCCCATATACTACCCACCATTGCGACCTGTACGCTCTCGTTGGCTGGCCCTCGCTTCATACTCGTCGCCAAACCCACTGGCTCCATGTCATCTACAAGACCCTGCTAGGTAAAGTCCCCCCTTATCTCAGCTAGCTGGTCACCATAGCATCACCCACCTGTAGCACGCGCTCCAGCAGGTATATCTCTCTGGTCACCCCCAAAACCAATTCTTTCTTTGGCCGCCTCTCCTTCCAGTTCTCTGCTGCCAATGACTGGAACGAACTACAAAATCTCTGAAACTGGAAAAACTTATCTCCCTCACTAGCATTAAGCACCAGCTGTCAGAGCAGCTCACAGATTACTGCACCTGTACATAGCCCACCTATAATTTATCCCAAACAACTACCTCTTTCCCTACTGTATTTATTTTATTTTATCTATTTATTTATTTTGCTCCTTTGCACCCCATTATTTTTATTTCTACTTTGCACATTCTTCCACTGCAAATCTACCATTCCTGTGTTTTACTTGCTATATTGTATTTACTTTGACACCATGGCCTTTTTTTTGCCTTTACATCCCTTATCTCACCTCATTTGCTCACATCGTATATAGACTTGTTTCTACTGTATTATTGACTGTATGTTTGTTTTACTCCATGTGTAACTCTGTGTCGTTGTATGTGTCGAACTGCTTTGCTTTATCTTGGCCAGGTCGCAATTGTAAATGAGAACTTGTTCTCAACTGGCCTACCTGGTTAAATAAAGGTGAAATAAAAAATAAATAAAAAAATACAGAAAGGTAATATGTTTCAATGGTTCACTGTGAGGGGTCAAATAATTTTTTGGTGCTAGTACATACCAGTGATGTCATGTTATCTGTGGAAAATTCCAGAGCCTCTGCTCCATTGTGTGTGTGTGTGTGTGTACATACCAGAGCCTCTGCTCCATTGTGTGTGTGTGTGTGTGTGTGTGTGTGTGTGTGTGTGTGTGTGTGTGTGTGTGTGTGTGTGTGTGTGTGTGTGTGTACATACCAGAGCCTCTGCTCCATTGCAGGGGGTCCGGGTGAATGTGTTTGTAAAGATTCTGATCTGTTGAAATGAGCACGAGTGACAAGACGCATCATGAAAATGTGATATTGCTTGACTTTGGGAATCAGGAGACTAAAAGCAATATATCTTAAAATATTGGATGTTGACATGCACAATTTTGTGGGACTAATGATAAAATGTTCCTTTAACAAATACTATTATCGCTCACACAGACAACACACACACCAGCCAGAGGATGGGCATGAGCAGGTTCCAGAGGAGTGTGGGAAGGAAGGCAGGATACCATAGGTCAGGTTGGTCATCGCAAAGCCTGGACAGATCACTGACGAGTACAAGCCCTGGAGGAAACACAAATGAATAAAGTTTATACAACTTTATTGTGGGTCTAATCCTGAATTCTGATTGGTTAAAAGTGCATTCCAGCCGGTGTCTATTCTACAAGTTACCGCTGGCTAAATCTATGACGTTAAAAGGCCTATTTACTCTGTTCCACCTGACTGCGCAATCCATTGTCTCATCAACCCAGGCAGGGAAATGATAAACTTGATCTCCACTTTAAAACTAATCTAGACATTATTTCACATTTCTTTTAGACTAGCATTTAGTTTTCAACAGTGGAGATCTGTATAAATCTCGCTGTCTGTCTCTCCGAGTCTGTCTCTCCGACATTTGCAACATTGTTTCAATATTCAAATTCCATCTCCAACTGTCCCATAGTAGATAACGTGTAGGGGTCGGGGGTAGGGATGAGAGACAGAGGCAGGCAGCGTTTCTCAGCCAGTCATTTTTATGGATATATACAAAGAACTGTCAATTGAAGAAAGGTGAAACAAAACGAAGTGCAGCTAGTTTGCCGTCTTTCCAGCTGGCCTCTACAATAAACATGAGTGTACAGAGCCCTGAGGTAAGCAGAATAGTACAGGTGACCCTGGAATTAGCAGTCAGCAAAAACACTCTCTAGGGAAGGAGAGGACAGAACCTATTGTCATAGAAACAGTGGTGTTAATTTTTTATGAAGAGCGTTGCTATGTGACCGGCTTCTGATGAAGGGGTGATGGATCCAGGGTCCTCTGCTGTAGAGGGAAAGCTAACTTAAGCAGGTGGTCCTCAATGTCTACAAAGTAATGATCTCAGGAGATGGATAAAAAGCCTATAACATGGTTTGAACAGATCTCTTTATGATATATACGTGTACATACTATATACAGTACATTCCCGGTCAAAAGTTTTATAACACCTACTCATTCAAGAGTATTTTTTTTATTTTTTACTATTTCTACAATGTAGAATAAAACTGAAAACATCAAAACTATGAAATAAAACATATGGAAACACATAGTAACCAAAAAAGTGTTAAACAAATGAAGATTTTTTTATTTGAGATTCTTCAAATAGCCACCCTTTGCCTTGATGACAGCTTTGCACACTGTTGGCATTCTCTCAACCAGCTTCATGAGGTAGTCACCTGGAATACATTTCAATTAACAGGAGTGCCTTCTTAAAAATTTACTTGTGGAATTTCTTTCCTTCTTAATGCGTTTGAGTCCATAATATGGCAAGAATAGCTCAAATAAGCAAAGAGAAATGACAGTCCATCATTACTTAAAGACATGAAGGTCAGTCAATACGGAAAATTTCAATCACTTTGAAAGTGTCTTCAAGTGCAGTCGCAAAAACCATCAAGAATTATAATGAAACTGGCTCTCATGAGGACCGCCACCGGAATGGAAGACCCAGAGTAACCTCTGTTGCAGAGGACAAGTTAATTAGAGTTACCAGCCTCAAAAATTGCAGCCCAAATAAATGCTTCACAGAGTTCAAGTAACAGACACATCTCAACATCAACTGTTCAGAGGAGACTGTGTGAATCAGGCCTTAATTTATTTGTATTTATTTATTTATGGTCGAAATGCTGCAAATAATCCACTACTAAAGGACACCAATAATAAGAAGAGACTTTCTTGGGCCAAGAAACACGAGCAATGGACATTAGAGTGGTGGAAATTTGTCCTTTGGTCTGGAGTCCAAATCGGAGATTTTTGGTTCCAACCGCCCTATCTTTGTGAGATGCGGTGTGGGTGAACGGATGATCTCTGCATGTGTATTTCCCACCGTAAAGCATGGAGGAGGAGGTGTTATGGTGTGGGGGTGCTTTGCTGGTGACACTGTCTGGGATTTATTTAGAATTCAAGGCACATTTAACCAGCTTGGCTACCACAGCATTCTGCAGCGATTCAACATCCTATCTGGTTTAGGCTTAGTGGGAATATAATTTGTTTTTCAACAGGACAATGACCCAACATACCGCAAGGCTGCGTACGGGCTATTTTACCAAGAAGGAGAGTGATGGAGTGCTGCATCAGATGACCTGGCCTCAAAAATCACCCAACCTCAATCCAATTGAGATGGTTTGGGATGAGTCGGACTGCAGAGTGAAGGAAAAGCAGCCAAAGTGCTCAGCATATGTGGGAAAGTGCTCAGCATATGTGGGAACTCCTTCAAGACTGTTGGAAAAGCATTCCAGGTGAAGCCAGTTGAGAGAATGCCAAATGTGTGCAAAGCTGTCATCAAGGCAATAGGTGGTTATTTGAAGAATCTCAAATATAAAATATATTTAGATTTGTTTAACACTTTTTTGGTTACTTCATGATTCCATATGTTATTTCATAGTTTTGATGTCTTCACTATTATTCAACAATGTAGACAATAGTAAAAATAAAGAAAAACCCTTGAATGAATAGGTGTTTTAAAACTTTTGACCGGTAGTGTATATTAATGTTATATTCATTCGGGTGTCCAGTCAATTAATTTGGGTGTCCAACACATCTTTTGACCAATGTGAAAAATATTTTACATTTAATTCAGCTTGTGTCATGCTAATTTTGCTTTTTGCCACCCGTGAAACGACATTGAAGACAACGACCGCAAAATGTAAAATCTTAAAAAGTTGTTATGAGAAACCTGCAACGCTATGTCAACAGAGCTCGGCACTTATTATCGAATGTATTAGGTTACAAAATCAGACTTTTTGGATATAATGTTAAAATGTTAGGGAAAGACCCTACTGAATGATTCAGAATATGAATAATGATATTAGTCTTGCTAAAATATATTTTCTAATTTTAAGGAAGTGACATTTCATCACCATTAATAAGCCGCGCTTTGCTCACCAGTTGGAAGTGACCAAAGAGGTTAGTGGCAAACATTTCCTGTAGTCTGTGGTGATGTTATACTTCTGGGTTAGAATACCCACCCCCGTGGCAAACATGGCCTTGACATCCAGCTGTGGGTTGGGCATGATGCCAGCATTCAGGTAGAGGTAGTCCAACCGGTTATACCTGGGAGACACACATACATGCCACAATACTTTGTTGGCCAACTGAGCTAAAGACTAGCAATTAGCTTAGGTAACAAACACAAGTCTACAGGTCACAAGTCTTACTCATCACGTGAACCATCTCCACTACAACATAACCACTCATCTCTTTGTGGTACTGTAGTAATGGTTCACAGAACCACATTCTTCATACTAATCCTATGGGCCGTGACAGCTGAGTAGCTGATTCGGTTCTGGGTGATGAGATTACCGTCATACCTACCTACCTATCTACCTCAGTTTGACGTCATGGGCGACGGTGAGGACCGAGCAGATGCTGCTGGTGTCCAGCTGTAGCAGGGCCACCTGGGCATCGGGGTGAGAGGTCAGCAGGGCGTAGCGGGCGGCCTGGGCCCGACGCAGGTTCCTACAGGTCAGACATAGCTGGATTCTGCCATCCTCAGAGAGGAGACGCTCACACAGCGCCAGGCCTATACCACTGCAGGGGACAGAGAATAACCAATCAAAACCATTGTAAAATGTATTTAATTTCATTATATTTTTTACAAGATTCTACAATGTTGATTCATACAGGCTTAAAGGAATAATCCATTCAAAAACTATCTTTCGGTATTTGTTTCATTTTCATAAGTCCCAAAATGTTTTGCATGTCAGCAATCAAGTTATCAAGATACAGAACTTTCAAAACGCAACATATGATGCAAAACGGGTCATGTCATACTAGCTGAATTTCTGCATACTTGAACAGCAGTGGGCTCAGTTTGAGTGGTACGGCGAAAGTAATTGACTGTAGGCGAAAGTTGAGGAGTGAAGTCGGGGGAGGTGCATCTGCGACAGTCGAAAGTCGGATACTGAGATAGTTTTCCAACAGCAAGGCTCAGTGCAACATGGCAGTCTTGCATTGTTTATAAAAGTTGTTCTTTATAATGTTGAAATAAACTTATCTCCAACCCCCATATCACAGACTCACAAACTGGAAATATATGTGTGTACATTGTACCATCAGTTGGTGAGAGAGAGCACCTCAAATATCACATTAATTTATACATATCCACTGTACCCAGAGGGAACATACTGGTTGAATCAACATTTTTTCAACATCATTTAAAATAAATTACGGGGTTGAACCAATGTGGAATAGACATTGAATTGACGTCTGTGCCCAGTGGGTTTACAAAGTTGGTTCCTGTTTCCGTCACTTCTTTAGTCACATTCGGGTGGGTGAAACACACTCTAATTGGTTCACAACAAAGCCTCCCACAATGCAGGCGACGGCTGCAGGATGAAGTTGGTGAAGAGCAACTGCAGAAACTTGCAGACGACTTGAGTCAAATCTTAAAGATACACTATGCAGAAATTGGTTGTTAAAGTTTGAATACAGCGCATTCGTAAAGTATTTAGACCCCTTGTGACTTTTTCCACATTTTGTTATGTTACAGCCTTATTTTAAAATGTATTAAGTTGTTTTCCCCCCTCATTAATCTACACACAATACCCCATAATGACAAAGCAAAAAAGTTGTTAATAATTTTAAACAAATTTATTAAAACATTTTTAAAAAAGAAATATCACATTTATATATGTACTCTTTACTCAGTACTTTGTTTTAGCAACTTTGGCAGCGATTACAGCCTTGAGTCTTTTTGGTTATGATGCTCCAAGGTAGGCACACATGTATTTGGGGAGTTTCTCTCATTCTTCTCTGCAGATCCTTTCAATCTTTGTCAGGTTGGGATATACTTCACCGTAGGGATGGTGCCAGGTTTCCTCCAGACGTGACGCTTGGCAATCAGGCTAAGGAGTTAAATCTTGGTTTCATCAGACCAGAGAATCTTGTTTCTCATGGTCTGAGTCCTTTAGGTGCCTTTTGGCAAACTCCAAGCGGGCTGTCATGTGCCTTTTACTGAGGAGTGTCTTCCATCTGACCAGTCTACCATAAAGGCCTGATTGGTGGAGTGCTGCAGAGATGGTTGTCCTTATGGAAGGTTCTCCCATATCCACAGAGGAACTCTGGAGATCTGTCAGAGTGACCATTGGGTTCTTGGTCACCTCTCCAACCAAAGCCCTTCTCCACTGATTGCTCAGTTTGGCCGAGTTGCCAGCTCTAGGAAGAGTCTTGGTGGTTCCAAACTTCTTCCATTTAAGAATGATGGAGGCCACTTTGTTCTTGGGGACATTCAATGCTACAGAAATTTTTTTGTACTCTAGACAGATGTGTGCCTTTCCAAAGATGGCATAGCAGTCAGACGTCTATGTCTTTGTCCTGTCGTGTCCCTTGTATAGTATATATTTTTATATATTTTTCTTTGCATATCTTTAAAAAATATTTTCCTAAACCTCAACTTCTAAATACTCTCCTGCAACCCACCTCACCTAATGTGAAGTGTGCAGTGGGGCAAAAAAGTATTTAGTCAGTCACCAATTGTGCAAGTTCTCCCACTTAAAAAGATGAGAGAGGCCTGTAATTTTCATCATAGGTACACTTTAACTATGACAGACAAAATGAGAAAAGAAATCCAGAAAATCTCATTGTAGGATTTTTTATGAATTTATTTGCAAATTATGGTGGAAAATAAGTATTTGGTCAATAACAAAAGTTTATCTCAATACTTTGTTATATACCCTTTGTTGGCAATGACAGAGGTCAAACGTTTTCTGTAAGTCTTCACAAGGTTTTCACACACTGTTGCTGGTATTTTGGCCCATTCCTCCATGCAGATCTCCTCTAGAGCATTGATGTTTTGGGGCTGTTGCTGGGCAACATGGACTTTCAACTCCCTCCAAAGATTTTCTATGGGGTTGAGATCTGGAGACTGGCTAGGCCACTCCAGGACCTTGAAATGCTTCTTGCGAAGCCACTCCTTCGTTGCCCGGGCGGTGTGTTTGGGATCATTGTCATGCTGAAAGACCCAGCCACGTTTCATCTTCAATGCCCTTGCTGATGGAAGGAGGTTTTCACTCAAAATCTCACGATACATGGCCCCATTCATTCTTTCCTTTACACGGATCAGTCATCCTGGTCCCTTTGCAGAAAAACAGCCCCAAAGCATGATGTTTCCACCCCTATGCTTCACAGTAGGTATGGTGTTCTTTGGATGCAACTCAGCATTCTTTGTCCTCCAAACACGACGAGTTGAGTTTTTACCAAAAAGTTATATTTTGGTTTCATCTGACCATTTGACATTCTCCCAATCTTCTTCTGGATCATCCAAATGCTCTCTAGCAAACTTCAGACGGGCCTGGACATGTACAGGCTTAAGCAGGGGGACACGTCTTGCACTGCAGGATTTGAGTCCCTGGCGGCGTAGTGTGTTACTGATGGTAGGCTTTGTTACTTTGGTCCCAGCTCTCTGCAGGTCATTCACTATGTCCCCCCGTGTGATTTCTGCTCACCGTTCTTGTGATCATTTTGACCCCACGGGGTGAGATCTTGCGTGGATCCACAGATCGAGGGAGATTATCAGTGGTCTTGTATGTCTTCCATTTCCTAATAATTGCTCCCACAGTTGATTTCTTCAAACCAAGCTGCTTACCTATTGCAGATTCAGTCTTCCCAGCCTGGTGATGGTCTACAATTTTGTTTCTGGTGTCCTTTGACAGCTCTTTGGTCTTGGCCATAGTGGAGTTTGGAGTGTGACTGTACAGGTAACGCGTGGATGACAGAGGAGCCTCTTAAAGAAGAAGTTACAGGTCTGTGAGAGTCAGAAATCGTGCTTGTTTGCAGGTGACCAAATACTTATTTTCCACCATAATTTGCAAATAAATTCATTCAAAATCCTACCATGTGATTTTCTGGATTTTTTCCACTCATTTTGTCTGTCATAGTTGACGTGTACCTATGATGAAAATTACAATCCTCTCTCATCTTTTTAAGTGGGAGAACTGTATCTGTTTTTTTTCTAAAGTATTTCTATTTACTTCGAATCTGGATTTGCTCAACTGTAGCTAGCCAGCTAACTAGTTTCGAGCTATCAGTCAGCAAACCACTGCTAGCGGTCATCAGCTAACCTAGCTCGGAAACGGGCCAGTTTGTATAGCCTTTAGCAGTACCTTTATCCTAGTTCTCCTCGGTTCCTCTGGTGATGTAGGTTACCAGGTCCTGCAGTGCTTAGCTCCACTCACACTCCCCAGGTGCTCTCATTTGTTGACTTCTGTAACTGTAAAAGCCTTGGTTTCATGCATGTTAACATTAGAAGCCTACTCCCTAAGTTTGTTTTACTCACTGCTTTAGCACACGCTGCCAACCCGAATGTCTTAGCTGGCTTAGGAAAACCACCAAAAACCCTGAAATCTCCATCCCTAACTATAACACTTTCCGCCAAGATAGAACTGCCAAAGGGGGCGGTGTTTCAATCTACTGCAAAGATAGCCTGCAGAGTTCTGTCGTACTATCCAGGTCTGCACCCAAACAATTCGAGCTTCTACTTCTAAAAATTCACCTTCCCAGAAACAAGTCTCTCACTGTTGCCGCTTGCTATAGACCACCCTCTGCCCCCAGCTGTGCCCTCAACACTGTATGTGAATTGATTGCCCCCCCATCTATCTTCTGAGCTCGTGCTACTAAGTGACCTAAACTGGGACATGCGTAACACCCCGGCCATCCTACAATCTAAGCTTGATGCCCTCAATCTCACACAAATGATCAGGTACAACCCCAAATCTGTAAACACGGGCACCCTCATAGATATCATCCTAACTAACTCGCCCTCTAATCGACCTGGCCGGGGTATCCTGTAATGACATTGACCTCACCCCGTCAGTAGAGGATGCCTGGTTATTCTTTAAAAGTGCTTTCCTCAAAATCTTAAATAAGCATGCCCCATTCAAAAAATGTAGAACCAGGAACAGATCTGGGTGGTTCACTCCAGACCTGACTGCCCTTGACCAGCACAAAAACATCCTGTGGCGGACTGCATTAGCATCGAATAGCCCCCACGATATGCAACTTTTCAGGGAAGTTAGGAAACAACATACACACGCAGTTAGGAAAGCAAAGGCTAGCATTTTCAAACTGAAATTTGCATCCTGCAGCACAAACTCCAAAAAGTTCTGGGACACTGTAAAGTCCATGGAGAATAAGAGCACCTCCTCTCAGCTGCTCACTGCACTGAGACTAGGAAACACTGTTACCACCGATAAATCCACAATAATTGAGAATTTCAATAAGCATTTTTCTACGGCTGGCCATGCTTTTTACCTGGCCACGCCTACCCTGGTCAACAGCCCTGTACCCCCCACAGCAACTTGCCCAAGCCTCCCCATTTCTCCTTCACCCAAATCCAGATAGCTGATGTTCTGAAAGAGCTGCAAAATCTGGATCTAATCAGCAGGGCTACACAAGCTGGACCCTCTCTTTCTAAAATTATCAGCCAACATTTTTGCAACCCCTATTAACAGCCTCTTCTCTAACGTATCATCTGAGATCCCTAAAGATTGGAAAGTTGCCGTGGTCATCCCCCTCTTCAAAGAGGGTGACACTCTAGACCCAAACAGTTACAGATCTATATCCATCCTGCTCTGCCTTTCAAAAGTTTTTGAAATCCAAGTTAACAAACAGATCACCGACCTTTTCGAATCCCACCATACCTTCTCCACTATGCAATCTGGTTTCCGAGCTGGTCATGGGTGCACCTCAGCCACGCTCAAGGTCCTAAACAAATATCATAACCTCCATCGATAAGAGACAATACTGTTCAGCTGTATTCATAGACCTGGCTAAGGCTTTTGACTCGGTCAATCACCACATTCTCATCGGCAGACTCAACAGCCTTGGTTTCTCAAATGACTGCCTCGCCTGGTTCACCAACTACTTCTCAGACAGAGTTCAATGTGTCAAATCGGAGGGCCTGTTGTCCGGACCTCTGGCAGTATCTATAGGGGTGACACAGGGTTCAATTCTCGGCCCGACTCTTTTCTCTGTATACATCAATGATGTCGCTCTTTCTGCTGGTGATTCTCTGATCCACCTCTATGCAGAGTATACCATTCTGTATACTTCTGGCCCTTCTTTGGACACTGTGTTAACTAACCTCCAGACGAGCTTCAATGCCATACAACTCTTCTTCCGTGGCCTCCAACTGCTCTTAAATGCAAGTAAAACCAAATGCATGCTCTTCAACCAATTGCTTCCAGCACTTGCCCACCCGTCCAGCATCACTACTCTGGATGGTTCTGACTGAGAATATGTGGACATCTACAAATACCTAGATGTCTGGTTAGACTGTAAACTCTCCTTCCAGACTCACATTAAGCATCTCAAATCCAAAATTAAATCTAGAATCGGCTTCCTATTTTGCTTCAAAGCATCCTTCACTTATATTGCCAGACATACCCTCGTAAAACTGACTATCCTACCAATCCTTGACTTCGGCGATGTCATTTACAAAATAGCCTCCAATACTCAGCAAATTGGATGCAGTCTATCACAGTGCCATCCATTTTGTCACTATCCTACCAATCCTTGACTTCGGCGATGTCATTTACAAAATAGCCTCCAATACTCAGCAATTTGGATGCAGTCTATCACAGTGCCATCCATTTTGTCACAAAGCCCCATATTCTACCCACCACTGCGACCTGTATGCTCTCGTTGGCTGGCCCTCGCTTCATATTCGTCCCCAAACCCCCTGGCTCCAAGTCATCTATAAATCTTTGCTAGGTAAAGCCCAGCCTTATCTCAGCTCACTGGTCACCATAGCAGCACCCACCCATAGCACGCGCTCCAGCAGGTGTATTTCACTGGTCACCCCCAAAGCCAATTCCTCCTTTGGCTGCCTTTCCTTCCAGTTCTCTGCTACCAATGACTGGAACGAATTGCAAAAGATCACTGAAGCTGGAGACTCATATCTCCCTCACTAACTGTAAGGGGTGCGTAACTGGTGGCAGGGAAGTCAGACGCAGGAGAGCAGAACTAGGTAATAGCCGGAGCAGTTTAATTCCAAAACCAATGGCATCAAGAAAATAACAACTTGGGTACAAAACCCAACGCGCACCAGTCAACATGTGCACAAGCACTTACAAACAATACCACACAAAGACATTGGGGGAACAGAGGGTTAAATACACAACACGTAATGAGGGAACTAAAAACCAGGTGTGTGGGAAAACAAGACAAAACAAATGGAAAATGGAAAATGGATCGGCGATGGCTAGAAGACCGGTGATGTCGACCGCCGAAGGAGAGGAACCAATTTTGGTAGAAGTCGTGACATTAATTCTAAGCACCATCTGACAGAACAGCTCACAGATCACTGCACCTGTACATAGCCCACCTGTAAATAGCCCATCCAACTACCTCATCCCCATACTGTTTTTTTTCTTCTCCTTTGCACCCCAGTATCTCTACTTGTCATCTTCTGCACATCTATCACTCCAGTGTTTAATTGCTAAATTGTAATTATTCCACCACTATGGCCTATCTATTGCCTTACTTCCCTTATCTTACCTCATTTGCACACACTGTATATAGACTTTTTTTGTATTGTGTTGTTGACTGTATGTTTGTTTATTCCATGCGTAACTCTCTGTTGTTGTTTGTGTCGCACTGCTTTGCTTTATCTTGGCCAGGTCGTAGTTGTAAATGAGAACTTGTTCTCAAGTAGCCTACTGTTTAAATAAAGGAGAAATCAAATAATACATACAAATTGAATGCAAGGAAAGACAACGAGCGTTGTGCCTCCCTTGCTATTTAAAAAAATAAAATAATAGCCAATCAGCATTGAGCTAAACTGAGTGAGCTCAGCTGTTAATGATCCCTGCGTGCCAAAAAACAGTGTCAAGGGAAGCCAGTTTGGATATGGCTTTAGACCAATCACATCATAGACAGAATTTTTTTTGAATTGTTGCATCTCGTTGTGTGGACTTGTGGTTTTACTTAATTCTCCGTACTGGCGAATGATTGTAACTGCGATTCTGATCCAACCATAAATTCATACATTATGCCCCTGGCCTGAGAGGATTGAAGTTCAACATGTACGCTAATGTTAACTAGCTGTCCTAGAGTTTCGTTGCCCATGAGTTAGGCTGGCGAGCAAGCATTTTAGCCAGGTAGCCTAGGACAACAAAAACTAAAAGTGTATGACAGAGTCATAGACTGTTTAGGCAACATGAAAGATGATGGTATTGGTGCTTCTCTACAAGTTCGGTTAGTCAACATGTTTTTTTCTACTTGCATGCATACACAACACACACAGAAATCAGTACCATGGACAGCTACATCATATTTAGCATACGTTGATTGAACTACATCGTTTTTGGTATCTTTTAGTTGTCAATGTATTAGACTAAGCATAGGTGATGTTAAAGTTGAAATGATGCTGGAATAGTGGAGGCAGCTCCTGTTTTCTTCATGAACTGCAATAACACTCTGTGGTTCTAAATCAATAGTTGTAAAATCAATAATAGTCCGAAAATGTCGGAAACATTACCTTACTTGACCATGCTGTAGGTCATGTAAATGTTTGTTACATGCAATACATTTTGAGGACTTCACCGGACAATGTTGCTCTCAGGTTTTTTTTAATGAAACAAATGTGTGGTTGAATTTATTCTGCCACTTTTTCTTATTTTTGTCTCTACCTTAGGCCTATATATTAGGGTGTCAAGGCATAGGAACTAACATGTTATAAAGCAAACAAGCAATTATCCCAACACATAGGTTGTAATATGGCTTTTTTTCTGTCTTGGCTTCCCTGGTGATTTTACTCAAACCCTGCAGCTGTTTGATGCTGGTATACAACAAAAACTGAAAGTAAAAGATGCAAAAATGTAACTTGAAAACAGGTATCTTAGACATATCACACATAGAACAGATCTACCGCTTCTCAGACATGCTTTCAATAACAACGACAGGTCAATAACCCACATTTCTATGTGAAATTTGTCAGGGCTCCCAAAAATATATTTAAGCTTTAATGCCCTTTAATCACGACTTTTGTTAAGTTCATGCAGTTGAAATGTAGGAGCAAGTCGGACAATATTTATCCCCATATTATACATCTTTGAAAGGCAGTGAACAACAATGGTCACCAACTCGACAAAAGTGATCCACTCGAGCGCCCCAACTACTGCAGATACACGTGAAAACATGAAATGAGGTGTACAAAAACAATATAACATTCAAAATGGGTGAATCTTTCCTTTAACTACAACAGTAACGTATAAAACGTGTCCTCGGCTACGGTCAACGCATTTTTACATTATTGTAGTTTCTAATATTACAGTAACCTCGCTGCCACTATAGTAAGTTAAGGAAAGAGCAAGTTGCAATAGATTTTCCTCGACCATAAACCGCGACAGAGTAAAAAAGCAAAGACGCTGTGTTTCTTTATCTGTTTGCTTCAGTAAATTACACGACTTTACTCATTCTTGCTCATTCAAATTAATATAATAATGGACAACTGTTAGGGGCGGCAGGTTGCCTAGTGGTTAGAGCGGTGGACTAGTAACCGAAAGGTCCGCAAGATCTAGTAACCGCAAGTAACCGCAAGATCAAATCCCTGAGCTGACAAGGTAAAAAAATCTGTCATTAACCCAATGTTCCAAGACTGTCATTGAAAATAAGAATTTGTTCTTAACTGACTTGCCTAGTTAAATAAAGGTATAAAATACAGAAACACATTTTCTGAACTTCTTACTACAGTAGAGTAAAGGTAGAACCCCCTGCTAACCACTTCTATGATGTGATTGGATGTCGCCCCAGCGATAAACCACAGTCAGTCTAGAACCAAGATATAATTTGGCTGTGTCACAAATGTATTTATTCTTATTCATATTGTGAATGTAGTCTTTATTGTAAAGCTATACAATAGACAAATCATTATTTTGGTGATTTCATTTATATTTTTGTCTGTAACAAATGATCACCCAGACAAATTTGATGTTTTCTCTGAAATATTTGTTTTTTCATAAGCAAAAAACTATTAGAATACAAATATCTAATAAAACTAAACCATTATTGAATTTCCTTGTGCAATAACACAGTAATAACCTCCATAGAGCTTCATTACTATACATACTGTAAGTATACCCTCATTCTCTGTATAGCTGGCTTATCTGTAATAATAGAATAATAAAACATTCAAACACAATGAAGCACTGGGATGCTGTGAACGGGTCCCTTTTCGGCCTGAAGAATATCAATGCATGCCTCATCATCACTACCGAAACAAACCAACGGGGGACAAAATGACAGCCAGACCATTTAGCATGTTTATCTTTGGCCTACAATATATGTACAAAATATACTTCCCACAGGGCAATATACACATAGTTCATGGTCAGGAGAGAATCATAAAACAAAATGAGAAAATTAAATACAGAAATAAAACAGGACACAGATCATCAGAGAATAGAGTTTGATTTGGGTCTCAGCCCATAATAGAAAATAAACTAGATATAGTGCATTATGACTAATAGTTTGCAATTAAGTGACACCACTATGTGAATAATAAGGTCCAGGGGCAAAGGTTGCTGATAAGAAGGAGGAGGCCTCTGATTAACGTTGAATCTGTGTGTGTGATTGTAGGAAGTATGACGTCAAATCTAGGCCTGTAGGGTATGAAGCCTGGAGACAGGTTTATAACATATGGAAGCCGTAGGGTTCAAACCTGACGCCTTAAAGGTATTGGTGTAAAACCATTATAATCGTGAGAGCTACTATAGTAACTGTCTTGTGTTACAACAACTGTCCTCGTGTGCAGTTGACATTGTCGGAAATCCTTCTGACTGATTATCACCCTGAACTCTATTCAGAAACCCTTTAAACGGCCGTTCAGCTCTCGCTCTCTTTCAACAGAGACACTTCATAAACAGTTGCTTTCTTGTTCAGAAAAACTGTCAAATTTAACACTTTCAATACAACACAAAAATAGCTTAGAACAACATTTGTTGTATAAAAGGTAGCAAGCACACAAACCATTAAAAAACATTCCCTCTTGAAGCATATTTTCCTACGTTTCACTTTTCAAAGACTGTTCTGCACATACAGTTGGCCCATAATCTCTCCTCCAGCCTGGATCCTGATTAGCACCATAGTCTGATCAGTATGGCGCGAACATGGACCCGCACTAATGCAGCTTATCTCAGATCTGATTTGAACAGTGATTTGGTCACATATATGAATGAGAATAGATTAGGCGTCTCTAGAACAAACATTTGTAATGTTATTGAAGGCATATCCTCCACCCCACCTCCCACACAGCTAACTGCCATTTTCTCATACAACTCTTGTCGTGGAAAATTTCTAAATTAGACATACAATGCTGTTTTTACTTCGAGAATTGTCCATTGTTAAATGCTAGTGTTTTTTTTAGCTGATGCAGGCTTAGTCATACGTCTGGGCGTACAGATAAGAGTCGGGTGCGACCTAAGTATCTGACATACCGTTTGTACTATCTGCAGGAACTCTTCTGTGTGGAAACTTGCATGAAGGAACAGACAACGGTGGCAACGTCAGCTGTCTTAATCTGCACAGACAAGCTAAACACCTTTTATACACTATGTTCCTCACACCTGTTTGCACACATCTGCGGACTGCCATATAGACAAAGAAGTTGGACTTTTCTATAAAAGCTGAGAGCCAATTCCATTTGTTTGAGCTAATAACTCTGGACTATGTTGAGTGGATTGTTGACTGCTCCATTTTTACAAATCTTATAATAAAGTTGTTTGAAATAATCTACAGTCTCACTTTAGAATTTCCATGACACTCTCAACAGACATTGAACAAAATACAAAACTGAATGTACAACTTTTCCCATGCAAAAATAAAAGCTGATCAGTAACCAAATATATAGTACCAGTCAAAAGTTTGGGCACACCTACTCATTCAAGGGTTTTTCTTTATTTTTACTATTTTCTCAATTGTAGAATAATAATGTAAATATCAAAACTATGAAATAAAACATATGGAAACACATAGTAACCAAAAAAGTGTTAAACAAATGAAGATTTTTTTTATATTTGAGATTCTTCAAATAGCCACCCTTTGCCTTGATGACAGTTTTGCACACTCTTGACATTCTCTCAACCAGCTTCATGAGGTAGTCACCTGGAATGCATTTCAATTAACAGGTGTGCCTTCTTAAAAGTTCACTTGTAGAATTTCTTTCCTTATTAATGCCTTTGAGCCAATCAGATGTGTTGTGACAAGGTAGGAGTGGTATACAGAAGATAGCCCTATTTGGTAAAAGACCAAGTCTATCATATGGCAAGAACAGCTCAAATAAGCAAAGAGAAATGACAGTCCATCATTACTTTAAGACATGAAGGTCAGTCATTACGGAAAATGTCAAGAACTTTCAAAGATTCTTCAAGTGCAGTTGCAAAAACCATCAAGCGCTATGATAAAACTGGCTCTCATGAGGACCACCACATGAAAGGAAGACCCAGAGTTACCTATGCTCCAGAGCATAAGTTCATTAGAGTTACCAGCCTCAGAAATTGCAGCCCAAATAAATGCTTCACAGAGTTCACAGAAACCACTACTAAAGGACACCAATAAGAAAAAAGAGACTTGATTGGGCCAAGTAACATGAGCAGTGGACATTAGACCAGTGTAAATCTGTCCTTTGGTCTGATTGAGTCCAAATTTGAAATTTTTGGTTCCAACCGCCATGTGTTTGTGAGACGCCGAGTAGGTGAACGAATGATCTCGGCATGTGTGGTTCCCACCGTGAAGCATAGAGGAGGAGGTGTGATGGTGCTTTGCTGGTGACACTGTCTGTAATTTATTTAGAATTTAAGGCTCACTTAACCAGCATGGCTACCATAGCATTCTGCAGCGATACACCATCCCATCTGGTTTGCGCTTAGTGGGACTATCAACAGGACAATGACCCAACACACCTCCAGGCTGCGTAAGGGCTATTTGACCAAGAAGGAGAGTGACGGAGTGCTGCATCAGATGACCTGGCCTCCACAATCACCCAACCTCAACCCAATTGAGATGGTTTGGGATGAGTTGGACTGCAGAGTGAAGGAAAAGCAGCCAACAAGTGCTCAGCATATGTGGGGACGACTTCAAGACTGTTGGAAAAGCATTCCAGGTGAAGCTGGTTGAGAGATTGCCAAGAGTGTCATCTATCTTCAAGGCAATGGGTGGCTATTTGAAGAATCTCAAATCTAAAATATATTTTGATTTGTTTAACACTTTTTTGGTTACTACATGATTCAATATGTGTTCTTTCATAGTTTTGATGTCTTCACTATTATTTTACAAAGTAGAAAATATTAAAAATAAAGATAAACCCTAGAACGAGTAGGTGAGTCCAAACTTTTGACTGGTACTGTAAACAAGAAGCAAACAGAACACACAAATAAACAATACATATAAATACAAAATATGAATATTTGAGAAGTACATACATATTGATGTCTCTGAGCACTCTTGGTCAAATATCACGGGCAGACACTGTAGCAGAGTGTATGCCAGAGTACTACAGTTGAGACATGTTTAAGTTTTGGTTAATGTCCATGTTATGAATTTGTTTATCACTTGTAACTCCTTAATCAAAAGCCAATAGGTATAATGTTATAATATTAAGTCTTATAATTATAATGCATTATTTTTATGAAAACATAATTATCCCTGTTGGCTTTGAATAAACTGTCAGACTGTCAGACTGACTGAGATGAATAACCTTTTCAAATATAAAAATTCACCAAAAATCTCCAAACTGAACACTTATGTTTTGTTAAGACATCAATGAAACTTGTATTCTTTTTTACATTCAAGCAGTCTTCTTAAAGAAAACACAATTTAATTCATAGACGTGCCAATACCATAAACTACATTAACCAAGGTGGGAACACTCATTTATAGTATAATTTTGAATAAATTATACATTTTTAAAAGTACCAAACTTTTATTGCTACAATTCACTTTGGCTTCTTTATCAAAGACAATCTGACAGCCATTTGTAATTTTTGCATTTCCTTTTCCGTGCATCATTAGTTGAATTGAGTTGAACTTTTGATGGATGCGTAATGTGTTGTTGATGCGTTTCATCTGTCTGTCTGTCTGTCTGTCTGTCTGTCTGTCTGTCTGTCTGTGTGTGCTGGCCCAGGTGTTCTGGCCCTAAGCTTGGCTCTCAAGCAGTGCTCGGTGGATGTCCTGGAAGGAAGGCCTCTCCTTGGTGTTCCTCCTCCAACAATTCAGCATGATCTTATACACAGAGTCAGGACACAGCACTGGCTGGGGAAGGTAGACCTACAACACATAGACAATCAGGTACAACACAGTAGAACATAGGCAGGTAGATGTACAGCATAAGAGAGTGAGTCACGGGTGAGTGTGTGTGTGCGTGTTTCTCTCACCTGTCGTTTCTGGTCCCTGAAGAACTCGCCAGTGTTCTCTATGACCTGTTCGTCAGTCAGCTGGGAGTAAGGCTGCTCGTTACAGAAGGTTAGGGTCTCCCACAGCGTCACCCCAAATGCCCACACATCACTGGCTGTGGTGAACTTTCCCTGGGAGTGAAGAGGCAGAACAACAGATTTGTTCAATTGATTTCTATGGCTTAAAAAGGGGCTAGTTCAACTGATAACCAGAACCTTCATTCACTGGCCCATTACAGGAAACATAAGCGATTTAACGTTTTATCAGGGATTGTTATAACTAGAGTGCAATGTAGTCAGGTTCATATTGTGAATGGTCTGATAGCCAGTGGCCTCATTCCGTGAAGTAAACTGAGGTATCTACACTATGTATGACCATCAGGGGGGCACCACGTCTCACCAGTTTCCATCCCTCCCTCCCTCCTCACCAGCAGTATGCTCTCCCAGGACATCCATCGTATGGGCAACACGGCCCGGCCCTGGATGCGGTAGTAGTCTCCGCTGTACAGGTTCCTGCTCATGCCAAAGTCAGCGATCTTGATGGTGTAGTTCTTCCCCACCAGACAGTTCCTCGTGGCCAGGTCTCTGTGGACAAAGTTGAGCGAGGAGAGGTACCTCATCCCTGAGGCAATCTGAGTGGCCATGTAGCACAGGTTACTGTAGCTGGAGCAGAGAAGAGAAAGAGAGGAGAGTTGACACCGGCTGGAATGCGGTTTTAACCAATCAGCATTCAGGATTAGACCCACCCGTTGTATAATATCATCACATAACCTTGTGAATGTGTAAATACAAACCGTAATACAAAACATCTTCTTACATCACATTTCTACATGTTCTCCTCCGTTTGGCACCGCATCAATGTACTGTATCATAAAGCATGATACATTTTTACAGTTTTGGCATGACAAAGGGTGAAAAACCCATATGGTGTAACTGTCCGAGGTTGAATTTAAACAACAAAAGTATTGTGAATTGGGTGTAATTCATAACAAAAATTGTAATATTTAACTTTGGCACACATTTGAAAAACACTAATATCATATGTTGCAACCAACCTTAAAATGCATTTTTGGTATCATTTTAAATGTCATATGATACAACCACTAAAACCCATTAAAATTGTGTATTATTTAAATACCTGTTACTAAAGATTAAAACTGCCTCGTGACAACCTTTTAAAGTAGAGTTAAAAGCAACTGTCTCAATTATGTCTGTTTTCAAGTCACACACCTACCTAGACTGACAATGTCATTTCATTTGCATAGCCAGGTAAACAGAACAGGGGACAAGATAACTTGCAGTGACAGACTTACCGAGAGGCAATTTAGGCGATTATTATTATTATTATTATTTTTTTAACCTTTATTTAACCAGGCAAGTCAGTTAAGAACATATTCTTATTTTCAATGACGGCCTGGGAACAATGGGTTAACTGCCTGTTCAGGGGCAGAACAACAGATTTGTACCTTGTCAGCTCGGGGGTTTGAACTCGCAACCTTCCAGTTACTAGTCCAACGCTCTAACCACTAGGCTACGCTGCCGCCCCAATTTAGAGTTCACATTATCCATTCCGATAGCTGGGCTTATTAGCGATACCATTATACAGGTTCCTGTGGATACAATCACTAATCTTTAGTTTACTAGATTATTGTGATAAAGCATATTCACTAGCTATTTTAGCTAGCTTTACTCAGCTTATAGGCTTAACAGCTTGCGTATTAACTCATGTATCCTAGCTGGTTTGCTAAATACCTTTCTAGCTAGCTAGGTTCAGGGGTGGAAACAGGCCGAAACCCTCAGTTTTCCGATCTCCTCTGTGCTCGTGGCTACAACCAAATGGAAAAATGCACTCCACACTGCTAGATGACATGTGTTAGTCAATAGTGTAGGGTAATCTGCATTAAAATATATATTTGGAAATAAACTATGAAAGTCTCAATCATTTCAGATTTGTAGTCACATGAGGTGAACTAAACCCCATTTGATAAAATCTATGTGCGGTATGAATCTGTAGAAATGTCAGAAAGAATTTCACCCTAGAACATGCACATGCCAAATAAATATTTAGTATGTATGCCTTAAGAGCCGCTTGATTACGTCAATAGCTTTCAAAGCCTGCCCTCTGGAATTAAAGGGGCAATCTGGGTTTGGTACAAAATATTTGATCATTTTGATCTCATGGATGGTCAATCATTGCCTTCATAGCTCCGTCTATGAATTTGAGAGTTGTTACATCTTTCCATCTGCAGCCCATAGCTGTTGACTAAAGTGCTGCTTTGTTGTTGTTTGAATCCCAGATTCGCTGTTACATCTTTCCATCTGCAGCCCATAGCTGTTGACTAAAGTGCTGCTTTGTTGTTGTTTGAATCCCAGATTCGCCCTTTAAACCTTGCTCGTAGCATTACAGACAACGCGGTGAAACTTCCACTATGCATTCCCAAATGCTTCCAGTTACAGAAATATTGTTTTTCCCCCACAAACAACAATCTCATTCATACAGGACACAATTATTTTTGTGTAAAGTGTTTGTGTGTGTTTTTTAAAAGTTTTTATTTGACAGGAACTTCTATATAGACAGTTCCCCAAAATCAGTTAAACCAGTGAGAACCACAGTATGGCTGCATGCAAGATAGCACTAAATTCACTTCTCAGTGTGAATGCATCTGAAATAGTCTCTAAATCAGGTTTTGTCAACTAGGTTTGGCTTCAGGCCAAATTTCTGCTGAGCTAATAGTCGGCGGGCCAGGACATAATTAGTATGTAATATTAGCAATTATAATTGGCCAACACTACAAATTGAAAATGTATAACACATCTGATTAGTACATCATTAATTCAGTGACAATAATAATAATTTTGATCTGATTACGCTCAAAAAATCACCATGTCTCTGTTCAATTATTATTTTTGTCTATTTCTCTGTGCATTGATTGGTGGGGAAAAGCAGGTCTACGTAACCTACTGTAGGCTACACTTCTTTTTTAACATCAACATTGGTTCAGAACAAATAGCTTGAAAGCAAGGGAAAATGTTGCTCTCAAAAAAGTATTCAAAAAAAGGTGGATAATCAAATTGGAAGTTTCAGGATAGAATGTACAGAGAGATATGCGTTCATTTGACCATATTTTCCCAATGCCAAGCCAGTGTGTCTTAATAGCAATGAAAATGTTGCTGCAAATAATTCCATCTCAGACGTCATTATGAATCTAAGCATGGAACTTTCAAAGTAGCTTGAAATGTTAACTGCAAGCTACCCACACATCGCTTTTTTGGCTGACATATTCTGTCACTTAAACGGGTTAAATCTGCAGTAACAAGTCAGAGCGAAAACAGTCGTGGAAAAGGTGGAAAAAGTTGAGGCTTTTACTAGGAAGCTTGAGTTGTTCGATTTGGACAGAGGGACCAGGCCGCTGCATTGTCACAGAGGTGATGGAAGATTACATCAAGCAGCTTCTCCACCAGATTTGAAGACTACAGCTTGCCCAAGGATATCATTACGTTTGTACTTGATCCTCTCACATTCCGCCCAGGTGGATAATTCTCCTCCCTTACCAAGAAAACAATACCCTTGCTGGATGAGGCCGCAATTCAAACTGAGCTGATTGAATTCCAGACTTCGAGCCAAATCAGGGATGCGCTTAGGGGTGCCCAGTTCTTGAGTGTGTTTTGGGTGGCATGCTCAGAGGAATACAGCACAATAAAGACATTTGCATTTTATGCTCTAACAATGGTTGGGATCGACTTACACCACACACACACACACACACACACACACACACACACACACACACACACACACACACACACACACACACACACACACACACACACACACACACACACACACACACACACACACACACACACACACACACACACACACAGAAACAAACACACACACCTCCCTCCCCTCACCCTTACCTGACAGTGGGTGCGTTGCTGATGAGCGCTAGCTGTCCCTCAGCTTCATGGCGGGACAGGAACTGGTTGAGGTCTCCATTCTCCATGTACTCTGTGATCATGCAGAGGGGGTCACTGCAGATACACACAGCCAGCAGACGGATGATGTTAGGGTCCTTCAGACGAGCCATGATCTTAATCTCCTTCAGGAAGTCGTTCCTGATGATAACATAGGAACACAGACAAGGACAGAGGTTAGAAGTCAGAGGGGAGACTGTGAGAGCTTTGATTAATATATGGGAATATATCGCACAACACACACATTCAAAAGGTGTACTGGTGCTGGAAGAATCACTCAAAAAACATGTCTATGTGGACAATACATCTGAGAGCAGTATGTGCAGACATTCACTGTATTCTCCTATCAGGAACGTGGCCCCCCTCACCTGGCGTTTTTGTTAGCGTCTGCCCTTAGCATCTTAACAGCCACCAGTACTGGCTGGTTGTCACTGATGTCAAAGGAGAAATCCTCATCCATAAACTCCTGCATGCCCTCTGCCTCACACAGGTGGACCTGTAGGGGGACGAAACATGGAGCCTCTGTTCAACACACTACATCTAATGGTCACTAACGATGGTTCTAAAGAGGCACAAAGGTTGTGAAAGCTTTTTCTCGAGCTTAAATCACCAGATGAATCTATTCGATGACCCTGATCAATCTCAGAAGGGCATAAGAAATTTGTTTAATTGACGTAATGTACATCGTTCACAGAATTGATTTCTGTTTACTATGTGATGTCCAGAGAGCACAAACCTCTCCAAACTGTCCCTCGCCCAGCTTTTCTTTAAAGGTGAGCAGTTTCCTGGGGAACTCTTCCACCGCCACGTCCTTCCCTGACAGCAGGTCCATGGTTAGAGCAGGGACCGCGTACGTGTTGCCTCCAGTTACGCCCTGCAGGCTGACGACGTCTGCCTCGGCATAGTGAGGGACTCCGTCCTGGGCAAATGTTGCCGTGGGAGCCTTGGAGGCTGTCACTGCCACCACTGTGCTGGTCAATGCTGGAACCGGAGAAAAGAGTTGAAGATAAATCAGCAATATGACATGATAATACACAATAGGGCGACTTCATGCTTACAGAATGCAGACATCCCATCTTTCCAACCTCCGTAACCCAACTCCAGCATATGTATTTTCTGGTCATTTAAACCCTGCCTTTGTGTCTACTTACCGGCCTCCTCCGAGCTTTGGGAGAACTCAGGCAGCTTGCGTATCAGTCGTGAAGGCTCCTGGTAGTCAGGGCCCAGGGGGAAGATACGCTCGTAGGTGGAGCTAGACTCCTGTTCGCTGGGTGCTGATGATGATGATGACGATGAAGGGTTGTTGTGGCTGTAGGCGAATGTCTCGCTCTGTAGTGACAGACTAGCAGTTAGTTCATCGTCCAGCATCCGCCGCGAGGCCTAGAATAAAGGATGCTGGGGTGAAGAGACACATCTGACCAGTCCTGATTGATCAACACATGGTAAATAGTAAGATTTGTATAATATTTTGCATTTCCTGATAGTAACGAACAGTTACAAACTAACTTTCACATTCAGAGACATGGTGCATCAAAACGCTTTGTGAATCAGATAAAACGTGTGTGAACAGGCAGGATCTCTCACCTTCTCCAGCATCTTTTGCCAGACCTGCCTCCAGAGGATGATGACGATGATGGCGACGAGGATGAAGATGATGGCCACCAGGCAGCCAATCAGAATTCTGGTGTTGCTGTCGTCTATTTTGTGGGTGGGGTCATCCCCTGGGGAGGGGATGGGGGAAGACACCATTCGATTGGATGATAGAATTAACCTCTACAGGATTGGTGGGTCCCCTCGGGACGGTTGAGCTAATATAGGTGAATGCGATTAGCATGAGGTTGTAAGTAACAAGAACATTTCCCAGGACATAGACATATCTGATATTGGCAGAAAGCTTAAATTCTTCTTAATCCTAACTGCACTGTCCAATTTACAGCAGCTATTAAAAGTGAAAGAATACCATGCTATTGTTTGAGGAGAGTGCACAGCTATGAACTTGAAAAGTTATTAATAAACCAATTAGGCACATTTGGGCAGTCTTCATACAACATTTTGAACAGAAATGCAATGATTCATTGGATCAGTCTAAAACGTTGCACGTACACTGCTGCCATCTAGTGGCCAAAATCTAAATTGCACCCGGGCTGGAATAATACATTATGGCCTTTCTCATGCATTTCCAAGACAGTACAAAAAAAATATGCATGGTTTTTTCTTTGTATTATCTTTTACCAGAACTAATGTGTTATATTCTCCTACATTCATTTCATATTTCCACTAAATTCAAAGTATTTCCTTTTAAATGGTATCAAGAATATGCATATCCTTGTTTCAGGTAGTGAGCTATAGGCAGTTAGATTTGGGTATGTCATTTTAGACTAAAATGGGAATAAAAGGGTCCGATCTTAAAGCAGGAAGTGGGTTTTGGCCACAGCCATTGCTCACGGGTGGGAGTGTGTGGTAAAAGAGGTAAAAACTGATAAAGCGTGTGAGTAATGCATGTGTAGTGGGAACTGACCTGGTTGAGTGCTGGTGGGGGGGCCACTGGCAGTCTTGGGTGGAGCCAGGGTAGTATTGTACATGGCTGTGTCTGGAAGAGAACAGACAGACGTAAATCACAACAAAGCACCGATAATACTTTACAGATTAATATTCAAACCAAACAAGGTGTGTTTTCTCTACAGCACATGATTTGGAGGTGATCTCTTGTGTGTGTGTAAACATTTACCTGACTGGAAGGTGATTTCGCTAAACATCATCCAGGCGTCAGCGAAGTAGAAATGGCACTTCATAGCACTGGCCATGTGATTGGCCAGAGAGACAGTGATGAATCGGGCGCTGGGATTGACGTCATCCACCACAGGGCTGAAGGAAAGGGGCGTGGCCTCCCAGTCAGCCTCGGAACGGAAGTAACACACAACCTGGCGGAATGCCTTGATATGCTGCATGAACATGTTGTTACAGTGCACCTAGAGACAGAGAGAGATGGGTGAGCAAGAGGGGAATACGTTGTGGAGACTGAAATCTGTGAAAATGTGGTCTTTTGATTGGAAAAAGGGTCAAAAAGCTGAAAGATTTAGAACTGTAATGCCTGTAATTTGGGAATTAAAAAAATACCAACTCCCCTTATGCACACTGTAAACAGCTGGGAGATAACAGCCCCTGACACCAGCACCCACCCACCCACCCACACCTTCATGGTGGTGAAGTTGCGTGTGCGGTCGAACTCGAACATGATCTCCACGTATCCGTTGGGGAAGCTCTCGTTGGTCCAACCTACGTAGTCGTAGCCAGGCCACACATTGTAGACGTGGCTGTGGGTGAAGTCATCTAATCCACACATCCCATCAGTCAGCTGGCCCAGGCCCTCCGTCATACTGGATATGGAGAAGATAGAGAGAAGAACAGATAAAGATATAGCTCAGAGTTGGCGGATTTTGAGGTAGTCAAAATACAAACTAAAAATATGTTTTTTGGGGGGAACCAGAGAGTCTCTGTGTTGACAACCTTGCTTGACACAGAATAATTGCTATTTTCATGTTTAATTACCAAGTATTTATTTTACAATGCACAATATTCATTTTGTGAAAGGGAAGCTTGAGAGAAACTATTCCGTCATCTGTTTGTTCAACTTCCCTCCACCGACCACTAGGTGGTAGCATCATCTTTTCCACATTCAACATCTCCTCTTGGCAGTGGTATCAAAACCTGAGCCATTTTCTCTTCTCAGACAACATTCACAGACTCAAACTCAGAGAGAGAGGGGGAGAAAGAGAAGCAGAGAGAGAAATAGAGATAGAAGTCTGTCTATAGCAGAGAAACTGAGGGCAGCGTCATGGAGGAAATTATTCAGCACACATTGACTCAAACACCAACACAGAAAGGCAGCAATGATTCCCATATAGTCATTTATGTTCTCAAAAAGTCAAGTTTTAGTCCAAAGACACTGACTCAAACTCTCGCACGCGTTTATGCACCAGAAGTCATGTGTGGGTGTAATTGTCTCTGTGTGTGTTCGTAACAGTCCAGCGCATTACTGTGCAGAGAAGCATTCTTGTGTGTGTGTGTATGTATGTGTGTGTATGCGTGACAAAACCACAGTGACCCATGCCTTTGTGCTGTCTACATCCTGCCGTAACTACAGCAACCAGGCAATAACAAGGCCAGCGTGGAACCACAACTCCGAGATTGGTGAAGGAAGGACAAAAGGAGGAGAGGAAGAACTGAGGATGAGGTTGGATAAACCGAGAGAGAGGAGGGATACTTTAAGACAGGCAGAATGAAAAGGAGAAAGAATAGGACAAGGAGATGAAGAAAAAGAGAAAGGAGGAAGAGCAAGATGATGAGGGAGGATGAAAGTAGGAGCGATGCACACCCACCTGTGGATGACGGCTCCGTCGTACACCGAGTCGTTGAAGTGGACAGGCTGGCCCTCTAGACTCATCTGTTCTCCTGCTGGAGCGTTGTAGGACACCAAACCGTCTGGCAGAGAGAGGGACTCTGTATTAGCCTACTGAGCTGAATCCTAAACACTGTTTGCCGAACTCTGTGTAAAGGATGTCACACTGTTTCTTAGCGTGTACAACTTCCTCCTGATTCCACTCACACTGAAGCTCGATCCCAGGACCTCTGCCTTGCTAGCACACGTGACCAACCTCCTGAAGCGTCTTACCAGTCAGTGCCATGTGAAAGGCTAGCAATTCGGTCAGCGCAAGTGGCGACACTTCAGGCTGAGGAGTAAGTTTCACACATCCCCATGTGCTACATATGTCTACCTATGGTTCACAATAGGGAGCTCCTCCACATCTCCCTTTCTCCTCCCCCTGTCTTACCGAGCCATTCACAGCCGTAGAGCTCCACCCTCATGCAGACGTTCATAGAGTGGTCTGAGACGGGCATGAACCTCACGAAGCGGGCGATGATCGGAGGCTCCAGGTCCTTCAGCATGATGTCATATGCATTCCTGTTCCCCTCAATGACCTATAGCCATGTCACCCACAGATAATAATCAATCAATCAATTAGCCTAAATAATAAGCAATAACTCACCCTTTCCAGTTACCGTAGCCACCTAGATCGTCCTCACAAATCACCAGTAGTACCATTATCAATCAATATTTTATGATCAACATTTTTATATTCCTGTCCCTGTCAACCAATAATCAACTTCATCAATAATAAAACTGATTGATTACCTGGTTGCCTTGCCTGTTCCTCCAGGAGATCCAGCGGCTGCCGTCACGGCTGTATTTGATCTTGTACATCTGGGCAAACTCGTTGCCGATGCCCCCTGCGTGGCGGCCCTGGGTGCCCACCAGGGTGATGAAGTGGAGGGAGCGCAGGTCTACCTGGAGGAACTCCTTCAGGCTGTCTGGTTCCACCATTCTCTCTGGACACCACGCGCCATCACCCTCCTCAAAGTCCAACCTGAGAGAGGGAGGAGAGGAGTGGGGAAGTAGAGGGAGAGAGGAGAGAGGAAGATAACACATAGACAAAATGAGTGTGAAAATGAGCGAAAGGGAGGCAGGAGAACACAGAAAGAGAGGGAAAGGGTGGAGGGAAAGGAGAGCTGAGTGGAAAGTGAGTGTGGTGGCTGGATGTCAGTTCATACAGCCTATTAAACAAACACCTTTGTCGTAAATTAATGTGAAAGTGTGCATTTAGGGCTGAGCTGGCAAGGGAGAGGGGAAGCTAGGTCAGAATAAAAATAACATAGATTACGTTCCTTACACTGAGTGCAGGCCACCCACACTCTCCAACACGCACACATATGCACACACACATTCACTCCCTCTCTCTCGGTTTGTCTGGTTAAAGAACACATTTTAAGCCTTGAGACAAATGAGACACAGATTGTGTGTATGTGTCATTCAGTGGGTGAATGGACAAGACAAAAGATTGAAGAGCCTTTGAACGAGGTATGGTAGTAGGTGCCAGGCACACCGGTTTGTGTCAAGAACTGCAACGCAGCAGAGTGTTTCCTGTGTGTGTCAAGAATGGTTCACCACCCAAAGAACATCCAGCCAACTTGACACAACTGTGGGAAGCATTGAAGTCAACATGGGCCAGCATCCCTGTGGAACACTTGACACCTTGTGGAGTCCATGCCCTGATGAATTGAGGCTGTTCTGAGGGCAAAAGGGGGTGCAACTCAATACTATGTTTTGTACACTCAGAGTGTGTGTGTGTGTGTGTGTGTATACAGTACCTGCCGTATCTAGCAGCAGTCGACTCAGACCACTGACTGGAGGCTGAGATGTCTTCATCCTGAATCTGCCCTCCTGACATCCCCAGAGGGTACCGACACACACCTACAACACAAGACAGCTTTTAGTACACACACATGCAAACACAGAGTCACGCACACACCCACGCACACACCCAAACATGCGCTCAAGTATGAACAGCCCGTTATTGAAACAATGTAAAGCATAGACATTAGCTCAAGGAGCTACCACAGGCAATGTTACTCGTCACGCGAGCACGGTTCACGGGACCACCTGCACTACACCAAGTTGTGTGGTGGTAACTCTTACTGAGGTCTCAGACATAAACACACAGTCTGTATTGACCTGTATTATGTGTCTAATCTCCTCCACCTGGTGCCATGGTTTTAAACACTATATACTGGGTTTTAATCATGACACTTCCCAGCCCAGCCCAGCCAGACCAACCACAGTGGTGTTGTCTATAAACCATAGACCTTCAGACATTAATCATTATTATGAATTATCATAAACCACAGACATACACCCTCCTACTCCCTTCCTCTAAAATCAAATCTCGAGTCATCACAATCTGAAATTGAGAGAGCGGCGGGCGTTTAGTCAGGGTCAGGGTGGGCACAAAAACACATCCCCTCTCCCCAGCACTAAGAGTGTAGTTACTTTATTGAAATAAAGAGCAGGGATCCATTCAACCTCTCTGCCAGTGCAAACATAAGGGGTAGTGAGTGTGTGTGTTTTAGAGAATACCCTCTTGCTCCTGTGTGGTCTTTCCCCTGTAGCAGAGTGGAGACGATCAAAGTATGGGCGTTTGAACATTTCATCCTGTTTCACTGTGATCCGGTGGGCATGCGGGTAACTACTTGTGAAATGGAAGAGATGGTATCTTTTAAACTTTTACAAGCCTGAAATAGAATTTCTTTACTTTGTTGCTGTTTCTGGAAGTAGGGCTGGGAGTTTATGGATTATTTATTGAGGTTAATAATAATCACTGGCCATAGCATTGCTTCAATGGTCTTCTCTACTCAGTAGAAAACTGATGCTAACCATTACAGGTTTTCTCAGTTGCTGAAACACTAAAACCCATTGGCTGAACAAAGTCCTCAGTTTCCTGAACTCATTTAGCTAATTATGCAGTCTGTTGTCAATACCTTAAACCATTTCACATGGTAAAACACCATTTGCAGATCTCACTTCGACTTTTCAGCAAAACTCTGAACACATTCTCATTCTCCAAAACACATACTGCACTCTAATGCACATGTCATCCATACTGGTAAACACAAGTGGCAACAATCAAATACAAATAGAGAACACATGTCATTGATTGAACACAACCACTCAACATGGATTTAACCCGTTTCCAATGCTGCAACCAATATACACCAGTTCAGAGAGCAAACAGGTTGTTGAAGGTGGGAAGGAGAACGTCTGGGAATGGATAGAAGAAACCATGTGAGAGGACGAGTGAGTATGCGAGGTGGGCCACGAGGAGGAAGAGGAGGAGGAGGGCAAGAAAGAGGAAGAGGAAGACAAAGAGTGGACATATCTGATGAAATTCCACCAACAGTTGTAGACCATGTTCTTGTCCATGGACTGACAATGAGGGAAGCAGGACTTAGAGTGCAACCCAATTTGAGCCGATTTTCTGTGTCCACCATAGTAAGGACATTCAGAGAAGAGAACAGGTATAGTATACTACTGTATTTTTGTAATTGCAAATTTACTGTACTACACTATATGCAGCTGTTTCAATAGACATTTGTAAAGTGAATCACTGTGTGTATTGTACTGCATGAATATGTTTTGTAATGGCACAACTACTTTTTGTAGAATTGCAATACTTTGAAAGGCTACCACAAGGCTACCACAAGGCTACCACATGCAGGTGGAAGGACAGCTATATTCACTCGGGAGCAAGAGGCCGTTATAGTTGGCATGGTCCTTCAAGATAATGCAATACGACTCAGAGAAATCCAGGAACGAGTGATACAAGACAACACACACTTCCAGAGAATCGACAGTGTGAGCATTTCCACAATTGACAGTGTCCTCCATCGTAACAGGATGCGAATGAAATAAGTATACAGAGTTCCTTTTGAGCGCAACTCACCAAGGGTGAAAGAACTGCGAGCTCAGTATGTGCAAGTAAGTGTACATTCAGAAACATTTACTGTAATCCAGATTGTCTACAGTACTAACACATACTATGTGAATGACATTACTCTTCAGTACATACAATGTATGTGAATCAGAAGCCTAATTGTACTCTACAGTATAGCACTGTCTCTGTACAATATACAATATATTGTATTTCTACACAGACAATATTTGACTTGGAATCCTTGGACAGACCCCATGTGTTCATCTTTGTCTATGAAGCAGGCTTCCATCTAACAAAGAGGAGAAGGAGAGGCCGAAACATGATTGGACAGCGGGCCATTGTTGAAGTCCCTGGTCAACGAGGTGGCAATGTCACAATCTGTGCTGCTATCAGCAACCATGGTGTTCTACCTCACCATTTTACACTCGGGCCATATACATGTAACACCCGGCACCTTCTAAGATTTCTTGCCAATCTAAGAGATATTTTATTTGAGCAGCAGGTTCAAGAGCAGCAGGATCAAGAGCTAAATGAGAATCCCATTCCCACCTATATGATAGTGTGGGACAATGTCAGTTGCCACCGAGCTGCTCAGGTAAGGGAATGGTTTAACATCAATGGGCAGTTTATGAACTTGTACCTCCCTCCATACTCGCCTTTCCTGAATCCGATTGAGGAGTTTTTCTCCTCTTGGAGATGGAAAGTGTATGATAGACAACCCTACACCAGAGTAAATCTGCTGCAAGACATGGATTTAGCCTGTGGTGATATAGGTGAGGAATCATGTCAGGCACACAAGAGGCTTCTTCCCCCGTTGCCTCAGGAGGGAAAATATTGCTTGTGATGTCGACGAAGTGCTCTGGCCTGACCCAGCCCAAAGACAAGAAGAAGCACATTGATCACATGTTTACTCCTTTGATTTTTGTCCCTTTTAGTATTGTATACTGTAGCACAGTGCATGGTAGGTTGTATACTGTACAATGGACAAATTGTATGGCCCTGAACATTGTGCTTTCCATTTATTAACAGTACTGACTGCTCAATAGATTGACTGGTTGCAGGTTCATATCAACAAAGAACAAGAATTACAGTATCACAGAGACAAAGGACAAGTTTGTGAGATGCAGGGTACAGTACTGTAAAAATAGGGGTACAGGGAGGAGGAAGAACAAAAACAAAATTGCAAAGAGCAGAGCAGAGTAGTAATTTCTGATCAATTTTGAGCTACTATGATAGAACATGTTTTCGTTCATCAAAAGACAATGACGTAAAAATAGGAATATTTTTTTAGATTAAAAATGTACTTCTCCCTGAGGATTGTATGTTTTGAACAATGTGTTTTCTATTTTTCGGTGTAATGTTTACTGACTGCTTGAGAGTGTATATCATTTTGATCACTTTGTTTATGATTTGAGAGCCGTGTTTGATTTTGAACACAGGTAAAACTGTTTTGAGGCAAATGTTCCATTTTGCGAGAGGAGTCAGAGGTTATGTAAATACTGCTTGAAGATGAGGTTTTGTGTTGAATGTTTTCAGGAAATGGAGCAAGGTTTCAGAAATAGTGTTTTAGCAATTGAGAAAAACTGTAACTTGGAGACAACTGAACCAATGTCTTCTCTGCTTTCCGGCTAAACATTTCCCCAAACTATCTGAATGTGTGTGTGTGCGATAGCACAGGGTCACGCTGGTCAGTATGAGTGGCAGAGGAAGTACAAGGGGACACAGAGAGAGAGCGAGAGAGCGAGAAATACTTGTGTGTTTATGTGTGTGTATACTGAAGTGTACAGAGTGTGTGATATCTTGGGGTCAGGCTGGTTCCAGGAAGTGGAGGAGGAAGTGCAGGCCAGGGAGACTTTCCCTTCATCATGGCCCCTCAGCTCACTTTTTTATCCTTTCTTTCTGTCTTCCTTCCCTCTTCCAAATGTTTGCTTAAACATCAATATGGGGAAACCTCTCAGGGTTCGTCCTGGCAGTGACGGTGAGACTTACTCCAGAAACAGATCCGTCTCAAAACAAAAAACTATTCCAGATGTGAGGCTACCTTCTCCTCCGCACCTCCTCCTTACCTCCCTCCCATTCTCCTCTCTTTATCTTCTCCTGTCCTCCCTCCCCCATCCCCTGCCTCCTTCATGCTTAGACAGACATGTCAGCCATAATCACCACACACTTTTCATATTTTCAGTCTATTAGTGGTACCCTTGGTAACATAATTGCGATCAAATGTGATAACATCTGCAATTCCTCCAATAATAGTGTCAGTTTTGATTCATGTGTTGTATTCGGGAACATTTCATTGGCTCTCCAGGCAGCTCTAAGACTCCATAAGCGCGCAGTGAGCAAAACATCCATACAATGTTTTACAACAGTTGACTAAACTCTGGTTAATTAATAAAGATGAAATCAAATGGATTCACACTGTAGATTATAATACAGTGTGCACAGTACTCATTTGCACAGATCTGTGCACTTTTGCGTGATGAAAATGCTGTGCTTAAAGATCGACTTTGGGCAAAACCCCCCAAAATAACAGCTTTAAACGGTATTACAATGCACCACCATACCAGATCATTTAATGCTTTAAAAAAAGATGAATACGATATTTGGCTACAGAAGTGCCATTTCTTACCTATCTCTACAGCTTCCATCCAAAAACAAATCCTGTGAAATGACGTCAACACATACTGGAGCTGTTAGGGGCCAGCTACATTGGCTAACATAGCTAACGAACTAGCTACGTCGATTGCGATTGCGGAGCACATGACCAGAATGACAAATCAATGAAGCACCGAAGGCAGAGCACATTTCTGTTTGAAAATTGAGAAAGAGGCAGAGTTGGACCATTTTTCATGCCGAAAGTCGACCTTTAATACATGAGTGGTGGAAGTTGGGCTTGTTGACCATAGTACAGGTGTAGGATCTTCAAATCAGGGTATTCAAATCAGCGACCTTTTGGTTACTGGCCCAACGCTCTAACCACTAGGCTACCTGCTGCCCAAATATAGAAAGAGAGAGCTGGACGAACACACTCTCACATCCATATTGGCACATACTCTTACAGGTCACACACGTAAGCACACACACACACACACAGATCCAGCTCCAAGTGGCTTCTTTCCCTCTCTCAACACTTTTTCTTCTCTGTGCTCGTGCTCTGGCCAGTGAAAGGCAGGCTTGTTTCATAGTGCTTGATGTCTAACCACAGGCTCCAAACACACACACACACACACACACACACACACACACACACACACACACACACACACACACACACACACACACACACACACACACACACACACACACACACACACACACACACACACACACACACACACACACACACACAGTACTCTGATATTATACTCAATGTTGTCCTTGGCCATCTTGTGTAAACTGTCTCATAGCCTTTCTATTGTAATATGATGAGAACAATATCTTCAGTGCAATGGCTGTACCCAGCCTTGGTGGGAGTTTATTTTTGTGTGTGTGTTGTGCATGCAGAGTCTGTGGTTAATGCATTCCAGACATACTGACAGCAGGAAAGTATATTGAAATGGGCTTCCCATGTGTATTTGCTGGGATTGTTGATTACTCAGAAGTGATGGAGTGCAGAGTACTAATGCACCCGAACATGGCCAAAGTTCATTTAAATTCATGCAACAAAATGTTCTAAATCCCAAATATCCCCCATTGTGGAGAATCATTTTGCTGACGGCAAGTGAGAGAGAAGTCTTAATTATCTCCAGATTTCAAATCCTCTAAACTGGGCAAAGATTCTTTGAAACACCTGAGAATGGATGAGGGAATTGTGCATCTGTCCGTCCCTTGTGACTCTGCAGTTTTGCTTGGGGTCTCGTTGACTCAATCACAGGTCTTACTGTGTCTAACTATAATTCTGCTGCAAGGATGGAGAGGAAAAAAACAGAAGGCAGGAAATATGCATTGCTGAATTTAGTAGCACTGAGATGCATGGTGATGCCAACTTTCCCCTGTTTAAAATTCCTGAGCAGTGTAGTTATACCATCTCTGTCTTTCCCATTTCCATTCTGAGTGGGCGACATGCTTTCACTGTAGAGTAGGAGCCATAGAGACTGGAATAAGCCTGGAGTAGAGATAGATGGAGAAATAGAGGTGGATTCAGGTTGGGATAAGACTGGACTGTAGATCAAGTAATATGGATAGACTAAAGCTGTATACTGTCAAGCTGACCACTCTGCTGTATGTCCAGAGCACATCTCATAAACCCGGTCAGAGACTTCTAGCAACAGAGATGACGAGATGTAGACAGGCCTTAAAACAACCACAGCACCCACCACTTCACTGCTCAGTCCCATTGGAGAGAACACCCATTTTGTATAAACCCTCTCTCTCTCTCTCTCTCTCTCTCTCTCTCTCTCTCTCTCTCTCTCTCTCTCTCTCTCTCTCTCTCTCTCTCTCTCTCTCTCTCTCTCTCTCTCTCTCTCTCTCTCTCTCTCTCTCTCTCTCTCTCTCTCTCTCTCTTAAAGGTCAGACACATTGTAGGCTGTAAAATACACGCATGAATGGAGAGAAGGGTGTGTCTCCGTGAAGGCTCTTCAGAGGAGGAAGGGGAGGACCATCCTCCTCAGTGAATTTCTTAAAAATAAAAATGGTAAAACATTTTAAAAAGGTACCATTTTTAGATAAAACTATACTAAATATAATCATATGTAACCAAATAATTGATTAAAACACACTATTTTGCAATAAAGGTCTATAGTAGCCTCGACAGCACTCAGGGTAGCACCAGGTGTAGCCGGATGGTTCTCACCCCCTTCCATAGACTTACACAGTAATTATGACAACTTCAGGAGGATGTCCTCCAACCTATCAGAGCTCTTGCAGCATGAACTGATATGTTGTCCACCCAATCAAAGGATGAGAGAATTAATATAGTACTGAAATCATAAAATGTGGTGAGTAGTTGACTCAAAGAGAGAGAAAGACAATAGTTGAACAGTTTTAAACTATTTAATTTCTTCCAAAATGAAAGAGAAGCAAGAGAGAGTAATTTAGGCCTACTTAGCTAGCAAATGCAACTAGCCAGTTAAGCCTACTCAAACACCCTGTTCAAACAGGGGGATGCTATGATAGCTAGCTGGCTATGACTATCCAACGCAACACTGGAACTTTTGCAAGTCATTGTAAGCTTTTGGTTTTCCTACAGTGCATTTGGAAAGTATTCAGACCCCTTGACTTGTTCCACATTTTGTTACGTTACAGCCTTATTCTAAAATTGATTAAATAAAAAAATATCCTCATTAATCTACACACAGTACCCCATTAATGTCAAAGCGAAAAGTGTTTTTGGACATTTCTACAAACCATTTAACAATGTGTTAATGCAGTGTCAATACACTGCACCTATGTAACTACCAGGCAAATGCATATGGTTTTGGAACCTTAAGTGTAGTGGTGGTGTGCTACCACACTACCAGGCAGAAGGATGAAGAGTGCAATATGGACTGTAAAGAGTTAAATCTGGAATCCTTAATGGTGAAACTTCCACCTTCTAACAGGACAACGACCCTAACCACACAGCCAAGACGATGCAGGAGTGGTTTCGGGACAAGTCTCTGAATGTCCTTGAGTGGCCTAGCCAGAGCCTGAACTTGAACCCGATCAAACATCTCTGGAGAGACCTGAAAATAGCTGTGCAGCAACGCTCCCCATCCAACCTGACAGAGTTTGCGAGAATCTGCAGAGAAGAATGGGAGAAACTGCACAAATACAAGTGTGCCAAGCTTGTAGTGTCATACCCCAGAAGATTTGAGGCTGTAATCGCTGCTTCGACAAAGTACTGAGTGGGTCTGAATACTTATGTAAATGTAATATTTCCGTTTTTATACTGCTTACTGACTGTACACTAATGTTACTGCATAATTGTAGCTGGTTGTAGCTGGTTAACTAACACGTTAGTTCTGTTAGCAAGATGGCGTAGCAGTAAGTCGTCCTGTCGTGTCGTGTCCCTGTATATTTTGTTTATATTTTGTTTATTTTTCGTTTTTTACATATTTTTCGTTTTTTACATAGCTATCCCTTTAAAAACATTTTGCTAAACCTAAGCTTCCAAATAAGCTGGATCTTCACAACTAGCTATCTAGCTAAACCGCAACCCCGGATGATTACCCCTGGCTAGCGTTTCCACCCACTTAGCTTGAAGCTAGCCCGGCCTGCGCTACCACCGTAGCATACTCCTGAGCTACAATACCCGGGCCCACGACCGGTCTATCGATGTCACCGCATGAAGAGGAATAAACAGACTCACCCCATCGCGACGTCCCCCAAAGGCTAACTCTCTAGCCCTCGCTATCTCCCTGCTTGCTAATTCGGCCTGCTAACTGCTAGCTTGTCCAGCTCCGGTCCGCTAACTGCTACCTTGTCTAGCCCGGGCCTACAAACTGTTAGCTTGTTAGCACAGGCCTGCTAACCGCCTGAATCGCCGCGTCCCAAACGCCCACCGGACCCATATTTACTTTCTATCTCTTTTGACTTTTAATTTGTTTATACCTTCCGGAAACCTGCCTCACCCAATGTGATACGGAATCGCTATTATTTTTTATTTATTTTTAGAACACACTCAAGAACCTCCAGAAGCTAACCAGCTAACTAGCTACAAGCTATTTAGTCATTGTTCGTTTTTTTTAACCTGGATAACACTCGCCAGTCCAGCTTCCCTTCCCCATCCACCGCTGCCCCCTGGACACTGATCTCTTGGCTACATAGCTGATGCACGCTGGACTGTCCATAAATCACGGTACTCCATTCTGCTTGTTTGTTTTATCTGTTGGCCCCGTTGCCTAGTCTACGCCATTTTACCTGCTGTTGTGCTAGCTGATTAGCTGTTGTCTCACCTACTGTTTTAGCTAGCTTTCCCAATTCAACACCTGTGATTAGTGTATGCCTCGCTGTATGTCTCTCTCAAATGTCAATATGCCTTGTATACTGTTGTTCAGGTTAGTTATCATTGTTTTAGTTCACAATGGAGCACCTAGTTCCACTCTTCATACCCCTGATAACTCCTTTGTCCCACCTCCCACACATGCGGTGACCTCACCCATTACTACCAGCATGTCCAGAGATACAACCTCTCTCATCATCACCCAGTGCCTGGGCTTACCTCCGCTGTACCCGCACCCCACCATACCCCTGTCTGCGCATTATGCCCTGAATATATTCTACCATGCCCAGAAACCTGCTCCTCTTATTCTCTGTCCCCAACGCTCTAGGCGACCAGTTTTGATAGCCTTTAGCCGCACCCTCATACTACTCCTTCTCTGTTCCGCGGGTGATGTGGAGGTAAACCCAGGCCCTGCATGTCCCCAGGCACCCTCATTTGTTGACTTCTGTGTTCGAAAAAGCCTTGGTTTCATGCATGTCAACATCAGAAGCCTCCTCCCTAAGTTTGTCTTACTCACTGCTTTAGCACACTCTGCTAACCCTGATGTCCTTGCTGTGTCTGAATCCTGGCTCAGGAAGGCCACCAAAAATTCAGAGATTTCCATACCCAACTATAACATCTTCCGTCAAGATAGAACTGCCAAAGGGGGAGGAGTTGCAGTTTACTGCAGAGATAGCCTGCAAAGTAATGTCATACTTTCCAGGTCCATACCCAAACAGTTCGAACTACTAATTTTGAAAATTACTCTCTCCAGAAACAAGTCTCTCACGGTTGCCGCCTGCTACCGACCCCCCTCAGCTCCCAGCTGTGCCCTGGACACCATTTGTGAATTGATCGCCCCCCATCTAGCTTCAGAGTTTGTTCTGTTAGGTGACCTAAACTGGGATATGCTTAACACCCCGCCAGTCCTACAATCTAAGCTAGATGCCCTCAATCTCACACAAATCATCAAGGAACCCACCAGGTACAACCCTAACTCTGTAAACAAGGGCACCCTCATAGACGTCATCCTGACCAACTGGCCCTCCAAATACACCTCCGCTGTCTTCAACCAGGATCTCAGCGATCACTGCCTCATTGCCTGTATCCGCTATGGAGCCGCAGTCAAACGACCACCCCTCATCACTGTCAAACGCTCCCTAAAACACTTCTGTGAGCAGGCCTTTCTAATCGACCTGGCCCGGGTATCCTGGAAGGACATTGACCTCATCCCGTCAGTTGAGGATGCCTGGTCATTCTTTAAAAGTAACTTCCTCACCATTTTAGATAAGCATGCTCCGTTCAAAAAATGCAGAACTAAGAACAGATACAGCCCTTGGTTCACCCCAGACCTGACTGCCCTCGACCAGCACAAAAACATCCTGTGGCGGACTGCAATAGCATCGAATAGTCCCCGTGATATGCAACTGTTCAGGGAAGTCCGGAACCAATACACGCAGTCAGTCAGGAAAGCTAAGGCCAGCTTCTTCAGGCAGAAGTTTGCATCCTGTAGCTCCAACTCCAAAAAGTTCTGGGACACTGTGAAGTCCATGGAGAACAAGAGCACCTCCTCCCAGCTGCCCACTGCACTGAGGCTAGGTAACACGGTCACCACTGATAAATCCATGATTATCGAAAACTTCAATAAGCATTTCTCAACGGCTGGCCATGCCTTCCGCCTGGCTACTTCAACCTCGGCCAACAGCTCCGCCCCCCCCGCAGCTCCTCGCCCAAGCCTCTCCAGGTTCTCCTTTACCCAAATCCAGATAGCAGATGTTCTGAAAGAGCTGCAAAACCTGGACCCGTACAAATCAGCTGGGCTTGACAATCTGGACCCTCTATTTCTGAAACTATCTGCCACCATTGTCGCAACCCCTATTACCAGCCTGTTCAACCTCTCTTTCATCTCGTCTGAGATCCCCAAGGATTGGAAAGCTGCCGCAGTCATCCCCCTCTTCAAAGGGGGAGACACCCTGGACCCAAACTGCTACAGACCTATATCCATCCTGCCCTGCCTATCTAAGGTCTTCGAAAGCCAAGTCAACAAACAGGTCACTGACCATCTCGAATCCCACCGTACCTTCTCCGCTGTGCAATCTGGTTTCCGAGCCGGTCATGGGTGCACCTCAGCCACACTCAAGGTACTAAACGACATCATAACCGCCATCGATAAAAGACAGTACTGTGCAGCCGTCTTCATCGACCTTGCCAAGGCTTTCGACTCTGTCAATCACCATATTCTTATCGGCAGACTCAGTAGCCTCGGTTTTTCGGATGACTGCCTTGCCTGGTTCACCAATTACTTTGCAGACAGAGTTCAGTGTGTCAAATCGGAGGGCATGCTGTCCGGTCCTCTGGCAGTCTCTATGGGGGTGCCACAGGGTTCAATTCTCGGGCCGACTCTTTTCTCTGTGTATATCAATGATGTTGCTCTTGCTGCGGGCGATTCCCTGATCCACCTCTACGCAGACGACACCATTCTATATACTTTCGGCCCGTCTTTGGACACTGTGCTATCTAACCTCCAAACAAGCTTCAATGCCATACAACACTCCTTCCGTGGCCTCCAACTGCTCTTAAACGCTAGTAAAACCAAATGCATGCTTTTCAACCGGTCGCTGCCTGCACCTGCATGCCCGACTAGCATCACCACCCTGGATGGTTCCGACCTAGAATATGTGGACGTCTATAAGTACCTAGGTGTCTGGCTAGACTGCAAACTCTCCTTCCAGACTCCTTCACTCAAGCCGCCAAGCTTACCCTAGTAAAACTGACTATCCTACCGATCCTCGACTTCGGCGATGTCATCTACAAAATGGCTTCCAACACTCTACTCAGCAAACTGGATGCAGTCTATCACAGTGCCATCCGTTTTGTCACTAAAGCACCTTATACCACCCACCACTGCGACTTGTATGCTCTAGTCGGCTGGCCCTCGCTACATATTCGTCGCCAGACCCACTGGCTCCAGGTCATCTACAAGTCTATGCTAGGTAAAGCTCCGCCTTATCTCAGCTCACTGGTCACGATGGCAACACCCATCCGTAGCACGCGCTCCAGCAGGTGTATCTCACTGATCATCCCTAAAGCCAACACCTCATTTGGCCGCCTTTCGTTCCAGTACTCTGCTGCCTGTGACTGGAACGAATTGCAAAAAGTTGGAGACTTTTATCTCCCTCACCAACTTCAAACATCAGCTATCTGAGCAGCTAACCGATCGCTGCAGCTGTACATAGTCTATTGGTAAATAGCCCACCCTTTTCACCTACCTCATCCCCATACTGTTTTTATTTATTTACTTTTCTGCTCTTCTGCACACCAATATCTCTACCTGTACATGACCATCTGTTCTTTTATCACTCCAGTGTTAATCTGCAAAATTGTAATTATTTGCCTACCTCCTCATGCCTTTTGCACACATTGTATATAGACCCCCCCCTTTGTTTTCTACTGTGTTATTGACTTGTTAATTGTTTACTCCATGTGTAACTCTTTGTTGTATGCTCACACTGCTATGCTTTATCTTGGCCAGGTCGCAGTTGCAAATGAGAACTTGTTCTCAACTAGCCTACCTGGTTAAATAAAGGTGAAATAAAAAAATAAAAAAATGTTGACTATGAAGTTACTTTAGGTAATATGGTGACAATGATGTAGGTTGTTTGTAGCAGTTGTGATATGGTTTGGCTTGGAAAGTTGTTTTTGCCCGGTCACAAACAGCTGATGTGTTGTGCATTGAAGTTCACAAGCGAAAAGAAAAGTTGAGGAGGAGGAGAGCGCATAGATGCGAGAAGGAATTCAACGTGGCTGCTATGAAAGTGAACTGTGTTTACGCGTGATCAGGTATTCCTTCTGCCGATTCTGTTGAAAAACATTCTTAAACAGAAGCAAATGGAACAAAACGGGGATAAACATAGCTGAATTTGTCCAATAGAAATTCTTGTTTGCAACTGTTGGACATTGATTACACTCTACGTCAGCTTGATGCAGGCAAACGTGTGCAAGGCGGTATTGAATGTGTCATTGTCTGTCCATGTGTCACCGTCTGTCAAATGTCTCTCTCGACCTGTATGCACCTACATTGTAAACTTTCATTCATAGGCTAGGTTGTAGCAACCTCATGATGGGTATAGGGCAAATGTGAGTATAATGTAGTAGCCTAAACCTATCGCTGTTACACTGGGTGAATGGAATATGAATGACAGTCATCCAATACGCTGTAATAGAAATAATGCCATGCTCATGAAAAAGAAAACGTCCTCACTCGTTACTCCTTTTAAACGGCACTGGCTGCCACTGGTGTGTCTAGTGTGTGTTTTGTCACTCCACTGTTAAAGACGTCGAAGTTTTGATGTATGTTCATGAAAGTCCATGAAAATAAATGGTTGTTTCCCTGCACCAAGCCACAGAAAAATACAAGTTTACAGCATATGGAACATAGGCTTTGTTCGCTTCGAGGCACCACAGACAATTTTGTGAGACATGTTCTGGTGTGGTTGTAGTTTGCCTGGAGCAGGCTTTAATTAAAAAGCAATGTTAATGTGAAGAACTGACTCTACAATTATCTCCCCCTCTCTCAGAGCAGACTGCCACAGCTGTAAAAGACCACGCACCACACACACACATAGTCTTGTACAGCTAACCTTGTGGGGACACGCAATTTAGTCCCATTCAAAATCTTTTTTTTCCCGGACCCCTAACTTAACCCTAACCCGTACTCTTACCCTAACATTAACCCAAAAACCTAACCTTAACCCTAGCTCCTCACCCTAACCCTATAACTAACCTTTGCTCCTAACCCAAAACCCCCTAGAAATAACATTTGACCTTGTAGAGACCAACAAAATGTCTCCAGTTGGTCATATGTGTTATTTTACTACTCTTGTGGGGACTTCTATTTAGACCCCCCCCCCCCCACACACACACACACACACCACACACACACACCACACACACACACACAGAAACCACACACAGAGTTTGGCCTTGTGCCCTGCTCTTTATCCAATTATAAACCTCTATTTAATGACAACAGCTCTATAATGTTGTCATACGTACTATTGTCCCAAGTCATTGTATTTATCAGGAGTTGACTCAGATTTTCTCTCTGTTGCCTACTGGTTGTCAGTGATCCGTCTCTGCTCAACAAGCGTTGCCTCTGGGTTTCCTTGTAAAATATAATTGGTCATCTCATTGACATCACACTTTCCCTCAGTGAAGCACACATAGAGTGGTAAAAGTGGAGAAAACCATGGACACCAGAACAGTCCTGCTCATATCAAAGAGACAACAGCAGCAATTAAGGCCACCACATGGACAAACACACACAAGCACGTGCATACACAGCTCCCCATACCGTTCCCATGGCAACACTCACCTGGGTTAACCTGTGAGGTGACGTCTCCTACCAGATAGAGAAGGATGAGCAACGGAAAGTGTTTGTCCCACAGGCGCTTCATCTCCCACACACACACACACACACACACACACACACACACACACACACACACACACACACACACACACACACACACACACACACACACACACACACACACACACACACACACACACACACACACACACACACACACACACACACACACACACACACACACAGAGAGGGTCTTCAAACCTGAAATCAATGGGAAAACAACAGACAGTCAAAATATGTCATACAAGTTGGAATATTTGGACTGTGATGAAATGAAACAGAAGTTCAAGGGTCCGTGTTTGGATCCATGTGGTATATTCAGACAGTTGATGCGGTTTTATGTCTTTCCTCCAGGGAACCAGACCATCTGAGAGGTTCTATGGGAAAGCTACAGCTTTTACTGGAGGAATGGTTTTCATTTGCTCAATAAAGACAATAATTGCTGTCTAAAAGTGGAATTTCCATTCATCATTACCTTAACACAAGCGAATAGCAAAGGGATATTAAAGTCAAACTGGCAGGGATAATTCAACATTACAGTAGCCAGCTCTAAGGAATAAAAAGGTACATAAAACTGTACCTATACAGCTAAACATCTAATAGTAAATGTGTGTGGGTGTGTTAGAGAACTTCAGACAAAAGGAGGTAGGAATAAATTCAAAGTGAGAGAGAGAGAGAGAGAGAGAGAGAGAGAGAGAGGCAGAATGGGCCACCACATACATTACCACAGTGGGACTGATTATACAGTGAGACAGAGACAGGTCCAGCAGGACTCCTCTCTTCGACAGACCCAAACAGCCAATGGTCTAACCTCAAAGGAAAAGTTGATGTCTACTCACAGTGATCTTGAACAAAGCTTTTGGTAATTGACTCTAGTCTTGTGTGGTTGTCTGGCCTCCCACTTGCATAATGATCTAGTAAAAGGTGTGTGTGTGGGTGGGGGTGGGGGTGGGGGGTGGGGGGTGGGGGGGGGGGGGGGGTTGCCGCACATGTAACCTCTTTACCGTCATTCTAACTCATTGTTACATAATCACAATCAGTCTTAGTATGTGGCTTGCTCACTGTGTCAATAGCTTGTTATGGAAGAAACACCATGCTGCATTTAAAGCATGGGGAACAAAATGGTCATGTGGTAACGTTCATTTATTACTGGAACGACTGGATCTTTGCTTATATGCTTATATAAAATAGTGCAATATGGACTGTACAGAGTTAAAGCTGGAATCCTTAATGGTGAAACTGCCACGTCCATTTGGGATGTTACAACAACGAAGTTACTACAGACAACGAACACAGTTTTTTTCCCTCTTCCGACATCACTGCACAAGCGATAGAACAACAGAACATGCAATTCAATTTAATTTGATCACACTGCTCAACACACCTCACCTCCGTTTCGTTCACAAAGTGGAACTGTTTCCCCTAATACAGATTCCATGTTTAAGAGAGATCAGAAAGCCAAAGGGGAGGTTCCCTGGTCTTTATCCTATGCCAAGTTTTCAAATGTTCCTTCCGTACTAAACACAACATTCTCCTGCAAAGTCAGCACAAGAACGGTTCACCGGGAGTTTCATAAAATGGGTTTCCATGGCCGAGCAGCAGCACACAAGCCTAAGATCACCATGCGCAATGCCAAGTTTCGGCTGGAGCGGTGTAAAGCTTGCCTGCCATTGGACTCTGGAGCAGTGGAAATTAATTATCTGGAGTGATGAATCAGGCTTCACCATCTGGAAGTCGAACAGACAGATATGGTTTTGGCGGATGCCAGGAGAACGCTACCTGCCCCCAATGCATAGCGCTACCTGTAAAGTTTGGGGCTGTTTTTCGTGGTGCAGGCTTGAACCGTTAGTTCTAGTGAACGGAAATCTTAACGCTATAGCACACAATGACAATCTAGACGATTCTGTGCTTCCAACTTTATGGCAATGCCTGTGTGCACAAAGCCAGGTCCATACAGAAATGCTTTGTCGAGATCTGTGTGGAAGAGTTTGACTGGCCTGCACAGAAATGTTCCCTCTAAACTATGCACACACGCAGTAGCCAAGCAGCTCCCCGGGACTGCCTATCAGCCGAATAAATACTGTATCAGCCCACTGAGAGAAGCACGAGATTGAACTTCACTCAACTTTCTAGAATTTTACCTGCTAGTTAACACTATCAACGTTTCCCTTTACAGTGGAATTGGGTTCGAAACAATGCAATATTGGCCACTTTTAATTCAACCCCCCGAAACCAAACAAACTATGCAAAATATTTTGTTGTAGGCAGAACACATCAGAGTAGGATTATATTGCATTGACAAGCATGACTCAGCCCAAACTCTAGTCTACACAGACCGGTTCAGCATAACCAATCAGAGCTGCAGTAGGCCAGAGCTGCAGTATGCAAACATACCAAAGTCACATATGGATCTGTGCCATTTACTTTGATCGGGACTGTGTTACAGCTGTGGTCATGAGTAGATGTTACAGCTGTGGTCATGAGTAGATGTTACAGCTGTGGTCATGAGTAGATGTTACAGCTGTGGTCATGAGTAGATGTTACAGCTGTGGTCATGAGTAGATGTTACAGCTGTGGTCATGAGTAGATGTTACAGCTGTGGTCATGAGTAGATGTTACAGCTGTGGTCATGAGTAGATGTTACAGCTGTGGTCATGAGTAGATGTTACAGCTGTGGTCATGAGTAGATGTTACAGCTGTGGTCATGAGTAGATGTTACAGCTGTGGTCATGAGTAGATGCTACAGCTGTGGTCATGAGTAGATGTTACAGCTGTGGTCATGAGTAGATGTTACAGCTGTGGTCACGAGTAGATGTTACAGCTGTGGTCATGAGTAGATGTTACAGCTGTGGTCACGAGTAGATGTTACAGCTGTGGTCATGAGTAGATGTTACAGCTGTGGTCATGAGTAGATGTTACAGCTGTGGTCATGAGTAGATGTTACAGCTGTGGTCATGAGTAGATGTTACAGCTGTGGTCATGAGTAGATATTACAGCTGTGGTCATGAGTAAATATGCTTGATTTGAGAGAGTGAGAGCTGCATGTAGCCCCGTGTGCACGTTTTGTTCATATCCTTTGCTAGTTAGTGAGTTATTAGCCCAGTTACAGATACTTTGTAGTCAGCAATAGGGGAAGGATTGCTTGCTACAAGAGCACAAAATACGTACATTTCTAGACATCTTTAAAAAGCAAGTCAGGTAAAGACCTTTTTTTATGTCTTAAAGGGACAGTGTTGCATTTTGATACAGGCTTGAATAAGCTAAGTAGCCAATAGTGATGGGTCATTCGCAAACGAGTCTGCTCTAAGAGCCTTCTCTTGTAGGTGAACGTTGGGAGCCGGCTCGCATATCAGAAGAGCCAAATCTATTTATAAAAATATAAAACAATTAAGATCTAAATAGTCAAAAGATTTAAATGAATAGAATTAACTAATTCAAAGAACGAAAAACAAAATACAATAATGTAGGCCTAAATAATCAAGCGCACACACACTCATTCTGACTGTCTGCTCAGACTAACAGCCAAAACCTGTTGTTCCTGTCAATCAGACACCTGGTGTCAACCAATGAACCAAAGATGTGTGAGGGAGGGACGATCCAACTCACTCACAGTCACACACTTAGCAGCCGAGGAGAGAGAAAGGACAGCTGTGAAAACAACAGCTGGAAAATGAGTCGGAAGCACAGTAGCATTTGGATGCATTTTAATAATGTAGACAATGTTAGAGCACAGTGTAGAATTTTTCAAAACGAAATCTCATAAAAAGCCTGTTCGACGCACAACCTGCACCGGCATATGCTAACTGTGCACCCAACTGTGAAGCTAGCTGTAGCGGAGATTCAAGAAACTAGCGGGCCTACTAGTGATAGTGGTGCAGCCAGCATCTCGAAGTGTCCACTCAGTCAAGTAGGCCTACTCCGCGACCCACAGCAACGCAGTCTTCTATGGACCAGTTTACGCCAAAGTCTATGTCTGTAGCAAAACAAGGCCAAATTGATATTGCAATGGCTAAAATGATTGTCACCGATTTCCAGCCATTTTCGATCGTGGAGGACAGAGGTTTTTAAAATTATAGCAATAGTCTAAATCCAATGTACACAATTCCAAGCAGGAAAACCCTTTCAAAATCACTTATTCCACAACTGTACGAGAGCACACAGGCTTCATTGCGGGAAAGAGTCCAAAAAGCTACTGCAGTTTGCCTTACCACTGACTGCTGGACATCAAGGGAAACTACTTCTTACATGTCGATTACATGTGACTTCATTGAAGATGTCTTGCTGGACTGCTTTGAGTTCAGCAACAGACACACCTCAGAGAAGTTGGCAGAGGAACTGTTGAGAGTGGCCAGAGAATGGCAAGTAGATGGAAAAGTGGTCTGTTGTGTTAGCGACAATGCAGCTAACATAACCAAAGCCATGAACATGTTTAAATGGACCCATCATCCATGTCTTGCCCACACAATCAACCTGATTGTAAGATATGCTCTGAAGGTGATGAAGCCCACTGTGGACAAAGTGAAAGCAGCTGTGGAATACTTCCACAGGAGCACAGTAGGTGCTGAAAAACTAAAGTCTACACAACGCCAGATAGGGATGCCTGAGCTGAGGCCTTAGCAAGACAGGACTACAAGGTGGAATTCAACATTAAATGTTGAAGCGGTTTCTTGAGTCAAAGGATGCCATCATCTCTACCCTGGCCATTGTTAATGCACCTGTTAATGCTCTGTCTCATGAGGAATGGGAGGTGGTGGAGGAGGTGTACAGAGTCCTGGAACCCTTTGAGCAGGTCACTGTGGAGATCAGTGGACAGAGGTACAGTAAGCAGTTATTACTACATCATATTTTAATCCAGTATTATATATGTATATTAGCAGTAGATGAGAATGTAGTATCAGACAAAACATGAACCTGAACTAATAAGTTACTGTTCTCTCTTTTCAGCTATGTGACAGCCTCAAAAATGACACTCCTGTGCAGGGAATCACAGCCAGACACCAGAGAGAAGCAAATGTAACCACAGGACATGTGACAGAGTTGATGGACACCCTATATACATCAATGGACAGAAAGTTCCACAGAATGGAATATAATCACGTGCTATCAGAAACCGCTGCACTTGACCCCAGGTTTAAGGAGTTAGCCTTCAGTGATGCCAGATCGATTGATGAGGCTCTTCGAAGAATAACCTCAGCAGCAGGGAGGGACAGCCCCAGCAGTCAGCTGGCTCAGGCACCAGGGCAACAGGAAGAAGAGGGATCAGATGGAGCAGAAGCACCAGCAGTAGTGCCACAAACGTCTGCTGTTTGGATGCTGTTTGACGAGAGAGCAACTGGGATGCAGCACGAAGGAATCCCTCAGCAGATGCCATAACGGGGGTCCGATCCTATTTGGAGGAGCCCCTCCTCCAAAGATCTGCAGATCCTCTGAGCTGGTGGAAGAACAAGGCCTCTGTCTACCTATGGCTTACTAAAGTCATGACAGGGAGACTCTGCATAGTGGCCACATCCGTTCCCTCAGAGAGGGTTTTCTCGAAAACGTGACAAATAATAACTGAGAGAGGAAACCGCATCAGCCCCTCGAAAGTGAGGCAGTTTGCATTTCTAAATGCAAATCTCTCATAAAAGCAAAATATGGTCAGCATTGCTGTGTGCTGCTGGTTATAAAATGGCAATAAAGTAGAGCGAGAAAAGGACAGAACAGCTCTTTCCATGTTAAAATGTTATGGGATGCATTTTCTCCATTGTTTTGATGCTATACCACTCTGGTAGGCCTACATTATGATCAAATAGCCACAGTAGCCTACCTAGCCACTATTAAAACTGTAACTTAAAGTGGGTACAGCCTCAGTGTTCACAGTAAACGTGCACTGGAAGTTGCACAGAATTTTCACAACGTTCAAGTTTGCGCTCAGCAGACCTGAAATTTACTCAGTCCCGAGAAAAATTTGAGGGAACATTGCTGCACAGAGCCCTGACCTCAACCCCATCGAACATCTTTGGGATGAATTGGAACGCCGACTGCGAGCCAGGCCTAATCGCCCAACATCAGTGCCCGACCTCACTAATGGTCTTGTGGCTGAATGGAAGCAAGTCCCCGCAGCAATGTTCCAACATCTAGTGGAAAGCCTTCCTAGAAGAGTGGAGGCTGTTATAGCAGCAAAGGGGGGACCAACTCCATATTAATGCCCATGATTTGGAATGAGATGTTCGATGAGCAGGTGTCCACATACTCTTGGCCATGTAGTGTGTTTGGATGTGTTGATTTTGATCTGTTGGCCGAGAACTCTCTGGCTCTCTGCCAAGACAGACCTCTAATGACACCGGATATCACAGAACGACTTCATCACCTCTACACAGCTTCTAGAAACCAATAGACATTTATGATATCTGGATTTCCAGAATATAAGAAATATCGCTTTCATGCTGGTCGGTTAACTATCTTTTCTCTCACAAATACAATAACGTCACTGTAACAGCGTTACAGTAATCAGCTAATCACAAAACACAACAGCTGTAAAACTGTACAAACTCTCTCAACAGCTCCCCTTTACAAACACCCATCAACCTCTGAATGGCCTCATTGTGCACTTATCATCTTCATCATCTAGTTGGTTTCTCCTTCTGAAGTGCTCCAGTTCCTGTAGTATCAGACTACAGCCATATCACACTGAGACACTGGCCTACTTATATGGGTTAATGTATATGGGCTATACAGGAGCTAATGCTGATCTTAAACAGTAAATGAAACAGACAGCTGGTGGCTCGTGTCCTGTGTTAGGGAGGGAGCATCAGAGATGTGTTTACCATGTGGCCAGGGAGAGGAGCTCTCCTATGTAAAAGCCTGGCCGAAGAGTTAGAATGAAAAAAATAAAAAAGATTTTCCAAGGCTCTGTTCTGTGGAGATACTCTTAAAACCGGTCCTCTCTTTGCTTCCTTGAGGTACACACTGACCTGTATGTGATTGTGTAACAGAGGTTCAACGCATGCACACCTTTCTACCCCCTCCTCTCTCACTCTCAGTAACAGCTGTATTCTCAATCCAGGTAGACATCGGAGTGGAGCGTAGGGCTGTTGTCTTGACACACACAGGACACAGGGTTATGGACTGTCTCACATTTACCATTATGGAAAACTTCCACTCCTGGTGGAGGTCAGACAACACTATTCACCCGCTGGCCCTTCAGGGACCAACTAAAATTCTTCCAGCCACTAATAATAACTCCAACATTCTGCAGCTTTACCAGTAGAGGCCCAAAATGCAGCATTTTTATAGGAGATACTTGGTGAATCTTCTGGTCTGAGGTAAATTCAGCTTTCTACTGCTGTATAAACGTGACTCCGAGGTAAACTGTGTTTATTTGTCTTTCTTAGAAGGGCAGAAAGTAGGCCTAACGGTTTATCATCATCCTCTAAAACCAAGTGCCCCAAAGCCAACAGTCCGCAGGAGGCCATCCAACACAAACAGGGGGAGAGCAGAGAGGAGCCAGGGAGAACAGAGGAGTGAGAGAAGAGTTTGGTGGAGTTGCAGGGTGTGTCAGGGAAATAGAGGGAGACAGTAGGGCGACATAGGGGGAGTCAGGAAGAGAGGCAGATGTAGCAAAACAGGGTGAGGTACAAGAGGAGGCACAGGGCCCTCCTAGGCCTAAAAGGTGAGGGGCTGTAGTGGAGGCAGAGTTGACAGACAAGGCCTGTGTCCTGCCATACACTGTCCCTTACATTCCCCCTCTCACAGCCTGCTCTAGGAGTCTACTCTAGTGTGTGGTGTGTGGTGTGTGTGTGTGTGTGTGTGTGTGTGTGTGTGTGTGTGTGTGTGTGTGTGTGTGTGTGTGTGTGTGTGTGTGTGTGTGTGTGTGTGTGTGTGTGTGTGTGTGTGTGCGTGCGTGTGTGTGTGTGTGTGTGTACACAGCCTGCTCTATAGGGTTGCTGGGGCCTATTATAGGGCAAATTTTACCCAGGAGTGGGTTTCATACACTACTATATCAAATCAAATCAAATCAAATGTTATTTGTCACATACACATGGTTAGCAGATGTTAATGCGAGTGTAATAGTAATCAACCTATAGATTTACAAAGTAGGGCCAGCTTTCAAAGCCTATAATATCCACAGGGCTCTTGTTGGAGTTGAATGTACTATACTGTGCCTCGTGTGCAAATAAGCAATCTAAATTATACAGTTGACTTGTGATATATGCAGTGGCTTGGGCATGAGTGTGCGCACTAAACTGGAGCATGCAGGGAATAGGGGTCAGGGCTAGGGGATAGGGATTGATATTGAACTAGACAACTGAATGGTCCTGCTTTGGTCCACTGCTCTCTGTCCCTCATTACTGCTGTCAAACACGTTAAAGTCAACGAGAGAGGATCAAAGTAAATGTTTGAATTTATTACTGTACTAAAAGCCTGAAGGGGAATTCAACCTTCTGTTCCACCCTGCCATACGCATTAAAATCAGATTCATCTGGGCGTCTTGGAGCACATCTGTCTGATCTATCTAAAGTCAAACACAGTCAACAGAAAACCTGATATCGACGTCAGCTCGGGTCAATGTCACCTTTAGAATAAACAACGTACGTCAGACAGCAGAGCACTTCTCAATGCTTTCCCAATGGCTAACAAGGAAAATAATCAGGCTTGACCCCATGTAAGAGAAGTCAAACAAAGTACTCACAGGGACTGTGTCTAATGCATCGAGACCCTGTAGTTTGGAGGACAATTCACTTGTGAGTGTGTGTGTGTGTGTGAGTGAGTGAGTGAGTGAGTGAGTGAGTGAGTGAGTGAGTGAGTGAGTGAGTGAGTGAGAAAGAGAGATTAAAATACTGTAAAATCCAGTCAAATCCAAACTGGATCCAAAAGGATAAGTACAGATATCACAATTTCTGTGATAAACGGTATAACCGTTGGAGAGAGAAAGGTGATACAATATTTATTGAGCTGTTAACAAGTTCTATCTGCACACAGTGCCCTGTCTTGTGTTCCCAGACCAAATACATCCTGTAACTGTCAAAAGGAAAGTGTTTTCCTCATATTTATTTCTACCACAGAAGAGTCTAGTGTCCCTGTTTAAAATATGGACGTATTCCCCATCAATGGACTCTTTGTTGAAGTGACACATCTGGATAATTGAAGGGAGGTGAGACGTGGGAGTGTGTTCATGCCTCCCTGTGGCTGGACCTGAGCAGGCTAGACTGGCGCGCGCACACACACACACACACACACACACACACACACACACACACACACACACACACACACACACACACACACACACACACACACACACACACACACAATCTCTCTTCTCTACAAGTTGTTTCAGACTATTTTGTGCTGCTGTCTTCACTAATAAAAGCTCTTTATTAGTGTAATTGAAAGGTGTTTAAAAAAAGTAAATGTATTCAATCGGTTGGAACAAAGTGTAGAAGAAGGTCTATTTTGGTAGCCTCTGGTACATTCTAATGCCTTGATACCATCTGAAATACACAGCGAAATGATTGAATACTTTTTCGAATTTACCTCCCAGATTTGAAAAATGTGTTGTATTGTGTAGAAAGACATTACTTGACAATTGAAATGACTGAAAATGTAGGAATTCAGTGGACCGTTAGTTGTTTTGGATATTTTCTAGGTCTAGGCCTATATGATAAAGACTATTTTCAATGTAAAATAACATTAAACATTTTTTTACATTTAACCTGCCTTCTCTTGAGATTAAAGTATTATTTACGGTTTTACTGCAATATATGAATTGCCACAATGTTGTTTGTTCTTTAAATTATGTATTTCATCATTATCTTGACAAATAAATTAAAAGTTTTGTTTTTCCAGGTTTCTGTTTTTCCCAGTTTTTCTCAGGTTTTCACTCTCAAACTAACTACATTTGATGTTCTAATTCCACAACTTTAGAGGTCTGGGAAAAATCTAAGAAATGTAAGTGCACACCTAGCAAGAGATTGTTGTTTAGCAGTTTTTGTGTAGTGCACATGTGATAGTAGAGTTTGCTAAAGAAATACCCACTGGATTGATTAAAATAATCATTAAATCAATCAAATCCTTCTACCAGGCAGACGCGGCACCATAACGAATCAGTTGGACAGGTATTTGATTTCCACGGGACCTCCTGTGTGTGCACGCGCTTGCACGCATTTTTAAAATGGGTGTAATGGTGAAGACCATAGGCAGCTCATGAGTTTCATGTTTGGGGAAGCTTACAATGTATCCTACCATTTCTACCGATCTGCATGCCAGTTAAACATATTTATATATGCACATTTTCATGGAACAGTTTCATTTCAATAATGTTCAATAATGTTTTTGTTTCTAAAAATCATCGTCACCTGGTTAATGATGAAAATCTGAAGTAAAATGATAATAATCTAAAAGTAAAGATTCATCTACGGCAAGAGCACTAGCCATATGGACACATTGATACACTGATCCATTGGCGGCTAAAGAAAGGAGAGCATAGAACTCAGAGATATAGACCAATTCAGCAGAAGGTTCTTTCTATCACATTCATCCCTCTTCTCAGCCAGAAGAGGACTGGCCCCAGTCTTCTTCTGGCTGAGTTTTTCCTAGCCACCGTGCTTCTACACCTGCATTGCTTGCGGTTTGGGGGTTTTAGGCTGGGTTTCTGTACAGCACTTTGAGATATCAGCTGATGTACGAAGGGCAATATAAATACATTTGATTTGATTTGATTTGATTTGATTTTCTCCACCTGTCTGTCTCCTTTTCTATCTGTCTTGACTTGAGCTATTGCTAGTGAGTTTCAAATTGTATCAAATTCTGAGGGTCCCGCCGGAAGCTGTCTCTAACGAACTTGCAACATTGTATCAACCAACAAAGCCTATTCCGGGCCCTCAAAGTTTTCTGCACCATTGAGCTCGGGACAGGAAGATTCTTTATGAGTTTCACTGGATATATGGGATCATTATATTTTGCTCTTTCACACCGAGGCTTGGTGATTATCGAGGCTGAAACTGTTCGAATACTCATACTAACCATACTATTTGTGATGTAAATTGAGTATGTAGTATGCCTATTTGTCAGACTATGGATATAGTTAGTATGCTAAAAGTTCCTGGATGTCGTGCTACATTCGCCAAAATTCAAAGTATACAAGCAGTGGACACTATTTGCTTTTAAGGCCCATGATGACATTTTCCAGAAAATGGGCGTGGCTTCGCAACTTTTTCAGATTTGAAGAAAATGATGGAAAATATTAGTGATGGGCATTCCGGCTCTTTTCAGTGAGCCGGGTCGTTCGGCTCAGCTCACCATAAACAGCCGGCTCTTTTGGCTCCCAAACGGCTCTTTAAAAAAAACACGTTTTATATTTTTTCAAGTCAAACAGTTTGCGATAGTTTGACTATGATTGGTGTTAAAACAATGCTGAAAATAATGCTCTACCTTAACCACAATGCACTGGTTTGTTATGAGAAAGAATGTTATTAAACATTTGCATTGAAAGTATAACTTTTTCATGTATATCAACAAAGTGCATACAAATGTAACAATTCAAAACGAATACAATCTGAACAAAATAATAATAGAATATTGCACCATATCTTCCAAATAGGATCGGACCTCCGTTATGGCATCTGCTGAGGGATTCCTTCGTGATGCATCCCTAGTTGCTCTCTCGTCAAACAGCATCCAAACAGCAGACGTTTGTGGCACTGCTGCTGGTGCTTCTGCGCCATCTGATCCCTCTTCTTCCTGTTGCCTTGGTACCTGAGCCAGCTGACTGCTGGGGCTGTCCCTCCATCTGATCCCTCTTCTTCCTGTTGCCTTGGTACCTGAGCCAGCTGACTGCTGGGGCTGTCCCTCCATCTGATCCCTCTTCTTCCTGTTGCCTTGGTACCTGAGCCAACTGACTGCTGGGGCTGTCCCTCCATCTGATCCCTCTTCTTCCTGTTGCCTTGGTACCTGAGCCAACTGACTGCTGGGGCTGTCCCTCCATCTGATCCCTCTTCTTCCTGTTGCCTTGGTACCTGAGCCAACTGACTGCTGGGGCTGTCCCTCCATCTGATCCCTCTTCTTCCTGTTGCCTTGGTACCTGAGCCAACTGACTGCTGGGGCTGTCCCTCCATCTGATCCCTCTTCTTCCTGTTGCCTTGGTACCTGAGCCAACTGACTGCTGGGGCTGTCCCTCCATCTGATCCCTCTTCTTCCTGTTGCCTTGGTACCTGAGCCAACTGACTGCTGGGGCTGTCCCTCCATCTGATCCCTCTTCTTCCTGTTGCCTTGGTACCTGAGCCAACTGACTGCTGGGGCTGTCCCTCCATCTGATCCCTCTTCTTCCTGTTGCCTTGGTACCTGAGCCAACTGACTGCTGGGGCTGTCCCTCCATCTGATCCCTCTTCTTCCTGTTGCCTTGGTACCTGAGCCAGCTGACTGCTGGGGCTGTCCCTCCATCTGATCCCTCTTCTTCCTGTTGCCTTGGTACCTGAGCCAACTGACTGCTGGGGCTGTCCCTCCCTGCTGCTGAGGTTATTCTTCGAAGAGCCTCATCAATCGCTCTGGCATCACTGAAGGCTAACTCCTTAAACCTGGGGTCAAGTGCAGCGCTTTCTGATAGCACGGGATTATATTCCATCCTGTGGAGCTTTCTGTCCATTGATGAACATAGGGTGTCCATCAAGTCTGTCACATGTCCTGTGGCTACATTTGCTTCTCTCTGGTGGCTGGCTGTGATTCACTGCAGACCCTTACACAGGAGTATCATTATTGAGGCTGTCACATAGCTGAAAAGAGAGAACAGTAACTTATTAGTTCAGGTTCATGTTTTGTCTGATACTACATTCTCATCTACTGCTAATATACATATATAATACTGGATTAAAATATGATGTAGTAATAACTGCTTACTGTACCTCTGTCCACTGATCTCCACAGTGACCTGCTCAAAGGGTTCCAGGACTCTGCACACCTCCTCCACCACCTCCCATTCCTCATGAGACAGAGCATCAACAGGTGCATTAACAATGGCCAGGGTAGAGATGATGGCATCCTTTGACTCAAGAAACCGCTTCAACATTTAATGTTGAATTCCACCTTGTAGTCCTGTCTTGCTAAGGCCTCAGCTCAGGCATCCCTATCTGGCCTTGTGTAGACTTGAGTTTTTCAGCACCTACTGTGCTCCTGTGGAAGTATTCCACAGCTGCTTTCACTTTGTCCACAGTGGGCTTCATCACCTTCAGAGCATCTCTTACAAGCAGGTTGATTGTGTGGGCAAGACATGGATGATGGGTCCATTTAAACATGTTCATGGCTTTGGTTATGTTAGCTGCATTGTCGCAACACAACAGACCACTTTTCCATCTACTTGCCATTCTCTGGCCACTCTCAACAGTTCCTCTGCCAAGTTCACTGAGTTGTGTCTATCGCTGAACTCAAAGCAGTCCAGAAGTCATTCTCCCTGGAAAGTTTTTTTAATGATTTTATTTAGACAGGAGTAATTATATAATTTTGGCTAAACATCCATTTACTTTAGGGCAATCAAATCAAATCAAATCAAATGTTATTAGTCACATGCGTCGAATACAACAGGACCTTACAGTGAAATGCTGAATACAACAGGACCTTACAGTGAAATGCTGAATACAACAGGACCTTACAGTGAAATACTTACTTACGAGCCCCTAACCGACAGAGCAGTTAAAAAAAATACAGATAAGAATAAGAGATAAAAGTAACAAGTAATTAAAGAGCAGCAGTAAAAAACAACAATATATACAGGGGGGTGCCGGTACAGAGTTAATGTTTGTGGGCACCAGTTAGTTGAGGTAGTATGTACATGTAGGTAGAGTTAATTAAAGTGACTATGGATAGATGACAACAGAGAGTTGCAGTGGTGTGGAGAGGGGAGGGGGGCAATGCGATAGTCTGGGTAGCTTGTAGACTAGATGTTCAGGACTCTTATGGCTTCTGGGGAAGTGGCTGTTTAGAAGCCTCTTGGACCTAGACTTGGCGCTCCGGTACTACTTGCCGTGTGGTAGCAGAAAGAACAGTCTATGACTAGGGTGGCTGGAGTCTTTGACAATTTTTCGGGCCTTCCTCTGACATTGCCTGGTATAGAGGTCCTGGATGGCAGGAAACTTGGCCCCAGTGATGTACATTCGCACTATCTTCTGTAGTGCCTTGCGGTCGGAGGCCGAGCAGTTGCCATACCAGGCAGTGAATTAACCAGTGAATTAACCATGCTCTCAATGCTACAGCTGTGGAACCTTTTGAGGATCTGGGGACCCACGTCAAAACCTTTCAGTCTCCTGAGGGGGAATAGATTTTGTCGTGCCAGCTTCACGACTGTCATGGTGTTCTTGGACCATGTTAGTTTGTTGGTGATGTGGACACCAAGGAGCTTGAACCTATCAATCTGCTCCACTACAGCCCCGTCGATGAGAATGGGGACGTGCTCGGTCCTCTTTTTCCTGTAGTCCACAATCATCTCCTTCATCTTGATCACAATGAGGGAGAGGTTGTTGTCCTGGCACCACACGGCCAGGTCTCTGACCTCCTACCTATAGGCTGTCTCATCGGCAAATTTAATGATGGTGTTGGAGTCATGCCTGGCCGTGCAGTCATGAGTGAACAGGGAGTACAGGAGGGGGGTGAGACCGCACCCCTGAGGGGCCCCTGTGTTGAGGATCAGCGTGGCAGATGTGTCGTTACCTACCCTTACCATCTGGGGGCGGCCTGTCAGGAAGTCCAGGATCCAGTTGCAGAGAGAGGTGTTTAGTCCCAGGGTCCTTAGCTTATTGATGAGCTTTGAGGGCACTATATGGTGTTAAACGCTAAGCTGTAGTCAATGAACAGCATTCTCACATAGGTGTTCCTTTTGACCAGGTGGGAAAGGGCAGTGTGGAGTGCAATAGAGACTGCATCATCTGTGGATCTGTTAGGGCAGTATGCAAATTGGAGTGGGTCTAGGGTTTCTGGGATGATGGTGTTAATGTGAGCCATGACCAGCCTTTCAAAGAACTTCATGGCTACAGATGTGAGTGCTACGGGTCGGTAGTAATTTAGGCAGGTAACCTTAGTGTTCTTGGCACAGGCACTATGGTGGTCTGCTTAAAACATGTTGGTATTACAGACTCGGACAGGGAGAGGTTGAAAATGTCAGTGAAGACACTTGCTAGTTGGTCAGCGCATGCTCGCAGTACACGTCCTGGTAATCTGTCTGGCCCTGCGGCCTTGTGAATGTTGACCTTTCTAAAGGTCTTACTCACTTACTCAATCCAGCATGCTAACAGTGCACTACACCCACCAACTTTCCTTTCCAATTAGCAAAAGGCTGAAACCAGAGATCTGTATATAATGACGAGATGCTCATGTGGTAGTCTTTGTCCCAAAGGCAGAAAGGCAGGCGACAAGTTTAGGTCTGGATATTATTCCCATAGAAACACATTGGTCTTTTACTGGACAGATTTTGGCGAGAGTGAGCCATTTCGCTTAGCCTCTTCCTCTCTGTTGAAACAGCATTTTATCCTTTGTCAAGATAATCCATCCACCTGACAGGTGTGGCATAAAAAGGAGCTGATTAAACAGCACGATCATTACACAGGTGTACCTTGTGCTGGGGACACTTAAAGGCCACTCTAAAATGTGTAGTTTTGACACACAACTAATTGCCACAGGTGTCTCAAGTTGAGGGAGCATGCAATTGACATGCTTACTGCAGGAATGTCCACCAGACTGCAGGAATGTTCATTTGTCTATCATAAGCAACCTTCAATGTTGTTTTAGAAAATTTGACAGTACATCCAACCGGCCTCATAACCACAGACCACGTGTAACCAAGCCAGTCCAGGACCTCCACATCCGGCTACTTCCCCTGTGGGGTCGTCAGAGGAGGGGAGGGGTGCTGCGGAGTATTTCTGTCTGTAATAAAACCCTTTTGTTTGGAAAAACAAATTTTGATTGGCTGGGCCTCGCTCCTAAGTTGGTGGGCCTTTGCCCTCCCAGTCCCATCCATGGCTGTGCCCCTGCCCAGTCATGTGAAATCCATAGATTAGAGCCTAATTAATTAATTTCAATTGACTGATTTCCTTATATGAACTGTAAGTCAGCAAAATCATTGAAATTGTTGCATGTGGCATTTATATTTTTGTTCAGTATATATCACCCGAGAAAGCATGCGAGCGAAACAGAGCCCCTCTGTTTGTAGCCCATGTATCTGATGCTGTCTGGACAGAAATAGTATGACAGGGTCCAGACAGTATCATATACATGGTCTACACATACTGAGACGGGGGGGGGGGCTGTTTTGCTCGCTCAGATGGTTTAACTGAGATTGATGCATCTCGATCAAATAAATGATCAATATTTTACTTGGACGGGCAAGGAGGTATGGTAGGGCGGGCCAGGCCCCCTAAGGCTCACCCATAATGCTGGCCGTGAATCGTTTTTCCAAAGGCGGGAAGGCAGGTGACAAGCTTCGGTCCAAAATAATCCCATAGAAACGCATTGGATTTATTATGGACAGATTTTGCCAAGATTAAAACCTCTCGCTTCGCCTCTTCCTCTCTGCTGCGTTTCCCTGCCAGGGCTTGTTTTGTGACTGACAGGCGCCTGCCCTATCAATAGATCGCTAGAAGATGCATGTCGTTCATTCTAACGGACAAGGGCTTGACGGAATGGCTAATTGAAACTTTTAAATGAAAAATTGCCCAGTTAATATTAAGTGGAAAAAGTAGTCGGCTGAAAAGGAGCCTGGATAAGTAGAAATAAAGTGTCTTTCTTGTTAGTCTGCTTTTCATTTCATTTTTGACAGTATTGCATTAACGTAGAGGTACTATTTTGATAGCCACATAGTCCAAATTATTGTAGTAGCTTAGTCTACTGTTCATAGATCAGAAGTTTGTGTGTATGTGTGCGTGTTTGATACCGAGCTCATCCAAGTTTATTGTATTAATTTATAGTCTGCTGTTCCTGAATCATAAAACTAGACCATTGCTTCAGGTGCTTGGAAAATGTCTGTTCTCCAAAACTATTGGGTCCCCCCAGGCTCAGAACAGGAAGTGGCCAATGACAGAAACTCCCATCAGAAAACCAGACTTTCTGAGGCTGGAATTGTGATCTCTTTATTCAGCTTCAGCGTGAGTGCGTGTGTGTTTACCCACATACCTCTCTCCAGGGGAGGAAAATCCTAGAGAAATTTGTAACAAAAACACATTGTAGCCCCTAACCAGGTTATCCTACATTCTCACATTGCAAAAGCAAACCGGATAGGGGTGTTGTGCTGTTGAATAGGGATTTTGGGGGAGGTGCAGAAACAATCAGCTTTTTCTTGGAAAGACTTAGTCTCTTTCCTCTCATGGTCACACAGAGGGGTGATGGTCCTTGCACCCTGGGAGAGCTGGTAGAGTCATCACACAACCCATCCCCACCCCTGGTCCCCTGCCCTGGCTGGTTCTACTGTCAACATCACTTGCATGCTACTGTATGCCATGAGCGAGAGGAGGACTGGAGAGAGGAGGACTGGAGAGAGGAGGACTGGAGAGAGGAGGACTGGGGAGAGGAGGACTGGAGAAAAGAGGACTGGAGAGATGATAAGAGTCTGAAATGTGTGTATCTCTCTCTGTGTGTGTATGTGTGTGTGTATAAACAGTATGTGTGTGTAGGATCTGCCTTCCCTCAGCCCCCTGACTGTTTAGTGAGCCAGTCAGGCTAGTTAGCTTTAATAGTGTCCATTACAGTGAAGTAAAGATGTGCAGGCCAGTGATAGCAGCCTTAAATCACCTGTCAGCCTTGATTAAAGGGGCATCCATACTCCTTACCCACAACCTGCTCTGAAACACACAACCTGCCACTTACACACATCCTGCCACTACACACAACCGGCTCTAAAACACACAACCTGATCTTAAACAAAGAACCTGCTCTGAAACACACAACCTGCCACTACATACAACCTGCTCTGAAACACACAACCTGCCACTACACACAACCTGCTCTGAAACACACATCCCACTCTGAAACAGTCAACCCCTAGGATGGGAGGTGCTGGGTTTTTGTAGTTATACATGATCCAGGAGAAGGCTGCATTAATAAACAAAGAATAATATAAACTGTGACACAATCGTTTCCCCTTCGGCACCCCTCTCTTCTTCTTGTATTCAGGATGAGCGCTGACCAAATTTGTATATACAGTAACTAAATGTAGCATGAACTACCTAACCTATACTGTGATGTACAGTTGAAGTCGGAAGTTTAAATAAACTTAGGTTGGAGTCATTAAAACTCGTTTTTTAACCACTCCACAAATGTCTTGTTAAACTATAGTTTTGGCAAATCTGTCAGGATATCTACTTTGTGCATGACACAAGGAATTTTTCCAACAATTGTTTACAAACAGATTATTTCACTTATCATTCATTTTATCACAATTACAGTGTGTCAGAAGGTTACATACACTTAGCTGACTGTGCCTTTAAACAGCTTGGAAAATTCCTGAAAACGATGTCATGGCTTTAAAAGCTTCTGATAGGCTAATTGACATCATGTGAGTCAATTGGAGGTATACCCGTGGATGTATTTCAAGGCGTGCCTTCAAACTCAGTGCTTATTTGCTTGACATCATGGGAAAATCAAAAGAAATCAGCCAAGACCTCAGAAAAATAATCGTAGACCTCCACACATCTGGTTCATCCTGGGGAACAATTTCCAAATGCCGGAAGGTACCACGTTCATCTGTATGTGTCACATGTGCCACTGAAACAGACTATTAGACAGAGAAGAGAGAAAGAAGAGAGTTTATCTGAAAGCTATAATTAACTCCCAACTTCAGTCAGTGTGGGCCAAGACCGTGACAATCTGGTAGTGATTAGTGGGCTATTAAATTCAAACTCTTATTAATTCAAGGGTATGATTAGGAAAGAAATGTTATACTTCCACCAAGGCTTCCAACCAGGGAAGAGGGGGGTAGGGGCATAATTAATAAATATATAAAAAAGGGGATTAAATAATGTTATTTGATAGACTTCAATTCTATCTGCCAATTTCATAGTTGAAAAAAACACGCTATGGCTGCTTACATTCCTGTACAACGAAAGACTTGCCCGCTGATAGACAGGCATATTAACAGAGCAAATCAATGCAGAGAGCATTTTATTGGTTCTGAAGACATTAGCTGGGACTGTGTGTGTGTGTGTGTGTGTGTGTAGCCCAATGCTAGCCTAGCTTCTATGACCAGCCACAGGTGCTGCTGACTACCGCCTCTCTAGTTTTCCCTCCTAGCATCCAAATCAAATATTTATTTCATTTATTTAACTGGTAGAGTCAGTTAAGAAGAAATTCTTAAGTACAATGATGGCCTATTAGGGAACAGTGGGTTAACTGCCTTGTTCAGGGGCAGAACGACAGATTTGTACCTTGCCAGCTTGGGGATTCGATCCAACAACCTTTCGGTTACTGGCCCAACGCTCAAACCACTAGGCTACCTGCCGCCCCAGGTAGCCTTTCTATCCAAAGCCAGATGTAAACAAGAGGCGAGCACAAACACACCCACAGCCCTTCTCTCCCTGGTCATTAGAGGAATTATGTGTACTGTTAATGTGTGACATCTGGAAGCGAGGTGAAGGGAAGACTATAAACATTCATGGGCGGGCCACAGGTGCTACTTAGGGTGATAATGTTAAAGGGGTAGTTCACCCAAATTACTAAATGACACATTGGTTTCCTTACCCTGTAAGCAGTCTATGGACAAAGTATGAAAGCAATCCATGCCTTGGTTTAGTTTCCCTTGCACTGTTTCCACATGTTAACGTTCTAACAAATCCACTTCAAGTCATTGGACCGATATTAGCAATTTTCTCACATACTTCTTGCGCATCATGATGCAATCTAAACCAACAACACAATTGTAGAGAGGCACTCAAATACACACTTGTGCACACACTCCCGGTTGGTGTCACTCCCAGCCCCGATACTAGTGACTCTATTCACTGTTAATGATACCCAGCTGGGTTAAATGAGACCTGAGAGAAAGTGAGAGGGAGAGGGAAAGAGAGAGGGAGATAGAGGGAGAGTACAGTGAGAAAGACAAAGTAAGAGAGAAAGGGGCGAGATAAATAAAGCTTTTAACTGATTTAAGGCCCTAACCCTCAGTTTTGGATGTTAAATGTGGAAACTCAATTATCAGGTCCAAGAAGTCCTTTTCCATTTCCTCCCATGGTGTTTAAATCATGTCAGAGCCCAAGACCCGCTCCATTCTCTCTGTCTTTCCCCTTCCATATCAACTCTATACTACTAAACTAAATACGTTAATATCGATACTACCAATTAAAATCCAACTACTGCTACTTCAATAAATTACACAATTACTACTTCCAAATGTAATATGACTACTAGGCTTGGGCGATATAGAATTTATACCGTATACTGGGGTATTTCTAAAACAGATGATTTGCAATACTGTAAATAAAATCCAAACCATACCAAAATCCAAACCATACGCCACTGCTTATAAGTTAAGTAAAACTAATACATCTAAGATGTGTCAAATAAATTATATCCAGCTCAGGGCTCCAGCTATGCATTTGCTTCGCTAACTTGCTAGCTAAATGTCAATAATCAAGCTTCTTGGTGACAACATAGACATAGATCCCTGTAGCCTGAAATGTTTTGTGCGTTCCAAAAAAGGAGAATCTTCCAGATGTCACACATTAACAGTACACATAATTCCTCTAAAAAAGGAGAAATAGTGCCTCGGGTGCACTTCCGGTAATACTGTATACCTGGTATGGAACAGAAATGGAATGAAAATCTGTTTACCTCCCAACCCTAATCTACTATTACTGCTACTTGCAAATATTGCCATTTCTACTACCATCACAATTACTGTGCTATTACTATGGTACTTCAGAGTAGTTTCAAGCTTTCAATAAATACATCTCTCCAAAGACATTCCTGAACACAGAACACTTAGACAGTTTGAATGATTCTGTTTTCTTGGACCCTGAATATCATACAAAATCATACTACTTATTCGGATACACAACAAAATGTTATTATTAAGTACTAGGCACGAGAAGGAGCAAAAGAGAGGGAGAGAGACAGCTGAGAGAGAAATAAAATGTTCTTGTTGTTTTCAGGTTCTTGCCAATCCATCCATCTGTGTGAGGCGTTAAGAGACCAGCTCCCTTTCTTCCCTCTTTCTTCTCCCCATTTAATCACTGCATATTCCCACTCAAAGCAAAGTAGTTCTCTTTATTCATGTCTTTATTCACTCTGTTCTCATTATCTGGACTTAACTGAACCAGGAAGAGACCACTTCAGCCCAGTTGTCTCAGAATTGATCACGAATCAGAAAAGATGTTTAGGTGGTTGTAATATTTCTGTACACTGGTACTTAGAGTAGGATGAGACTGACTGTGACTGTGCATACTAACCATCTGTTCACAGTTGTCCTATAAGAATCACAATAGTACATCGAAATGAAGTACTAGTTAGCCGCCGAAAATAGACGTTTTGTTAGGTTTCGTTTAGTACAGTATTAATTTGTGGATGTCCATCATCCATTTCACATAAGATATGTTCTGAATTACAATTCATACGATATATTATGAATTGCAATTTGTAACATATTGCAAACGTTAGCCGGCTAGGCTAGGGTTAGGGTTAAGCATAAGGTTTAAGGGTTAAGGTTATCTAACCTCCAAAGTAGTTGCAAACTTTCTATAGCATGATCGATTTTCCATTATGACCACTGCTATAAGTCATATTACAGTTCAAATTGTATACTTTGCCACAAGCCTATTCATTTGTCAGAAGCCACTGTGTGCTGTTGCCTTCATACTGCTCAGGAGAGTAGGCAGGGGGTTTTGGCACTTTACACAAACCACCTCTCCTTGAGTGTGGGAGAGGCAGCAGATGTGACTGGTTTTTTGATGTGTGTTGCCGTTGGGTCATCAAAAGAATATGCGGAAAGAGAATGGAGACTAGCTGAGATAAGGTCTGGATTTTCCCATAAGACATCAGCGAGTAGCAACTCCTGGTCTGTTGTTTTGTTAAAAGCAGTAATACATATAAGGCTTCATGTAGGTTGTCTTGACCAAAACATTGTTTTTAGCCAATTCCCTGAATTGTCGGTTTACTATATGTCTGACTGTTGGACCTTCGGGCTTGATATTCATTCTCACAATGTTAACACAGAAACTGCTATGTAAGCCATACTGAGGCGGTTCAAGGGGCCACAGAAATACCTGCTGTGTGTGTGTTCACTGGGCCACAGAAGTACCTGCTGTGTGTGTTCACTGGGCCGTTGAAATACCTGCGGTGCATTCCTCTGATAAGTTAAAGCACGTGTTGAGAGCTGGAAGAGAGAGGTCAGGCTGGCTATTTCTAGCAGTGAGGTCATGAACCCGGCTCAACACACACTCTTCCATACCCACACACACACTGCCAGGAATGGCTAAGTGGGTCACACCACATGCTCCCCCACCTTGACCTCTCTATAACAACTGTCCTTTATGACTCTGGGGGCGTTTCCACCAACCTGTGGCTCAGATGGCTCAGCCAGTTAGAGCCTGTATGAGTCTGTGTATATATAACTGCTTGGGATAAAAATGTCTCCTGCTAAGTGACTGTATTATTATTACAAACCCCATATAAAAATGGCAGAATTTTGCCTCTGTGTGGATGTCACCCACATTTACAGGCTAGGAGGTCAAAGTCTGTCCATGAGGAAATCTTTGAGACCATAGCATTATACTGTACATGCCGTAGTCTAAATGACAATACATAATACAGTGCCTTGCGAAAGTATTCGGCCCCCTTGAACTTTGTGACCTTTTGCCACATTTCAGGCTTCAAACATAAAGATATAAAACTGTATTTTTTTGTTAAGAATCAACAACAAGTGGGACACAATCATGAAGTGGAACGACATTTATTGGATATTTGATGCTCTCTGCGCTTTTAACGGACCTCTGAGACTATCACAGTGCAGGTGCATTTATACAGAGACTTGATTACACACAGGTGGATTGTATTTATCATCATTAGTCATTTAGGTCAACATTGGATCATTCAGAGATCCTCACTGAACTTCTGGAGAGAGTTTGCTGCACTGAAAGTAAAGGGACTGAATAATTTTGCACGCCCAATTTTTCAGTTTTTGATTTGTTAAAAAAGTTTGAAATATCCAATAAATGTTGTTCAACTTCATGATTGTGTCCCACTTGTTGTTGATTCTTCACAAAAAAATACAGTTTTATATCTTTATGTTTGAAGCCTGAAATGTGGCAAAAGGTCGCAAAGTTCAAGGGGGCCGAATACTTTCGCAAGGCACTGTATATCGTAGCATGATAATACCAAGCCAAAATAACATGTCAGGGACAGGACTCAAGTGGTGAAAAGTTGCTCAACTTTTCCTAAACACAGTGAATGACCACCCACCAAAACAAAGCAGAACAAATTCTCTGGGCTTTGAAGTGACAGCATGAAAGTGAAAAAGCCTCAATTTCTACATTAGTTTCACTGCTGCTCCACCAGCCAAAACAAAGACCTTCAATATCCTATCAGCTGGGAAGCACAACATTATTTTGCTGAACAAATTTTCTAAGAATTTTCAATGTCACAGATATATCTAGGATATGTGAGGCTATATTCTCCATTGACTAATACGTAGTAAAAAACTGACCTAACTAGCAAGCAAATGTTTAACTTCCTGTAATGTACGGCATAACTGATAAGTGGCAGTCGGTGCCAGTTAAGATGAGGGAGGACAATTATGTTTTGTGAGTGGTCTTATTTGTACTACAGCATACTGGATGACTCTCATTCATATTCCATTCACCCAGTTCAATTCAATAGGTTTAGGCTACAATATGATACTGACATTTCCCTGTACTCATCATGAGGTTGCTACAACCGAGCCTATGAATGAAAGACTACAACGTAGGTGCACAGGTCGAGAGAAGAATTTGACAGAGAGTGACACATTCAATACTGCCTTGCAAACTCTTGCCTGCATCTAGCTAATCTAGGGCGTAGTCATTAGTCCAACAATTCCAAACGAGAGTTTCTATTGGACAAATTTAGGTATTTGTATTCGTTCCGTTTAAGAAACGTTTTTCCAACAGAATCACTGGAATGAATACACTCCTGATCCCACGCAAACAGTTCCCTTTCGTAGCCAATTACAAACAGCTCATTGTAAAAAAAACTTCCCAAAAACTGCTTGTTGTATTCCTTCTCGCATCTATGCGCTCTCCTCCTCTCACCTTTTCCCTTCGCTTGTGGACTTCAATGCACTATATATCAGCTGTCTGTGACCAGGTGAAAAAACCTCTCCAAGACAAACCTTCATATCATAACCGCTACACACAGCGTACATCATTGTCACCATATTAGCTAAAGTAACATCATAGTCAACATAGCTAATAGACTAGGCTAAACTAGCTAGCTGCATTTTCTAGCTAAGTGAAAGAAAAATCTGATTTTTAAAAAACATTTATTTGTTCAAAACTGTTAAACTATTTTCTCTCTGAGGTCAACTACTCACCACATTTTATGCACTGCGGTGCTAGCTAGCTGTAGCTTATGCTTCCAGTACAATAGTCATTCTCTGATCCTTTGATTGGGTGGACAACATATCAGTTCATGCTGCAATTGCTCTGATAAGTTGAAGGACGTCCTCCGGAAGCTGTCATTATTACGGTGTAAGTCTATGAAAAGGGGTGCGAACCATGAGCCTCCTAGGTTTTGTATTTAAGTCAACATTGAGTAATTTTTTTAATGCCATCATATTCTGTGATAAGTGCAAATAGTCTACATTAAAACCCAAGCAAATGCACAATCATTTTCAAATTCAAACAAGAGCAACAGTATTATGCAGTATGTGTGTAATGGCATTTGCGTAGCAGCTGGATTGGAGCAGTGCTTTCACAGTGAAGTGTGGATATGCGAAAGGCTGCATCATGTCTCTCTGCTATCATCTATTCTAGTCTGCCATGCAAACAGCAACACTCTCTCTTTCTCTCTTGCAAATGGGACATGGGTTCAAAACTACACTAAAAACACAGACACCTAGACTAATGTGAGGTACTGACACAATTCTACAGAAAATAGAAGCATATATCTAGCTTCAAGTGAAACCCAATCCATTTAACATCGAAACACACGGAGAAGAAAGTCATATTTGATTCTTTTTTTGAGAGAGAAAAAGGACAATTGAAACGTACTTTTAAAGAGTTTATCCTTTCAAAACATTTGTTCCGAGGAGGCGGTGGAGTATTCCTGTGAGTGTCCGTGTCCCCAGTTCAGTCTGTTAGAATCCAAGCCTGCCTATTCTCTCTGTTCACTCTCGCTCAGCTCAGGTCCCTCTCACATACAATGGACTGATGCAAGACACCCCTGGAAAAAAAGGGAGCTCGGAGGAGGGAGAGAAAGAGAGAAAAAAAACATCACATTCTGAGGATTCTTGGGGGCATGCCAAAATCCCAGAATTCCTCATGCTATACATATGGTTTCAATTAAGTCAAACCCCAGTACCCAATCAGAATGCTTTTTTCTCCTTGAGGAGAACTCTTTCTTTTGACAGCATGATGGAGTAATCAAACCACTAACTCATGGTAGCTAAATTCATGAAGCACAGGACATTTTAATTCAATGTTGCCTATGGTTGTTGTGTGGAACAAATTACATGAGATTCTGTTGACAAATAATGTCAACAAAATAAACATTGAATAACTTAAATTCAACACTGGAAAAAACATTTGATAGGGTTTCATTTTACAATACAAAAACCCCCATTTATATTCACCATAGTAATGACATTGACAATACACTGTTAGTACACTGACAACTGTTGTACTGGAATTAGTTTAATTTACATTATTTAGAATTGCAAGCCAGACAACAGTACTATGATAATAACTTAACAATTCACGGAGTCCCTTTTAGCCCATAGATACATTATACTCAGTCGATAGAAAGAGATCCACCTTAGTGAAGAGTTAGGAGACAGTCACCTCCTGATGACATCACGGACAGTGTTCCATTTCTGATGTAGACTAAAACTTTTGGCTAGACTCAGGAAATAAAAGGCATAGTGAGGATCATAATTATCACAGGGTGGAATTCCCCTTTAAAAAGGTTTCATTTCCTTCTTGGTGGAAAAGCATGGTGGCTTAATGAAGAAAGCACACCCACACTACAGTAGTCCAGCCTGCTAAACCTCTATCTATGCACATGGTCATGTTTCATACCTGCCTGAAGGAATATAGCCGTCTAGAATAGAAATCGTTAATTACCGCAGTCAAATTCAACATTTACATTAAGAGAGTGTTACCTAAGCATTTCCCTCTATCACTGCAATCAATACCTTCTGTCAGACATACTGTAGAGGGAGTGAGAGCTAGTAAGAGAGAAGAGGACATGAGAGAGGAAGGAAAAAGTAAGTAGGTGTGTGCGAGACAGAGACGCTTCGGAGCCACAGACTATATTTCCTGAGTGGCTGCAGCAGTGTGTATCATGCTCTCTCTGGCCCATCTTAAAACACAAACCATATGCTGCTGCTGGAAACTCTGATTCAACACACCAGGACTTCTAATGCAAAAAACACCCATCACACACATACACACAAACAGAGAGACAAATCAACACAGTGATAACCACAGAGTGCACTCGCAGACACACTGCAAACCGACACACACCACGCAAACCTGGAGTTTAAATCAAAGAAGGCTTACACTTCTTGCAAATTGGACATTTCTTTAATAAAGAAAATTGAACAGGTTATACAGCTCAACAGGTTCATTGTCGTTCTCCTTCCATCTCAACTCTATACGACTGAACTAAATCTGTTAATATCGATACTACCACTTAAAATCCAACTACTGCTACTTCAATAGAATTATCCAACTACTACTTGTAAATGTAACACTACTACTAGGCTTGAAGCCAAATCAGGCAAAAGACTAGCAGTAGTGTGCTATACTACCCAGTTATTAGAAGTAAAACCCTCCCCATGTACCGACATTACATGTAATAATCAATCATATTAGGATCATCTGATTACAATCGTTGTACTCCTCTCTTTGTATCTGTATGTACAAATCACTTGGTAAAACGCGTAGGGGGTCATTTCCCTCTACAAGACATCCATCCATATAAAAATACATCTTATAAGCAAAATAAATAACTTGATCTTCAGACTGCTTCATCCAGCCACACAGCCTCTCAAGGCTTCTGTCCTTCATCTTAGGCTGCAGTTATGTGCTCCTTGGAAAAATCTGGGGGAAAAAACTCATTCCAACTGGGGGTTGGAGCTCATGGTACTGAATTATAGCACAGGTTTCCCACTTATAATTCAGATTTGGAAGCTCACATTAACAGTATTTGGATGTCGGAAACCTGTGTTACAGATTATTTCAAAGAGCGCATGAACACAGCATTATTGCACTGAAACGGGGGAGTGGAATAGGTCTTTGGCTCGTCTCTCTTCCCCCCCCCCCCCCTCACTAGCACCCTTTCCTTCTCTCTCCCGCCATCCTGCTGTCCCTCACACTCCATTCTTCACCAGTTCGTGGGCTCCACTCTTGTCGATGACCAGGGTGGGGCGGAACTCTTGCCCCCTCACCAGCCCCTCCAGCCCCTGCAACAACAGGAAGTGACATCAGGATAGGATATCATCAATGCTAGTAAAGCTGAATTTAATAACTATAATGGGAAACACTTGTTTTTATATTTCTTTATATTTGAACAGGGCCCTACAGTTAAGTCCCTCCCCCTTACCTCCCCGCCATAGGACACCAGTGGGGAGATCTCACATTTGATTGGCAGGTCTGTTCCATCCTTCAGGCTGTGGCGAAAAGAGAAGGAGGCATAAGGGAGGAGAGGCTTAGTTGGTTCTCTTGTGCAAGGAGGAAAAAAAAGAGAAAAAGCAGCTGGATGTGTGATCCTCTGCTCCAGGTGTTCTTAGAGTAAACGTTTGGAGCAAAGCATTAAAGCGTCAACAGCAGCAGTTCCACAGACTCATAGACCTGTTTCCGGGACTAAAATTAAGCCTATTCCTGGACTAAAAAGCACTTTCAACTGAGATTCCATTTAGTCCAGGAGTAGGATTAATCTAGAGGAAGACTAAGTCAGCACTGAAATGTCAGAAATGGAAGTCTCTCTATTGATTGGGAGAGCGCATACATCACACAAAAAGAGCCACTACACCTTATTATAATATAAATGACACCACCAAGTCGCATTTATGAATGTTATAAATATTTAAAATGGTGTCGAATCATCCTTGAACAATAAAGAGGATTTAAATGCAGTTTGTATTGTTGGTCAGTTACCTATGATTGTGACGACATCAGATCTGAAATAGCCACTCATCGTCTACCCATCTCCCCTTCACCATCAGACAGACATATTAACAGTGACATCATCAGTAACATCGATTGCAAAGCGTGCCCAGTGCCCATTACCCAGCATGCTCCACATTCCGTGGGTTAGTTGCTACTATCCCAGGTAGCTCTACGCCCTGCTCCAATATCTTATGCTTCCTTCCTTCCTTCAGGTAATTACTGATCTAGCAAGGTTTGATAGGTGAAAGCAACAGGGTGGTAAACTGGCTTACAATTATCTAATCACGTGCAGACCAGTAGTTGACTAAAGAAAGAGGGGAAGAAAGGATGCATATGAAGACTATTGGACCAGGGACCAAGTCAGTGGGCAGGCCAGGTACTTCTGCCCCCACCTGCACAGGACAGGTGACCCTGTGACATTGCCCAGTGACCTGGGCCCTAGCACAGGTAAACCCCAGGCTGCATTTCAGCACTCGAGTCCTTTTCTCTCCTCGTCTCCTTCGCTTCACCCACACTGATGGGAATAAACTGACTAGGTGAAAGCAAAGGACAGGTGACAAGGAGAGGCAGCAACTGTAGAGAATTGAGGCAGCCTGGGTGTTTGTGTGTGTGACAGTTGGTTACAGTGAACGACTGTGCGAATGTGTGAGAAAGCCAAAGCCCCGTCACCATGCAGTAACTCAGTCAGTAGCACAGAGAATAGTTACTTCTGGTTGACATCAGCTGTGCCACTTCCTGCAGATCCGTCTCTGGAAACATTAAAACATTACACAGGACACAGGGTTAAGGGGAACCGTGAGGGAGTGCTGTGAGAAAACGTGTGACTGGGAGACTATATGGTGATGAACATGTCAAATAGAACGTATACTCACTGTGTGTGTGTGTGTGTGTGTGTGTGTGTGTGTGTGTGTGTGTGTCTCTCACCTGGGTATTGCGGGCACACGCGTTCCGTTCTCGTCTATGAAGTGTCCTCCAGCGTTGAGGACCCAGCGGTGATGAAGGGACATGAGGGCGTGTTTCGTCGTGGTGGGTGTGTCTTTACCGTCCTGGCTGTCTGCGTTCTTCAGGGGAGAGAACTCGTCTTCACGAAGAACCTCGTACACCACAAAGGTCCTGAGACACTCACACACACAATGGGAAAATACATCTTTAGTGATAGCGTTTAAGGTAACCCACAACAAAACACATTCATCATCGTCCCATTCCAGTTTTAAACAGCCTGAAAGTGAAGGGTTGTCACATAGTGCCACATAGAATAGCGTCCTCATTGCAATGAGAAGAATCCTTTGACTCCATGTAAAGTTCTAAAAGCAGCAGCATGACTCAGAGATGATGTCATGATGATTAAACCGCTGGAGGGAGGGAGAGACACAGGGAGAGAGAGGAGGCTGGAGCAGCTTGTAAAACCTGCCTCTTCAAGCCCCAGCAGTAGGAGGAAGAGGATGAGGAGGGCCGGGCCGTGCTTCCTGGCTCTGGGACAGTGGCTATGGAGCTGGGGTTCCGGCTAGGGGTCTGGGATTGTTGGAACCTGCCCTGGGGCAGGATGCTGAGGTTGGGGCTCCAGAGATCTGGGTGTCAGGACCTGGGTCTTACAAACAGAAGCCTGGCTGTGGGGAGGGAGAACCCCGATTCCTGCATCCTGCTGCCCTTTCTCTTCTCCCTCACCTCCAGGGTCGGGCAGTCGAGTTGAAGGCAGTCAATTCAGGAAGTGATTTGGATTTCAAATTCAGAAATGTATAAACTTTTGAAATAAATAGCTTCTACTTTTTAGTTGATTAAGAAGTCAATGAAAATAAATGCCAATTTTTCTACTTCTGAATTGTAATTTTAGTTAACTTCCTGTAAAACCTTTAAAAGGGGAAACAGCCTGCCAGCTCCACACATGCTAAAGCCGGTTGGAAAATCACAGCACTCACTTGGAAAATTGGAAGATGTCAAAGACAAATTTTTCCATTTTAATCCCGTTGGGTTTGTCAGGTTTGATTAGCCTTCCCTGTATGTCCACGTATGGGATTTTCTTCTGGGCCACGTGATGCTGCAGCTGAGGCTCGAATGTCCTGAGTGAGAGAGAAAGGGGGAGAGAGAGGTGGAAAGGGAGAGAGAAAGGGGGTGAGAGAGTTAAAAGACAGAGACAGACAAGGGAGATCAGGAAATCTAAAACATGCCCTTGGTTAACTGTTAAACAATGAAGAGAAAGAAAAACACTGGCAAAGACATCATGTATTTAAAATTCCAACGTCCAGACATAGAAAACTAAACTGCAGCTTTTTCCTCCTTTCATTTCCCTCACCTTAGATGCTGGGTACTCATTAAAAGTCACTGCGATGTTTCCAGCCATATATCAGCTGATAAATGCCACTACTTCTCTCTCATGTTATGAGGGTCTCACTAGGCAGGTAATGACCTCAAATACCTGCTTAATGGGGGTTAACAATTCACCATGTAATTACTCACTTACTGTATGAAGGTATGTGGGGCTGTGTGTGTGTGTGGCTGTGTGCGCATCTTTAACTGTGTTTAGCTATGTTAAATGTGTGTGTGTGTATGTGTGTGAGAGAGACTCACTGGACGATGTCCCTGAGGAAGGGTAGTGTGAAGAAGTGATTGGCTACGTTTCCAGCGTTGAACATGAGCCGCCCGTCCGCGCTGCGCTCCTCAGCCGTAGCCAAGGAGATCTCGCTGTATTCTACCACCTGGTAATAGCCATCCACCTTACAGACCACGCCCACCGCCTCCGTTGGATTGGTCTTCTCCACCACCTGGAAGTGACGTCACAGGAAAGGATTTTTACCTCACCTGGGACTGCCGCCTGATTCTGCCCTCCTCTCCAAAGTGTGCACTAGTTCATTCCCACTAAAAGCATTTGGATTTCCGTTTACAGAGGAGGTTTGCATAGAAGACTGCAGATAGAAAGGAAGACATGGATGGGATTGTTAAAGAGGATTTGACTGTACATTTTAGTGACTGGAGTCTGGTCCAAAATCAGAGATCCAGCCCTCTGCCCATCTGGTTGTCAGTCCAAATGAAAGAGCTGGTCTTAATGAGGGGTTTAGTGGTGGGGGAGAGTCTGGACCTTGGTGGGGGGGGGGGGGGGGAGGAGGACTAGGCTCAGCAGGCTGATGAAGGGTTTAGCTCTGGGGGGAGAGGCTTGGTGGAAGAAGCCACAACTGCAGTCTCTGTCAGTTAACGACAGGAGGGTGGGTCCCTGCATTCCTCTGATCCTAGCAGAGCCTCCACACCACAGCTCAGATTGACACGCAGCAGGAATGGGTTTACTTCAGCTCTCAACTTGGCATTAAATGTTTAACTTAATTACATCTGTACTTCATTGTAGAGTTGTACTTCAGAGGCATATTTCAAGTGTAAAAAGTTTTGTGGTGATGGTTTGACAAGTTGCACAGACCTGGTAAATGTGTAGGCTAGGCTGCAGTCAGGTTAATGTACCAAGCACGACTGTTGGTGTAATAGTAGTCCTTGGTTGGACGTCACAAAAAAATGATAAATGCTTTGGAGGCTAATTTCAGGAATCTTTGGAGTTCTTTCCACATTTTGAAGTGGACGTTTCAAAAACTCCCCTTACCGGTGCATCTCTAGTCTCTGAGATACATAAAAAAAAGAGGAATTTAGAGAAGACTGACAGCCTCACACGGAGTACACCATACATTAAAAAAAAAACTTCCTAGTATGAAGTTGCAACCCCCCCCTCCTTTGCCCTCAGAACAGCCTCAATTGGAGACTCTTCAAGGTGTCGAAAGCATTCCACAGGGATGCTGGCCCATGTGGACTCCAATGCGTCAATGCTACTACCATACCCCATTCAAAGGCACTTTGATTTGTTTTGCCCATTCACCCCCTGAAAAAGGCTCAAATACAACCAAAAAAGGCTAAAAACCTTAAAGGGGAGGAGCCCGGTTAATCTTCACTGACTAAAGTAGATTTATTAACAGGTAACATCAGTAAGGGATCACCGCTTTCCCCTGGTCAATCTTTGTCATGGAAAGAGCTGGTGTTAATGTTTTCTATACTCAGTGATATTTTTAATAGTTAAATAAGTACCTTGGTCGTAAAAAAATGTTGCTTTCCTGAGAAGAAACCAGTTAAGTTTCCTATTTAACCACTGCTCCCTGTACAGTTCTTTCCTCTCAAAAATAGTACACAGTGTCCAAACTCAACGTGTAGTAAAAAAAGAAAAGAAAGATTGATACTATAGGTTGAGTGGTCTAAGCAGTCTGCGTTAGAGGCATGTGTGGTTCCCTCATTGTTCATAACGAGGCAGTAAAACTAGGCCAGTAGCACTTCATATAGTTGCAGCAGTTATTTTTGTATTCTTTAGTGTTCGTTTTAGACAACGTGTCTTATTATCATCTCGGTCATCAAACCCAATGTACAGTGAGATTACTTGAAGGAGCAATGCACGAGACTCCCTGGATGTCTTTTTAATAAGAAAAGCCTGTCATAAAGCCAGTTTCTGACATTAGTCGAGCTTTAAAAAAAAAACACCTCTGCTCTAGGTACCCTTTACGGTATAATAAATAACATTTTATTAACAAAATATCTATATCTCATATAGTAATAATTATCTTTTTTTAAAGAGCACAATACATACATTCCTATTTTTACCACATTCTTGCCGTAATAAGCCTTTTATATCTCCCGTGCACATTCAGGAGTGGGAGTACATGTGGGCATTGTTTATTAAAATCAATTTTTTATAAATCCATTGAATATTCACCAAAGAAATCTATTAATTTCATTTAGGCTGGTCCTAAGAAACATAAGACTAATCAAATGTATTTTCATAAGAATAGTTGTATATTTTGAGTGTAATTATGTTACTGGCACAGTATGTGCAGCCTATATGCTAAAACGGCCATGTCATGCACATGAAATCAGTAGTTATTTTGTTCATTAAAACAGACAAGACACAATTAGGCTACCCTGATCACAATTAATACATGTTATAGTAGACTAAGAATATAATAAAATACAAATACCTTTCTCACACAAATTGCGCCACGGCAACGAGTGGAACCGCGGTCACATAAAAATAAAGTGCTATTTTGAAAGAGCCCGAGGCAAACCCATGTTTTAAAAATATTTTTAAATCCATGTTTCATCTCATTTCTACAGCAGGCATAGTGTCATCCTCTCAATGGATCTTCATTGTGATCGAAAAGAATTGCAATCAATATTTTCACGGATGCGAGTTTCGTGTTCATATTTCACAACCTCCACGGCCTTTACATTGCATTTGGAAGGTATTCAGACCACCTGACCTTTTCCACATTTTGTTACATTACAGCCTTATTCTAAATTGGATTGAAAAAAAAAAAGAGTCCTCAATCTACACACAATACCCCAAGCGAAAACAGGTTAAGAAATGTTTGCAAATTTATTAAGAAAAAAACTGAAATACATTATTTACTTAGGTATTCAGACCCTTTGCTATGAGAAATTGAGCTCAGGTGCATCTGGTTTCCATAGAGCTGATTCTGGAACTTGGAGTCCACCTGTGGTAAATTCAATTGATTGAACATGATTTGGAAAGGCACACATCGGTCTGTCTATATAAGATCCCACAGTTGACAGTCCATGTCAGAGCCAAAATCAAGCCATGAGGATGACGGAATTATCTGTAGAGCTCCGAGACAGGATTGTGTCGAGGCACAGATCTGCGGAAGGGTACCACAACATTTCTGCAGCATTGAAGGTCCGAAAGAACACACTGGCCTCCATCATTCTTAAATGGAAGAAGTTTGAAACCACCAAGACTCTTCCTAGAGCTGTCAGCCCAGCCAAACCGAGCAATCTGGAGAGAAGGGCCTTGGTCAGGGAGGTGACCAAGAATCCAAATGGTACTATGACAGAGCCCCTCTGTGGAGATCAGTGAACCTTCCAGATGGACAACCATGCTCTGCAGCACTCCACTAATCAGGCCTTTAGGTTAGAGTCGCCAGATGGAAGCCACTCCTCAGTAAAAGGCACATGACAGCCCACATTAAGATTGCCAAAAGGCACCTAAAGTACTCTGACCATGAGAAACAAGATTCTTGATAAAACCAAGATTGAACTCTGGCCTGAATGCCAAGCATCACGTCTGGAGGAAACCAGGCAACGCTCATCACCTTGCCAATACCATCCCTAAGGTGAAGCATGTTTTTCAGAAGCAGAGACAAATCAGGATCGAGGGAAAGATGAAAGGAGAAAAGTACAGAGAGAGCCTTGATAAAAAGACCTACGCCATAGCGCTCAGGAGGCCTACAAACCTGACTCAGTTACACCAGCGCTGTCAGGAGGAATGGGCCAACATTCACCCAACTTATTGTGGGAAGCTTGTGGAAGGCTACCCGAAACATTTGACCCAAGTTAAACAATTTAAAGCTAATGCTACCAAATACTAATTAATTGAGTGTATGTGAACTTCGGATCCACTGGGAATTGATGAAGGAAATAATTCATTCTCTCTATTATTATTCTGACATTTCACATTCTTAAAAATAAAGTGGTGATCCTACCTGACCTAAGACTGGGAATTTTTACTAGGATTAAATGTCAGGAATTGTGAAAAACCAAGTTTAAATGTTTTTGGCTAAGGTGTATGTAAACTTCTGACTTCAACTGTAAATGTGATAGCAAATGTATTGTCATTATGGGATTATTGTGTGTAGATTGAGGGAAAAAATGATTTCATCCATTTTAGAATAAGGCTGTAACATAACAATTTGGAAAAAGTAAAAGGGGTCTGAATACTTTCGGAATACACTGTAGATGAGAAAATGAATAGATGAACTATACCACCACTTATTTGCCCAGACAGAGAATTAACTAAATATACAGATGGAGACTCAGTGAAACAAATTCACATTGATTAAGACCAGTCACAGGCTTTTGGTTAAGAGTAGACCTAGGCTACTAATAGTACAATAATCCAATTGTTAAAGGTTGACTCTCAAACCCAATTTCAGCCTTTGCCTAACCCCTTACTTTTTTAAAACATGCATTCAGGTGAGAAGTTTTGGGTGGCGGGGAATTGCTCATAAATGTTGCTTTTGGGGGTGGGTAAATCTAGTTGTACCCGATTCCAACACTTCCCAATACTTACCCGAAGTCCGCTGGCACGCTCTGATAAAATGTTGTGCATCGCGAGCAAATATGGCTCTGGACAGTTAGCTCACAGTAGTTAGGTGCCGTGTTAATGAGAGCTATTGCTACTTAGTGTACATTTTAATTCCCATGGGGCAAAAACATATTTGAAATTACTCACATTTATTGCAGTATTGTGTTTGGAAGAAAAGTGCAATCATCCCCTAAAAAAAATGTATATTAGGGGCTCAATTCAATCCAACCCGCATTGCTGTATTTACACAGTAACTATTTTTCCCAATGGTAAAATTAACTCACAGATTAGTCTTGGGTACTGTATAAAAGGTTGACCCCTCTGGTAAAAAAAAGAAAAAGAGGAAAATAAAAGTTGAATTTGGTCATATACAGAAATGTGCCTTACTGCCTTCTGAATTTTGTGTTGCATATATATAAACCCTGGATTGCTGACTCTATGTACCAGCTATTCAGAGGCTTTGAAGCAACCGTTGCCACTCCCTAGTAGAAGCAGTTCTCCATAGGAATGAATGGAATTCCACAGTATTTAAATGAACTGTTAAGGCCAAAATGACATGTTTTTAAATATTTGTTGTCGTGGGGCCAGTAAGATTAGTACTCTTAATTAAAAAAATATTTAAAGAAAAGTCATATATATATATATATATTTAAAAAGTTTCGCTCACATATCATTTTAAAGTATGCATTAAAGTGTCTGTAATAGAATACATGTCAATAAACAAAATGTAGATGTTAATACATTTATTTCTATAGCTTTAAAATATTTTGGACAATTAAGGAGTACCCCCGAGATGGCAACATTATAAGCAAGGATACTGACACTGCCACTCAAGCAAGATTGCTACAGTAGTTGAATCAAGGAGGCATCATGCATGCTGTGCAGGTGTTTGTACACATGCATATACACACACACTTTCATTCAAATGCACACATGTAAATAGTGCCAAACATGCACTCAAACATATTCAGTTGGACTTGCTTTTATGAATTTTGTTGTCTTCGTTTTTTTTTCTCCATTGTTGTTTTCCTTTGTCTCTTCCCACCTGGTTGGTGTGGTCAGGACTTGCCCTCCTGGATGGACATCAAAGGTTCCGGCTAACGGAAGGTTTCAAGACCCCCTCTCCTGGGCGAGTTGGCCAGTTTTATGACGGCCATAAATACCTTGCAGGAACGGTCTCTCGTGCACTGCAGTATGATGGTCTCACCAGATACTGACTGGTTTTCTGATCCACCCCCTACCTTTTTTTAAGGCATCTGTGGCCAACAGATACATATCTGGATTACCAGTCATGTGAAATCCTAATTCATTTATTTCAATTGACTGATTTCCTTATACGGTATGAATTGTAACTCAGTAAAATCTTAGAATTTGTTGCACGTTGCATTTAGATTTTTGTTCAGTGTAGAAGGGAATGCATTTCATATCGAACACCTCCCTTGAGATGACAGAGGAATGAACTGATAGGGGCAAAAATAAATGTACTTGTTAGACTTGTTTCACTATAACTAAGCCAAAAACATTAGTTTTTCGATACAAACTTTTCATGAATGTTACGCTATATAACCAGGCTTTGAAAAAAACAAACATCTGATCAGCACTAATAAATGAGCCAAGTTAATAATGAGCCTAATTGTAGCCTGGCTAACCAATATCTGAACAGAGATTTAGTGAAAAAGAAAATCTGACGTTGATTCCCAACGCTTGTCTCAAAGCAGATCTAAACGGTGCTGAAATAGTTGGTATTGCTTTGTATTATAACTTGACTTTGGGAGTTTCTGTAAGCAACAATTTGATGCCTTCAATTGCATTAGCCCTTCTTTATTCCAACAGTTATTGTTTATGGTTCCATCCATTTGTGGTTAAGAAAACAGTGCATGTCCTGGGCTATGGGAAGAGATGGTTGAAGTGACATGCCTCGCAAAGTTTAGAACAGGTAGGAGGATAGTAGTAATGGGATAGTAGGTCATAGCAGGGCATGTATACATACTTCTTGCGTTGAGCAGAGCAGAACAGCTACTCCACATGATTACAACATTTGGGAGACACAGAGCGATTTGGTATGTTGCTCAATTTGGCCTCTGGAGGATACACAATTGAGTCACACTCCATATGGAGCCTCAGAATCACATTTACAGAGCAAGCATGAACTGGCTTTAAGCCGTAGACAGAACTTTAACGCAATCATGACTAGATTGGTTGGCGGAAGTAAAAGTTGAGGCTTTGGCGCCGGGCCATGCCTTTACAATATAAAGAACAGTTGGCGGGATGTTAAAGTTGTCTGAAAAACGTCTTGGTTTGAACATGTATGTGTGAAGAAACGCCTGCTACTTCACTCCTTCTGGGTGATAGTCTACAACCCCACCTTGTGGTGAATTAGAAGTGCTATTCTTTAAAGAGGAGAAGTCATGGCAAGGCAGTTTTCAATGTCTCAAAAGACAGTACAGTATGAAGATGGGCTAAAACGGCTTTTCCAATAGAAATCCCTGCTCACACTTGTAGGCGATGTTATGGCGCATCGCTATGTTGAGCTTCTGGGTTTAGAAACTCGAGCTATGGCCTTTCCCGTGTCCGGTGAAGGAGGCACACCCAGCTAAAATTGAACAGTAATAGAATATGCGCTGCTCTGCCATATTGTCAACAAGGCAGCATGAGGCATTGTTCAGAAAACATACATCATACATTTTCAAACTAGTTTTCAGTGGGGAGGCAGGCAAAGCGTTTTAATCAAAAGCAAACACATTGCATGTGAAAACGGAATCCTACTCATTACTCCGCATGCTTAATTAACCTACATAACTTTTGTTTTTAGCTTCATGTCAGGGAGACAGCCAGGTATTCGGTATGAAATACATTCCCTTCTACACTGAACAAAAATATAAATGCAACAATTTCAAAGACTTTACTGAGTTACAGTTCATACAGTATAAGGAAATCAGTCAATTGAAATAAATAAATTAGGATTTCACATGACTGGGAACACATATGTATCTGTTGCATTCAAAAACAAATGCAATCACTTTTCACCAGGTGCAAACTGCCACCCAGGCCAGTTTAATTGAATCCCCTGTGTCACACCCTCTTATGCAAACACACCTTTACTGAACAGTTTCAATACTAACTTCCTGGTCTGGTATATCTCAATATCTTCCTTCTCATCACAGAGTGACCAACCATACTGCTTTCAGCTCAAAGCCTTTGTGAACATTTCTTTAGAGGGAGAGAGGACCAGGAGAGGAAACCACTTTAAGCTACTGAGGTAGGATCTGACTAGAGAAGGAAGGAAGTAATTTAAGAGTATTGGAACATATTGGGTGACCTCATGAGTCACATTTGGCCCCGTTGTGAGAGACAGAAGAGGGCAAGAGAGCAATAGAGAGAAACTTCCAGTGAGAAAGAGACAGAGCGCTACTAACCTTAGCCCCACAGTCTCCTCCTTTCTGGACACAGAAGCCGACAAAGGCAGGGTCTGCTACTTTAACCAGTATGTTGTCCACACAGTACACATGGATGAACCCGATCCCCCTCTGCTCCATGTCCTCCACAATCCCCTGGGTACCCAGAGCTCTGTACAGACCCCCATTACCATCTGAAATACAGACACACACATCAGTACCGACACATTAACATCTAAAATACACAGATGTACGCACACACTCTCAAACAGATTAAGTGGGGTACCTGGGGCCATTGCCAACTTGGCTTTGCTCTCCAGGATGATCTTGCCGTTGTAGTCCATGGCAGGCAACATGCCCTGCTGGAAGAAGATCACGTTGTCTTTGCCCAGCCCAAAGTAGCTGTGGCGCAAAAAGAACTCTTTAGTCGACTCCATGGTCCGGCCGCTTGTCATGATGTACCTAGGCAGAAATTCAGGTATGATTTATTTTGTGATTCATTCATTCACTGGTCATTATGTGCAGGGGCAATGTGATGATACATTTGCTTTGATTCAAGGATAATACACAGAGAGAGCTTGGTTCTTTAAGGTTAAATCCGCAAAAAGATGATTTGGAGATAATTGGCTTTAAAAAGTTAAACCCTCATTGGTTTGAATGGTGTCCGCATTTTTTTAAATCTAGTATTCTTTTGAACTTAACATGAATTGGGGTAATTAGAGTACTATATACTGTAGGTAGAGAAGTTACAGAACAAGGCTATGTCAATAACTAAATTTTGACAAAACTGCAGATAGAACCGCATAGTCCCATGCTCTTCAACTCTCAAGACAATGATTCATTTTTTTTTTTTTTTTTTTTGTCAGTGTTTGACTTTTCACTGTGAATCACTGCATAATTACTTACACATTTCATAAGATTGGAAACCTTGCCTCTCATTTTACAAAGATTCCAGAAAGGTTATTCATAATGCACATTATCTGGCAAACAATTGAATCCAGATTAATTTTAAAAGCTGAATGCTGAGATCTAACTAAGATTAAAAATACATTGTGGCAACAACCCATCACAAGACACAAAACCAGAAGTTCTTCCTTATGACTGGATGGCATCTGGCATCTCATGGTGAGCGCTTAGTCCTGACGCCTGATCTTAATTACAGAGGGCCCAGCCCCAAAGACGGGACGCCAGCTAGACACGTCTCCTTCCTGTCAACCCACTCCTGAATAGTCTAACTGATTCCCTTCATCTACTCCATAGGGATGTACATTGCCTATAGAAAGTCCAGATCCCCTAGAACTTTGACAGTTTGTTGCATTACAAATTGGGATTGAAATATTTCATTGAGCTACGCAAAACAATCCATAATATCAACGTGAAAAAGAAAATTCTACACATTTTTACTAATTAATTCAAATGAAATAACTAAGATATGCAAAGACTAAGTATTCACCCCTCTGTTTAGTCAAGGAGAAAAAAAGGGGCTTCACAAATGATATGGACTCGTGTGAAATAATAGGGGTTGGCATTTAATGACTACCCCTTCCTCTGTCCCCCATACAGTAAATCTGTAAGGTCCCTCAGTCAAGTATTGCATTTCACAGATTCAACTACAAAGACCAGGGAGCTTTTCAAAAGCCTCACAAAAGAAGGGCAGGGATTGATAAATGGATAACAATAACAACTCAGACATTGAATATCTACTTAAGCATGATGAAGTTGCTTCAGTCTGCTTTACACCAGACACTAGGAGAGGAAATCACCTTTCAGTAGGACAACAACCTAAAACAAAAAGCTAAATGTACACTGGAGTTGCTTACCAAGAATACAGTTAATGCTCCCGAGTGGCCAAATTACAGCTGACTTAAAGGGAAAAAAAATAAAAAATAAAAAAATAAAAAATAAAGCATTGTAATTTCAGAAAATGTCCATAATATATCTGTCGCGAATAGTAGCATGACAGTGTTTCACCGTTTTACTTAACTGCCAGTGTTGTGACTTGCTTTTATATTCGACTATTGATTTCTCCTGCCTGAGCGGCATCTGTTCCCAAACTGGGAAAGACATTATGGCTGTATTATCTAGTGGAAATCTCAGTCTCATCCTGGTTGCTATAATTCTACACCTTTCACTTAATTTCCATTTATGTGAGAAAGCAAGCACTGAATAGTGTAGGGAATCATTGTACCGTCGCTGTGAAATATATTTTCAATGAGAAAAAAAAAAAAATGGTTTGAAGCTGGTGGACCAAAACTAAAGTAACTTTCGGTTCACCAGCTTCAAACAGCGGTTTTGGTCCACTAGCTTTTTATAGGCACTGTATAATACTGCTCCTTTCTGGGATCAAACCGCTTCCTTGAATGATGCAGGGGAGTGTTAGCAATATCTAGGTGTAGTTAATAATCAGACAGATGAAACTGAAGAACTGAGAGGGGGAACACAAAAACATATCTTTGACCCAACCCTGCTATTGTATGGTTTGTTTGTGATTTCACAAACTGGGCTAAAACAAAAACAGTTCCCTCAAGAATGGATTGAGAAACAGTGGTCGGTGGTCAGCTTGATGTAATGCTGCATGTAGTGCTGAGCGATTAACTGAAATGTAGGTTATTTCTCATTTTTTAATCATTAAGAGAATCTATTGACTCTTAAAACCAGATGACACTACCGCGGAGTTGTTTGGAAGGGACACATAACAATGTGTCTGGAGAAAGAAAAAGGCCCGGCACACCAACATCAAAACCTCATCCCAATTGTAAGACATGGTGGAGGGAGCATCATGGATTGGGGCTGCTTTCCTGGCTCAGGGCCTGGACATCATCGAAAGGAAAAATGAATTCCCAAGTTTATCAAGACATTGTAAGGCTATCTGTCCGCCAATTGAAGCTCAACAGAAGTTGGGTGATGCAACAGGACAATGACCCAAAACGCAGAAGTAAATCAACAACAGAATGGCTTCAATAGAAGAAAATACACCTTCTGGAGAGACCCAGTCAGAGTCCTGACCTCAACCCGATTGAGATGTTGTGGCATAACCTCGAGAGCGGTTCACACCAGACATCCCAAGAATATTGCTGAACTGAAACAGTTTTCTATAGAGGAATGGTCCAAAATTCCTCTATAGAAAATATCGCTGCCAAAGGAGAGGCAACCAGTTATTAAATCCAAGGGTTCACATACTTTTCCCAACCTGCACTGTGAATGTTTACACAGTGTGTTCAATAAAGACATGAAAATGTATAATTGTTAGTGTGTTATTAGTTTAAGCAGACTGTGTTTGTCTATTGCTGTGACTTAGATGAAGATCAAATTTTATGACCAATTTATGCAGAAATTAAGGTAATTCGAAAGAGTTCACATACTTTCTTGCCACTGTATATATACACACTACAGGTCAAAGGTTTTAGAACACCTACTCATTCAAGGTTTTTAATAAAAATAATTATTTTCTACGTTGTAGAATATGAAATAACACATATGGAATAATGTAGTAACCAAAGAAAGTGTTAAACAAATCAAAATATATTTTATATTTGAGTTTCTTCAAATAGCCACCCTTTGCCTTGATGACAGCTTTGCACACTCTTGGCATTCACTCAACCAGCTTCATGAGGTAGTCACCTGAAATGTATTTCAAATAACAGGTGTGCCGCCTTAAAAGTTAATTTGTGGAATTTCTTTCCTTCTTAATGCGTTTGAGCCAATCAGTTCTGTAGTGAGAAGGTAGGGGGGTATATAGAAGATAGCCCTATTTGGTAAAAGACCAAGTCCATATTTTGGCAAGAACAGCTCAAATAAGCAAAGAGAAACGACAGTCCATCATTACTTTAAGACATGAAGGTCAGTTAATACTGAATTTCAATCACTTTGAAAGTACCTTCAAGTGCAGTTGCAAAAACCATCAAGAATTATAATGAAACTGGCTCTCATGAGGACCACTACGTGAATGGAAGACCCAGAGTTACTTCTGCTGCAGAGGACTAATTCATTAGAGTTATCAGCCTCAGAAATAGCAGCCCAAATAAATTCTAAAAAAGATTTCAAGTAACAGACATCTCAACATCAACTGTTCAGAGGAGACTGCATGATTCAGGCCTTCATGGTCAAATTGTTCCAAAGAATCCACTACTAAATGACTCCAATAAGAATAAGAGACTTGCTTGGGCCAAGAAACACAGGCAATGGACATTAGACCGGTAGAAATGTGTCCTTCGGTCTGGAGTCCAAATTGGAGATATTTGGTTCCAACAGTGTCTTTGTGAGACACGGTGTGGGTGAACGGATGATCTACGCATGTGTATTTCTCACTGTAGATGGAGAGGAGGTGTTATGGTGTGGGGGTGCTTTGCTGGTGACACTGATTTACTTCAAATTCAAGGCACTCTTAACCAGCATGGCTACCACAGCATTCTACAGCGATACACCATCCCATCTGGTTTGGGCTTAGTGGGACTATCATTTGTCTTGCAACAGAACAATGACCCAACACACCGCCAGGCTGTGTAAGGGCTATTTTACCAAGGAGAGTGATGGAGCGCTGCATCAGATAACCTGGCCTCCACAATCCCTCAACCAAATTGAGATGGTTTGGGATGAGTTGGACCACCGAGTGAAGGAAAAGCAGCCAACAAGTGCTCAGCATGTGGGAACTCCTTCAAGACGGTTGGAAAAGCATTCCAGGTGAAGCTGGTTGAGAGAATGCCAAATTGTGCAAAGCTGTCATCACTGCAAAGGGTTGCTATTTGTTTAACACTTTTTTGGTTACTACATGATTCCATATGTGTTATTTCATAATTGTGATGTCTTCACTATTATTCTACAATGTAGAAAATAGTAAAAATAAATACCCTTGAATGAGTAGGTGTTCTAAAACTTTTCTAAAACGTTCAAAAGTTTGGGGTCACTTAGAAATGTCCTCGTTTTTGAAAGGCACATTTTTTGTCCATTAAAATAACATCAAATTGATCAGAAATACAGTGTAGATAATGTTAATGTTGTAAATGACTACTGTAGTTGGAAACGGCTGATTTTTTTAATGGAATATCTACATAGGCGTACAGAGGCCCATTGTCAGCAACCGTCACTCCTGTGTTCCAATGGCACGTTGTGTTAGCTAATCCAAGTTTATAATTTAAAAAAAGGCTAATTGATCATTAGAAAAGAAAACGTTCTAATGATTTTTTTTCTTCTCAATTTGTCTGTCATAGTTGAAGTGTACCTATGATGAAAATTACAGGCCTCTCATCTTTTTAAGTGGGATTTGAGCATCACAATTGGTGGCTGACTAAATACTTTTTTGCCCCACTGTATATGTGTGTGTGTGTGTATATATATATATATATATATACACACACACACACAGAGCTTTCTTATGTCTCCTAGTTATACGACAGACACTTCAAAATCTTATTCCTTATGATACATTTTTTTTTACTGTCTTTTTTTTGCCATGTATGAATGTGTTATTCAATGCGTTTGTGGGCTATAGTAGTAAAGGCCAAATTCTATATTTAATTTGATACTTAAAGGGGTCCTAAAATTCAAAATGAAAATGGCTAAATTATCCATGGTATGACCATTTAAAAATAATTCCATGTTTGCTTTTTAATTGTTTAATCTGTGTTAGAGCATTCAACCCACAAAATGTATAATGCATTTAATGTCCATTTATTTTTTTATAGAAACTGAAATCATAACCCGTGATAATAAAAATAGAACCAACCTCAAAAAGCACTAGTCACTCAGCACTAGCTGCATGTTATGTGCTGTGTAACCCATATGGTGTATTATTATGCTTCCAGTCCCAGTCTCACCAGGGGATGAAGCACTTGGTTCCATGTCTCTGTTCTGCCAGCTGTTGAAGCCTCAGTATCCTCTCTGCCTGGATCTGGAACAGGGTCTTGTGGGAAGGCAGGCCCACATCGTACATGCCTTTTGGGTAGGAGACTCCAAGCCGGGTCCCTTGGCCCCCTGCTAGCAGAAGAACAGCCACCCTGCTCTGGGAGATACACCGCAGACCTAGGAAAGGGGTTGCGAGAATAACAGTTAATGTAGGAGACCATCATTTAACAAAATGTAAATATGGTACAAACAATAGAGCTTATTCAAGCAATATAACTGAAACCAAAACATATTTGTTATGTTTGACAAAACTCAAGAACACTATCAACTTTTTATGGCTATAACGACTGAAGTATAATCTACCTTGGCAAGGGGACCTTATAAATCATTGCAGGTTGAAACAGCAGGATAACCCAATAACCATAGTTCAATTGCATTCAACTTCCCAATCTAAACATACACTACATGACCAAGAGTCACGGGGCGGCAGGTAGCCTAGTGGTTAGAGTGTTGGGCCAGTAACCGAAAGGTTACTAGATTGAATCCCCGAGCTGACAGGGAAAAAATATGTCGTTCTGCCCCTGAACAAGGCAGTTCCTAGGCCGTCGTTTTAAATTAGAATGTTCTTAACCGACTTGCCTAGTAAAATAAAGGTTACATAAAATAAAAATGTAGACACCTGCTCGTCAAACATCTTATTCCAAAATCATGGGTATTAATATGGAGTTGGTCCTCCCCTTTGCAGCTATATATATGGGAAGGCTTTTCAACACTGCTGCAGGGACTTGCTTCCATTCAGTCACAAGAGCATTGGTGAGGTCAGGCACTGATGTTGGGCGATTAGGCCTGGCTTGCAGCTCATCACAAAGGTGTCCGATGGAGTTGAGGTCAGGGCTTTTTGCAGGCCAGTCCACTTCTTCCACACCGATCAAGACAAACCATTTCTGTATAGACCTTGCTTTGTGCACGGGGGCATTGTCAAGCGGAGACAGGAAAGGGCCTTCCCCAAACTGTTGCCACAAAGTTGGAAGCGCAGCATATTCTAGAATGTCATTCCCTTCACTGAAACTAAGGGTCCTAGCCCAAACCATGAAAAACAGCCCCAGACCATTACTCTGCATCCACCAAACTTTACAGTTGGCTCTATGCATTGTGGCAGGTAGCATTCTCCTGGCAACAGCCAAACTGAGATTTTTCCATCTGAACGCGTTTCCTCTGCTCCAGAGTCCCAATGGCGGTGAGCTTTACACCTCTCCAGCCGATGCTTGGCATTGTGCATGGTGATCTTAGGCTTGTGTGAGGCTGCTTGGCCATGGAAACCCACTTCATGAAGCTTCTGACGAAGAGCTCATGTGCTGACATTGCTTTTAGGGGCAGTTTGGAACTCGGTAGTCAGTGTTGCAACAGAGGACAGACAATTTTTACATGCTACAGCACTCAGCGGTCCCGGTTTATGAGCTTTTGTGGCCTACCACTTTGTGGCTGAGCTGTTGTTGCTCCTAGATGTATCCACTTCACAATAACAACACTTACAGTTGACCGGGCAGCTCTAGCAGGGCTGACTTGTTGGAAAGGTGGCATCCTTTAACAGTGCCATGTTGAAATTCACTGAGCTTTTCAGTAAGGCCATTCTACTGCCAATGCTTGTTTATGGAGATTGCATGGCTGTGTGCTCGATTTTATAAACTTGTCAGCAACGGGTGTGGCTGAAATACCAGAATCCACTAATTTGATGGGGTGTCCACATAATTTTGTATATATGGTGTACTTGGTCAACAACACCCTTATTATACAGCTCTACTTTACCTTACATAAACTGTTGCTATAAGAGTTGGTGCACTCACATTTCTGAGCCTTTGAGAGTGTACTGGGAGCGGGAGGTACCATTGTAGGCTTTCCTGACACACATACACACCCTGGGGTGTATGTATCCTTAGCTTGCTGCTGTAGATGTTGGCTGCCCTGACACACCACCATGATTAAGAACTGACGCAGTGCTGGATGACCTCACGAATGAGGGCGCAGTACCCCATTTACATCAGGCACAAACCAGAACCAGATGCTCCCTTTCTTCTCCCCTCCTTCATCACTCAGGCTGGACCTCCTCAGCTGCAGCTAAGGCCTGCTAAACATTGAGCTGGACCCCCACTTCAACATCATGATTTATCCTCTAACCCTTAAGGTTGCCAAGTTATGTAAGGGTTACCAGGTCTTGTTTAACCCCCTCAGAGTTGCCATTACCCGATCACAGCAAATGATCCCTTCTGCTGCCTGTCACTGTGCTGTTTGAAGGGGGTTACCAGGGACATGTTGGAAAGTAGCCCTGCTTAGTTGGAGGAAATTGTATTGCATAGGCCTTTACTCATTTGGGCAAAAGTCTGTGCTCCACCCTCTCTCCTCCGTGACCTGGAAACCGATAAGTGGTCAATGAGATATCACTTCATTAGAAGGCTAACTGAAGAGTCCCCTCTTCAATATCCATGTTTAATCAAGGATAGTCATGTGTATCCTACCAGACACCTTCACAGAAGAGTTTTGAAATCTTCCACATGCCCTTTGAAACCTCTTGTTTTATTGGAAGAGAAAAAGCATGCAAACTTTTAAAAATGTTATTTATTGTTTTACCTATCAAATGTCATGCACAATTAACTTAATTTGTTATTTAGAAATAACATTTATTTTGGGATGTACCCCTGTAAACATAATTTGCGTGATGATGCGCGAGTGGAGAAGGAGTCTCATTTTATACAACAGCATTTTCGTCCAGTCTCTCCTCGACTACCCATTACCTTTTTCAAAAGGAGGCGAGAGAAGATGACGGTGCGAGGAAGCAGGAGTTGAGCAAATCCATCTGAGAGAGGCCATAATGTTTGACCTTAGTTGCGCGAGGGCATAAACTGAGACAACCGACACACAAACACACGCGCTGCACGCACTTCACGACTAGTCTAGAATGTAACACTAGGCAGAAGACCCTACTTTATAACATTATACTGCACACCATAAAACCTGATGAGATTTCCCTACCTGCCTGTTTCACTTCCTGGTAGCATGTAAAATAATCTAGGATGTTGAAAACCAGTGGAATTCAATCCCTTGAATGAAATTAGCCCCAATTTTAAAGAAATCAATAGAAATAGCTTAAGATTGTGGCATAGATGCACTATTTTGACTGAAATGCATACATCATTGTGACCGACTTTACCAAAACAGTCAATTCCAAGCTAAACCAACCACAACTAAAATACTTTTCAAGTATTTGACATATGGATTTGACTCTGGTCTGGTCCCAAGCAATCCACCATTTGGGAACCCCTGTACCAGACGACTCACCCTCCTCCTCCCAGTCCTTGAGGCAGTCTCTGTCCCTGGTCACGCTACCCAACACCTCCCTGGGCACTGGCTCCATGCGGGCGTCCATTTTCTCCTGCTTGCTGCTGCCCGACACCTCCATGGCACTGCGGAAGAACCTGTTGATCTCCTGGAAGTCCATAGCTTCCAGGTCAGAGGTCATCTCAGCCTGCTGCTCAGGGGTCAGCTCATCCCAAAACTGCAGGAGGTGAGACTGGCCAGCTTCTGCCAACCTCTGGGTCAGTCTGCTTCTGGTGCTCTCCATGACGATGATCACACTGCTTGGTAGAAGAATCTCCTCTTGGGAAACTACCTACCACACCCAGAAAAGAAGCAAACAGGAACGTGTTGTAAGTGTCAGGGATATTTAACTTGCCCACACAGTCATGAGGATCACATTACTGGGCTCAAATCTCCTCTGAAAACTACCACACCCAGTGTCGTCACATCAGATAGGTATTAGGAAGCACTGGCGCCACATCATTGGAATACACTTGCCCTAAATAGAAACAGATGCTGGGTCCTCTCTGGTTCAACACTAGCTTAATGACTAAAAAGAGAAGACTTTTCACAATCTGGATTTGTGTCATAAATATGGTGAACAGCAACACGTACATCCATGATCTTTGTGGGACCATAATTACATGGGTGTGCCTGCCATGTTTCTTCAAGCAAAGCTTGGTGACTTCAGTAAACATCTATGACATTACAGTAGGGGACTTGTTGTACTAGACCACACGCCCATTTAACAATTTCCCCTTTGATTTACATCAGCAGATGAGCGGAGCTGTCAACTTGGCACCCCAATAGTGGCATAACTTTTCTTTAGCTTGAAGCCAAGTCTAATGCAATAAGTAGGGCAAAATCAGATCCTCGGGACACCAATATTAAGTTATATCATTGACTCTAAACTTCACAGAACATTGCCACGGCTTTCAGACAATCCACGACATGGGAAGTGTTCTAACATACAATGGATAAAGAAGTGCCCCATTGATGCACCAAAACTATTTACAAACAGGCTATTACTACGTTAGCTAGCTAACGTAATACTAGACATTTTACACCATCATGTCGATCCATAAAGCTGCGATTATGTTAGCTAACCAAATCAGATATTAACTACCTACACATATTGACAATCATCATTCAATTTGTGGTCCTACAACAACACGCTACCAACGGGGGGGCGCGACAATAATTGAAACCTCATAGCTATTTTTACAACCCTGGTTGAAAAACAAAATGCGCTAACTAGACTATTGGATGAAAATGTAACGACGTGAGTAGCAGATTAAGTTAATAAAAGCTTACCAACAACGGAGTCTATGAATCAATTTGGTCGGACAGCGTCTATCCGGTGATTCTGGTATTGACCACCGTACCCCCGCCCCCTTGAGTACACCTAGCTACATCCGTCACTTTGACGTGGCACTATCGAATGGGAACGCCCTGCAGTTTAAAGACACATTTTTGCCGTATTACATATTTTTGTGCATTTTACATTTACCCTTACAGTATTGAATAAATAATTTGTAAGATCAAGTGAATCATAAAGTCGCGTTAACCAGACAACTATGATAGTAAAATACTTATGAGACCATCCAATAAGAACTGATTTACCGTCAGTGTATTTGTTTACCCTTCTTATATGTCTATGTCGTTATTGAACTGTAGACTGTTCTTAGATCTGTAAGGAGAAATTACAACTACCTATCCAATCAGGTACGAGAGGAAGTAGAAATTGAGAAACGTGACGTTTGAATGGAATAAAAAAAAATGAATTTACGACTGCTGCTTCCGGGAACATGGCCGGCTAAACAATGACAAAAGTCTCTCTCCTCAAAATCAAGAAGAAACTTTTCGAAATGCAAACTACTTGGCTTAACAAAAGTGTTTTAATTCAGTGCGTGCAATTTGTTCGTTTATTTGGTTTACTTCTGCATGCATGTTGTTTAAGGTGATGTTTGAGTCGGACTAACTTGGCTATCTTGCCAGTGAAGGTAGCCAACTTTTCACATTCAGCAGAATTTGTCAAATGCGACGTGGCTTACATGTCAACATAGCTAGGAACATAAGTATTGCTATTGGCTGCTACACTTGAAGCCCGCAACTGATTTATTAAGTTCCACGATCGACACGTTGCAGTGCTGGCTTGTGTAACGTAGATGCGTTTGTTATTTTTATCGGGGTGTCTCGTTGGTTGATTGCTATGTTTTCGCAGCTGCGTACAGCTGTCTAGCTAGCTTGATTGACATTAATTTCAATGGCTCACTGTAGTTCAGATTCAAGTGGGAAGGTACCCCGTCCAGATAGCTTAGTGTTGATGGCAGGATCTCCTGGAAGCGTTGATCAGGCTATGAAGCCGGTGTTGTTTGAAATATTTGGAGAGTTTTGGAACGTCCAGACCCGGCTAGGGCGAGGCGTCTCGGCCTCAGTATACCGTGTGAGCTCGGGGAGGGCGAGTACGGCCGCGGTTAAGGAGTTCCAGGCTGACACTCAGAGTGGAGATTACGGGTACCAAAAGGAGAGGTCCGTGCTGGAAGACATACAAGGACACAAAAACATCGGTAAGAAATGTTTGAGTTGCAATATGGTTGTACTGTGCACAATCTCTGGAATTAGTGATCGTTTTCTAGTGTGCCTCCCATGACTAGGCTATGTGAGAATCAATTGATGAGTCTTATTGCCAAGGGTGTAGCCTCATTTAACCTTGGATACTTTGGGTCTGTGTTCTTGTCCAGCTGATTGCAAATCTGTCATTACAACTAGAGGTCGACCGATTATGATTTTTCAACTCTGATACCGATCATTGGAGGAGCAAAAAAAGCCGATACCGAGTAATCAGCAGTTTTATTTTTAAAAATGTATTTTTAAATGTATTTGTAATAATGACAATTACAACAATTACTGAATGAACTTATTTTAACTTAATATAATACATCAATAAAAATCAATTTAGCCTCATAAATAATGAAACATGTTCAATTTGGTTTAAATAATGCAAAGTGTTGGAGAAGTAAATGTGCAATATGTGCCATGTAAAAAAAAGCTAACGTTTGAGTTCCTTGCTCAGAACATGAGAATATATGAAAGTTGGTGGTTCCTTTTAACATGAGACTTCAATATTCCAAGGTAAGAGGTTTTAGGTTGCAGTTAATATAGTATTTATAGGACTTTCTCTCTATACCATTTATTTCAAATACCTTTGACTATTGGATGTTCTTATAGGCACTTTAGTATTGCCAGTGTAACAGTATAGCTTCCGTCCCCCTCCTCGCCCCTACCTGGGCTCGAACCAGGAACACATCGACAGCCACACTCGAAGCAGCTTTACCCATCGCTCCACAAAAGCTGCGGCTCTTGCAGAGCAAGGGGAATAACTACTCCAAGTCTCAGAGCGAGTGACGTTTGAAAAGCTATTAGCACGCACCCCGCTAACTAGCTAGCCATTTCACATCGGTTACACCAGCCATTAGGCTGATAGGCTTGAAGTCATAAACAGCGCTATGCTTGTGAAGAGCTGCTGGCAAAACGCACAAAAATGCTGTTTGAATGAATGCTTACGAGCCTGCTGCTGCCTACCATCGCCCAGACTGCTCTATCAAATCATATACTTAATTATAATATAATAACACACAGAAATACGAGCCTTAGGTCATTAATATGGTCAAATCCGGAAACTATCATCTCGAAAACAAGACGTTTATTCTTTCAGTGAAATACGGAACTGTTCCGTATTTTATCTAAGGGGTGGCATCCATAAGTCTAAATATTCTTGTTACATTGTACAACCTTCAATGTTATGTCATAATTACGTAAACGTTTGGCAAATTAGTTTCGCAATGAGCCAGGCGGCCCAAACTGTTGCATATATCCTGACTCTGCGTGCAATGAACGCAAGAGAAGTGACACAATTTCACCTGGTTAATATTGCCTGCTATCCTGGATTTCTTTTAGCTAAATATGCAGGTTTAAAAATATATACTTCTGTGTATTGATTTTAAGAAAGGCAGTGGTATTTATGGTTAGGTACAGTCGTGGAATTTTTTCTCTCGCAAATGCGCTTTTGTTAAATCATCCCCCAGCGTTGCATTGATTATATGCAATGCAGGACACGCTAGATAAACTAGTAATATCAACCATGTGTTGTTAACTAGTGATTATGATTGATTGATTTTTTTTATAAGGTAAGTTTAATGCTAGCTAGCAACTTACCTTGGCTTCTACTGCATTCGCATAACAGGCAGGCTCCTCGTGGAGTGCAATGAGAGGCAGGTGGTTAGAGCGTTGGACTAGTTAACCGTAAGGTTGCAAGATTGAATTGGCGAGCTGACAAGGTAAAAAGCTATCGTTCTGCCCCTGAACAAGGCAGTTAACCCACCGTTCCTAGGCCGTCATTGAAAATAAGAATGTGTTCTTAACTGATTTGCCAAGTTAAATAAAGGTGTAAAAAAACAAAACAGCAAAATCGGCATCCAAAAATACAGATTTCCGATTTGTTATAACTTGAAATAGGCCCTAATTAATCGCCCATTCCGATTAATCGGTCGACCTCTAATTACAACCAAGTCTCACACATCAATCTTGTCTCTGATCTGTCATAGTAAGTTGTGAGTGTTTACATGCACACTAATCATTTGATATTAAACGTAGGCCAAGTATATGGCAATAGTCATGTAAACACCTTACTCTGCTTATCTTAATCGGCTTAAGGTCAATCTTAGTAAGCATATGCTGATTAAAACACCTGAGCAATGTTCAAATACTCATACTAACTGTACTATTGTGACGTAAGTTGAGTATGTAGTATGCTTATTGGTCATAGTATGGACATATTTAGTATGCCACAAGTGCTCGGATGTCATACTATATTCGTAAACATTTCGAAGTATACAAGCAGGGGACACTATTTCTTTGCTTTTAGAGCACACAATGCAATTCTTAAGAATATGGGCGTAGCGTCACAACATTTTCGGTTTTGATTTAATCTTAAAATGTATTAGTACATGTAAATAGCTTAATTGTCTTTTCAACAGTGCGCAACTGAGCCCACAATTTGGGGCGTTACGGCATGTTGGCATTCTTCTATTGGCAGGAACCCCCCCCCTTACTGGAGTCCCCGCCCCTGCCTACCGGAGTCCTCCTTGCTAGCTAGCAGGAGCGTCACCGTTAGACTGTGTCCTTGGCTCCCGCCTGCCGAACACCTGCCCTCACCGTCGTTAACAGAACTGCAGTAAAACAGTTCCCGAAAGCCAGGGGTGAAGGACACTGTCTACTGGTCACCCCTGCCTCTCGCTCGCGTGGGAGGCTGGGGCGACAGCTTGCTAGCTACCGGCCTTTCTTCTGCAGGGTTTATCGGTGGCTGGCATCCAATATTATTGTGCATTAATGCCACCTACTGTACTGGAGCGCCCCTGCCTCCCACCTGTCCTAACTGAAAAATGTACCAATAGAAGTATAAAGAGGGGTTGCGGGCTGAAAAGAGGGGTTGCCCTGAATTGCGGGCTGCAATTGCACCCTTCTCGCTTTCCAGTGTATGATCTACGCATGTGCCAGCACTGGTAGCGCAAGCCTCAGCCCTTTTGCATGTGTTGCATGAGTTTGTAAAAACTATTTCTAAGATACAAACTTTCAGTTTTCACATACAAACTTAGGAAAAAAAATAGGCTTTGCAAAAATAACATTTTTATTTATTCATTTTACCTTTATTTAACTAGGCAAGTCAGTTAAGAGCAAATTCTTATTTTCAATGACTGCCTAGGAACAGTGGGTTAACTGCTTTGTTCAGGGGCAGAACGACCTTGTCAGCTCAGGGATTCGATCTTGCAACCTTCCGGTTATTAGTCCAACGCTATAACCACTAGGCTACCTGCCGCCCCGGAACATGGTCGCTGTAGAACATTTTATTTTGATCAGTCATTTTCTGCATTTATTTAAATTAATTTACGTCATCAAGTAGCACGATTTCAGATGTGTCCATGTAAACAGTATTATTAGGGAAATCGTAGCCCTTGATCATGACGCTTCCACAAGCTTCCCACAATAAGTTGGGTGAATTGTCCCATTCCTCCTGACAGAGCTGATGTAACTGAGTCAGGTTTGTAGGGCTCCTTGCTCGTACATGCTTTTTCAGTTCTGCCCACAACATTTCTATAGGATTGAGGTCAGGGTTTTGTGATGGCCACTCCGATACCTTGACTTTGTTTTCCTTAAGCCATTTTGCAGCAACTTTGGAAGTATGCTTGAGGTAATTTGGAAGACCCATTTGCGACCAAGCTTTAACTTCCTGACTGATGTCTTGAGATGTTGCTCCAATATAGCAACTTAATTTTCCTCCCTCATGATGCCATCCATTTTGTGAAGTGCACCAGTCCCTCCTGCAGAAAAGCACCCCCACAACATGATGCTGCCACCCCTGTGCTTCATGGTTGGGATGGTGTTCTTTGGCTTGCAAGCCTCCCCCTTTTTCCTTCAAACATAATGTTGGTCATTATGGCCAAACAGTTCTATTTTTGTTTCATCAGACCAAAGGACATTTCTCCAAAAAGTACGTTCTTTGTCTCCAAGTGCAGTTGCAAACCGTAGTCTGGTTTTTTTAATGGCGGTTTTGGAGCAGTGGCTTCATCCTTGCTGAGCGACCTTTCAGGTTATGTCCGTACAGGACTCTTTAAAAAAAAAAAAAAAAACTGTGGATATAGATAATTTTGTACCTGTTTCCTCCAGCATCTTCACAAGGTCCTTTGCTGTTGTTCTGAGATTGATTTGTACTTTTTGCACCAAAGTACGTAAATCTCTAGGAGACAGAATGCCTCTCCTTCCTGAGCGGTATAACGGCTGCGTGGCCCCATGGTGTTTATACTTGCATACTATTGTTTGTACATATGAACGTGGTACCTTCAGGCATTTGGAAATTGCTCTCAAGGATGAACCGGACTTGTGGAGGTCTGAAATTTCTTTTGTGAGGTCTTGGCTGGTTTCTTTTGATTTTTTTTCTCAGGATGTCAAGCAAAGAGGCACTGAGTTTGAAGGTAGGCACTGAGTTTGAAGGTAGGCACTGAGTTTGAAGGTAGGCACTGAGTTTGAAGGTAGGCACTGAGTTTGAAGGTAGGCACTGAGTTTGAAGGTAGGCACTGAGTTTGAAGGTAGGCACTGAGTTTGAAGGTAGGCACTGAGTTTGAAGGTAGGCACTGAGTTTGAAGGTAGGCACTGAGTTTGAAGGTAGGCACTGAGTTTGAAGGTAGGCACTGAGTTTGAAGGTAGGCACTGAGTTTGAAGGTAGGCACTGAGTTTGAAGGTAGGCACTGAGTTTGAAGGTAGGCACTGAGTTTGAAGGTAGGCACTGAGTTTGAAGGTAGGCACTGAGTTTGAAGGTAGGCACTGAGTTTGAAGGTAGGCACTGAGTTTGAAGGTAGGCACTGAGTTTGAAGGTAGGCACTGAGTTTGAAGGTAGGCACTGAGTTTGAAGGTAGGCACTGAGTTTGAAGGTAGGCACTGAGTTTGAAGGTAGGCACTGAGTTTGAAGGTAGGCACTGAGTTTGAAGGTAGGCACTGAGTTTGAAGGTAGGCACTGAGTTTGAAGGTAGGCACTGAGTTTGAAGGTAGGCACTGAGTTTGAAGGTAGGCACTGAGTTTGAAGGTAGGCACTGAGTTTGAAGGTAGGCACTGAGTTTGAAGGTAGGCACTGAGTTTGAAGGTAGGCACTTGAAATACATCCACAGGTACACCTCCAATTGACTCAAATGATGTCTATTATCCTATCGGAAGCTTCTAAAGCCATGACATAATTTTCTGGAATTTTTCAAGCTGTTTAAAGGCACAGTCATTCTAGTGTATGCAAACTTCTGACCCACTGGAATTGTGATGTAGTGAATTATAAGTGAAATAATCTGTCAAAAAAATTGTTGGAAAAATTAATTGTCATGCACAAAGTAGATGTCCTATCCGACTTGCCAAAACTGTAGTTTGTTAACCTCTCTGGGATATGTGGGATGCTAGCGTCCCACCTGGCCAAATGCAGAGCGCCAAATTCAAATAAATTACTATAAAAATCAAACTTTCATTAAATCACACATGCAGGATTGCAAATTAAAGCTACACTTGTTGTGAATCCAGCCAACATGTCAGATTTCAAAAAGGCTTTTTGGCGAAAGCAAACGATGCTACTATCTGAGGATAGCACCTCCGTTAACAGAGAGAGAAGCATATTTCAACCCTGCAGGCGCGACACAAAACCCAGAAATAAAAACATAATTCATGCCTTACCTTTGACGAGCTTCTTTTGTTGGCACTCCAATATGTCCCATAAACATCACAAATGGTCCTTTTGTTCAATTAACTCAGTCTATATATATCTGAAATGTCCATTTGTTTGGCGCGTTTGATCCAGAAAAACACCAGTTCCAACCTGCGCAAAGTGACTTAAAATATCTCAAAAGTTCCCTGTGAACTTTGCCAAAATATATCAAACTACTTTTGTAATACAACCGTAGGTAATTTATGTAAATAAACAATACAACTTATAGCGGTATTTATTAGAGAGGGGTAAAGAAAGCTTGTTCGGGCGCCAGGAAGGCATTAACCATGCCGAAAGGAAAAGAGTAGAATAGAGAGTACCACTACCAGACCCACACACATCAGCAGAAGAGACTGTCTAGAGTGTAGCCTGTTTACCAGATAGCCAGTGGAGAGAAAAGAGAATACACACCATATAAAACCCACATCACAGCACAGGGGTAACCCCAACAAGAATACCTCATACAATAATACTAATAATGGCAGAGCAATTTCACAGCAACTTCATACAAGAATGAACCCAGTCAGAGGATTTGCAAAAATCTGTATTATTTTCTAGTGGATGAATGTGGGGGGTGTTCATCGACACAACAAAGGCCTTAAAAATGTCCAGCCTTCTCGGCCACATGTCATTAGTACACCCCACCTCAATACAGTCCACACAATATACAACTTGCAAGCAACCTCCCTTTCAACTAAAATGTCCATCCAAATACTTCTGGCAGGGCAATAATAGTCCAGCTCTAATGAACTTCAATGGGAAGTGCATTGGAAAAAATAGAGTCTGTTGCAGGGTAAAGGACTGGAACAAGAGGAAAGAGAAAAATATAAATCTTAGCTGTGATCTTCAGGCGTGCTGGTGTACTGTTTGTTGGTTTGTATGTTAAAGCTTCGCAACAATGTTGCTACTAATCCATGCGATCCATAACGGGCGCGGTCCCAAACAAAAACAACCACGATCTAGAGCGATCACACCGATGATTGAGTTAAATACTTTATAAACTACACACGCTGAAAACAAACAAAACTTCTGCAACAGCACACACAATCAAACTGTCGCTCCTCCCCAAAGAGCTGAACGAGCTCTCTTTATTTCCTCCTTCCTTACTGCTCATGCGCTCTTAAAGTGGCAGTGCACGGTGAAGGCTCCGTGCAGATTACGTCACAAACTGAAGACGGGATGATCTGTGTTCAATACAGGAGGAAAACAAACTGTAGCTAGCTTTCTGGTCACGCTCCACTATCTAACAGGTACACTTCAAGTGACCCCCGTTCAAGATGGCCGTACCTCTTCATTACACAAAGGAATAACCTCAACCAATTTCTAAAGACTGACATCCAGTGGAAGCGGTAGGAACTGCAAGAATGTCCCTTAGAAATCTGGATTCCCAATGAAAAACCATTGAACCCCCCCCCCCCCCCCCCAAAATAAGTTATTTTTTTTAGAAACTTCAGAGTTTTCTATCCAAATCTACTAATAATATGCATATCGTATGTTCTGGGTAGCAGGCAGTTATATTTGGGCATGCATTTAATTCGGATGTGACCAAGACGTTAACAAGACATTTGTGGAGTGGTTGAAAAGTAGTTTTAACTACTCCAACCTAAGTGTATGTAAACTTCCGACTTCAACTGTATATCCCCCCTCAAGCCGATACCACGACGGCCCTCAAGGAACACTGGACTCTATTCAACCTGGAAACCATATATCCTGAGGCTGCATTTACTGTAGCTGGGGATTTTAACAAAGCAAATTCTATCAGCATATCGACTAGCACTCGCGCTGGAAAAACACTGGACCATTGTTACTCTAACTTCCGCGATGCCTACCAGGCCCTCCCCGCCCTCCTTTCAGCAAATCTGACCACGACTCCATTTTCCTCCTCCCTTCCTATAGGCAGAAACTCAAGCAGGAGGTACCCGTGCTAAGGACTATTCAATGCTGGTTTGACCAATCGTAATCCAGGCTTCAAGATTGTTTTTGATTCCTTGGACTGGGATATGTTCCAGGTAGCCTCAGAGAATAATATCGACATGTACGCTGATTCTGTGAGTGAGTTCATAAGGAAGTGCATAGGAGATGTTGTACACACTGTGACTATTAAAACCTACCCTAACCAGAAACTGTGGATAGATGGCAGCATTTCCACAAAACTGAAAGTGTGTACCACCGCATTTAACCAGGTCCTCAGAGCATGCGCAGACCAGCTGGCTGGTGTGTTTACGGACATACTCAATCTCACCCTAGACCCACTTCAATTTGCTTACTGCCCCAATAGGTCCACAGACAATGCAATCGCCATCACACTGCACTCTGCCCTATCCCATCTGGACAAGAGGAATACCTATGTAAGAATGCTGTTCATTGACTATACCTCAGCATTGAACACCATAGCACCCTCCAAGCTCATCATTAAGCTTGAGGCCCTGGGTCTCAACCCCGCCCTGTGCAATTGGGTCCTGGACTTCGAGACGGGCCACCCCCCCCTAGGTGGTGAACGTAGGAAACAACACCTTCACTTCGCTGATCTCAACACTGGAGCCCCAAAAGGCTGTGTGCTCAGCCCCCTCCTGTACTCCCTGTTCACCCATGATTACTGCTTGGCCATGCACGCCTCCAACTCAATCATCAAGTTTTCAGACGACACAACAGTAGTGGGTTTCATTACCAACAGTGAAGAGACAGCCTACAGGCAGGAGGTGAGTGTATGGTGTCAGGAAAATAACCTCTCACTCAACGTCAATAAAACAAAGGAGATGATCGTGGACTTCAGGAAACCGCAGAGGGAGCACCCCCTATCCACATCGATGGGACCGCAGTGGCGAAGGTGGAACATTTTTTTTAAAGTTCCTCTGCGTACATACCACTGACAAACTGAAATGGTCCACCCACACAGACCGTGTGGTGAAGAAGGCGCAACAGCCTCAGGAGGCTGAAGAAATTTGGCACCAAAAGCACTCACAAACTTTTATGTATCACCGCCTGGTACGCAACTGCACCGCCCACAACCGCAGGGCTCTCCAGAGGGTGGTGCGGTCTGCCCAACACATCACCAGGGACAAACTACCTGCCCGACAGGACACCTACAGCACCCGATGTCACAGGAAGGCCAAAAAGATCATCAAGAACAACAACCACCCGAGCCACTGCCTGTTCACCCCGCTACCATCCAGATGGCGAGGTCAGTACAGGTGCATCAAAGCTGAGAAACTGTTTTTCAGTCTCTGTCTATCTCAAGGCCATCAGACTGTTAAACAGTCATCAATAGCACAGTGAGGCTGCTGCCTACATACAGACTTCTAATCACTTGCCACTTTAATAAATAGAACTCTAGTCACTTTAATAATGTCACTTATGTTTTCATATATTGCGTTACTCATCTCAATATATAGAATACAGTATATACATATATATTGCGTCTTAGCATATGCCGCTCTGACATTGCTCATCCATATATTTATATATTATTATTCCATTCCTCACTTAAATTTGTGTTAGGTATTTTGTTGTGGAATTGTTAGATATTACTTGTCAGATATTGCTGCACTGTCGGAACAAGAAGCACAAGCTTTTCGCTGCACTCGCAATAACATCTGCTAACCATGTGTATGTGACCAATACAATTTGATTTGATGTTACACTGCGTGTTTACGGAAGATCCACCGACGACAGTGTGACCACCTGCGCTAATTAGCTATTTAGCATTCTCCGAACCCCTGTGTGTAAGGGAAGAAAACCTCCAGAAACGTGTTGTCGTTAAGTACCTGTTCATTAAGCCAGTACAGTAAGTGTATATGATGTGATATGAAAGTGAAGGCTTTTATGTTTCTAGAACCGTATCGCAATTGAGAGTCGATTCAAGTTTGGGATGGAGTTGTTGGGTGCCAGAGCCTGTCTACCTCTGAAAATTAACAAATAAATTCCTTGGACCTAAAACAGTAATCGTAGGCTCTTTTAAGAGTAAATCGTGGGCTAAAGAAATCGTTCTTCTTGCAAAGCAGGTAAAGGTTTTAAACATTCTATTATATTAATCTGACGATTCACCTCAACCGTATTATTGTGTGCATGTAACCATACTTCTTCCTGGCAATACTGGTTTTTAAAGTCTTGATTGGCATATCATAAAACCCATCTCAGTCACGTCAAACAAACTCATGATAAGCCTGATTTGTACTCAAGCATCCTAATAACCAATGTTCCCTCTAAACTGCGTGCGCTCACGCCTCTCCCCTGGACTGCTGTGCAGGGTGCATAAGTAATATCAGCCCACCGAGAGAAGCACGAGATTGAACTTCATTCAACTTTCTAGAATTTTCCCTGTTAGTTAACACTATCAACGTTTCCCTTTACTGTGGAATTGGGTTCGAAACAATGCAATATTAGCTACTTTCAATGCAACACACCAAAACAAAGTATGTAGGATTATTTTGTTGTGCAGGACTCATCCGTACACTACGAAACCGGTGCAGTATAACCAATCAGAACGGCAGTAGACCTATTTGCAAATAGACCATTTTTATCTATGGGTCTGTGCCATTTACTTTGAACTGGACTGTGTTTGCAGCTGTGTCGTGAGTCTATGAGCTTGTTTTGAGATCAAAGCGAGAGCTGCATGTAGCCATGCGTTTACATTTTGTTCATATCCTTTGCTAGTTAGTGAGTTATTAGCTCAGTTATAGATACTTTGTAGTCAGCAATAGGGGAGGGATTGCTTCCTACAAGAGCACAAAATGTGTGCATTTCTAGACATCTTTGAAAAGCTGTCAGGTAAAGAGCTTTTTGTTTGTGTCTTAAAGGGGCAGTGTTGTATTTTGACACGTTCTTGAATAAGCTAAGTAGCCAATAGGAAGAGGGTAGCATAATTTGTCTGATTTTCTGTAAATAATGGTAATGTCAAGCGCTGCATTCCCCCCCCAAAGGTCTCATGAAACAGGCCTACATTGGACCCCACACATTAGCTGCTACTGTAAGCCAAATGATAGAGCTATTGCCACGTTAAAATGTTATGGGATGCATTTTCTCCATTGTTTTTAATGGTAGACCACTCTGGTAGGCCTACATTCACAGTAAGCTTGTGCTGGGAGTTGCTCAGAATTTTCATAACATTAAATTTTGCGCTCCGCAGACCTGAAATTTGCTCAGTGCTAGAAAAAATGAGGGAACATTGCTAATAACCCAACCTTGTCCGTCTCATTTGTGTAAGGTCCATGCTCTTTATTTGCTATAAAACAATTCAAAGGAAGATAAGATATTGGAGAGTACTTTGCCCCCTATATAAAACAATTCTGTTTATGTTTATTGATAATCACCACATTTTTGAAGGACTGGGCCATAAATGGATATGGTTTTGATTATGACCTCAATTCTACCTCCTCAATATCACCATATATACTTATTTTGCATTCATAATACGTAAACATTCATATAATACACCATGTTTTCACAACACGCTTTTTTTATAACCTTTTGTTAACTTTGCTTTACGGATCCCATCAGTGATTACAATAGGAAGGGATGAAGGAAGGATGCATTCTGAGTATTCAAACAGAGCCCCTAGTAACCTCCTTCACTCCCCAATCAAATCTGTGCTGACTGTAACCCTAACCCCTCCTGTCTGTCTCCACAGTAACGCTGTACGGGGTGTTCACCAACCGCAGCCAGTTGGGTGTGGCCACGCACTGCCTGCTGCTTGAGCTGCTGGACGTCAGTGTGTCTGAGCTGCTTGTGAGGGCCAGTACCCAAAGCCGAGCCTGCAGCCCCCAGTGTGGTGGTTCCCAGAAGCAGGGCCACTCCATGTGGCTGGTGCAGCACTGTGCCAGGGACGTCCTGGAGGCCCTTGCCTTCCTCCATAGAGAGGGCTATGTTCATGCCGACCTCAAGCCCCGCAATGTGCTCTGGAGCGCGGACGATGAGTGCTTCAAACTCATCGACTTTGGCCTCAGCTTCAAAGAGGGCAACCAGGTAATTTGAACTGAAGAATAGGGGTTTGGCTCTGACTGTAGGCCTCTGGTGAGGGGAACCAGGGGTGAATTCACTGGGAACGTTTTGCACTAATGAGTACACCTCTGGTATGGGGGCAGGTAGCTTAGATGTTAAGAACATTGGGCCAGTAGCCAAAAGGTTGCTGGTTTAAATCCCTGAGCCGACTAGGTGTAAAATCTGTTGTGCCCTTGAGCAAGGCATGTAACCCTAATTGCTCCTGTAAGTCGCTCTGGATAAGAGCATCTGCTAAATGACAAATAAAAGGTTAAAATAAATAAACTGGTGGAGGACAGATGTTGGAGTAAGCTGTAGTCCCTGACTAGATGGTAGTCGTGCTAGAATGGACAAAATATACAATATTCTCTGTGTGAATCATTTAGCCTCCATTTTCTGTGTTCAGGATGTGAAATACATCCAGACAGATGGGTACCGTGCCCCGGAGGCTGAGCATCAATACTCCCTGGCCCAGGCGGGGATGGAGGTGGGTGGTGACTCTGGCTGCTCGGCCGCTGTGGACCTCTGGAGCTTGGCAATCGTCCTGTTGGAGATGTACTCAGGCATCAAACTCAAAGACACCGTCAGGACACCCGAGTGGAAGGTATGTCCACAGACTGGCCATCTAACTCTGGGCCTGGATTGCTACTATACTGAGTGTGCAGGCTTTTGTTCCACCACAGTACTAACACACCTGCTTAAATGACTGTTTTTTAAACACATTATTGTCAACATTATTGTCAACAGGCCCTTCCCAACAATGGAAAAAAAGAAGGACATGAGTAATAAATACACAATGAGTAATGGTAACTTGGCTATTTACACGGGGTACCAGTACTGAGTCGATGAGGTAATTGAGGTAGATATGTACATATATTCAGGGGTAAAGTGACTAGGCAACAGGATAGATGATTAACAGTAGCAGCAGCGTATGTGATGAGTTAGTGCAAAAAGTATCAATGCAGATAGCTATTTGGTTGACTATTTAGTAGTCTTATGGCTTGGGGGTAGAAGCTGTTCAGAGTCCTGTTGGTTCCAGACTTGGTGCATCGGTACCACTCGCCATACGGTAGCAGAGAGAACAGTCTATGGTGGCTGGAATCTTGGACACTTTAGGGCCTTCCTCTGACACTGCCTGGTATAAAGGTCCTGGATGGCAGGGAGCTCGACCCCAGTGATGTACGCACTACCCTCTGTACACCTTGCGGTCAGGTGCTAAGCAGTTGCCATACCAAGTGGTGATGCAGACGGTCAAGATGCTCTCAATGGTGCAGCTGTAGAACTTGAGGTTCTGAGGGCCCATGTCAAATCTTATCAGCCTCCTGAGGGGGAAGAGGTGTTGTCGTGCCTTCTTCACGATTGTGTTGGTGTGTGTGTGGACCATGTTAACTACTTAGTGATGTGCACACTGAGGAACTTGAAGCTTTCGACCCGCTCCACTACAGCCCCGTCGATGTGGATGTGGATGGGGGTGTGGGTTAATAGGGAGTACAGGAGGGGACTAAGCACGCATGATCTTAGAGGGCACTAGGGTGTTGCGTCTTGGTAATCCATTTGGTCCCACGGCCTTGTGAATGTTAACCTGTTTCAAGGTCTTATACCGCCACCCGCTGTGATTACATAACCAGACATACAGTGGACTGTAATAGAGACATGGGTACTTGTTTTCCTAGGAATTAGGTGGACGCTGTTCCACCTGTAGCTAATAAATTGATATGTTCTTCAGAAAGATAGATCGATAGATAATGCACATGTATCAGATAGACATGGGTGTGTTGTCCAAACTGCTGTTCTGCAGCCTATTGTTCTTTGCTCCTGCAGGACAACAGTGCAGCAATAGTCGACCAGATCTTTGCCAGTAACAGTGTGGTGGTTCCTGCCATCCCTGTCTATCACCTCAGAGACCTTATCAAAAGGTAACAACATTCATTCAGGACCACATTCATTTTTTTTTGTTTTTAGGTATATGCAGACATTTGATCCATTGTACCAAATTGACTCTGCACTCCCTTAAATATAAGTTGTCATTTTCAACATTGGAAAGTTATTGAAATGAATGATGATTATCCTGCGAGAGAGGTACCTAACGTTGACATTTGTATGCTCCCGCAGTATGCTTCACAACAACCCCAAGCACAGAGGCACAGCCGAGAAGGCCCTGCTTAGCCCCTTCTTCAGCATTCCTTTTGGTAATTCAGTCGATATGGGCACATACCTTCCTCTCAGCCAGCTTGATAGCTTGTAATACAGCATAATTTTACCAGCTCTCTCTCCACTCTCACCCCCCCCAACCCCTCTTTCCCTCTGCTTGTAAACATCTACCTCTTTATGACATTTGCATATTGAATTTTCATTGAAATCACCCAAGATTATTTCATGTGGTTAGAATGGGGTTGGTGGAGCTGTATAAACCCTGGAAAAGGCCTCTTAAACCTATTGACTGAGAGAATATTGTGTGTGTGACAGCTCCTCACATAGAAGACTTGGTTCTGCTTCCCTCTCCTGTTCTGCGCCTGCTCAACCTGATTGATGACGGCCACCTGCACAATGAGGAGGAGTATGAAGGTAGGGTACAGCGTTTTTTAACCGACTTTCTCCTCTGACACTAAATTGCTCCTACAGTTGCTCATTATCACTATCAACGTCGGAAGTACACTAGAGCTTTAGGGAATATTGTCCCTAGATTTCCAAAATAACGGCCCAAACTTTTTAGAATGGGGGGGGGGCAGATATTGCGACTTATGAATTGTGATTTTCAAACACTTGGGTGAAAATTTGGTAATTCCATCAGACATGGTTAAAACAAGTGTCAGGGTAGAGCACATTAATTCTAAAATGAGATCATATGAATGAATACATACTGTGCTAACTGAATACAAAACCAAAGGAAATGATCCAATTCAAAGATTTTATCCAACATTGTAATAGGCTACAATGATAATAGATAGGATTATTCCACCTACATATTAACAAACATGATCATAAAAATATATTATATGATTGTGTAAGTTGGCTCAATCATTATTATAATCAAGCGATAAGGCTTAAGGGGGTGTGGTATATATTTTTTCTTTAACGAGTCGGCCCCCGGACCAGGTTCAAATCCCTGTCATTCGCATGAAGAGCAGACGCTGATTCAGATCCGGGTGCCTTGTCAGAATTCGACGGTGAGTGGGTAACCCACCAATACCATCTGTCCTAGTGGCGAACATGCAATCATTGGAGAATAAACTGGATGAGCTCCATTCAAGACTATCCTACCAACGGGACATTTAAAAACTGTAATATCTTATATTTCACAGTCGTGGCTGAACAACGACATGGATAATATACAGTTGGCTGGGTTTTCGTGTATCGGCAAGATCGAACAGCTACCTCCGGTAAGACGAGGGGTCTGTGTTACAGGAATTAAATTCCTTTGTTTTATTAAACAAATTTCAATTCAACACTGTCCATTCCTAAGAATTTGTAAGACCCTTATTTGCATAAAATGGACAGAGACCAGTCTCAAAATCAATCAGCAGCGTTTATTCTCGAGAGTACTGAACATGATACAGTTTACCACAGGTTATAAACTGAAAATGGCGTCATTAGTTTTCGAACCGTCCCGCCTCTTCTTCAACCTTGTACAAAGGCTGTATAGTTCTCAAGCCTTCCCACTTCATGCGTCATTGACTATACCTTTTAAAACAAATGGTAAGATGTTACATTGTGAATTTTAAAAAATACATGAAAACACCCCATATAAAAATACCCCCCCCCCATTTCTCTTTTTCAATTTGCATTTCCTACACTGATCACATTGATATTGTGACTAACTAGCATGATGATGTTGTGTTGTCAGACATCTTGGAGGACATGACGGAGGAGTGTCAGAAGTATGGCTCTGTGGTCTCTTTGCTCATCCCCAAGGAGAACCCAGGCAAAGGACAGGTAACACACACAACTAGCCCCATTAGCAGTTTGTCTTTCTAATACTTCCATACAGTTTTTTTGTAGTTTATACATTTGTAGATATTGTAGACCCGCATTTTTAACTGTTCTTGGCTTAATCTGTGTGTGCATGCATGTTTCCCCCAGGTGTTTGTAGAATACGCTAACGCAGGCGACTCCAAAGAGGCCCAGAGACTGCTGACGGGACGGACCTTTGACGGGAAGTTTGTCGTTGCCACGTTCTACCCCCGGAGTGCTTACAAAAGAGGCTATCTGTACCAGACCGTGCAGTGAACACACACACACACACACACACACCGTCTGCTGAAGAGCACAGGCCTAGGCCTCAGTCAGTCACTGTCATGATGTGTATAGTCATATCAGATCACCACTCTGCTTTCTGCAGCCTCTAGAGCCAGAGTTAACCTAGTGTGTCCTGTAGCTTTACTGTATGTAGCAACAGTCTGCGAAAGGAAAGATTTGTATAATCCAATCTTCCATGTCCTGCTATGGGGATGTATACTGCTGGATGCTATGGTTGACAGATTCAGATGGGTCATATGTTTATCATAGCTGGCTTGACTTTTGATAATGGATCCTCACTGGCCAAAACTGCACACTGTCCCACTTTGCACACTGTGCTGATGTCAAACCCTGAACAAAATAATTACTTGATGTCCACCGATCTTGAAGAGCACAAGTACAGTACCAAGTACCCTATGGGTTTCGTAAACCCAGCAAGCAGTTTGGATTGAATAGGGCCCTAGTTTTGTCTGTACGCAACAGCTTGAATATCCTATATTTATTAGTGTAATTGAAACCGTTCCTGATAGATTGATCTTGGGTCTCTCTTGTTAAAAGCTGAGCCACAATTTCATCTTGTCCAAAGTTACCTTCCCATTACCTATTTTTCTATGAGATGTTTGTTTTGAGACTTGAATTCCAAAGGTACCACTCCAGATCATCAGTAGAATCACGCTGAGTTCTAGAACGTTCTGAGCCTAAACTCCATCCACTCAACGTCAGCACTTTTCTGTGGTACATGAAAAATATAAATATTTCTAATTTCTACCTTATATACTATTATTACATTTTGTCCAAGTTGACCCATATACTACTTATACTCCAGAATGGCTGCGCTGATGTGAGTGGAAGTTAACAGTTTTTTTCCCCGATATGTTATGAAAGGAATGGGTTATTTCCTTAGCACTGTACGATACAAAGCAACAAGTTTACTTTACGTTCAGAACCCATGCATAGGGTTTTCACAGTTGAATATTTCAGTTGGAAGAGCATTCGAGCTGACCCTTTCGTAAAACAGTAACCGACTGTCAGTTCTACCTGACGTCTGTGAGTTAGTCTACATGACAAACCAATGTGTGAGCGCTGTGCTAGTGTAGGTATTTGTTGATTATGGTGAGATTATAGATTAATCCAATACTGCAGAGTTTTGTATCCTATGTTGTGTGCGGGGGATGTTGAAATTAACTTATCAGTTCATTGCATGCAACATTGTTATGTTAGGGGCAGTATTTATTCAGACAGTCTTCCCCTTGTCTGTCTGCTGCTCATATTCAGTCCAATAACATTGAATCTTAAGCGTAAATCATAGTCCACAAACGCTGAGACTCGATAGTCCGGCATCCCATTGTGACATAGCGATGCAGCTCTGAAACACCGTCTGTGGGGGGACACAGCCCGAGCGCTCACCACCCCACAATTCCCAGCCAACACGGCTATTCATTTGAATGTGTTCACAGTTGGCGAAAATGCTTGTGCTGCCCTGAGAATTCTAAAAGTATGAAAGCCAAGGGTCCAATATTCTAGAACACTGCTGTGCATACACGTACACATTTTGGACTATGATGGACGCTTCAGGTTGGGCACAGATGCTTCTGAATGAGTTGGCTGGCATTGAACAGGCTAAAGCTCCGTCCTGCCTGCCCAGCCTCTCCAGATGTTTGAGAAAGAGACCATATATTAACATGAGCAGAAACAACATTCTGGATATTCTGCAATTTACTCCATTTGTAACTAACACTTCCAGTCAACTGGCGCCATGTGATAACTGTCAAGGCTGATTGAGACATTGTTGACAACATCCTGCCTAAATGTGAAAGCACTGACCAGGACTTATGGGTGACCGGTCATAACATCGATATGTGAGGTTATCCCATACCAAATGTAGTCCACTGCCTTAGCTGCCTTCTCTGTGTTATCTAGTCTAACACTGTAATGTTGCCATTTAGTTTCAGCACACTGTCCCTTCAGTGTGTTATTCAAAGTAGATCCCAATGAAAGCCTTCATAGTTTCCTTCCTGATCTCCACAACCATGGCGCATGATGATGACATTTCTTTATGCAAAAATTCAGGGAGCTTCTTTGTTTTTTGTTTACACTTTGGGTCAGTTATCCTAATACAGTGTCTGTTTCTTTACTTCTATGTCTTCTGATATACTCATATGAAAACATTCTATGTATCTGATAAAGCTTTTAGATTGCTGTAATGGATTTGTGGGCGAGGTGGTATCTGGTGTTAGCCCATAGCTAGCAAGATTCACAAACTTCTATATGATATTTGTTAGCAGCGAGTTTCCCTGGTTTCAGGGAAAACCAGTACAACTACATAGGTACAGACACTACATGAGAAGGAGAGCGACAGTAACAGAGAGAGAGGGAGCTGTGCTGTAAGTCCGAGTACATACAGTTGAAGTCGGAAGTTTACATACACCTTAGCCAAATACATTTAAACTCCGTTTTTCAACATTTCTGACATTTAATCCTAGTAAAAAATGTCCTGTCTTAGGTCAGTTAGGATCACCACTTGATTTTAAGAATGTGAAATGTCAGAATAATAGTTGAGAATTACTTATTTCTGTTTTTATTTCTTTCATCACATTCCAAGTGGGTCAGAAGTTTACATACACAATTAGTATTTGGTAGCACTGCCTTTACATTGTTTAACTAGGGTCAAATGTTTCAGGTAGCCTTCCACAAGCTTCCTACTATAAGATGGGTGCATTTTGTCCCATTCCTCCTGACAGAGCTGGTGTAACTGAGTCAGGTTTGTAGGGCTCCTTGCTCGCACATGCTTTTTCAGTTCTTCCCACAAATTTTCTATAGGATTGAGGTCAGGGCTTTGTGAAGGCCACTCCAATACCTTGACTTTGTTGTCCTTAAGCCATTTTGCCACAACTTTGGAAGTATGCTTGGGGGTCATTGTCCATTTGGAAGACCCATTTGCGAACAAGCTTTAACTTCCTGACTGATGTTGCTTCAATATATCAACATCATTTTCCACCCTCATGATGCCATCTATTTTGTGACTTGCAGCAAAGCACCCCTACAACATGATGCTGCCACCCCACTGCTTCACGGTTGGGATGGTGTTCTTCGGCTTGCAAGCCTCCCCCTTTTTCCTTCAAACATAACGATGGTCATCATGGCCAAACAGTTGTATTTTTTTTCTTCTTCAGACCAGAGGACATTTCTCCAAAAAGTACGATCTTTGTCCCCATGTGCAGTTGCAAACCGTAGTCTGGCTTTTTTATGGTGGTTTTGGAGCAGTGGCTTCTTCCTTGCTGAGCGGCCTTTCAGTTTATGTCGATATAGGACTCGTTTTACTATGGGTATAGATACTTTGTACCTGTTTCCTCCAGCATCTTCACAGGGTCCTTTGCTGTTATTCTGGGATTGATTTGCACTTTTCACACAAAAGTACGTTAATCTCTAGGAGACAGAACGTGTCTCCTTCCTGAGCAGTATGACTGCTGCGTGGTCCCATGGTGTTTATACTTGTGTACTATTGTTTTGTACAGATGAACGTGGTACCTTCAAGCTTTTGGAAATTTCTCCCAAAGAGGATCCAGATTTGTGGAGGTCTACAACGCTTTTTCTGAGGTCTTGGCTGATTTTTCTTTTGATTTTCCCATGATGTCAAGCAAAGAGGCACAGAGTTTGAAGGTAGGCCTTGAAATATATCCACAGGTACACCTCCAATTGACTCGAATGATGTAAATTAGCTTATCAGAAGCTTCTAAAGCCATGACATAATTTTCCAAGTTGTTTAAAGGCACAGTCAACTTAGTATATGTAAACTTCTAATCTACTGGAATTGTGATGCAGTGAATTATAAATGAAATAATCGGTCTGTTAACAATTGTTGGAAAAATTACTTGCGTCATGCACAAAGTAGATATCCTAACAGTCTTTTGTTAACAAGAAATTTGTGGTTGAAAAATAAGTTTTTTTTTTTCAATTGTTTAAGCACAATTTTGAAAACGGGGCCCATATACCCAAATCAGTCAACATGGAGAATCACAACAAAACATGTCCCAGTTTTCATGCTACTACAGTAGTGTGCATAACACTGTTAGCTCGGCAAACAACGGACAAATGTAAAATACTGTATCCAGTACAGGTTACAATTACAGTAAATAACAACCAACATAAAAAAATCATCTAAACTGACAATATTGTACAGAAAATACTACAGTAAACATACTATACATTCTCTTCGCCTAGCTGAATCTGGCCAGAGAATTTCATCAACATCACAAGCAATATCATCATTAGCAAGACAATGCGGGAAGAACCATCTTGAATGTCGAATCCATCCTTGCACAGCTGCGGCGTCCACTTGGTCACGGGCGTCCTCCATGGCCTGAATGAGGGGTACCTGAGCCTGGGATTGTAAACCTTCCACCGCCATGCAGAGAAACTCTTCGATAGGGTTTAGAAATGGAGAGTATGGTAGAAGGTATAGTACTGTCAACTGGATGGTGTTGAAACAAGTTCTGGACCAAAGCAGAGCGGTGGAATGACACATTGTCCCAGATGACCGTGTAGTGCATCTGGTGTATTTCATTACCTGCTGGGACGATGTGGTGCAATCGGTCCAAAAATGTGAGAATGTGAGGTGTGTTGTAAGGGACCGTTTTGGCATGACGGAGGACAACTCCATGCTGTGAAATGGCAGCGCAAAGGGTGATGTTGCCCTGGGACATTGATTATAGCCTTGTGGCCAATGATATTTCTGCCTCTCCTTGCTTTTGTGAGGTTGAACCCTGCCTCATCAATATATATGAATTCATGCAGGATTTCCTCTGCGTCCATCTGCGAAACTCCCCGAAATACAGTGAAAGACAAGATTGTGTAGTTCAGGATAGGTCTAGTTTTCAGTCAATGTAAAAAAAAGTTGTGTGCAGTATGCAACATCACAGTGCTAAAGTGAACAATACAAACCTCCACATACTCAATGCTGCAGCTGTTTGACCCTCTCTGAATTCGCTCAAAAGGCACTCGATAAAGTTGTTTCATTTGAACCTGATGTCTTTCCTTGATGCGTGCCAGTGTTGACTGAGAGACCTGATGGACATTATTGAAAATGGCATGGTTACCGATAATGTTGGCTTATAGTTCTGAGCCTGATGGCATTATTGGCCAAAACCATGTTTATTATCTCTCTTGTTCTTGCATGAATATGGGCCCCCTTCCTCCTTGTCGTTCCTGACCCCCAATCCTATGTAGAGAATAATACATGTAACTTACTGTACAATGTCACAGGAAGGGGTATCACAAGTCCTGATATGGTGCTGACAATAAGCAGCTGATTACTGTAACTGTTACTGTAGACAGATCTTTTACCTGTTTTCCTGTCAAAGTCCTTATGACAGATGCCACTGTATATCTGCTAAGATTTGTCTGAACTCTCAGTCCAGCCTCCCTCAGCGTCAATCCGTGGTTCACAACATGGTCCACTAGTGTTGCACGAATGTCATTTGATGAGTTTCGTCCTCTTCTTTGTGCACGTTCTCCTCCTGCTTCAGGTCTTCCTCGACCTCTGGCTCGGCCTCTGCCTCTTCCTCTACTTCCTTCTCCTCCTCCGTGTACTCCTCCTCCGTGTACTCCTCCTCTCACCCTCACTCTTCTTCTGACTCCTTCCATTTTGGTTGAAGACAGGTGAACCTACCTGCTGCATTTTTATAGTGCTTAAACCTGATTAGTGCGTCTACAATTCAGCAATCATGTGTTTGCACCTGATGGCTGTGTTTAACAGATTGGCTCATAGGTGTGGTAATTTGATAGTGACAGGATAGGAGTGACATGATATACTTCTGTGTCTGATGTATACAAGGGTGTTTAGTGTTTTGCAAATCACTGTGTAATGTTTTGCAAATAGTGTGAAGCTGACAATGTGCTTACAGTTATGCAAATCTAACTTTGTGTTTTGCTCCTTGAGTGTAAGGTTTTGCTAATTGTGGGAAAAGTTCAATTTAGAGTGTAAGCAATCGTAAAAAACGAATGACTCCAACCTACGTGTATGTGAACTTCTGACTTCAACTGTACCATGCTGCTTTGAGCTCGAGACTTTCTTTAGGCCACAGACTATTCTCATCTCTAGTTAGCTGTTTCATATCCCGGGGCTGTGTCGGTAAGACTAAAAAGCTTCCTAGCTAAGTAGTACTGTACGCTCTTGAATAAAATATCCCAGTTTACGGCCTAACTCCATATTGAGAGAAGGCAGAATTATTGTGTAACTTTCTTTTGGAAAGTTTTTTTGTGTTACTCTGAAGTTTTAGAATTGTCACTGAGCATCCACCCGACCCAAATCTATTCAGTAATGGATGGAAGGAGTGACTGTTTGCAGACACCCGGGGCAATCTGTGCTCGTCTGTCAGCCCTATCTATCACTGTTCTATCCTGCTCCAGCTCTGACCTCTAACCCCCTGACCTGATAGGCCAGTCCAGCAGAGGACCAGAGACTTGTTAATATGCATAAAGCCCCTCTCCTTGGGATTCTCAGACTCTGCCTAATGGAGAGAATGGCCTGGTCCTCATCCATATACACACAGGCAGCCTTATATATACACTTGGCTTTGATGATGAGGGGTCAAGGGGAGGCCGGGAGTGGGCTAGGGGGTATTAGGCAAATGAGGGGGAGGGAGGTCACTGGGTTAATCTGTATCAGTGAGGGGAGGCGATAGCCTCCAAGCTGACAACACTCCATCTCTCTTGTTCTCACTCTCATTAGAAGTTATTGTTGACCCAAGTTACTGCAGTAACACACAGGTAGGTATAAAGGTTAGAGAGTAGAGTTTGTTCTTTATATTCATTTCTAGTGGTTTGAATGAGGGGAGGCTTCCTGCATCCTCCCAGCTGGTTGTTGATTAGCATTATGTTTCATTCAGGTTTATTAGCGAGAAGTGCACTTAAGCTTATACAGGAACTCTGAACTCCACTGAATTGAGCCCAACCATGCTTTACAGCACTGATTTAAATGAAAGCAAAATCTCAGTTCGAGCAATATAATTTAGGACGCAGTCTCCAAAGACTACAGCACTGATACCAATGTGTTATCAATCATGTCCCTTCCCCACTGAAAGACAATCATGATGATTATCACTGTTGCCTTTTTTATTTTTAGCATCCTTTTGTCTCCTTTGGGTTTCATGAAAGCCTACTCCATTGAGCGGCTGGCAGCCCCCCTGTTACAAAGAACAACCGTGTCTCCAACACAACTTGATCTGACGTGAATATTTCGCTCTGAGAATCACTCCACTCACACTAACTGATCTGGCAAATCTGCATTATTAAAGGCACATATTATGAGTATGAAACGTGGTGTGTGTGTGAGAGAGACCATGTATTGCCTCACAGAACTCTGTTCTGAGATTGACTATACATGTTCTTATTGTCGTTTGCATTATCGCACAATAAAGAACGCTTGACTTGACTATCTTTTAATTTGTGTTTGCAGTATGTTAGCCCATTTATGCTTGTTTTTACAGTCTGGATCAGCTATATCAATACAGATGTAAAAACCTTACATGATGTATTAACGTAGATTTGCCACTAGAGGCCAGCACAGCCACACATCACAACATACTGCTATTACTATTAGATTTATTTACTTCTGTTGCTTTCTCTTTTTTTGATCCCCACAGTCTAGCCGCTGAGTTGAGCAGACCTCACAACCACGCACGATAAATGCATCTAACAAGGTCTATTGATCCCTGTCATACTCTGATCGATTACCTTGCCCTGATGTTTTCAGCAAGCCAACAAATAATTGCTTTCCACAACTTTCTGGGGTGGAGGGATACAGGCTGACTGATAATTAATTATAAAAGGAATATCTCATAGCCCGATATCCAGGCTATCCCACTAACACGTCATAGTTGAACACCGAGCCAAATAGACTTGAGTGGTAAACACTACGATGCCTTGAAAACATATGAACCCATGCATGAGTTAGTGCCTTATCAAGTCCAGGGGTTGGAACCGGTTCGAGGAACAGAATCCGAACCGGGAACGAAAGTGATCTATACTGTTCCGGAGCAGAACCGTTATTTTAAAAGCATGGGAACTGGTTAATAACATTTGTTTTACTTCTGGAAATTTCTTTCAGTCCCATATAAAATTGCAACAAGGCACCTGTGCAAAGCCCTCACTATTTCACTTAGAAACGTATTCTTGTGTCTGCCTGCCAGCTGAAAATCTTTGCCAGTGCGTGTGTAGGCAACCTTCCCCTCTCCTTTCTAAAGCTTAGGTTACTGTAGCCTACTGACGTTACAAGCTTGATTCAGCAATTAGGGGGAGGTTTTTAATTAGCAAAGAATGGATTAACATTTTCAGTGCTAGTTACGGATACTATAGCTATCACGTTTCACATTGAATTTAACTACAAAAAGGTAAGGTGCGTTTTTAATTCTGGTGCCCCTCTGCCCACAGCTAGCTAGCTAACAAGCTTGTATCTCTGGTCCAACGTTAAGCCAGCTCTTGTAAGTCCAAAGACTTTCAATGTTCCTCCATAGAAGCCGCTCCTTTGTAGGTATATAATTCTGTGGGCCTAATTCAGATGATTCATGTCATAACAAGATGCCCAATGCTTCAAGCCGCCGCCTCCACCCTCTCTCGCCACCCGCAAAATTTCAGTCACGTCGTGCCCTACACTTGTCTGTCCATCACGCATGTAAACAACCGGCTGCCTAGGATCAAACAACTATAGCTTGCCTGCTTCATAGCAAGCTGCTCTATCTGCACTGATTGGTGAAGTAATTTAATGTTGAGCTTATGTGAAAACATTTCGATTTTAGCGGAACAGAAAGGAAACGATATAAACCCGGAACCTTTTTGGGGTTCGAACTGATTCAGAATTTGATATTGCAGGTCGGAATAGCAGAACGGAAAAAAAAATATGGTTCTGTTCAGATCTAAATTATTGAAAAATTATTTTGCTTTGAACCCCTGATCAAGACCAATTTAATTTCCCATTGTAGGTATTAAAAATACGTAGTAGGCCTACATTAGAGCTCTCAAACAAGTGAGTAATAAGACTATAAGAGCAGACCCCCTGTAGCCCTCTGCATTCCACAGCCACCCCACAGCCTCCTAACACATTGTCCTGCTGCTTCCTGTCACTGGGAGTAGTTTACAGCCTGCCCCATAACGAAGCCCTTGTCTGGGCACAACCACACTGGGCACCTAGAGGACAGACCAATGGATGGTTAGCGGAAGGAAGAGACTTTCCAACTTGTACGTGAGAAAGAGAATATTGGAATGGTCAACTTTGAGTCAAAGCAAAATCCGCTTTGTCTGCAGTGTTTCAATGTTCTCACAGCCTGAAGTTAGTCATTGATCTGCTGATGAATAGCTGTAGAACTAGAACAAGGAATAGTCGGACCGAGAGGGCCTGTCCAACACACACACACACACACACTCACACACTTCCCTTGATCTTCTGACAGGGGACATGCACTGAGTGTACAAAACATTGAGTTGCACCCACTTTTGCCCTCAGAACAGCCTCGATTTGTCGGGGGATGGACTACGAGGTGTCAAGCGTTCCACAGGATGCTGGCCCATGTTGACTCTAATGCTTCCCACGGTTGTGTCAAGTTGGCTGGATGTCCTTTGAGTGGTGGACCTTTCTTGATACACATGGGAAACTGTTGAGTGTGAAAAACCCAGCAGCGTTGCAGTTCTTGACACACTCAAACCGGTGTGACTATTTTTAAAATTCTTCAAGCTCTGTCAAGTTGATTGTTGATTATTTACTAGACCAGATATTTTAAATTATTGCCATACATTTTCAAGACAATTTATAAGTCAACTATAACTTGGCCACTCAGGAACATTTAAAGTCGTCTTGGTAAGAAACTCCAGTGTAGATTTGGCCTTGTGTTTTAGGTTATTGTCCTGCTTAAAGGTGAGTTCATCTCCCAGTGTCTGTTGGAAAGCAGACTGAACCAGGTTTTCCTCTAGGATTTTTTTATCCAAAAAAAATTATTTAATTATTGCTAATGACAAGCATACCCATAACATGATTCAGCCATCACCATGCTTGAAAATATGAAGATTGGTACTCCGTGATGTGGTGTTGGATTTGCCCCTAACATTACACTTTTCAGGACAAAAGTACATTTCTTTGTCACATTCTTTGCAGTTTTACTTAAGTGCATTGTTGTACAGAGATGAGGTAGTCATTAAAAAAATGTTAACCACTTTTATTGAACAAGGAATTAGTCCATGCAACTTATTACGTGATTTATTAAGCACATTTTTACTCCTGAACTTATTTATTAGGCTTACCATAACAACGGTGTTGAAAACATATTGACTCAAGACATTTCAGCTTTAAATGTTTCATAAATAAAATCTCCAAACAAAATTCCACTTTGACATTATGGAGTATTGTGTGTAGATCTATGACACAATCTCAATTTAGAACATTTTAAATTCAGGCTGCAACACAACAAAATGTAGAAAAAGTATAAGGGTGTGAATACTTTCTGAAGGCACTGTATGGCTGTCTGTCGCAGGCATGTTAATCAAAACGTGACCATCACGGAATTTTGGTTGGTGCGTAAAAACCTTGAATTCAGATAAATACGAAGGTGTGATCGGTCCGCACTCAAAAAGATGTTTCATAAAGCTTACTTTTTAAAATGTTGTATTCTTTCAATTTTCTTATTCAGGCATGTTCACTGGAGAGTGAGAGAGCAAGGGAGATCGAGAAATAGGCTGAGAGCAGGGGATTGAGAGACCTGCAGGGACCTAGCCCGGTGAAGATCAGCACAGTGGCCTCATCACGAGAGGATAGAAGGGGAATACGAACGGACACACACACAGACAATCTGATCGATAAGGCTGATAAAATCCAATTCAGCTTGCTGACGCTGCCTAATACATTGTGTGTGTGTGTTGGAGGTCAGATTATCCTATCCGAGGGAGAGGAAGAAAAAGGAAACTCGCTAGACAGGAGGACTCTACACTCTGGTGTCCTCTCAGGTGAACTTGTCACCTTTCTAACTGTGGCATGCCTTAAAAAAAAGTGTACACCACCTTCCTTCACCTTGAACCTGTGTAGTCCACTTGCCAGTCTGGGCCTGTTTCTGTCTAGTTTGTGTATTAAACCAGGAAAGGAAGCTCCTTTTTAAACTGTTGACTAGTGAAATAGCCATTCTAATCAATTGACGTGCATTCACTCACTCTGATTAATGAGTTGTACTGATTAACTCCCCACTGTCTCACTGGCTCTAAGTGTGTGTGTGTGTGTTTACTCTGTGTTTTAGCCAGAGAAAGTCTGCCAGTGTCTTGGGAGTGCGATTAAACAGCCAGCTTGACTGCCTCTGTGTAGTCCTGTTCCAGACCCAATTTTGCGCGCACACACACACGCACACACACGTTGATGTTCTTCTATCCTCGTGGGGACCTAAACTGTATTTATATTCAAAATCCTATTTTCCTTAACCTGTAACTCCTAACTCCTAATTCTAACCCTAGCGCCTTATCTTAAAAAAGCCTTTATCCTCATGAGGATGTGGGAAATGTTCCCTACGAGGGAGAATTTTCCTTGTTTTGCTATCCTTGTGGGGACTAGCTGGAGACTTACATTGACCTCTAACTTTAAACATCAGCTATCTGAGCAGCTAACCGATCGCTGCAGCTGTACATAGTCCATCTGTAAATAGCCCACCCAATCTACCTACCTCATCCCCATATTGTTTTTATTTACTTTGCGGCTGTTTTGCACACCAGTATCACTACTTACACACCATCTATCACTCCAGTGTTAATCTGCTAAATTGTAATTACTTTGCTACTTTGGCCTATTTATTCCTTTACCACCTCACACCATTTGCACACACTGTATATAGACTTTCTTTTTTTCTATTGTGTTATTGACTGTACGCTTGTTTATTCCATGTGTTGTTTCTGTCGCACTGCTTTGCTTTGTCTTGGCCAGGTCGCATTTGTAGATGAGAACTTGTTCTCAACTAGCTTACCTGGTTAAATAAAGGTGAAATAAAATGTATAAAAAGAACCAACACACACACACCAGGACATAGAGGATGATACTCAGCCAGTATCGCTGTTTGGAAAATGTTAACAGTTCAAAGTTCAACTCAGATTATAACATCGTTTAACTGTGTAATCCTATTGCTATTCCTTATCAGTGTGACATTCTGTCTTTCAGCGTCGCTTGGCTGCGAAGGACTTTAATAATCCTCCACGTGTTTATTGAAGATAGGAACACTGTGATATTTAGGACGAGGAAGGAATCCAGTGGCTGCCTGCCTGTTGCTGGCTCAAATTAGAGAATAGATTAAATATACATTAAAGCAGAGGATTTCCTCCAGTCGGTGGAATGACCTCTGACAGAGGATGTGTTATAATCAAGAAGCAGCTAATACATGAATTCACTTTCATCCTTCTCACAGGAAGTGATATAAAAACACATTTGTTCTGTTCCTCTTCTGAGTCTAGATGATGGCTAAGTAAACAGGTTTATTCTCTGGTTCACTTCATTATTCCCTTTGAAGGAGGAGGGAAGGATTTGACATGAAATACAATAAAGAAGAGGAGAACACAGACAGCTGAGACATGGCGTTGAGATGGTTACACCAAATAAATCACTTAATCTCATTTACATATTCATCAGTGTTTACGTGCAGTCTAGGCAATGCAGCATTTGAAGGCAATAGAAAAATGACACGCGTGCCATTCTGTAAGAGAGGATGTATGCAAAGTCAAGGCTATCAAATGAGGTCAGACAATAGAAATGAGTTCTACAGTGTAGCCCTTTTATCTTGCTTGCTTTCTGTGAACAGTGACAGGAGATATTAGGTTCAAGCCAGGGTCCTGGCTAGATCTTGTAATCAGTTCCCCAGCATACTAAAAACGTGCTAAACAGTACAGCATAGAAAACGTATACAAGAAAAGTCGCCACAGTTTGCAATATGTGGTAACCATGGTGAATGGAATGTATTTTAGTAGCCCTATAAATATCCTCTAGCAAAATGCAAAAATACAGAGAAAAATGACTACCCCCTTCAAAACAATCCAACAATTGAACATGAAAGTGTTTTAAAATGTTTTATTGCCACCCACTGGATAGATGCAGTCAGTGAAATGTGCTGTTTTGCCATTTTATTTCTGCCTCTGCTCTTAATTGTCATTCTGCAAGTATGGAGGGATACATAAATATGGAAAATCCAATTATATTTTATTGTCTCCACTCCACTTTCCAGGATCCTAAATTCAGCATAAGATGTGACAGTGGCAGTGTTGAATGTGACACAATTTGCCATTGTTGTGTGAGGGGAAAGAAGCACAACAGGAAATGGCCCAAAATAGACAGGAAAGCTTCTGATAAGACAGAAGAGAGCAAAGTCTTTTCCGTTTGGTCCATAAGTTACAGGTAAAAGAGTTTTATATTTCATTTTCTTCTTTATATTTTCCAGTTAGTGTTAGTTAGTGTTATCCAAACAACAAACAAACAAGAAAAATATAACTGGAAAATCTAAATAAATCTCCCCCCCAAAAAATATATATACAGTGCATTTGGAAAGTATTCAGACCCCTTGACTTTTTCCACATTTCATTAAGTTACAGCTCTGGCTGGGCCACTCAAGGACATTCAGAGACTTGCCCTGAAGCCACTCCTGCGTTGTCTTGGCTGTGTGCTTAGGGTCGTTGTCCTGTTGGAAGGTGAACCTTCACCCCAGTCTGAGGTCCTGAACGCTCTGGAGCAGGTTTTTATCAAGGATCTCTCTATACTTTGCACCGTTCATCTTTCCCTCGATCCTGACTAGTCTCCCAGTCCCTGCCGCTGAAAAGGTCCAATCATTTGAATTTACCACCGGTGGACTAGAAACATCTCAAGGAGGATCAATGGAAACAGGATGCACCTGAGCTCAATTTTGAGTCTCATAGCAAAGGGTCTTTATACTTATGTAAATAAGGTATTTCTGTTTCTTTTCTCCAAACCTGTTTTTGATTTGTCATCATGGGGTATTGTGTGTAGATTGAGGAACTTTTTGTATTTAATACATATTAGAATAAGGCTGTAATGTGGGAAAGTCAAGGGGTCTGAATACTTTCAGAATGCATTGTGTATATATGTCACAGATTTGTTGTTACACAATATTTTTTTATTATTATGAATAGTAAAACCTGCAGTGAAAAGGCTTCATCAGAACTGTCCATATGTGTCATAATACATAACAGGCTGTTTGTCTCTCTCTCTCTCTCTCTCTCTCTCACACACACACACACACACCATCATCCTTGCTCATTATGTCTTTCCTTCATTCAACCTTGGAGTAGTGAAATGATATCGACCATCTTGTAGAATACAAAACTTAAAACAACAATTACAATAATGCATAAATCATTCATAATAAATCAAATGTATGTCATATCATTCCATGTCAATCAAATGTCTTTACAACTAGTTGAACATTTTTATATTGTGCTAGACTTATGACTAAATATGATTTCAAAATAAATCATTATGAAGGTGTCCAAAATGTCCATAAATGTACAGTATAGTCCTTCACATTTCAAGATCTGATATAACATACGTGGTCAGGATAGTACTGATACAGGTAAGCTAGGTGTTGATGCTGTAAAACAGCTTTACAACCACCTGTCCTTAGGTTTCTCATGTAGAAATAACGATATAAGACAACAACAGTCTAGACTCCACATGGATAAATATATGAATGATTTAATATATATGAATTATTGCTTTAGTTTACATAATGATTATGATTAGGTTACCTTATTAGTTAATCAAAAAACACCATCTGAAACAAATAGTTGAAAATACAGTGGATGCCAAGCACAGAAGCACAGATCCACACACACCCCAATACCACCCTACACAGAATACCTAAGCCTTGTTCTGTTGGAGTAGTAATTCCTCCGACACACTGATCTAAGGTTAGTTTTGCAAGGCACTGATGTAAAGTCTTATTAATAGGTGCTGCGGGCAAAAAGAGAGTGGATCTGGTTGTTCATCTCAGGGAGGAGTGGAGGAGGTGGAAATAGGAGGATGGGATGAGTAGAGGTGTGAGGAGGCTGTGAGTGAGAATTGCAGCCACAGACAAAGACTCCTTTCTATCTGCGTGTGTGTGTGTGGTCGTCTCTGGTGCCATCATTTTTTGGCAGAAGGATTCAGAAGCTTAAAACAAATGACAACATACACTACCTGTGAAGCATTTAGCTGCAATTTCTGAGGCTGGTCACTCTAATGAACTTATTGTCTGCAGCAGAGGTAACTCTGGGTCTTCCATTCCTGTGGCGGTCCTCATGAGGGCCAGTTTCATCAGCGCTTGAAGAAACTTACAAAGTTCTTGAAATCTTCCATATTGACTGACCTTCATGACTTAAAGTAATGATGGACCTTCATTTCTCTTTTCTTATTTGAGCTGTTCTTGCCATAATATGGACTTGGTATTTTACCAAATAGGGCTATCTTCTGTATACCACCCCTACCTTGTCACAACACAACTAATTAATGCATTAAGGAAAGTTAATGTTAATGTTAATTGAAATGCATTGCAGGTGTCTATGTCATGAAGCTGGTTGAGAGAATGCCAAGAGTGGCTATTTGGATTTGTTTAACACTTTTTGGTTACTGCATGATTCCATGTGTTATTTCATAGTTTTGTTGTCTTCACTTTTATTCTACAATGTAGAAAATAGTAAAAAGAAGAAGAAAAACCCTTGAATGAGTAGGTATTCTAAAACCTTTGACCCTTATTGTAAGGAAATAAAGCAACAGGACTGTGATTGGCACTACTAAAACCATGACTGTCAATCAACAAATGTAAATCAAACCCACATACTGTACAGGCTGCACAAACCCAATTGCATGTCTGCCACAATACTTATCTCAATATGTGTTGTGAGGATGACATCACCGACACAACAGCATGAACTTCAGTGTTAATGTCGTGTTCACTTTGGTTTTCATATTCCCTGCTGAACGCTTGATATATTTCCTGAAGGGCAACAGTTATAAAAGATCATAAAAAATACATTCTCTCTCAGCATGAAAAGGGCACTATGACATTTGAAATAGATTATTTTAGAAATCGAGAATGTCTGGGTATATATCTTCCTTCCTACATTACGTTGCAAGGTTAACAATATAAAACATGACATAAAACAGTGTTGGCAGACCAAGATGTTGTGGTTCTCTTGAAAAGATTTGGTATGTCCCTTAATGATATGTTAAAATAGATACTCTTTCCCCATCTCTGTCTTGTTCTCTCTCTTAACTCTCTCACACATACCCTTCCTCTATCTGTTCCTCTCCCACTATATCCAACTCTCACTCAAACAAACACACTATATCTCGATCTATATCTCTCTCCCCTAACCCTAGGTTTCCACTAGTTACCACAGATACAAAGTCAAAATTGTCTATATCATAAAAAAAAAGTGTTAGGGTTAATTTAGGGTTAAGCTTAGCCATAAGGTTAGCAGTGTGGTTAAGGTTGAAAATCACATTTTAAGAAGAGAAACTGTAGAAATAGGTGGGGTTTATGACTTTGTGGCTGTAGTAACTAGTGAAGACCCTAGTCTAGGGTCTAGTCAAAAACATCCTCCCTCCCTTTCTTATTCTCACACAAACAATCTCTGTCTTCTGCTCTCCTTCTGCCAGCTCCTCTCCACATCACTGTTCCCATTATCTCTCCCTCTCTCCAGAGGCTTTGTGTGTGTGTGTGTGTGTGTGTGTGTGTGTGTGTGTGTGTGTGTGTGTGTGTGTGTGTGTGTCTCTTCTCAAAGCAGGTCGGGGTGTTGTTCAGGCTCCTCTGTGTCTGCTGATCCTTTCCTACAGAGGGAGCTGTTCTCCATCAGCCCATCCTCACTCACACTGATCCTGTACGGAGCTTTTAGCGGGGTGGAGGCTAGCCTGGTGTCTGCTCCCGGGGCCTTCTGCCTGGGCTCAGACGTCCTCGACCTGGGGGGGACCACGTGGTCCTTATGGATAAGGTCTGGGACAGAGAGCTGGAGCTGAATCTGGGTCTGCTCTTCCTCTCTCCTCTCCTCTGTCTCATTCCCTTCCACTCCATCCATCTTCACCTCTTCCTCTTTCCTCTCGCTGTCCAGAGGGTCAGTCAGTCCGGTGGATGTGTCTCTCCCTCTGTCATTCTCTCTGTCCTGCTCTCCCTTGGGTGGGGTCTGCTCATTGCTGATGAGGGAGGTCTTGTTAGGGGAGGAGAGGAGGGAGTGATCGAGGGTCTCGGGGGGTGTGGTGACGACGGGGTTAGACGAGATCATCATGTCCTGGGTAGTCTTCAGGGTGCGAGGAAGACGCTTCTTTTTACCGGGAGGAGGGGGGTCCAGACGAGGGAAGGAGTCCTGAGAGGCATGACTGGAAGGAGAGAGAAGAGGAAGAGACATCCATTACCACTGTAACTTTAACAATAACACATTTTTACATTTGTTCAATCTCTCCCCATCACTTGCTCTCTGTCTAACTTCCCCTCGTTCTCCTCCCCCTTCTCTATGCTGTGGGACTGTGTGTTTATTTTATCAGTGGAATATTTCTCTACCTTTCCCCCATAAATGAGCATATTGTCATGGTGACAACCGTATCATTGCCATAGTGATAAGGAGTGAGTCACCGCAAAAACATACCAGTCATTTATGACTACTCTGTCTATACGTGACCTGACAATTCACATTTCTCAACACATCAGTGTCTAAACACACATCACGTATTTACCAATTCTATGAGTTACGCAGCTGTGAAATGTCTGTCCTGGCTCCGTGTGTCAGGTAGGTGACTGAGTGTCAGTCAAGAGACAGACAGATCAATGACCAGCTACAGCGTAGACGGACAGCTCGTTCTGTCTCTTTAAACTAAGGGAGACCCAAGGGTGAGTGTGCGTGTGTGTGTGCATGCACTGTGTATGATTAACATTAGAAATGAGGCAATTCAACTCTCAAATATGTCTCATTCAGTCTCTGTGTGTGTTTAATCTCAGCTTCTGTCTAACTAACCCTCCTCTTACTCTTCATCACTTATTCACTGCCCCAGTTTGGAAAAATTCAGATGAATCATTTAAACATCTTTGACTCAACGGTTATGGTCTTTTATATGGGGTGAGAGGATGACTACTATTTCCCAGCTTAAATCGTTCCACTTTAGAGAAAATAATACAATATTGGTTTTTAGAAATAACTAGCTGTCTCTCAGTTTTACTCTTTGGATAAAACCAATATTGGATTGAATCTCCAAGGCACAGTGTCTGAAAGCTGGGTTATAACTATTGGGCCCAGACATGTGGCGGACGTGAATATTGTATAACTGTTTGTGAGTATGGGTGATCTGCAAATGTTTGTGTGTTTGTGGTTGTGTGTGGGTTTTACTGTGTCCCTCCTGTGTGTGTGTGTGTGTCTTTTAGTGTACACCTCCTCACCTTTAGGCAGTAGTTGTGTGTGTGTGTGTGTGTGTACTGTATTGTGTATCCCTTCTTACCTATAGACAGTAGTTCGCTGGGTCATCTCCTCCATATTGCTCCAGACTGCTCCTACATTCTTGTTAATCTCTGTGACGCCGATGTCTCCTATATGACTGGGCTCTTTCCTTCGCAGCAGGTCATTGACCTTTGCCCCCACAGCCTTGCCCAGGTTCAGGGCGTTCTTCAGCCTCTGCTGACCTCCATTGGTAGTGGTGGAGGATGGGGCCTCGGCAGTGCTGCTACCCAGGGCAGGGTTAGCTGTGACCAGGGAGTGACGGGCCGAGGCCTGGGTCAACCTGGAGGCCTGGAGCCCCTGGCCTGGAGCTCTGGAGGTGTTGGAGTTCTCAAACATACTGTGGTCTACTGGAGAGAGGAAGGGAGGGGGAGGGAGAGCATGTAAGATATAAGTGAGGGTATTGTGAGGGCACATTCAATCAGGGTATTTTTTGTTTTACGCAAGGATGCATTACAGGCACCATGGAATGTTCCAGATATAAATGGAATGTATAGACATTTCACGTGACCTGGAGCAAAAGACAACTCCTGACTTTTCATTTCAAACGGCATGTTTGTGCAACACTGTACAACATTGCAGAATGTTGCAACATCAATAACATGTCAAAGTATGCTTTATAGGGAGTCCGTGTAGAAAGAAAGAGGATATGGAGTCCCACAAGGCACAGTGTTACAACTGCTCAATATGGATGCAACACGTTACACAATCATCAACAAGTCATGATGGAAGCAAGGGACATGACACATGCACATAACCACATCAACCAATCACAATGAAGCTGAACATAGACCACAGTGCATTGCAGGATGGGTAAATGCACAAAGGAGCGGGTTGTTGTCAGTCCACATAGTACAATAATAGATTGTCTTACCTCGTGGAGAAAATAGTTTCTCGGAAGGCATTAGTAAGACACAACAAGTTAATAGATTTCGGGAACACTTTATCCGGATAGCCCATCTGTAAATCCTCTACAGACTATCAGTAACATTTCAATCTCCTAACCCTAACTTTAAGGTAACCCTTACCCCAACCCTTATTCCTAACCTTAGCAAGCAGTTGCTTATCAACAGATAGTTTGTTGATAGTATGACCATCTGTAATATGACCAAGGCATTAACGGGCACTTCAGGGGGACAAATAGACTTTACGGCTAAATGCCGGGTTTGGCTGTAACTCTAAAAGCTAACATCTCTGGACAGACACATGGAAAGGAACATCTTCATTAATAACTCTAGAAAAAGAGCAGTGAGACAGCACAGCACAGGTGCTCTTGACTTGACTTTGTGTTGCTTCGGCAATTCAGACTATTTCAAAGACATGGGCAGCCACAAAGATTTTCAAATCCATTAGTGTGAGTCTTTGGAGAGACAGCTAATATAATTCTGGAGTGATGGGAGGGTGTTTGAAGGAGGGAGAGAGAGGGAGAGCAGACATCTAGGTGCTTATTCACACAAACACAGATATCCTTTCACTGTTAGAGGCCTGCCAGGGGGAAGGATTCTCTGTAGTCTGACCAAAGTGGAGGGCTATTAGGAAGATCAGATGAACAGAAAATCACTCTGTGTTCAGTGTGTGTTTGGATGTGAGCGTGTGTGTGTGTGACAGCTCTCAGATAGCCACAGTTTAGGCTAGAAACGCAGTTCCCACACTTCTCTTAGCTAGACTCCCTGTCAGAAGGCTTCATAATGGTAGTGTTTTGAGTATTGGTGGTCATGATAATGAATAGCACAAACACAGTCAGACTTCAGACTAAATCCTCCATTACACATTCCCTCCCCATGTTAGGCCCTGGAGTTTGTTTGTCTATGCCTGAGGCTGAGACTGGCCCTGTACTATAATACCTACCGGTCTCCCTCTCTCAATTACAGCCCAGCCTTAGGGATTGTTGCCATGTTAATTACGATTGTTAATTAAAACAGAAGCGTTTTTTTCTGCAAGTGGAGAGGAGGCTAAACATATAGGAACAAAATACAGAAAACACGAAAGAAAGATAATTAAATGAAATAAAGATAATTAAGTGAAAGTGACTGAATTCTAGAAAGACAATCAGCTGTTAAGATAGTGCAGTGGCACAGCACAGAAACCAGGTAGAGGAGGAGTAGGGAAAGAAAGAAAGAGAGAGAGAGAAGGTTAGAAAGGAGACGTTTATTGAGCAAAAGCAAGGTCAGCGACAGACTGAGATTCAGAGTAAGTGCACGTTCACTCCCACACATATACAGTACAGTGTACCGGTTTTCTCTTTACAACAGTTCAGGGAAGGACATGATGAAATTAAATAGGTTTTGTATCAGAACAAAAGACCCGAGTTAACAGAACAAAGAGAAGTCACACTATTGAGATGCACCTACAGCCTAATGAAACCGTAGTCACAGGACTAGGAAACAAAGTTAGGTCACAAGTTTGGAACTTAGAATCATAGGATCCTATATCTGACAACAGGCTAGTTTGGAGATACTGGACTTCAGTGTAACAGTCCAGTTGGTTTATACTCTGTCATTCAATCTTTCATTTAAACTTTTTTTTTAGGTCTAGTTAAAAATTGTATCTCCAGTGTCACATAATTGGCTGTATTATTAACATATACCCTTAGAGAGAATGTCCATGACAATAGCAGAACTTCTACATTGTTAGTCAGAGGACCCTTACATCAACCTTACAGGCTGCTCTATCTAGATAGACTTAACTTTCCCCTTCATCAAATGAAAAACTTTAGACCTTGTTCTCAGCTGTGAGTAACCCACTTCTGTCAGAGTGACTAGAACACACACACACACACACACACACACAGACACACACAGACACACACAGACACACAGACACACGCACACACACACACACACACACACACACACACACACACACACACACACACACACACACACACACACACACACACACACACACACACAGACACACACAGACACACGCACACACACACGCACACACACACACACACACACACACACACACACACACACACACACACACACACACACACACACACACACACACACACACACACACACACACACACACACACACACACACACACAAATCTGCAGTGGGTGAGACATGGGCTGTTAGTCAGACAACAGCAGCCTTCCTTACAGAAATGTTGTTGTAACTGTCAGACAGGAGGTGAGTAGCAGACAATCACAGGGCAGAGTGGAGGAGAGTACGAGACAACGTACCACAGGGCTGAGTGGAGGAGAGTACGAGACAACGTACCACAGGGCTGAGTGGAGGAGAGTACGAGACAACGTACCACAGGGCTGAGTGGAGGAGAGTACGAGACAACGTACCACAGGGCTGAGTGGAGGAGAGCACGAGACAACGTACCACAGGGCTGAGTGGAGGAGAGTACGAGACAACGTACTACAGGGCAGAGTAGATCATCGTTCTGACAAACGGAGAGCAGAGAACCTAACCTAGCAGAGTCCATTACTACTGATACGCAAATGAGTCTAGCGCTCAAAATTTAACGTTTAGCGCCTGGCCTAGCGCACAACGACAAGACCATTTGATGTGTGTGTGTGTGTGGTGAGAGAAGACCAATCAGTCTTAAGTGGCCGTGTGGTTATTTAGCATGTTAGAAGAGCCTCCCTGTGATGACAGATTAGCCTTTAATCTACATGAGTGAGGCTTGTCTAAGTAGGGCCAAAAAGCCTCACAGTGTGTTTGTGTGTGTGATGACAGGATGAAAGCATGTTCTATTAGGAGCTATGATATGAAACTACACTTAAAGGGATAATTCACAATTTTTTCAACTAAGCCATTTTTCTACTTATCCAAAGTCAGGCGAACTAATGGATACCATTTTTATGTCTATGTGCAGTTTGACGGAAGTTGAAGGACATTTTTGTCTACAGGAGCAGCTAGCTAGCAGCTAATCCTGTAGACTTCCAGTCATTGCACCGTCGCTATTAAGCAATGGCCCCAGAAGCTACCTTCAACTTCCTTCAAACTGCACGGAAAGACAGGAACAAAAACATATTACAACTACAAAGCATATTGCATGTAATAGTTACATGACCTGTAGCATGGTCAAGCAAGTTAATGTTTCTGACATTTTCGGACGACTAAACTACTATTTATTTATAACCGAAGAGATGTACAGCAAGTTGCAAAGACAACAGAAGCTGCCTCCACTATTCCAGCACCATTTCAACTTCAACCTTTCAACATCATCAAATCACCTATGCCTAGACTAATACGGTGACAACTAGCAGATACCAAAAACAATTTAGTCCAATCAATGTAAGATAAATATGATGTGGCTGTCCATGGTTCTGATTTGTGTGTGTGTGTGTGTGTGTGTGTGTGTGTGTGTGTGTGTGTGTGTGTGTGTGTGTGTGTGTGTGTGTGTGTGTGTGTGTGTGTGTGTGTGTGTGTGTGTGTGTGTGTGTGTGTGTGTGTGTGTGTAAGTGGAAAAAACATGTTGACTCACCCTACTTGTAGAGAAATGCCAATGCCATCGTCCTCTCTTTCACACAGTACACTTTTACATTTTTTGTTGTTGTCCTAGGCTACCTGGCTAAAATGCTTGCTCACTAGCCTAACTTCCTTTCATGGGCAACGCTAGCTAGTTAACATTAGCCTTCTACATCTAGCTACATATTGAACTTCCATCCTCTCAGTCCAGGGAGAAATGTATGCATTTATGGTTGGATCTGAATTGCCGTTTTAATCATTGGCTAGTACGGAGAATCAAGCAAAACCACAAGTCCAAATTCCTATCTCCATCCATTGCTAATAGGAAAGGGCCAATTTTAGCTAGCTAGCTAGAGTCCGTAGGACCACGACACAACAAGATGCAACAATTCAAGTTGTTTCTGTCAATTACGTATTTCTCTTGATGCGTTGTGATAGGAGTGAATCCAAATCCAAACTGGCTTCCCTTCTAAATGTATTGGGGTGCACCAGGACTATTCACAGTTGAGCTCTCTCAGTTTAGCTCAACGCTGATTGGATATTATTTTATACTTTTTTTTTATCAAGAGAGGCCAAATGCTCGCTGGCTTCCCTTGGATTCAATGCTACAGGGCGGCAACAATGTCATGCTTGTTATGATCAGACCGCATCAGATGAATGGCCTACACATGCAGAGACAGAGGGCACTATTTCGCTCGCTCAGATTCTTTCTCCAGTGAGATACGTTCAGCTTCTTGCGGGTTGAAGAAAAATTATGAAAACACAGAGACGAAAGATAAATTATTTCTGTTTTTCTTGGTGTATTTTTTGGGGGGGAAGCCTGGCTTCCCTTCGCATCCTTGACAAATTATATATGAGTTAATCTAACTCTGGGTCACTTAACGAGAGTGAATGCTGGGTGGGAAATTAAATTTAATGAGCTCACGAGTGGTGATTAATTTCCTTCACTGACTGTTCAAAAGTAAAGCAGTGTGTGCACTAACCGGAGATTAACGGAAAATTAGGTACTTAAATAAAATAGGCTAAACATTTAAAGGGTCAGATGAACTCGTGGATACCATTTTTATGTCTCTGTGTCCAGTATGAAGGAAGTTAAAGGTACAGTAGTTTTGTGAGCCAATGCTAACTAGTTAGCGTTAGCACAATGACTGAAAGCATGCAGATACAGTTGGCAACTTCCTTCAAACTGCACTCAGAGACATTGTATCCACCAATTCTTCTGACTCTGGGAAAGTAGATAAAGGACCTCATTGACAAAATCATGGTATTCCTTTTAGATCAGTTACAAGTCTAACTTTGGAGACAGACATGTCCCAGAAAGTGAGATCTCCTGTTCTCCTGACTCAGAGAACAGTAGTCCAGCCACATACTGTATTGTACACACCCAGAGCACAGCTATTGTAGGCCAAACATCTATAATTCACACACCCTTGTTTTTTAAATATGAATCATAAAAATAATGGGGTTTTGACAGTGGGTGGGGAATGAATCATTTAAATCCTGTACACTACGGTAGCTGGAGGGAGTCTGAGAGCAATAGTGTTAATTCTCTAACCCCCCACTGAGTCATACGCCGCCCTGCTTCCTGTCTCCTGTGGCTTGTACCGGGAGGTCAGAGCGCAAAGGTTAGACTAAGAACTGCAGGGGTTGATGGGATTAAGTGTTCTCCTCCTGTCCCGACAGACTACAGCTCTGATCTATGACCTCAGAACAAGGCTTTAACAGCCTATTAGCCAACACCCCCCTAACCATACCCAATGCCCCTCACATCATTCTCCACCCCAACAACTCCCTCATCTTCCTCACCCAGCAACCTGCAACCCAGCTCTGTCCTTGGGCCCCTAGTGTTTTTAAACGACGGGACTGTAAAGGGCCAGTGTGTTTATGTGTGTGTGAGTGGCCTGAATGGAAAGAGCACAACAGAGCAAGAGAAGAGAGTACAGGGGGAGAGGATGGGCAGAGCAGGGAGGATGACAGGACAGGTTGTATTCAGGTTGGGAGGAGTGCAGAGGAGAGAAATTAGGAAATGAGGAGAGGAAGAGAGGAGAGGTTGTCTCAGACGATTTTGTAAGCCTTCATTCCCATCCATATCAAAGAGCTCCAATCAATATTTAATCTAGCAATTTGCCACACCACTGTCTGTCTGGCCCTCCAAGACCCTGCTCTGTGTGTGTGTGTGTGTGTGTGTGTGTGTGTGTGTGTGTGTGTGTGTGATATATCCCTGAGTCAGCAGTAGATGCATGGTGTGTGAGAAGTGAGACCGATTCAAGACCAAGACCGGACCAAATCGAGTCCAAGTTAAGACAAAAAAGCGAGTCAAGACTGAAACTGGGAGAGGGTCGAGGGGTCCGAGACCAAGTCAAGACCAGAAAAATGTGGGTCCAATTCAAGACCATGGTTGTAAACGTGTTAAAAATGCCCAGTATATCTGTGGTCATGTTTCAGAACAACATATGGATTCTTTAGACATTCAGAATGGTGAGGAAACACATGCTGATGGGAAATAGAGCCACTCTACAAAGTATTACTAACACAAAAAGGTCTATAATAGATTCAGCTTTGTATAATACACTCATGAAAAATGATCATAATTCTCATAGTGACTCAGGAGTAACATTAAAGAAGAAAAATATGCCTCGCCAACATTTGACAACTATACAGAAAACACTCAAAATGCTTACATAAGTCAATTAAATCAATGATGAGAGAATAGTGAGATTAACGGCATTATTGTTCTAAGTGCAGATATGTATTATAGGTAATGAATGTGTAGTGGACTCTTAGAATGCTACAGACTTTGTGGCGCAGCAGAAACATCAGCGTACCCAAATCCAGAGGTTGTGAGTTAAAAGCCCAGATGGGGTCATATTGAAAAGTCAGTGCTAACTGATCATGTTAAATATAAAGATTGTCAGTGATGAACGATTTTTACACTATTTTACCTTAAAACCCCCATTCCATTTCATTACTTCCCTTACAAGAGAAACATTACATTTCCAACAATGAAACTCTCCTCGAACCTGACTTCGCACACGCACTTCCAACAATGAAACTCTCCTCGAACCTGACATAGCACACGCACTTCCAACAAAGGAACTCTGCTGAAAGTGAGCACTGCTTTCAGACCCTTGACTTTAAGTGAATGAGGGAGGAGGGCCTTCGTAGCATACATCAGCACAAATAGAGATGACTACCTCTTCGTTTTCATGCGTAGGCTGACACACGCATGTGCATAAGCAAGCACAAACAAACACCCACCCACGCACACACACAGACCCACCAGAAAACCTCTTTATCTGCAAACACGGTTGGGCTAAGGCATTTTGACTAGATTTAAATGATGATGTGAGAAGATGCAGGGAGCTCAGAACAACATCGTAAACAATATGGTAAACATCTCTGTAAACAGTAAACACCAACAGCAGCCAAATATCAGAACTGAAAACCAAAATCCTGTTAGTCTCATCCTTCACTCCATTTCTCTTCCTGCCTCTCTCCAACACTTTTCCCAACATCTATTCCATGTTGGTTCAAAGTCATTTCATTGAAATGACGTGGAAACAATGAGTGTATGCACAGGGGGATCCCTCTTCCTCCTCTCTGCCTGGCTCTCTCTCGTTCCCCCTCTCCCCATCCCTGACAGTGTGGGTTCTTGTTTCCTTTGAGGCTGCAGTGACAGCCTGTTACCTCTGCTGCGCTTCTCTAGAAGGGCTTCAATGCTGCCAGGTAGGGTTTGTGTGAAAGAGAGAGGGACAGGGAAAGGGAGAGCATCTTCTCTTTCATCATTCCAGAAATACCAAGTCAGTGTCACTAAAATCCTACACACACACACACACACACACACAGTTAGAAGCACAAATGGAATGGCCACCCCATCCGTCAGCCAATAACATCCACAGCTGTGTGTGCATGCGAGAGTGTGTGTCCGTGCATGCTGTCTTGTCAATTCCACAGCAGCCTGCTCAGTCTCCTTGGGTGACCCACGCTCCGTTAACCACAGAGCTAGGAGTTTGGCTTTATTTAACATTGCCACGAGGCCACTGTGTGTGACAGTGACGTTGATGACTGAGGTGCTGTTGTGGTGGCTGGGAGCGCAGGGACAGAAAGACAAGGACACCAGGCCTTGATCTTAACATTTCAAACTCCTTTCGGTGTCACTGTGACCTCTGGGACCTGTCCCCATCCCTGCAGCCCCACGTGATGTCTCCCAGAACCCTGTCATTTCTTCTGTCACCGGGAGAAACCATCATACTGTCAGAGGGATAGGGAGTCAGAAGAACCTTCAATCTATGAAGAGTCACACAAACTTTTCTAACCGACTGACTTTGCTTTATATTTCACAGTGGCAGGGCTGAGTGTGTGTTTGATAGGGTGTGTGTGTGTGTTGATAGGGTGTGTGTGTGTGTGTTGATAGGTTGTCTGAGTGTGTATGGCAGTTTTCACAGTGCATATAAAACTTCATTAGAGCATCTGTCTAAATATTAAACAAAGAATCAGTGAGGTGTGTGTGCGTGCTGTGTGTGTTTTAGTCAGGGTGAGTGATGAGTCCTTATTGGTAGATTAAGCGTGGAAACGTGACTAGGTTTCAGAATGGAGATAATTAATTCCGGTCCGGAGCCAATCGCTCTTATAAATCATCAATATGTCCTTCAGCAGGGAAGAAACGGAGAGGAGTGGATAAGAGGGGAGGAAGAGAGTAAAGGAGGAGGATGAAAAGAGTCTACATAGGGAGTGTTTATCCCAGAGGGTTGTGTGTGGGGATCTAGAGAGGAGGAGGCCAAATGCTGTTGTGTGGGTGACTGAGGAAGTGGAACAGCTGGATCTTAACCACACACACACAGAGACAGAGACAGAGACAGAGAGACAGAGAGAGAGATGTGTGAAAATCTGTACACAGTATGTTCTGCCCCCTCCTTTTTCTAATTAACTCTCTCTCTGTATTTCTCTCTCCGTCACGGACCTTAACTCACCCTCTCTCCTACCACAGTGAGATGGCCCAGAGTGAAATACAGGTTCAACGACATGGTGACCTGGATGAGCAGAGTAAGGCAGAGAGAACTGACATGACCACCATGCTAACTACTGGATGAGTACAGCTTAGACCTCACTCACCCTCTCAAGGAGATCACAGAAAGGGTTGATTGGAGGCAGTATGATAACTGTTCACACACACACACACACACACACACACACACACACACACACACACACACACACACACACACACACACACACACACACACAGCACTCTGGGTCAGGTGGGTTACACAAACATGAGAATCGAAACTTCAGAGATCAAATAGTTTGCTTTTAAGTTCTTTTGATTGTCACCTTCAATTCTCTGCTCTCTATTGAACCTGATGCAAGAGATGAGCTGAGGATAACTGACTGAGAGGAAGTGACTTGACTTGCTATGGGCCTTTTATATACTACATTATATAGTTATCACCATAACTTCTTTACTACCCACACAGAGTGTTGTCATAGGTGCCTAGGGTTTAATAAGAGCAGTATTTGGCAGGTGCTCTACGTCGGTGTTAGTGCACAAGGTCTTAAAGGGAAACCGTTTCTGGTAGGCGCTCTAGTCACTGTTACGGAACAAAGTCTTGTAAATGAATGAAAAAGCAACAGCATACCCGGAGGTCTGAATAATCCCAGATTTACATAAGTTAGACACCGGTTAGAGCAGGGGAGGGGTGGTTCTGTGAAAACCAGTGCACACATGCTTCCAAAACACAGATTATTCAGAAACAAAAAGCACTGGAATAATACGGTATCAACCAACATAACACATAAAACACAGCATCACATGACCATGTAGAAAATTTTGTTTTCCATCTATACATACAGATATCTTCATATTCTTACTAAAAATAGTATTTGCTTACGAAGTGTGGATACGGTTTCCTCTCTAACAAACACCAACAGAGTCTGTATACCAGTCAACAGTCCTGTACACTTTAGGGCCTGTACTGTACAGCACTGATACCTCACCGGCTCCTCACACCATTACACTGTATGTAGACAGTGACCACAGTTTAAGGGGAGCAGTTTCAGCCATAACCTGTAGGCTGGGGTACACACACAGAGGTGCAGTAAAGAAATCTGTTTCTGATGATTCTGAGAGCAGAGAGGGGGGAGAAGTAGGGGTCAGGTTATGGCTCTTCACTAGTGTTTTTACCTGGTGGGGATATGTGTGTTTAGGTCTGAGTCGATCAGTAAGGTGTGTGTGTGTGTGTGTGTGTGTGTGTGTGTGTGTGTGTGTGTGTGTGTGTGTGTGTGTGTGTGTGTGTGTGTGTGTGTGTGTGTGTGTGTGTGTGTGACTGTGTGTGTTTAGGAGTGTGTGCATGTGTGAGAGCATGTTGCATGTACGAGCATGTGCTTTTGTGTATTATGAATGTGTGTTGTCGAGCTACACTGCTATCTCATCCCCCAGGCAGTCTGGTGGTCCCTGTCTGTTGAGCACATTTAGTAGGCGGAGAGTCTCCTCGTCAGACCCCCAGCCGTATATAATATCCCTCTCCTCTATCTCCTCCCTCTCTTCTCTCTCCTCCATCTCCTCCCTCTCTTCTCTCTCCTCTGTCTCATCACTATCATCAGTGGACGCGTACTCGGACGCAATGCCAGACTCCCGGAACCTCAGCAGCTCTAGACTGCCCAGTACCTCGTCGCGGGTTGATGACATCACCACCCCCGACTCCTCCTGACCTTTCACTCCATTCTGACCCCTCCGCTGTGGAGGAGTAGCGGGGCGAGGGTCAGGTGTTGGGGGTCCGGGCAGGAAGCGGAAACATTCAAGCTTGAGGAGACACGGTTCCCTACCTAGGGGGCTGCCCAGGGGTAGGGAGGAAGAGAAGAGTGGGTTGACCGTACTGTCCTGGCCCACGCCCATGTTGATGCCCAGCGCTGGCAGGGTGTGGCTGGCGTGGTCCTGGGGTCGAGGGGTCATTGGGTCACACAACACTGGGGGGAAAGTGGAACGGAAAGTGATCTCCAATAGACTGTCCTGGGAACCCACTGGAGGAGGTGAAGAGTGGGAGGGGAGAAAAGGGGGAGAGAGTAAGGAAGGAGGTTAGTTTCATTAAAGATAAAGATCCTTCCACACATTGAGCTAACTGAGCTATCATTCACCTGTTTAACTGCTAACATGAGGCTAATTCCCATCCACCCCTGGTAGGGAGTGTGAAACGGTGTCATACACTACATTAGGAGGAAGTGAGGTGTGGGGTGTGATATCAGGAGGAGAGGAGGGGGCTGAGGTGGCTGAGGTGTAGAGCTGGTTGGTCCGCTGAGGTGTAACATGTTGTATAATGTTGCAGCTGAAAAATGTGTGAAGTAATGTAACATGTTACACGATAACATGCTGGTTGGTCCGTTGGAGTCCACGCTGGTGTGTGATGAGAGAGAGATGGGGGAGGGAGAGAATACATGTGCAGTAGGGGAGGAGAAGACAAACAGGGTCTTTGAGTGGATAATGAGATGAAGGCAGTCTGTATGTGCATGTGTGTCATGCGTATGCTTGTGTGTGTGTGTGTGGTCATGCATCCTGTGTGTACTCACTGGACCTGGGCCCAGACATTTTGACCTCCAGTTCCTGGATCTGTTTGACCAGTAGAGAGATGTGCTGCAGCAGGTCCTTGTTCTGGAGCAGCAGCTGGTGCACTCTGGCCTGGGCCTCCAGTCTGGCTGTAGCTTCCGCACTCAGTTGGTCCTTCAACAGGTGCACCTGGGGGGAGACAACACACAACACACACACACACACCTGAGATAAGGAGATACTTGGAAGAGAGAGAACACACATGCATGCACACGTGCGAGATACTGCTGTGCAGCATGTTCATACACATGAGAGAGAACAGACACTCCTGAGATATGCCTGTACACCAACAAACACTTAATAGTGACTTCAGACTATTGAGTGTCACTGTAAGTATGTTTGTGTATTTCTGTATGTGTCACAAAACCCATAACTCGTGGAGCAAGACGAGGGCTGTCACACTTCAAGTTTAAGCTTCTGAAAATGTAATGCCATGAATGGTCTGTCGCAGGATTAAACCAAGAGAAGAAGAATTACAGTTCCCATTAAAGGCTGCCGCCTGCAGTGGCAGTAGTCACTAATCATAGAAACCAGAGACTAAGAAGAAAACAAACTGTTTCTTCTCTAGCCCAGGCTTCAACACCAGGCTCAGGGGACAGACAACCCTTGGGATTATCATAGGAGCAAACAGCGCTGTTTGGATTCCTAGCCATGTCTTCTCAGAAACAGTACACATGGAGAGAGACTGATGATGTCCGGAGTTCTACAATATCAAGGGATGTGCATGTGCATTAGTCTACATGGGTAATATTAGCCAGAACTTACAGTTGAAGTCAGAAGTTTACATACACCTTAGCCAAATACATTTAAACTCAGTTTTTCACAATTCCTGACGTTTAATCCCAGTAAAAATTCCCTGTTTTTGGTCAGTTAGGATCACTACTTTATTTTAAGAATGTGAAATGTCAGAATAATAGTAGAGAGAATAATTTATTTCAGCTATTATATCTTTCATCACATTCCCAGTGGGTCAGAAGTTTACATACACTCAATTAGCATTTGGTAGCATTGCCTTTAAATTGTTCAACTTGGATCAAACATTTCGGGTAGCCTTCCACAAGCTTCCCACAATAAGTTGGGTTAATTTTGTCCCATTCCTCCTGACAGAGCTGGTGTAAATGAGCCAGGTTTGTCGGCCTCCTTGCTCGCACATGCTTTTTCAGTTCTGCCCACAAATTTTGTATGGGATTGAGGTTTGGGCTTTGTGATGGCCACTCCAATACCTTGACTTTGTTGTCCTTAAGCCATTTTGCCACAACTTTGGAAGTATGCTTGTCCATTTGGAAGACCCACTTGCGACCAAGCTTTAACTTCCTGACTGATGTCTTGAGATCTTTCCTCCCTCATGATGTCATCTATTTTATGAAGTGCACCATTCCCTCTTGCAGCAAAGCACCCCCACAACATGATGCGACCACCCCCGTGTTTCACGGTTGGGATGGTGTTCTTCGGCTTGCAAGCCTCCCCCTTTTTCCTCCAAACATAACAATGGTCATGATGGTCAAACAGTTGTATTTTTGTTTCATCAGACCAGAGGACATTTCTCCAAAAAGTACGATCTTTGTCCCCATGTGCAGTTGCAAACCGTAGTCTGGCTTTTTTACGGCAGTTTTGGAGCAGTGGCTTCTTCCTTGCTGAGTGGCCTTTCAGGTTATGTCAATATAGGACTCATTTTACTGTGGATATAGATACTTTTGTACCCGATTCCTCCAGCATCTTCACAAGGTCCTTTGCTGTTGTTCTGGGATTGATTTGCACTTTTCGCACCAAAGTACGTTCATCTCTAGGAGACCTAGAACGCATCTCCTTCCTGAGCGGTATGACGGCTGCGTGGTACCATGGTGTTTATACTTGCGTACTATTGTTTGTACAGATGAACGTGGTACCTTCAGGCGTTTGGAAATTGTTCCCAAGTTAGAACCAGACCTGTGGTCTACAATTGTTGGAAAAATTACTTGTGTCATGCACAAAGTAGATGTCCTAACAGACTTGCCAAAAATATAGTCTGTTAACAAGACATTTGTGGAGTGGTTGAAAAACGAGTTTTAATGACTCCAACCTAAGTGTATGTAAAAGTCCGACTTCAACTGTAGGTGCAACCTCTTTTAAAAAAGCTGGAAGGTCATTCCAAGGTGAGGCACAGTGTCATTGGATGTGTTGCATATATCCTGACAAGAGAAGCGATCGGGATATAGCAAAGAACGAGGCCCATCTCATTGTGAATAGTTGACAATGACTGCTACTCTGCTACTTCTAACTTGACATCGAGCACTTCTTCCAACTTTATGATGGTTTCTATAGGAACTTTTCTGCTGTGGTTTTCTTACATCAAGGAGCATATTCTTGGCTTGTTATAGAGCCCATGTCTCTATAGCACTGCATTGCTCTCACTTCAAGGAGAATGTAGCATGAATGGAGTCATGAGACTGTTGCTAGAGAGTCAGAAGATACAATTCTGCTTTCATCATACCACAGCTACAAAACTCTAACCAAGGTAACGTGGATGTTCAGCTTTCTGTCGTCATTATTGATGCAATTACTGTAAAGAGAAACAGTTGATGGTGATGAAATGAGAAAAACAGCTGAAGGACTTTGTTTCTAATGAGAAACCTCTGAACTGTGCAGACACTAGATGGAGCCACTCCATCTCAAGGCTTCCACTTACTGTAATGTACTCCCATTCAACACCACACCACACCCTCCCCTCTTCTCATCCTATCTATTCTCTCTCACTTCCACTTACTGTACTCTCCCCAACACACCCCTCACCCTCCTCTTTCCCCATATTCTCATCCTCCATTCACCCCTGGACAGTAAACGCCAGGAAGGAGTGAGGGTAAAAGACAGAACAGATTCCATCATCACTCCACTTAGCGACAAATAGCGGTGATCTAGCCTCCATTAAAGCGGGCCACCAGCGTCAGAGCTCATCTGTAAATCCCGACAGTCTAACGGCACTGTCAGGGTAATATACCACCATACGACACATCAAGCACCGCCAGGACAGAACATGAGATATGAAGGCCAAAATGTATGTGACTATGAGGAGAAGATACACTGTACTGATCAAAGTGTGAAAGGTAAACTGAGTTTTGTCCGACATGCCTTGGAGAAGGAAGGTGTCATATTTGTCCTGGATTGATCTGAGATGTGACTGTGAGACATGCTCCGAAAATGCTGCTCTGTGGTGATGGTGAACGCAGCCTGAATAATAACACGGAGAATGGACATACTAAATGTGTCTGTGAAGATTGAGAGAAAGATAACAGCAGAGGGGGAGCGAGAGAGTGAGAGAGGGAGGAAAAGAAAGTTCAAGTTGAGCCAGACAGACATGTTCTTATCAACACCTTACAGCATTTTCGGGCAGATTTAATCAAATAAAAAATAATTAAAAGCTGCGAAGCAACGTTTGGTTTGATGAGAGGATTCCACAGGTTATCAATTCTGGGACTGGAGGCACTGAGGACCCTGTTCACATCCATCTGCCTGACGGTAGATGACATCTACCAACATGTGGAGCGAATCTTGCAGCTTGACGTTCTCCCCTTCCGCAGCAAGAAGTTGGTGACACAATTACACCAAGTTCAGAAAGCTGTGAACATCCCAGAGGCTGGAACAAAACGTCTTAATGTAGGTGACACTATCCTACCCCCATTCTCTGTGCCAAGGAAGCATCTTCCCTGAGAGCCACCAAAGTGGCCAGGCACTTGTAGACTGGGGCTTACTGTCGTGAGACCACAGAAGATGGACCTCTTCAGCTAGGCTGGATCATCTTGGTGGTCTTGGTGGCCTGCCTCTCCAGTTAGCTTGGTGAAGCACCCCCTGCCTCGATGGGCTTTTGGATCTCAGCATTGTATACTTTTGCCTTTCCGGGGTCCTTTGGCAACCTCTTAGTTCAGGCTTCTAGGATGTTCACAGCTTCCTGGTCTTGCCGTGACCAACTTCATGCTGCGAAAAGGAGAGGGCGGATGTGAACAGGCATTGCTGGGTTTGTACCTGCTGAGGCATGTGACCATCAGGGCTCTGGAGTGTCCAACCAAACTGCATATCCAACCAAACTGCTGGTCTACCAGCTGGCCCTAGCCTGATCGTCTCTATCAGGTTGGTGTAGTCCGCTCCGATGAGCATCAGTGGTGTGCCTTGTCAAAGGCATGATGTGGGATGCCCCTTAGATGGCGATAGCACTTCTACATGGCTGGCACGGGCTGGCACGGGATAGGACTGCTCATCAAGGGCCAGTCGGTCGGCTGTGAAAGCTCCCTTTATGGGGTACCTCTCTGCTGGCCTGGCCATAGGGGGATACTTGAAAATTGACTGATGAGCCAGTAAGATGAGCAGCGTGGTGTTGGATTGTCCTCAGGGCTATGACTCTTTCTAGACTTCTGAGGGGAGGATGATTGTCCACTCTGCTCCATCATCTAAAATGGCATACATATTCAGAGACTTCTGGCCAGCAAGACTGGCACTACCTTTAGGTAGAATCGTGGGTGAGGTAGACTTTGTCTAGAGGGGTGACAAGCAGGACACTGGAGCTCGGCTTGGCAACACTATGAAGCACTTAGAGATGTGCTTCATTGCATTCTCTGCATGGTTTTCTCTGGGTGCATGTATGCCATGGTTAGTGCAGCCACACTTTACATTTGTATTTTTTTTATTTAACCTTTATTTAACTAGGCAAGTCAGTTAAGAACTAATTCTTATTCACAATGACGGCCTACACCGGCCAAATCCGGATGACGCTGGGCCAATTGTACGCCGCCCTATGGGACTCCCAATCATGGCCAGTTGTGATACAGCCTGAATTTGATCAAGGGTGTCTGTAGTGAAGCCTCTAGCACTGAGATGCAGTGCCTTAGACTGCTGCGACACTCGGGAGCCCACTTCCGACAACGCTCACCGTCCTTGATCCACTTTTGATATGTTCTGACGGCTGCTTCACTACAGTAAGATATATAGTGTTCAACACTGTGGAAGAGGTCCAGGCAGGTGAGCCGGCTTGAGCGGTGCAACAGGTCCAGGCGGATAAGTTAGGTGGAGCGGTGCAGTAGTTCCAGACAGGTGAGCTACCCATAGAGGTGAAGCAGCTCCAGCCGGGTAAGCTAGATGGAGCGATGCAGCAGGTCCAGGCAAGTGAGCTGGCCGGTGAGGGGCAGCAGGCAGCTACTGGTAAGCTGGTAGGACAGGAGTGGTCCATGGAGGATAAGCTGGCTGGGCAGGTGCAGCCCACGGTTCGTCATTTGAATAGAATAGAGCAGCTGACGGAGTCTGAGCTTGTGTCATGCAGACTAAGCCTGGGCTGGTGGGTGGAACAGCTGGTGTTTGGAAGACTGGGAGCTCAGGGCATGCCCACCAGTCCATGACTGGTTTGGTGGGATTAACAACATCAAGATAGAGTGTTTTGTCACATTTCCATACTGCTAGTAGGGACTTTTGTCCGACTGCCTACTTGAAATTTGTGTTTGTGGCAGTGATTTTGTGACAGTGTAGGTCTGTGTGGTGATGGTGGCCTCTGTAGCAATGGTGGCTTTCTACAGGGTCGATCTCGCCAGCTCTTCCATTCCTGCCGAGGAATGTGGGCAGCAGTGTCATGTGGGCTAGTCATGAGTTGGGTGTAGTTTAGTGTAGTGACCACTTCTTGCCCTCACAGTGTTGTGGCAGAGGATCCGAACACAGGATAGCTGGTCGACGGGGTTCGCAGTTTTGGCCTGCTGTCCTCCACTGTGATGTAGCTCCCTGGTGCTGGCACTCTGCACCTGCACTCCTTCTCCCAAGGAGTCAGATAAACTGTGGATTCTGGTTGGAAAGGTAATAGACGTTGGGCATGTGCTACCACGGGTTGTTGTCGATGTTGTAGAGGAATCAGTGTACATTGTTTTCTGAGATAAGGTTCGGGATGGGATCTTCTGACGGTGAGACTGTTGCTGTGTTTCTTTGCTCCTCTGCCGTGTCACAGTAGGTGTATTGCATCTCGCTCGAAAGACCAATGTTACACTATCAAATTATATTCCTAAACAAAGATGGCGTCCTGCACAGGTGACCAACAGGTGACCAATCAAGTGACCTGTCACCTGACCCTACAAAGATGGCTGCAGAGCACACCAAACATTCTTTGTTTTGACAGCCATCAGAGGACTCTCCACCAGTATGCTTTATTGACCAAAGAGTGTTGTCTGTAACTTTGATGCCTTATATTCACTGTTATTCTTATAGTTGTGGTGGAAAAAGTATCCAAATGTCATATTTGATTGAAAGTAAAGCTGCCTTAATAGAAAGTAAAAGTGAAAGTCACCCAGTAAAATACTACTTAAGTAAAAGTCTAAAAGTATTTGGTTTAAAATATACTTAAGTATCAAAAGTAAATGTAATTGCAAAAGTATATTTAAGCATGAAAAGTATAAATGATTTCAAATTGCCTATATTAAGCAAACCAGACGGCACAATTTTCATCTTTAAAATTATTTTATTTACGGATAGCCAGGGGCACACTCCAACCCTCACATAATTTTTGGACTCATTAGCATTCATTGGTGCTCCAGACTTGCAGGTGTCACTGGAAGTTCAATACAGTTTTAACTTGTTACAGTTAATTAGAAACAAATGATTGAGCCATCAATTAGACCAGGCTTGAGTAGATGTAGTGCTCATTGGTGCTGATGATAAATGGTCAAGTGTTCATTGGATTCTTGCCCACCTCACTCTAATTGGAGCCGACTTGGTGGTTAGCATCCACCCACAACTTAATCTTCAGTCTCGATTACACTACATCTACTCTAGCCTGGTCTAATTGATGGCTCAATCATTTGTTTCTAATTAACTGTAACAAGTTAAAACTGTATTGAACTTCCAGTGACACCTGCAAGTCTGGATCAGCCAACAGCCAAGTGCATCTGTTGAAAAGGGTTTCGATCAACGATTTAGTGTCAAGGTTTACAACCCTAGAATAACAGAGGATGTACAACTCTATTACCACCCAGTTCAGGATTATCCTCATGTTGTCAGGCAGAGAGAATAAACAAACAAATATTCACACTTCTCTGAAAATGTTAGTGATCCTTCTCTCCTCCTCTCCCCAATCCGTCCACCCTATTCTCTCTTTCCTACCCTAGATGATTGTGATGAGTGTGAGCTTTCACAGACCAGCTAACTACCCTAAAATCTCAGCTACTGTCAGCACTTTGTTTAAAAATCCATTCAGTCTCAGAGATTTGGCGCTGTAGCAACCTAACTGGGCCGATTGCTATTCGCTCCCCTCCAGGACATCCCTCTGAGGCATGAAGGGAAGTGATGTACTTGACCCACCTTGACACCTGATTGGCTTAGAATAAAGAATCTGTCTCTTCCTTCCTGTCGCAGAAAGTTAGTAACATCACTGTCTCAAGGCCATTGACTGACTGCACTGGCAGATAGGGGATAGAGGTGTCAGGACCAGCTACCCGGTTACCCAGTCTCACACCCACACACACACTCTGGCCTTCAGAACTAGACTTTATAAGGCAGTCACATCCTCCCCTGCTTCACTTATTCATAATTTCAAAATGTTTACTTTTATAATAAGTTTATTATTGTCTTCTTTTTAACCTCTAAGTGGGTTTTTAATTCTCCATTCTCATTAAGGGTCAGTTGAAACTACCCGTGGGCTAAGTCTTAATGCCACACAGCACGGCAGGCAGCAGAACTAATGGATTTAGTGCCTGTAGCCATGCCTGTGCTGGGGTTTGGACAGACAGATAAGCAGGATAAGGACAAAGACTCTGTAAGCTCCCGCTGGCTGGCTCTGATGTTCCACGACCCCACCTTAGACTTTAATAACCTCTTAAGGATCCCGTAGGATCAGTGTCCCTTTACTGGGACGGTTGTTGCTAATGTGTGCTAATGTGACAAGAATGACATTGTAAGTAACAGCAAACTTTCCAGGTCATAGACATGTCTTATATGGGTAGAAAGCTTACATTCTTGTTAATCTAACTGCACTGTCCAATTTACAGTAGCTATTACAGTGAAAAAACATCATGCTATTGTTTGAGGAGAGTGCAACAACAACAAGAAACTTATCACGGCAACTGGTTTGATACATTCACCTCTGAAGGTAAATAATGTACTTACATTCAGTAATCTTGCTCTGATTTGTCATCCTAAGGGTCCCAGAGATAAAATGTAGCATAGTGTTGTTTGATCAAATACATTTTTATATTAAAATGTAGGAACTGGGTTCTACAGTTTGAACCCCTGCTGTATCTAATTCCCATGTCCATGCCTGGGATTTGTAGAAGGAAATTTCAATGCCAAAAACACTGTCTGTCAAGTCAAAGTCGTGCATTCTAAGAGCAAGTTGAGTCACAAGTTTTCAAGTCAAGTCTCAAGTCAAGTTTAAAAAAAAATCTATACATTCAACGACTTGTTGAACTAAAAACCTTTGTATATTTATTGAGGCTACTAGGGGGTTGCACAGCAATCATAAGGGCATGAAATCAGCAGAAGGTAAGGCAGGTTGACGTGCTGAGAGTGTAGATTTATTTACAGGTCTTGGTGATCCAATGGTGAAAGCGCTATATCATACAAAATATACAAGTAGGTTTACCAAATACACACGGGCAATATTCCGAAAGAATTAGCCTCCGTAACTGGCTTAACCTGTCCTATCTGAACGGACACAGGGAGAGGGCAAGGCTGTACAGCGTCCCATTGAGAAACCACATGGAATCTGTCTCGCAGGATCTCAAACAGGTACACCTATTGTACATAATATAAGCACTTGTTCCCCAGGACCATACAATTACCCTATTGGCAATTACAACCAATAAAAACTGGTTCTATAATGTAAAAATGTCTATGTGTTGCAAAAAACATTACGGGGGTGAAATGATGAAATGCTAGAAATGATTGTATTATTATATGTTGGGGCTCCCAGCGGTCTAGTGCAGCGGTCTAGGGCACTGCATCTCAGTGCAAGAGGCGTCACTATAGTACCTGCTTCAAATCCAGGCTGTATCACATCCAGACGTGATTGGGAGTCCCATAGGGCGGCGCACAATTGGCCCAGCGTTGTCCGGGTTTGGCCGGTGTAGGCCGTCATTGTAAATAAGAATTTGTTCTTAACTGACTTACATAGCTAAATAAAGGCTAAAATAAAATAAAACATGTAATATAGATTTACCACATAGGGCCTATGCTTTTAAACATGTAAAAGCAGCAGAAATCATTTCAACAAGAAAAAAAAGCACTCTTCACTGGCGTAAGTTTGGAGAGCGAAGTAAACAATGAATATTCTTGATCACCAAACCATTTTTGGAGCTGCATATTTATTTATTACAGCAATCCTCTCTCCCTACAATTTGACGTTTGCACTGGACTCAATCCTATAACCATACAGCAAATCAGCAATATGTTCACTAGTTCACCAGACCTGTGTTGATTGACAGTTTGCTGGTTCAATCAGAGTGCCGATTTCACTAGCCAATTTGTTGCAGTTTGTTTATGTTACAAGGGCAATGCTCCGGCTACTGTCTCTGGCTGCGTGTGGAGTAATCCACGTAGACTGTTCCACAAAATGAGTGGCAAAACAATGCAAACCTGGCCAGATAATTTCAAGTCATCAGTCTCAAGTCCAACTCAAGCCTCAAGTTATTTTATTGTCTATCAAGTCGAGTCTCAGGTCATCAAATTTGTCCACAAATTCTGATAATAACACAACTAAAACCATTCTACTCTCTTGTTTAAACAGTGCAGCACTCTAAAGATGACAGTAATTCAATAGGCACGGTGAGTCAGACTTTATCTGGATAGTCCAGAAAGTCCATCTGTAGATGCTGTAGAGCTGTTCATATTACTGTATCTGTTGATAAGCAACTGTTTGCTAGGGTCAAGTTTAGACTAAGGGTTAATCATGTTAGGGTTGGGACTAGGTTTAGGGTAAGGGTTCATTTTAGGGTTAGGGTTAAGGTTAGGTTTAGTAGATAGTTGAAATGTCACTGATAGTCTGTAGAGAATCTACAGATGGACTTTCTAAAATGTTTTACCGCATGGTGTATTAATCATGTTTTGTCAATAATTATGCAAATAATCCTCATGCTGAGCTGGGTTACTGGTGAGTAATTGGTATTTTGTGTATTATTTTGTATGTGTGTGTCACGTCCTGACCTTAGTTCCTTTTTAGTGTCTCTATTTTCTCTATTTTAGTTTGGTCAGGGCGTGAGTTGGGGTGGGCATTCTATGTTTTGGTGTTTGTGTTATATTGTGTTATATTTCTAGGTGTTTGGCCTGGTATGCCAATCAGAGGCAGCTATCATCATTGTCTCTGATTGAGAACCATACTTAGGCAGCCTGTTTTCCCACTATGGGTTGTGGGTAGTTGTTTCCTGTTTTGTGTTGTGTCACCTTGCAGGACTGTTTCGATTTTCGTTGTTTCACGTTTGTTATTTTGTGTTCAGTTGTAATAAATGTAACATGGACACGTACCACACTGCATTTTGGTCCGATCTTGACTACACTTCCTCAGAAGAAGAGGAGAATCGTTACAGAGTGTGTGTGGGAGAGCTGGTGTTAAAGTCAGATAAGTCACACATATGATTCATAAAGGTTAATATTAGCAAAGTGAAGAGCTTGCAGACAAACAAGATAGTAGCTAGGAAGGGAACAACGACCAGCGCACTGTAGTTCAAACAACACATCTGTTAACCTACACAAACATGTGTCTCAGTCCTACCTGTGCCACAGCTACATGTGTCTGTTGCTGCTGTTGCTGTAGTTGTTGCTGTAGCAGGTGAATCTGGTGGTGGACTGACAGGGGAGCACTGTTGAGCAGAGTACCCGACGACGGCAGCAGCATCCTGGGGGACGCCAGCAACAGAGAGGCCTCCTCTGGAACCTGCCATGGAGGAGAGAAGGTTAATGATGAATTGATGGATTGAGAGAGGGAGCCATCAATACAAGGAGAGAGAGAGGACAGAAGAGGTAAGGAGGAGATGGAGATAGTGCCTTCAGAAAGTATTTCCACACTTTTTCCACATTTTGTTGTGTTACAGGCTGCATTTTAAATGTTTGACTTTTTGTCACTGGCCTACACACAATACCCTATAATGTCAAAGTGGTATTATGTTTTTCAACTTAATTACAGATGAAAAGTTTTAATCTTGAGTCAATAGGTATTCAACCCCTTTGTTATGGCAAGCCTAAATAGGTTCAGGAGTAAACATTTGCTTAACAAGTCACATGGACTCTGTGTGCAATAATAGTGTTTAACATGATTTTTTTTGTGACTACCTCATCTCTGTACCCCACACATACAATTATCTGTAAGGTCCCTCATTCGAGCAGTGAATTTCAATCACAGATTCAACCACAAAGAACAGTGAGGTTTTCCAATGCCTCGCAAATATGGGCACCTATTGGTAGCAGACATTGAATATCCCTTTGAGCAGGGTGATGTTATTAATTACACTTTGGATGGTGTATCAATACACCCAGTCACTACAGAGATACAGGCGTCCTTCCTAACTCAGTTGCCGGAGAGAAAGGAAACCACTCAGGGATTTCACCATGAGGCCAATGGTGACTTTACAGAGTTTAATAAGTGTGATAGGAGAAAACTGAGGATGGATCAACAGCATTGTAATTAGTCCATAATATCCAGGCAAAAGAAGAAAATTTGGTTCAGTCTGCTTTCTACCAGACACTGGGAGATGAATTCCCTTTTCAGCAGGACAATAACCCCAAACACACTGCAGTTGCTTACCAAGAATACAGTGAATGTTCCTGAGTGGCCAAGTTACAGCTTTGACTTAAATCTGCTTGAAAATCTATGACAATACATGAAAATGGTTGTCTAGTAATGATCAACAAACAATTTGAAAGAGCTTAAAGAATTTTGAAAAGAATAATGGGCAAATATTGTCCAGATGTGCAAAGCACTTAGACTTTCCCAGTAAACTCACAGCTGTAATCACTTCCAAAGGTGATTTTAACATGTACTCAGGGCTGTGAATACTTACAGTATGTAAATGACATATTTCTGCATTTTATTGTCAATACATTTTGCTCACATTTAAAAACACATGTGTTCACTTTGTCATTATGTGGTATTGTGTGTAGATGGGTGAGAAAATAAAATATTGAATCCATTTTGAATTCAGGCTGTAACAATACAAAATGTGGAACAAGTCAAGTGGTATGAATACTTTCTGAAGGCACTGTCGACAAAAAGAAAGAAAGTCAGAGAGACATATTTATATATGTTCATATTCAATGTGTTCTTTGGCAGTGTGAGTGTACATTTCCCTAGCTTGGCTGAAGCGACCCATGTGACTCACAGCGCAGGGAGTGTTGTGACCACAGAGGTCTGGAAAGGAGGCTGTTTGTTAATGCAATATTTGCTTAGAAATTGTGCAATTGGTTCGATTGGTTTTCAAAATTTGAAAATCCAACCGTTGTGAAGGAAAGCTGAGTGTGGCTGTGCGTGTGGGTGATTGAGTAAGAAAGACACAGAGGAGAGCCAACCAGTGTTAGCCAGACTAACATTTCCCCTGGTGATAAGCAGAGCTTAAGGTAAAACAGAGGCATTGCTGAACAGGCCCTAAGAGAAAAAGAAAAAGCCCTGCTCGCTCATGCATCTACGTGTCAGACAGACAACCAAATATGTCACTACTGGAATAGTATTCACACGATAATTAATTGAAAAAGAAGAACAATAGCAGCTTGTATCTGTCAAAGGCCTGGAGGACTATATTGTTTTTCCTTGAATAGCAAAATCAATCTGTGTCAGAGAGAGAGTTGCATTTGTGTATGTGTGTGTCAGACAGAGATAATTGCATAGAATATGCATTTACTGAAGAATACACAGAGAGAGAGAGAGAGAGAGAGATTACATTTTGATGGACCTATTAGCACATCCTTGCTCAGGCCAATTGGAGAGAGAACTGCTTCAGAAATAAAATCATATGTTGTTAGATGTTTCCAAAGTACTGTTTCATGACACAACCCACATTTCCATCCATAGTTTTTATGCGAGTAAAGTCATACCGTAAAAAAAAAATCATGACAGCTGTGATGGAAACAGGAAGTTTCAGAATTTTTTTCTAAATGCTGACAAAGAATTTGTTCATTCGACATGGTGGGATATTTTTGTGTCGGTAAAATTACTCATGCGTGAAATGGCGGTGGAAATGCCTTTATGCTCAAATATTGATATAATAACCATCATATGGAAGTAAACTTGGAGTAACAAAATTATATGGTGTGTGGTCCTCCCACTATGACTTGGGAAAGCATGCGGTTTATTAGGCTACAGATAAAATGATTTATGATTAACTTCACAGGGTGGTGAATGTGTACAGTGATGAGCTTGATGCTCCTTTCCAATAAATATCAAGGGTCTTATTCTGGTGACGTGATCGATGTAGACTAGCCTACCCACACTGTATCTGTTGGCTCACAGATATCCACAGCAAGTGATTTTTATCCACAGCAAGTGGATAAGAGGGAGTTCCATAAAGGTGAACATCTATCCCTCTCAGTCAAGCAGAACTTTGCGAGGAGTCATGCTCCTCTGAGTCTGCAGGACAGATACAGTACGATGGGTAGTTGACAAGCTGCACTAACAAGAACACAGTAGAGGTTATTCAAGACCTTTCTTGTCACACATAGCACCTTTACACTGTTCCTTTATTCAGAAACAAATCAGTGGAGTTTTCCTGTATATTTGAGAAAGCAGAATCATTGTTATTCATCATGATATTTGGTATTTTGGATTTGGATTCCCATTAGCTGTTGTGAAAGCAGCAGCTACTCTTTCTGGGGTCCACACAAAACATGAAACATGACATAATACAGAACATTAATAGATAAGAACAGAACTACATACATTTAAAAATGGCACACATGGCCTACATATACACACACACACAATATTTAGGTCAAATAGGGGAGAGGCGTTGTGCCGTGAGGAGTTGCTTTATTGCTTTTTTAAAACCAGGTGTGCTGTTCATTTGAGCAATATGAGATGGAAGGGAGTTCCATGCAATAATGGCTCTATATAATACTGTACGTTTTCTTGAATTTGTTCAGGATTTGGGGACTGTGAAAAGACCCCTGGTGGCATGTCTGGTGGGGTAAGTCTGTGAGCTGTTGGCTAGAGCCACGTGCCAAGACCTGTAAGCACATTTCCTATTTAACACAACAGATTTTGTGACAAAACTATTGGAAGAGTTGAAAATACAGTTGAAAATGCGATGAAAACAAATTCAACTTTAGATTTTATTCGGGAACTTAGCATTTTGTGTGCACTAAGTCATCACACACTGATTTTTATCCACAGCAAGTCCGTTTGGTGAAAACACACCACTGGTGGGAAAATGCACACATTGTCCTCATGCAGATTTTTGAATACTGTATTAACATGAAAATGTGTTGCCAATTGTATGGAAACCTAGCTACAGACAACACAAAGAATGAGTTACAGGTCCAAGCTAGACAATTTTACAATACATAACGTATGGATAGTCACCATTATTCAGAGTGGTTGGGTTAAATGCAGAAGACACATTTCTATTGAATGCAGTCAGTTGTACAACTGACTAGGTATCCCCCTTTCCTTTCTATTACACTGCACAGATTCACTCTCTGAACAAACAGTTCACTCAATCCACTATGTTTGTTTAGAAGTCAGCAAATTACACCCCAAATGTATGTTCTGCCATCTGTCTTAGGTGCAGATACTGCGGCATCAACAATGGTCTCACACACACACACACACACACACACACACACACACACACACACACACACACACACACACACACACACACACACACACACACACACACACACACACACACACACACACACACACACGGCAGTCTCCCCTTGATCCAGGCCTCTGGTCTCTAATGGAGTTGATGAGTGATGGTGTGTCGCTGTCTGATCTACAGGTTAATCAGGACATTACCAGACAAGCTGTTTACTCTCAACTCTTGATGAACAGTGGATCTCTCTCTCTCTCTCTGTGTCTCTCTCTGTCTCTGTCTCTCTCTCTCTGTCTCTCTCTGTCTCTGCTTGTGTGTGTAGTGATTTCATCAAGTGTAGTACACTAGTAATGTGCGGGTCAGTTGTTTGTTTACCCGAACCTACGCAATTGCTAATAACCCATCAGCAACCGGCTGACTATATGTGATAAAGTGAAAATCTGAGGCCCTACCCCGACCCTAATCCACGAATAGGCCGATTGAAAATGCGCTGTACAGTCAGATGGCAGAACTAATTTTTGACAGGGAGAGCAAGATTAATTTGTCAAAGCCTAATTTAGATATGTTTCAGTTTAGAATTTCCAACATTTTGGTTGGCTATTTGTTAGTCAGCTTGTCTAAAATGAGATATATCCAATTTTATTTCTCACATGCGCCGAATACAACAGGTGTAGACTTTACAGTGAAATGCTTACTTACGAGTCCTTTCCCAACAATGAAGAGTTAAAAAGTAAGAACAATTATAAAACATTTGCAAAATTAAAAATGGAAATAGTAACACAGTCAGTGTCCCGATTTCAGTTATGTTACCATTACATTTAACCCATCTGAACAGTAGGCTACAGTTTGATGTCCCCGTCTTGTGACTCTCTAATATGTATAGCGCCTCACAATTATCACACATAATTTAGCTGGCACTGCTATGATCTTCTTTTGCCACTTAACAAAATCTTTCCCAAACATTACTGTTCTGGCCCTCCCCTCTCTTTAAACTCTCCATTTTGCAGCTTTTATCTTATTGAAATTAAATCCGACATTGTACTTTTTGCCTCAGTGGATCAACGTTAACTTTTTCTGCCCAAGTTTCCAAAAGCACTTGGCGATTGGTGTGTATTTGGCACGCATACAGACAGGCCCTGAAGTTTAGGCTTACACAGTAACGGCAGGCAAAAAATAATTAAAGAAAAACCTCAATGTAGCCTATAGATATAAATTGCACACAAATAATATATTTATGGATTTTTAATGCATTGTTTTCTTTTAATTCAACCCGCTGGATTTTGGGATTTAAATTCAACCCGCCCGCCACCCACCTTTCATCCACACAATATTTCATGACCCTAAACCTGCCTGCTCCACGGAAATAACTACAGGGATTGCGGGTTATGAGTCAACCCGTGCATCACTACAGTAAACATCTTTGTACTGTTTACTTTGGTAACTCTGGTTAAATAATTGTTTGCTTTACACATAATTTGTCAGAATAATTGTAATAGTTTGAAGATGAAAAGAATACCTCAGCCGCCAGCTGAAAGACTGGCTGTTTTTATGTACCAAGTATGTATGCATAGAGAACTGTCACTGGTATAATGGCAGTAGAATTGAAGAGGGAGTGAATATAATACATGAGCAACGGTTAGGGGCGCTGGGGAGGAAAGAGAGCGAGAGAGAGAAACCTGTCAGTTTCCATAAAGGTGAACATCTATCCCTCTCAGTCAAGCAGAAGTTTGCGACGAGTCATGCTCCTCTGAGTCTGCAGGACAGATACAGTACAATGGGTAGTTGACAAGCTGCACTAACAAGAACACAGTAGAGGTTATTCAAGACCTTTCTTGTCACACATAGCACCTTTACACCGTTCCTTTATTCAGAAACAATCAGTGGAGTTTTCCTGTATATTTGAGAAAGCAGAATCATGATATTTTGTATTTGTTTTTGGATTCCCATTAGCTGTTGTGAAAGCAGCAGCTACTCTTTCTGGGGTCCACACAAAACATGAAACATGACATAATACAGAACATTAATAGATAAGAACAGAACTACATACATTTAAAAATGGCACACATGGCCTACATATCCATACAAACAATTTTGAATTTCCAACACAATGTTTCTTATTAAAAAAAGAAGTAATGCAGTCAGTCTCTCCTCATCTCTAAGGCAAGAGTGACTGGCATGCATAGTATTTATATTGGCCCTCTGATTATAATGAAGAGCAAGACTTGCCACTCTGTTCTGGGCCAACTAGATATTTTTTGCAGCACATTAACAAGATAAGACAAAACTAGAGCTGGCAGGACTTGCTTTTTGGAGTGGGGTGTCAAAAAAGCAGAGCATCTCTTTATTAGGGACAGACCTCTCCCATCTTTACAACGATTGAATCTACAGTTGAAGTCGGAAGTTTACATACACTTAGGTTGGAGTCATTAAATCTAGTTTTTCAACCACTCTAGTTTTTCAACCAAACTATAGTTTTGGCAAGTCGGTTAGGACATCTACTTTGTGCATGACACAATACATTTTTCCAACAATGTTTTACAGACAGATTATTTCACGTATAATTAACTTTATCACAATTCCAGTGGGTCAGAAGTTTACATAAGTTGACTGGGCCTTTAAACAGCTTGGAAAATTCCAGAAAATTATGTCATGGCTTCATGAAGATTCTGATAGGCTAATTGACATCATTTGAGTACACTGGAGGTGTACCTGTGGATGTATTTCAAGGCCTACATTCAAACCCAGTGCCTCTTTGCTTGACATCATGGGAAAAATCAAAAGAAATCAGCCAAGACCTCAGAAAAAAAAAATGCAGACCTCCACAAGTCTGGTTCATCCTTAGGAGCAAATTCCAAATGCCTGAAGGTACCACGTTCATCTGCATAAACAATAGTACGCAAGTATAAACACATTGGGACCATGCAGCCGCCATACCTCTCAGGAAGGAGATGCGTTCTTGTCTCCCAGAGATTAATGTACTTTGGTGCGAAAAGTGCACATCAATCCCAGAACAACAGCAAAGGACCTTGTGAAGATGCTGGAGGAAACAGGTACAAATGTATCTATATCCACAGTAAAATGAGTCCTATATCGACATAACCTGAAAGGCTGCTCAGCAAGGAAGAAGCCACTGCTCCAAAACCGCCATAAAAAAGCCAGACTACGTTTTGCAACTGCACATGGGGACAAAAATCGTAATTTTTGGAGAAATGTCCTCCGGCCTGATGAAACAAAAATATAATTGTTTGGCCATAATGACCATCGTTATGTTTAGAGGAAAAAGGGGGAGGCTTGCAAGCCGATGAACACCATCCCAACAGTGAAGCACGGGAGTGGCAGCATCATGTTGTGGGTGTGCTTTGCTGCAGGAGGGACTGGTGCACTTCACAAAATAGATGGCATCATGAGGATGGAAAATTATGTGGATATACTGAAGCAATATCTCAAGACATCAGTCAGGAAGTTAAAGCTTAGTTGCAAATGGGTCTACCAAATGGACAATGACACCAAGCATACTTCCAAAGTTGTGGCAAAATGGCTTAAGGACAACAATGTCAAGATATTGGAGTGGCCATCACAAAGCCCTGACCTCAATCAACCTCAAGACAATTTGTTGGCAGAACTGAAAAAGTGTGTGCGAGCAAGGAGGCCTGAAAACCTGACTCCGTTACACCAGCTCTGTCAGGAGGAATGGGCCAAAATTCACCCAAGATATTGTGGGAAGCTTGTGGAAGGCTACCTGAAACTTTTGACCCAAGTAAAACAATTTAAAGACAATGCTACCAAATACTAATTGAGTGTATGTAAACTTCTGATCCGCTCGGAATGTGATGAAAGAAATAAAAGCTGAAACAAATCTATTCTCTCAACTATTATTCTGACATTTCACATTCTTAAAATAAAGTGGCGATCCTAACTGACCTATGACAGGGAATTCTTTACTAGGATTAAATATCAGGAATTGTGAAAAGCTAAGGTCTATGTGTGTATGTAAACCTCCGACTTCAACTGTATATGTTTTGACCATGAAAGTTTACAATCGAAGGATATGACATTTTGTCAGCCGGTGATTACCAAATAACTCACGGTCTCACGGTAATTTACCGTTAATTATGTTTAGGATCTCCTGGCTTCCACAGCCACTGATGCAGACTTTTGGAACATCTACATTTAAAAAAGTCTAATAAACCAATTTAATATAGCCTACACCATCATAATAAATACATTCTTTATTTCAAACAGGTCTAAAAAATATGATATGAAGAAAATGTAGTCTATTTCTGACTACATTTCATATTTCTGATATGCCTATGCCATATGGCTGTGGGCTACACTAGTTGTGATACAAACGTTGGGCTATATGTTGGGCTATATGTTTTGATTGTTAATACATTCCAAGGCTGCATGATGGGACTCCAATGATGATTTGAAAAAAGTCACAAGCTGCACACACTTCATCACTCTCATTCACAATTTTTTTTTACCCACTTTATCTCCTAAATTTTCGTTTTATCCAAATGTTAGTAGTTACTATCTTGTCTCATCGCTACAACTCCCGTACCGGCTTGGGAGAGATGATGGTCGAGAGCCATGTGTCCTCCGAAACACAACCCAACCAAGCCGCACTGCTTCTTACCACAGCACGCATCCAACCCGGAAGCCAGCCGCACCAATGTGTCAAACGAAACACCGAGCACTGCCCCCGATCCCAAATGAATACAACCACTTGTATTAAAAAACCTTTTAAAAGCAATGAGGCTGATTGTTTAGCTCAAAATGTTGATAAACTATTAGGCTATTATTTTCATGTAATAAGCGCAACAATGCACACACAGCAGTAGGCTATAAGAGTGAATGTTCCAAAATGCAATCAATTAGTGGAAAAACACTGTTCTCGAAAAGTGACAGCAAATGCGATTATACATGTAATGCTTTATCATAAAGGTGCATTTTTATGGTGAAATTTACCTTCCCCAAACGTGAAACTCACGCATAGCCTATGTATGCTAGTTAGGCTGTACACTGGCTATATAGCGGAATAATGTGCTTAATTTTCAGAAGATATTTGGCCACTTTAGTGATACAAACCTTATCAAAACATATAAACCTATAGGCTAGGATGCATTAGGTGTGCGAATATGATTTGATAACGTCACAAAAAAAAGGTATGCACTGTTTCTTGCCTTAATGCATGAACTGGGCATCATTCACAAGTGATAATACATAAGCTAATATTGTCACCCATCAGACTATTCTGAATTTAATGTTGTCTTTACATGCAGTAATTTGGAGTCAAATGTATGGACACCTACTCATTCAAGAGTGCTTCTTAATTTTTTGCTATTTTCTACATTGCAGAATAATAGAATAATAGTTAAAATTCAAAATTATTAAACAACACATATGGAATCATGTAGTATTCTTCAAATAACAGCCACCCTTTACCTTGATGACAGCTTTGCACACTCTTGGCATTACAGGCAACAGCCGCATCGAGCTAAAGGCTACAGCTGCCGCTTTCAAGGAGTGTGACAATAGTCCGGACGCTTATAAGAAATCCCGCTATGCCCTCAGACGAACCATCAAACAAACAAAACGTCAATACAGGATGAAGATTGAAATCCTACTACACCAGCTCTGACGCTCATCAGATGTGGCAGGGCTCGAAAACTATTACAGACTACAAAGAGAAACCCAGACGCGAGCTGCCCAGTGACGTGAGCCTACCAGACGAGCTAAATTCCTTTTATGCTCACTTCGAGGCAAGCAACATTGAAGCATGCACAAGAGCACCATCTTTTCTGGATGACTGTATGATGACGCTCTCGGTAGCCGATGTGAGCAAGATCATTAAACAGGTCAACATTCACAAAGCCGCTGGGCCTGATGGATTACCAGGCATGCGCGGACCAACTGGCAATTGTTTTCACTGACATTTTCAACCTCTCCCTGACCGAGCCTGTAATACTTACATATTTCAAGCAGACCACCACAGTCCCTGTGCCTAAGGAAGCGAAGGTAACCTGCCTAAATGATTACCGCCCCGTAGCACTCACGTCGGTAGCCATGAAGTGCTTTGAAAGGCTGGTCATGGCTCACATCAACAACATCCTCCCTGTAGAAAAGGCCCATGGATTTGGTGGAAGAATCCTTCAATTCATGGCCACTTGCTAAGCTGGGCCAGGGGCGCTTTAATTAGGTCTGGTGGAAATGTCCGACACATTAAAAGGAGGAAATCGCCATCACCCGATCTCGCTGCTTTCTCTTCCTTAATAACTCTGTCTAATCCATAAGTTCTGTGCGTCCATGAATTCACGTAAGTCCACAGAATCTGTTACCTTTCATCAGACTATTTACATTGACACCCCCTCCCCGTCCATTTGTTTTGTACACCGCTGCTACTCGCAGTTTATTTTCTATGCATAGTAATTTCACCCCTACCTACATGTACAAATTACCTCGATTAACCTGTACCCCAGCACATTGACAAGGTACCGGTACCCCCTGTATATAGCCTCGTTATTGTTATTTTATTGTGTTACTTTGTATTCTTTTTTACTTTAGTTTATCTGGTAAATATTTTCTTTACTGTTCTTGAACTACACTGTTGTTTAAGGGCTTGTTGTATTCTGCACATGTGACAAATAAAGTTTGATTTGATTTAAGACTACATATATAAATATTTCCATCTCTTTCCTGGGTAGATTCTCAGAGATAGACATAAACACTTGTGGTTTCAGGGTGGTTTGACTTAGTCTATGTCTTGGGGAGAAATGCATTAGACCTGTGGTTTTTGAACAAGGGCCCTCCAGCCTCTGTTGTTTAGCGAAATACCAACACATTCAGTCAAAGCACTCTGGACCACACACACTGAGAACAGCAAAGAGACCAATTTGCTGAATAAAACCCATTATAATTTTGCCTGAGGCTGTGCAATATCCCACGGGCATCAGGAGACAGACAGATGTGCACGTACATGCTCACACATAGATTCCAAGCAGTTATTACGAGCTAACAACAACACGCTAACAGGCCTACTGAATAGATTACCAAACTTTGTCTGATCCACCACCTCCCAAGTGTGTTTAACTCAATAGAAAGAGAAAACATCCGTCCTTTTGCAGAGAATGCTAAATGTGTTTACAGCAATCTAGCCCCAATTTGAGTGGAAACATAATTTGTTTTTATTATTTTAAGGTAAACAAATGAGGAGAATAACATGGGGTCTGAGTTTGTGTTCTGAGGAGAATTACAACTACAACTCCTTATATGGTCAAGAAGAAGAAAAACAAAACACTTCCCAAATACCCCTAATTATTTTTTAACATGGCCAATGTTACACGCTCCCTCCCTGCTCCCTTCCACCCTCTCTGCAGCATCTGTAGGCTACTTCTGCCCTTCAAAGGGGAGATCAGATGATTTGATGTGAGACAGTCATGGACATCACAGTACAAATTGAGGTTCCCTTCCAAGTTTCCACTCCTTCCTTTCAGAAAACACTGAAGTACTCTCATCTCCTTCCCTTCAGAGTGCACACTGCATGTTCCAATTCAAGTCTCCCTCCCTGGCTATGGGTGCCCTGAGGGCCCTTAAGTGCTGTGGCCCTCTGCCTTTCAGTCTGTGCCGAGAGAGAGCAAGAAAATCAGGGTTCTGGGGCTAGTGTTGTAGCAACAGATGGCAGTGTATATAAGGCAGTATGTGCATGTGTTTACTCCCCCCAGTCCCCTCAAATGTCCTTGGCAGCAGCAGTAATCTGCCCATCCTTCTCTCTGCCACCACATCCACCCAGCACCACAGCCCAACGGAGGGAGGAATGAGAAGAAAGAGAGAGGAAGTAATGGATCCCTGAGATAGAGAAGGAAGGCTGGCTCTCTCATCCTTTAACAGTGATTACTAGCTGCTCTCTGCTATTTATGCTATTCTGACAACCTGGATCCACCCACAGCACCAATAGCACACTCAGAGCTGTGTTTGAGTGTGTGTGGGAAACAGAGTGTGAGTGGCAGGAGCTAGGGGGTAGTGGAGTGGGACTAGGTAGGAGTGGATTAGGGGTTGGGTGAGGGATGTCAGTGGTGTGTGATAGTGGATCAAAGTCAGCTGCATACAGAGAACTAGGACTACAAGCTACTTTGAAGCAGGGAGGAAATAGCTAGGAAGTCAGCAACAAAGCACCTCTGAAGTGTCACTCCCTCCCATATTCCGGCAACTGTCCAGGACAGGAAAAGACCACTGGATAAAGGAATGGGCAGGCATGTGCACAGATAGGGCTTTACCTGTGAAGGGGGCATGCCACTTTTCCCTTCCAGCCTCCAAAGTGCCCTTTGTGGTGGTGGTATAATCCCTCCCCCATTTTTTTGTTGGTTTAATTAAAAAACAAAAAATGTAATTGTTGTTTGGAACCCACTGCCCGCAAGTCATTGCCAAGGTCGCTACCACACACCACGTCCGTTGGTTGCACCTGTTGATCTGCCCCGTACGCTAGCCCGGTTTCTAAACATGAATGGCTTGAGAGATGTGGTCACCAGTCGAGTGTGTGTAGCTAGCTACCTGGTATAAATATTAACATCAATATTCGGTCTGGTTGGCTGATACACAGCAGAGAGAGGCAGAAAGACAGAGGTAAATCACAATCAGTAAAATAAATCAAGCTAGCTAACTAGCAGATTTACATCAGCTGATAGCCCACCCTCTTTTCCCGATGTCAATCGTGTCTTTAAGAGGCACTGTAAGTAGCTTGCTTACAATTTGTGATGATGTTAACCTATGCAGCCGATAGTAGATCTGCACTATTGTCTAGGATTGACGTGTCCAACCGGTAATACACTCCTGTCCCCCATGGACCGGTTCGTCCATAAAGCATCCTCCATTCTCCACATCATCCTCAACTAGCTTTAAAGGCGGGCATTTGAAACACAATTTGGGGATTTTCTGACAATTTAGGATGTTGTAAACTGTATTACAGTTGTCTGTGTGTGTGCACTCAATCAAAACAACCCTACCCAGACACACACCTGTATCCCAGCTGAAAATAATTTCAGTTTCAATCCTGTTCTTCCCTGGCTAAACAAAACTAATGAGTGTGACCTTATAGCATCAATACTGCCTTTATACTGTGACAGGAGAGATGGTCTCTCACAAGTGAATCTGTAGGAGAGTGGATACAACTGGATCATATAGAACACACACACACACTTAAACAGTCACTGCCATTAGAGAACTCTCCTAAAATCCTTAGCCTGTTGAGTGTAAGGAGCAGTATTTTCATGTTTGGATGAAAAACGTACCCAAATTAAACTGCCTATTTCTCAGGCCCAGAAGCTAGAATGTGCCTATAATTGTCAGAACAGGATACAAAAAGTTTCCAAAACTGTCTCAATATTGTCTGTGAGTATAACAGAACTGATATTGCAGGCGAAAACCTGAGCAAAATAATCCTTTAAATAAACTTTTCCACACCCTAATTGTAGTCTAAGTTTCTCTTAGAGTAAAAACCTTATTGTAACAACAGTTTTGGAAGTAATACTGACGAGTTGTAACAAAATATAAGTGTATTTTTCACCCATTCATTTTCAGTTATTGAGACACAGTAGATCCTTGGGACCCAAAAGCATAATCAGTGCTCTAACTCCCCCTTGCGCTGGTCTGGAGCAATGAAGTAGTGACACAGGGTACGGTACTAAACCACAAATCACCTCTAAGTCCTGCAACATAATCGCAAAACGTTTAGTTGAGCAACCACTGTAATTGAAGTAGATACAGTGGGTCCTCATTTAAAAGTTGCATCATGCAGCAGCACAGTTTGTGGGATGCTGCGGTATGGTATGTGGGAATGCATTACGTCATAGGTTTTTAATGAAGCTAGTTTTGCTAGTTGCTAGTTTTTACAGATGGTCTTTCAACATATTCCCTAGAATAACCACAACTCCATGCCCACCGATGACAATCAGCAATTACCCATTTGGGGACAGTCTCCTTTCTATTTTATTCTGTTATATTCCATCATATTCATATTGTGAGGGGCTGGTGAATATAATCGTGTGATATTTGCTAAATTAACAAGTTCACTTTATTGACATGGGGCAGCCATAGCCTCAACAACTAGGCATATAGAACAGATAAATACATCTTAAAACATGCTATTTCAAATAAATTGTGCCATTTTTTTATGACCTCCTTCAACAAAATATGAATGGATTTCTTTGTGATTGTGCATATTAAATTGATTTATTAGACTGGTGTCTATTGATAGGATACTCGCTAAGTTCCACCAATTCAACTGTTAATATGCATATGGTGCAGCAGACCTTAATTGTGCTTTGAGGATGAAATGCTCAAAAAGATTTAGTATTGTATGATATTTATCTCAATGTACAGTAGGCCTACTGCTAGAGAGTAAAATACACCTTTTTAGGAAAATTCAGGGACAGGTGGGTTCAAGGATTTTTATGAAATTAAGTTATTTAAATGACATGGGGCAGTAGGCCTAAGAGTCCTGTTTACTGTAGCTGTCTTAACATAACTTACTTATTGGCCTAAAGGCCTATCTCAATATACAGTATATCAATCAATCATTCAATTTAACAAAATAACAAAGGGAGCCTTGAATAATGAATAAACCGCAACATGTCGACTAAAGCGATTAAATTCACGAATGCATGGGATTGTTTTTAATCTTGGCTTTACTAAAGAGATTATAACCTTTTTTGTTAGAACAGACTATATGGGATTGATTATAATTTTTTGGTAAATTATTATTGTATTTGTTGTGCTGTTGATACTGTTTGAAATTTAGCTGAATTAAATTGATTGAAACTTCTTTGGCATACTGGTTATTGTTCGGAATTTAGGATGACTCACGTGCCCAAAGTAAACTGCCTGTTACTCAGGCTGAGAAGCTAGGATATGCATATAATTGTTAGCATTGAATAGAAAACACTCTGAAGTTTTTAAAACTGTAAAAATAATGTCTGTGAGTATAACAGAATTCGCAGGTGTCTGTCATTAGATAAGTAGTCTTGAATGAGGTGTGTGCTCTTCGTTATTTATCTTCCCTATTGAACATACTATTCTCCATCTTAAATATGATTGTTTGTTTAGATATTAGAGTACCTGATGATTCATTAGAAACATCGTTTGACTTGTTTGGACGAACTTTACCGGTAACTTTTTGGATTTGTTTGTATGCATGTTGAACGAGTGGATTACTGAGATCATTGGCGCCAACTAAACTGACTTTTTTGGATATAAAGGAGACCTAGGCTACTAGACCTAGGCTACTAAAGTAAGGGATAAAGTGACTAGGCAACAGGATAGATAATAAACAGTAGTGGCAGCATATGTGATGAGTCAGAAGAGTTAGTGCAAAAAGGGTCAATGCAGATAGTCCGGTTAGCTATTTGGTTAAGTATTTAGCAGTCTTATGGCTTGGGGGAAGACGCTGTTCAGGGTCCTGCTGGTTTTAGACTTGGTGCAGTGCCCTGCAGTAGTAGAGAAAACACTCTATGACTTTGATGGCTAGAGTACCTCGGTGCCTCGGTGTCCATTTTTAAGGCCTTCTTCTGACACCGCTTGGTATAGAGGTCCTGGATGGCAGGATTTCGGCCCCAGTGATGTACTGGGCCGTAAGCACTACCCTTTGTAGCGCCTTGCGGTCGGTTGCCAAGCATTTGACATACAAAGTGGTGCTGCAGCAAGTCAACAAGCTCTCAATTGTGCAGATTTAGAACATTTTGGGGATCGGAGGGCCCATGCCAAATCTTTTCAGCCTCCTGAGGGTGAAGAGGCGTTGTCATGCCTTTTCATAACTGTTTGTGTGTGTGGACCATGTTAATTCTTTAGTGATGTATGCACCGAGGCACTTGAAGCTCTCGACCCGCTCTACTACAACCCCATCGATGTGAATGAGGGTGTGTTTTGCCCTCCAATTCTTGTCGTCCACGATCAGCTCCTTTGTCTTGCTGACATTAAGGCAGAGGTTGTTGTCCTGGCACCACACAATACTGAAGTATCTTTAATGATTATGTGGTGTGTGGAGTGATATACAGCCAGTTGTGCTGTCGTATCTGTAAAGTACTGTAAAATATATTTTTTAAATCTGTATTCTTTGGCTATTCTGTCCTCATGAATAAAGAAAGCACTGTGTGTCTGTCTGTGACATTAATATTGATGACTGTCTGATATTACTGGTCTGCTCAACACAGCACACCTCATGTATTATTAATGCAAAGGGGTCCATTCCCTTAGAGTTGTTTGTGCCTGTGGCCATGTTAAAATATGGTATCTGACACAGTGAGAAGGACACAGTGTTGTTGAAATGAGCAGAACACTGAACAAAAATATAAACGCAACATGCAATCATTTCCACGATTTTACTGAGTTACAGTTTATATAAGGAAATCAGTTAGTTAAACTCTATTAATTAGGCCCTATTCTATGGATTTCACATGACTGGGAATATAGATTTGCATCTGTTGGTCACAGATACCTTAAACAAGGTAGGGGTGTGGATCAGAAAACCAGTCAGTATCTGGTGTGACCACCATTTGTCTAATGCAGAGTCACACATCTCCTTCGCATAGAGTTGACCAGGCTGTTGATTGTGGCCTGTGGATTGTTGTCCCACTCCTCTTCAATGGCTGTGCGATGTTGCTGGATATTGGTGGGAACTGGAACAAGCTGTTGTACACGTCGATCCAGAGCATCCAAAACATGTGCAATGGGTGACATGTCTGGTGAAAATGCAGGCCATGGAAGAACTGGGACATTTTCAGCTTCCAGGAATTGTGTACAGATCCTTGTGAAATGGGGCTGTTTATCATTATGCTGAAACATGAGGTAATGAATGGCATGACAATGGGCCTCAGGATCTCATCACCATATTTCTGTGCATTTAAATTTCCATCAATAAAATGCAATTGATGTCCATATCTTATGCCTGCCTATGCCATAACTCCACTGCCCCAATGGTGCACTCTGTTCACAACGTTGCAGATGGCAGATGGTTCACAACGTAGATGCCGTCTGCCATCTACCCAGTACAGTTGAAACCAGGATTCATCCTTGAAGAGAGCACTTCTCCAGCGTGCCAGTGGCCATCGAAGGTGAGCTTGTGCCTACTGAAGTCAGGTATGATGCCGAACTGCAGTCAGGTCAAGACCCTGGTGAGGATGACGAGCATGCAGATGAGCTTCTCTGAGACGGTTTCTGACAGTTTATGCAGAAATTCTTCAGCTGTGCAAACCCACAGATTCATCAGCTGTTAGGGTGGCTCCTCAGACCATCCCGCAGGTGAAGAAGCTGGATGTGGAGGTCCTGGGCTGACATGGTTACACGTGGTCTGTGGTTGTGAGGCCGGTTGGACATACTGCCAAATATTCTAAAACAAGGCATATGGTAGATAAATGAACATTAAATTCTCTGGCAAAAGCTCTGGTGGACATTCCTGCAGTCAGCATGCCAATTGCATGCGCTCTCAAAACTTGAGACATCTGTGGCTTTGTGTTATGTGACAAAACTGCACATTTTAGAGTGGCCTTTTATTGTCCCCAGCACAATGTGCACCTCTGTAATGATCATGCTGCTTCTTGATATGCCAAATCTGTCCAGTGGAAGGATTATCTTGGCAAAGGAGAAATGCTCACTAACAGGGACGTAAAAAATGTGTTGACAAAATTTGAGAGAAATAAGCATTTTGTGCATATGGAACATTTCTGGAATCTTTTATTTCAGCTCATTGAAACATGGGACGAACACTTTACATGCGTTTATAATTTTTTCAGTATAATTCCATGCAGCGCTACAGGGAGAGTTTCTCCCGGACTCAACACTAACTTCTAGGACAGTAGTTCCCAAACTGTGGGGCGCGCCCCAGAGGGGTCATCGGGGGGGGGGGGGGGGGGGGGCTTTAAACTTACTCTTGAAAGTCATAATAGTAGAGTGCACAAGGTGAAATTTCGAAATTGGGTATTGCATCATCAGTTTGTCCCCGGTGTTCGCAAGAGCGATTTATATCTGGTCAGAAATGTCCAGATCAACTAGCCCATGTCAGCTAAGGTTTTTTTATGATGTTTCGTAAGCCCATAGATATTGTTGTCATTTTTTTGTCACTCAAATATCACATGAATATACGTGTGCGTGGGATGTTCCCCAATGCTGGAAGGGGGGCCCCGAATGAAAAAGTTTGGGAACCCTGTTCTAGGAGACAGAACTGTCCCATTTAGTGTTGGACTGATCATTCTGCTTTAATTAGCTTGGCCAAACTAAGTTGAGGGGTCTTTTTCTAATATGTGTGGGCCAATCATCTTCCTTAGATTTGAGATGTGGTTACAAGTCGAGGAAGAGCCGATCCAATCAGTGAAGACATCATTCATGACAGATTTTTACGACAGGGTTACACAAACGGGAGGAAAGGCCACAACAGCATGCTAGCACAGCAGCACCTTCAAACTATTTCTATATCTCTAATGTTTCTGTCACGACTTCCACCGAAGTCAGTCCCTCTCCTTGTTCGGGAGGCGTTCGGTGGTCGACGTCACCGGCTTTCTAGCCATCGCTGATCCACTTTACACACCTGTTTTCAATTCCCCAATTACATGTTCATTATTTAACCCTCTGTTTCCCCATGTATGTTTGTTGTATTGTGGTCCGTATTGTGGGTAATTGGTAATTCTCTTGTATTTTGATGACTTTGAGTAAAGTTACTTTTATTTACTCATCTCTGCTGTTCTGCACCTGACCTCCTCTGCACCAGCTACACACAGAACCTTACAGTTTCAGTGTTGTTAATGGATGTCAGGCTGAGTGGTTGTTTCACACTGAACACCCCATCTTCCTGATTCCTCAGCTATGAGGTGAAAACAATAATAAGCTTTGGAAAATTGAGAGACAGAGAGAGAAAGAGACAGAGAGAGAGAGACCCCCCCCCCCCCCCAGTATCTGAGTGAGCAGCAGCACCCCAGTTCCCGGCAGTAGAACATTTCGGAGCCCATTTGTTGGACAGTGTGTAAGCAGTACGCTCCATTAAAACACACCTGCAGGCATCTGAACAAGAAACAAGAGGCAACGAGATGAGTAGAAACAGACTGCACATCTCGAAACTGTTTGTTCTACAACCCACATCCAGATCACAGCAGAGTTCAAAGTTCAGGGACAGCACTAGTAGCATCTACAGTAAACAACCCAACAAAACCCACTCCAACACAAAAAGAGTGCAAAGCACAGTCTTGTCTGTAAACTCAATATCTTGTAAATAAGTGTCACTAGAAAACTAAAGAAGAAGATGAACAGCCACATTGATTGGTGTAAAAATGACATTTTCCCCTTTTAATTTTCTCACCTCTTAATTCAGGTGAATTAAGTTTCCATTTCATCTTCTTACCCCAGGGGACAGAGAATCTAAGGACTGTGTCTTTAATCCACAACACTAGTCTTGGCGTCTTGCAAGTTGTTCACATGATGTCATTGGATTGATTTTTGGCTGTGACGAAGAAGTGGTTGGAAGTAAAAGGCATTGTCAAATTAATGAGACCTGACAGGAGAAAATAGACCTTAAGGTCTTTGGCTCCTTTCCTTTCATGAGCTTTCAGAAAACCCACAGTGGATAAGTTATACACCCCCACACATACGTACATGCACAAACGCACACACAAACACACTGACTCAAGGGGGTGATCGAGGCCTTTCTTAACCCTCTGTTGTTGTAGTGATTTCACGCCATGTTGGTTCCAATCAGATCCATATAGAACACTCCGTCGCCATAACTCTGTCTTTAATAGGATTTAAGGATACACTTCACCTCACAGACCTCCATTTACCCCCTCTATAATAATACATGCTTCTGCAACTGACAACTAAGAGGTTCAGTAGAAATTTCTACCTGCAGCTTGAAGCAAAAATGCTGCATAAGCACATTTTAGGCCTATTTTTATGGTTGTTTGTGTTAACTAAGTGAAAACTATTGTCATTTACATTATGACATTTCAATGGAATGTTTATGTTACATGTTAACTACATGTACACTTTTGTAGCACTTTATAATAACACCACGTAATAAAGGATGTATAATGGATTGGTAAATAGTTTATTATGTATTAATCATTACTCCATTCATAAGACATTTAATATAGGTCCTTACAAACCATTTACTAATCATTAGTTAAGTTGAGTGACCAGTGAAATTCCTCACAAAAAGATGGACATGCCATTGGTAGACATTACAGCAGTACCTGATGCTCCTTAAGGTCTCAAAATAGCCTAAAACATATCAATGGTAAGATTATAAGCACACAATGAAGAATGCTAAAGGAAATAAATAAATGTATAACATTTTATTCACAAAAACTGTTGTGAAACAACTGTTGCAAGGATTTGACGAAGAGTTAATGTGAATGTTTTGGTAATGTTGTCGATGTCACGAACTCAAACTAATCATAAAACAGGGAAATGTTGCCTGCACACAACAGCTGGCCGGATCTAGTGAATTTTTGTTCCTTCATTACTACTAATATGTGATTGAGGTAGAAATGTTACATGTTTGATTTGCAGGTAGAAATGTTACATGTATAATCTTTAAATGCTTCCAGTGTTTCAGCAGATTATTTTCACACATGGCTTTGTTTGGTGGCACCATTACTGAGCCTCAAAACATGGTAACCTTTTAAAATGAAATGGGAGCGAAATAAAGTATTGGGCATTTCTGAAGAATATATTATTTTGTGTTTTTTTGCGTTGTTTGTAACTTATTTTGTACATAATATTTCTGCCACTGTCTCTTATGACCAAAAAGATTCTCTGGATATCAGAACAGCGATTACTCACATCGAACTGGACAAAGATTTTTTCTTTAATGATCAGATGCAAAGGATTTACTGCTGCTACCGGACCAGGCCCAAATCCCTGTAATTCAAATAAAATGAAATACACATGTTTAGCAGATGTTATTGCGGGTGTAGCAAAATGCTTGTGTTTCTAGCTCCAACAGTTCAGTAATATCTAACAATTCACAACAATACACACAATACACACAACCTAAAAGTAAAAGAATGGAATTAAGGATTATATAAATATTAGGATGAGCAATGACTGAGTGGCATAGAATAGACTACAATATATACATATGAGATGAGTAAAGCAAAAATATGTAAACATTATTAAAGTGACTAGTGTTCCATTATTAAAGTGGCCAGTGATTTCAAGTCTATGTATATCGGGCAGCAGTCTCTAATGTGCAGGGTTATGTAAACGGGTGGAAGTCGCCTAGTGTTAGCTATTTAACAGTCTGATGGCCTTTTCAAGCTGTTTTTCAGTCTCTTGGTCCCAGCTTTGATGCACCTGTACTGACCTCGCCAACAGGCAGTGGCTCAGATGGTTGTTGTCCTTGGCCTTCCTGTGACATCGGGGTCCTGGAGAGCAGGTAGTTTGCCCCCGGTGATGTGTTGGGCAGACCGCACCACCCTCTGGAGAGCCTTGCGGTTGTGGGCGGTGCAGTTGCTGTAGCAGGCGTGATACAGCCCGACAGGGTGCTTTCAACTGTGCATCTGTAAAAGTTTGTGAGGGTTCTAGGTGCCAAGCCTTCTTCACTACAATGGACCATTTCAGATCATCAGTGATGTGTACGACAAGGAACTTGAAGCTTTCCACCATCTCCAATGCGGTCCCATCGATGTGGATAGGGGGTGCTCCATCTGCTGTTTCCTGAAGTCCACGTTCAGCTCCATTGTTTTATCAACATTGAGTGAGAGGTTATTTTCCTGGCACCACAGTCCCAGGGCCCTCACCTCCTTTATGTAAGCTGTCTCGTCATTGTTGGTAACCAGGCCTACTAGTGTTGTGTCATCTGCAAACTTGATGATTGTTTTGGAGGCGTGCGTGGCCACACAGTCATGGGTGAACAGGGAGTACAGGAGGTGGCTGAGTACGCACCCTTGTGGGGAACCTGTGTTGAGGATCAGCGAAGTGGAGGTGTTGTTTCCTACCTTCACCACCTGGAGGTGGGCCGTCAGGAATTCCAGAAAAAACGAAATACTGCAAACTTGCTTAGGGCCTATCTGTCTGCGCCATCTTCCTGAGGAGACGCCAATACAGGGGACGCAGATCCAGGTGCCTTGTGAGAATGTGTCTGCGAGTGTGTTACCCCTCTCTACCATCCTTCCTATTGGCCAACGTGCAATCATTGGAGAATAAACCGAATAAGCTCCGTTTGAGCTCCGTTCGAGACTATCCTACGAACAGGACATTAAAAACTGTAATATCTTATGTTTCACCAAGTTGTGGCTGAACAAAGACATGTATAATATACAGTTGGATGGGTTTTCCATGTATCGACAAGACAGAACAGCTACCTCCGGTAAGACGATGGGTTGTGGTCTGTGTCAATTTGTCAATAATAGCTGGTGTGCTAAATCTAAGTGTCAAGGTTTTGCTCGCCTGAGGTAGAGTACCTCATAATAAGCTGTAGACCATACTATTTACCAAGATAGTTATAATCTATATTTTTTGTAGCTGTCTATTTACCACAACAAACTGATGCTGGCACTAAGACCGCACTCAACGAGCTGTATAAGGCCATAAGCAAACAAGAAAATGCTTATCAAGAGGCAGCACTCCTAGTGGCCGGGGACTTTAAAGCAGTAAAGCTTTAATCTGTTTTACCTCATTTCTACCAGCATGTAGCATGCAACCAGAGGGGAAAAAACTCTAGACCACCTTTACTACACACACAGAGATGCATACAAAGCTCTCCCTCGCCCCCCCATTTTGCAAATCTGACCATAATTCTATCCTCCTGAGTCCTGTTTACAAGCAAAAACTAAAGCAGAAAGTTATTTATTTATTTCACCAGGTAGGCAAGTTGAGAACAAGTTCTCATTTACAATTGCGACCTGGCCAAGATAAAGCAAAGCAGTTCGACACATACAACAACACAACACAGGGCTTGTAAGTAAGCATTTCACGGTAAGGTGTATTTGTTGTATTTGGAGCATGTGACAAATACAATTGAATTTGATTTGATGATGCAAATGCTAAGCTGCAGGACTGTTTTTCTAGCACAGACTGGAATATGTTCTGGGATTCATCCGATGGCATTGAGGAGTACACCACATCAGTCACCTGCTTCAGTGCATCGGAACGGCATTCTGACCTGGACACTTATAAGAAATCCTGCTATGCACTCCAATGAACCAACAAAGAGGGCAAAGCGCCAATACAGGACTAAGATTGAATCCTACTACACCGGCTCTGACGCACGTCGGATGTGGCAGGGCTTGCAAACTATTATGAACTACAAAGGGAAGCCCGTCCGTGAGCTGCCCAGTGATATGAGCCTACCACATGAGCTAAATTACTTCTATGTGCGCTTCGAGGCAAGCAACACTGAAGCATGCATGAGAGCGCCAACTGTTCTGGATGACTGTGTGATCACGCTCTCCGCTGCCGATGTGAGTAAGACCTTTAAACAGATCATCATTCACAAGGCTGCAGGGCCAGATGGATTACCAGGACATGTACACAGAGCATGCGCTGACCAACTTGCAAGTGTCTTCACTGACATTTTCAACCTTTTCCTGAGAGAGTCTGTATTACCTACATGTTTCAAGCAGACCACCAAGAACACCAAGGTACCCTGCCTAAATGACTACCAATCCGTAACACTCACGTCTGTAGCCATGGAGTGCTTTGAAAGGCTGGCCATGACACACATCAACACCTTCATCCCAGAAACTCTAGACCAAGTCCAATTTGCATACCGCCCCAACAGATCCCCAGATGACGCAATCTCTATTGCACTCCACACTGCGATTTTCACCTGGACAAAAATAACATCTACGTGAGAATGATGTTCTTTGACTACAGCTCAGAGTTCAACACCATAGTGCCCTCAAAGCCCATCACCAAGCAAGTACCCTGGGACTAAACACATCCCTCTGCAACTGGATCCTTGACATCCTGATGGACCGCCTCCAGGGGGAAAGGGTAGGCAACAACACATCTGCCACACTGATCCTCAACATGGCCATAAGGGGTGCATGCTTGGTCTCCTCCTGTACTCCCTGTTCAACCACGACTGCGTGGCCAAGCACGATTCCAACACCATCACTAAGTTTGGCGACAACACAACAGTGGCAGGCCTGATCACAGACAACGATGAGACAGCCTATAGTGAGAAAGTCAGAGACCTGGCAGTGTGGTGCCAGGATAATAACCTCTCCCTCCACCTGATCAACTCAAAGGAGATGATTGTGGACTACAGGAAAAGGAGGACCGAGCACGCCCCCATTCTCATCGATGGGGCTGTAGTGGAGCAGGTTGATAGCTTCAAGTTCCTTGTTGACCCCATCACCAACAAACTATCATGGCCCAAAAACATCAAGACACTTGTGAAGATGGCACAACAATGCCTCAGGAGACAAAAAATATTTGGCGTGGGTCCTCCGTTCCTCAAAAAGTTCTACTGCTGCACTATTGAGAGTATCGTAATGGGTTGTATTCCCGCCTAGTATGGTAACTACTCGGCAACAGTTAATCAAATGGCTGCCCGGACAATTTGCATTGATCCCCCCCTTTTTTTTATGCTGCTGCTACTCACTGTTTATTAGCTATGCATAGCTACTTTATGTACACCCTACCTACATGTACATATTACATAATTACCTCGACTAACCTGTACTCCCGCACATTAATTCAGTACCGGTACTCCATGTATATAGCCTCGGTATTGTTATTTTATTGTGTTACTTATTTCCACACTTTGGGTTTTGGTAGAAAAGTCACTGCCAAGAAATGCTTATGTTAGCATTTTCGGACTAAAAACATTATTTTATACATCAGACTATTACAACAGGAATAAAATGTTCAATATGTTTTCTAAAGCATCCTTTTGTGTGCTTATTATTTAACCATAGATTAGTATTAAAATGTAAAAATATATATGTGTATATATATATAAATAAATAAAAATAAAAATGAATAATAATAATAATCTATATATATTTATTATTATTTTATTACCCCGTTTTCTCCCCAATTTCATGGTATCCAACTGGTAGCTACAGTCTTGTCTCTTCGCTGCAACTCCCGTACGGACTCGGGACAGGCGGAACACACTTAACCCGGAAGCCAGCCGCACCAATGTGTCAGAGGAAACATCATGCACCTGGCGACCGTGGTAGCATGCCACAGGAGTCGCTAGTGCGCGATGAGACAAGGACATCCCTGCTGGCGAAACCCTCCCCTATCCCAGACAATGCTGGGCAAATTGTGCACCGCCCCATGGGTCTCCCGGTCGCGGCCGGCTGCACTAACCCAGAATCTAGTGGCACACGGTAATTGGCCTTAGACCACTGCGCTACTCGGGAGGCCCAACCATTGATATGTTCTGGGGTAGGGCCTGTCATTACATTTTGTCAGCCAGTGATTGTCTTGCAAACAACTGCTTGTCTCATGGTAATTGACCATTAATTAACATAAACACGTTTAGCATCTCGTGGATTTCACACACAGCCTACACAATGCTGATGCAGAACATCTACATTCTAATAAATCAATTTAATATGGCCCACACCATCACAATAGATCCACAATGTTTTTATGCAAGTCTAAAAAACATGATATGAAGAAAATGTTGCCTATTTCAGAAGAATGTCCATATGGCATATTCCCAGATGATCTTATGTTAGGCCCTGATCTGGCTATGCCATATGGCTGTGGGCTACACTAATTAATTTAGCAGATTTGCTTAGAATTCTGTGGCATTATTTTCTATTATTTTATAACATGAAGAATACAATTGAACATAGCTGAATAAAATAAAAAGGATATTTCCTTCAAACGATTTCCGAGGGAGTGCACACATGCAGCTATTCTGTGTTATCAAAGAAACAGGTCCTCCTATATGCGTAACTTTATTTGTGATACAAACGTTAGGCTATATGTTTTGATTTTTAATACATTCTAAGGCTACATTATGCGACAGTAATGATGATTTGAAAAAAGTTGCATGAAAGGCATGGGCTCTCTCTGTTTCTTGCGCAGGCTGCACACACGTCATCAGTTTCTCATTCCTCATTCACAATTTGACAAGCACTTGATCATTTTCTCACTCATCACACTATTCGTAATTTAATCTGGTCTTTACATATAGCCTATGGGTGGAATTAGTTTTGATTTAGAATAGCCCACAAAAAAAACGTAATCCGCAGCCTGCACTCGAATAGCAAATGGAGGTTACGTGGTTACGTTTTTAATATGCAAGCAGGCAGTCCGTCCATAAGGCTACGGGAAGCTTTTCCTAAAGGAAATGTAATTAAATTGTTAAAATTATATAGCCTAATTAGCCTACTCCTGTCTATACAGAAATAAATACAATAATTCAAACATAGGCTACTAAAGCATGATTTGGCCATAGAGGATCATTAGCTGTTTACATTTTTGCTGTTGTTTTAAATCAGTGTTTTCCAAACTCGGTCCTCGAGTATAGCACTAAAATAGCGAATGGAGGATGTTTTTCCTGCGGTTCATTTTCATAACAGCCAGGTAGGCTATACTCCTGTTGTAAAGTGGAGCAATGTGCTTAATATTAGGAACGTTGAGAAATAAATATAGTAGGCCTAGCCTATAGAAAGCTGATGGGATCATCATCTTTTTAATAGAGGCCATGAAAGCTCTGTTTTCTCATGTAATTGCATAGCTTATAGACATTTTGCACAACATTTTGCACAACATGAGCTCATTGATTTTCTAATGGATTTGTGTTGATGTCAGAGCGTTTAGAGGGACAATCGCTAATTACCAGGCCAAAAATGTGTCACATAAATATGTGTATGTGACTAATAAAATGTGATTTGATAAGTACCAGGCCATTAGTGATTGGCAGTTAGCAAGTTTGGTAGGCTACTATTGACCATCAGCAGCATCAGTGCGTAGTTTTGGAGAAGCCTAGTTACCATGACTAAATGGTCACATGGAATTTGACTGCGGCCATGACTCGTGACTGCCGGTGGGGTGGTAATATGGTCACCCTAACAGCTATATTCTAGGGGCTATTTCGAGACCTTAAGGAGGATCAGGTACTGCATCTTTTTGTGAGAAATTACACTGGTCACTCAAAACAGTAAAAAAAGTCAATAGCCAACACTTTAGATGAGGCCACACAAAAATGACAAAAAAAAATACCCAATGGACAATATGGACCTATATTAAACATCTCATGAATCATTATTAAATACTTTAAAAGTTGTTTATAAATGTGTGAATAACTAGGTTACTAATATTTACAAATGTGGGCGTAACAATGAATAAATTATGAAAAAATGACTTACTAATCCATTATAAATGCTAGTTATTATGAAGTGCTACCTAAACTTCTGATAAGGCAGAAAACAGCGTGGCTAATTAGGTTAACTAACTAAGTGTTACCTAAGGGTAAAAACATTTTAACTTCATGCTAAATACATACTAAATATTCTGGAAAAAACAGACAGAAAAAGACAGCTCACAATATATCACTCTCCAGTCCAGTCAGAGGGATAAAGCTATAGATAAAGCCGCAAACGAGTCATGCCACCCCATATAGTGGTCTCTAGATAGAACACACAATCATGCTTTCACACTGTCCAAGCAGTCTTGGTAACAATATTTTATTGTCTTCGATCCAAGAATAGCAATATCACCCGATATAACTCAATCTGTCGTAACATCAGACAATGCAGTGTGTGTGTGTGTGTGTGTTTTCTCCCTGTCTCACAAAAGCAGTATGTATCACCCTACATAACAACCTATACATAGGCCACACATTATTGTTTTCCGCTACCTCAAGCCATTATTACACAGGCCACGAGATATTGCATTTCCCTGGTCGAAGCAATCTATAGATGGACCAATGGTATTGTGTTACCTGGACTAAGCAATCTATACAGTAGATAGATGAATGGTATTGTATTTCAGTGGTACAAGCAATAATGACCATCCATTACTGTGTTCTCTCATTCCAGGACTTAGTTAGTATATGCATGTAAATATACTTTTAGCCTTCTTGGGCTGCAACCCTGTCCCCTTTCTCCCCACCAAACATACCCGAACCACACCCCCAAAACACATACATACAGCCATCATACCTTCTTGTCGAGGTTGTTGAGGTGTGTGTGGTGAGACTTGGCAGTAGAGTACACTCCGTCCAGGTCAGTGACCCCACGGTTAAACTCCTCGACCGTACTGTCCGGTAATGGTAAGGGAGCCTCCTCAGCATCAATGTCTGTTTCCACAGCAACCACCGACTTCTCCGCTCCTGTTAACTCACGGGCTGTAAGAACAAACACATCAACACATTATTAAAGAAATGCCTCATCACCACACCATGTTAAATAGTTGCCATAGAAGGAGGGTCAATGGAATAATAGACTCTGTTGTTGGAAAGAAAGTTTCTACACCAAAAGTTGAGGGAGGACAAAAGAAGAGTGGCAGGATGAGATGCGCTTCATTATGGTGTTCTCCTGTGGCTCTCCTGTTCTTCCAGCTCACAATTAACTCTCCAGATAATCCCACTGGCAGAGCTCAGAGACTCGTGTGGTTTATACCAGTGGAACAGACAGAGAACAGGGGATCAGCTCACATGTGTGTTTGTGTGTGTCAGTGTTAATTCCGTCAACAAAAATTGTGAGAAACATTTTAACACATATTTTTCAGTGGCAATTGACGAGACTATAACGGAATAAATAGACCCAGACAAAACTATAACTAAACAATTTTCTTTCTTAATTTCAGTTGACTAAAATGAGATGAGACAACTATCTCTGTGACTAAATCCTGACTACCAAGTGGACTGGACAAGAGTTTTTGGAGAGATTGAAAGCTTTTTAGTGATGAGCACAATTAACATTAGCAGGACAGACGCGCAGCTTTACAAAATGAGCAGAATTGAGTTTAATAGTAAAACAACAGTCTATTTATGTTTTTCTCTCCCTTGAGTATAGAAAAGTAGGCTGTCATTTGAATTTGTAATGTCGCTCAACCCTCCCACTTTCCTCACTGCATTTCATAGCCAAGTTCTGTAGCCAAGGTAGCCAAGTCTTCCAATTTTCCTCAGAGAAAACAGCTTGATTCTAGCCCTTACCATTCAAAAGATATGACCCATAATACCAGCGCCACGTTCTACTGTGCATTGGAATGCCATATTTTATATTCAAATCAAATTGTATTGGTCACATACACGTGCTTAGCAGATGTTATTGCAGGTGTAGCAAAATGCTTGCGTTTCTAGCTCCGACAGTGCAGTAATATCTAACAAGTAATAAATGATCTAACAATTTCACAACATATAGCCAATACACACAAATCTAAGTAAAGGAATGGAATTAAGAAAATATAAATATATGGACAAGCAATGTCAGAGCGGCATAGACTAAGATACATTAGAATAGAATACAGTATATACATATGGAGATGAGTAATGCAAAATATGTAAACATTATTAAAGTGACTAGTGTTCCATTTATTAAAGTGGTCAGTAATTTCAAGTCTATGTACATAGGCAGCAGCCTCTAATGTGCTAGTGTGCTAGAGGAGCTGTTTTTTAGTCTCCTGGTCCCAGCTTTGATGCACCAGTACTGGCCTCGCCTTCTGGATGATAGTGGGGTGAACAGACATCGGGTGGTGTAGGTGTCCTGGAGGGCAGATAGTTTGCCCCCGGGGATGCGTTGGGAAAACCGCACCAACCTCTGGAGAGCCCTGCGGTTGTGGGTGGTGCAGTTGCCGTACCTAAGTCTCCTGAGGCTCTTGCGCCTTCTTCACTACACTGTCTGTGTGGGTGGACCATTTCAGTTTGTCAATGATGTGTACGCCGAGGAACTTGAAGCTTTCCACCATCTCCACTGCGGTCCCGCCGATGTGGTTAAGGGGTTGCTCCATCTGCTGTTTCCTGAAGTCCACAATCATCTCCTTTGTTTTGTTGACATTGAGTGAGTGGTTATTTTCCTGGCACCACATTCCCAGAGCACGCACCTCCTCCCTGTAGGCTGTCTTGTCATTATTGGTAATCAACCCTACTACTGTTGTGTCGTCTGCAAACTTGATGAGTTGGAGGCGTGCGTGGCCACACAGTCATGGGTGAACAGGGAGTAGAGGAGGGGGATGAGCATGCACCCTTGTGGGGCCCCAGTGTTGAGGATCATCGAAGTGGAGATATAGTTTCCTACCCTCACCACCTGGGGGCGGCCCGTCAGGAAGTCCAGGATCCAGTTGCACAGGGCGGGGTTCAGACCCAGGGCCTCGAGCTTAATGATGAGCTTGGAGGGTACTATGTTGCTGAATGCTGAGCTATATTCAATGAACAGCATTCTTACCGGTATTATTATAGGTATTCCTATTGTCCAGATGGGATAGGGCAGTGTGCAGGGAGATGGCGATTGTATCGTCTGTGGATCTATTGGGGTGGAAAGCAGATTGAAGTGGGTCTAGGGTGACATGTAAGGTAGAGGTGATATGATCCTTGACTATTCTCTCAAAGAACTTCATGATGACAGAAGTGAGTGCTATGGGGCGATAGTCATTTAGTTCAGTTACCTTTGCTTTATTGGGAACAGGAACAATGGCCATCTTGAAGCATGTGGGGACAGCAGACTGGGATAGGGAGAGATTGAATATGTCCGTAAACACATAGGCCAGCTGATCTGTGCATGCGTCTAGGGATGTCATCTTGGCCGGCAGCCTTTGCGAGGGTTAACACGCTTACATGTCTTTCTTATGGTGGCCACGGAGAAGGAGAGCCCACGGTCCTTGGTAGCGGCCCATGTCGGTGGTGCTCTGTTATCTTCAAAGTGGGCAAAGCCTATAGGAAGGGAGGAGCAAAATGGAGTTGTGTTCAGATTTGCTGAGACGAGGGCAGGGGAGGGCCTTCTAGGCATCCCAGAAGTTGGAGTAGTAGTGGTTGAGTGTTTTAGCAGCATGAGTACTACAGTCAATGTGTTGATAGAACTTCGGCTGCCTTTTTATCAAATTTGTTTTGTTAAAATCCCCAGTGGTATCAGCTTGAGGGGGATATACACCTCTGTGACAATAACTGAAGAGAATTCTCATGGAAGATATAAGGTCAGCATTTGATTGTGAGGTATTCTAGGTCAGGTGAACAAAACGACTTGAGTTCTTGTATGTTTTCACAATCACACCATGAGTCGTTAATCATGAAACATACACCCCACCCTTCTTCTTCCCGGAGAGATATTTATTCTTGTCTGCATCATGAACTGAGAACCCAACTGGCTGGACGGACTCAGACAGTATATCCCAAAGGAGCCATGTTTCTGTGAAACAGAGTATGTTACAATCCCTGATGTCTCTCTGGAAAGAAATCCTCGCCCTAAGCTTTATTATCCAGAGACTGAACATCAGCAAGTAATATACTCGGAAGCGGTGGGTGGTGTGCGCGCCTCCTAAGTCAGACTAGAAGACCCCTCCGAGTACCTCTCCTCCACCGGCGGTGTTTTGGGCCAGCCTCTGGAATCAGTTCAATTGCCCTGGGGGGTGCGAACAAAGGATTTGATTCGGGAAAGTCGTATTCCTGGTCATAATGCTGGTAGTGCTGGAACATTCAGATAGACATATGCTATATAGAACAAACATGCCTCTATGACATGTTGAATAAGGAATAACGTCAGTTCTATTCATGGAATTTCTATCAAATCAAATGTTATTTGTCACATGCTTCGTAAACAACAGGTGTAGACTAACAGTGTAAATGCTTACTTACGGGCCCTTCCCAACAATACAGAGAGAAAGATAATAGAACAAATTATGATAATACGAGGAATTATCTGCAACGTTCGAGAACGTTTTGCAATTGATCGTGGCCCTGGTAACATTACCAGTAGCCTATATGCAAACATTTGGGGACACAGAAAGAAAGGAAAAGGGATACCAAACAATTTATTGACTCAATTCATCTTGCCTGTACTAGGGCTGTTGCGAAGACCACTGCCACACCAGAAGTCATGAGCTCTGACCACAGTAAAATTCCATGTGACCGTTGAGTCACGGTAATCTCCTCTTACGCACTCTGGTCTTGCATTGGTAGTACCTGTCACTAATGGTCTGGTACTCTGGGCTCTATTGTACCTCTAACCACTCTGACATCAATGCAAATGCAATCTAAAATCACATCAAACACTTAGTTTTTAATTTACTGTTTTATATTAACGTTTATAGATACTGGCACTTTTTGTACATCGAGTCGATTTCCTTTTGAGAAAGTATACGTTTTAATCAGAAGATCAGGCTAGAAGACCAGATTGGCACTAAATAACTTTGTATATTTCAACTGGCACAGTCCCTCCAAAAGGGGGTTAAGGTCAGGGGTAAATGCCAAATAGATGGTGGAAATCTCATAATTACTCTATGCCCGTTACTGTCCAGAGATGTTTATCAGAGCCCCAGCCCATGTTCTAGCGATAAATCCATTGGAGCAGCAGCATGATATAATAGAGAGGGTTAGAAGGGAAGGAGCAATGACCCTCTTTCAGGTATGCATAACGAATAGAGATCTTTCAGACCTTGATCATGACAACCAACCTAATCCTCCTGCTTCCATCTTCTGTCTGAGTGCAGTGGGGAGACCAGGAGAGGATCGCGAAGGAGGCCCCAGTCGAGACAGTCTGTTGTGCCAAATGAACATGGAAAGGCCCGGGGATAGGGACAGGGGATTGGAAAGGCAAAACCCTAGTCTGATGCCAGCACGAACCCTGGGTGGAGCTTCACGGCTGGGATTGGACTGCATGGACTCAACACTCATCTCAAGTGAACAATTTCAGCTGACAGTTCCAACAGATGAGGAGAGGACGAGAGGACTACACATCCTTCATCTCAACGTTAGAAGTCTTCTTCCCAAGATTGAGGAAATTCGCCTACTCTCCAGTAACTGTAAGGTGGGAGTGCTTTGCTTTACCGAAAGAAGGTTAGATGGTTCGATAAATAACGCTGAGATTGAAGTTGAAAATTGTGTAGTAATTAAGAAGAGACTGCAATCGCAAAGGCGGGGGAGTTTGTATTTATGTAAGATCAGATATTGTGTTCAACTTTAGATCGGATTTAAGCCATGATGAGTTTGAAGCTGTGTGGTTGGACATTTTATCACCAAAATGCAAACCCAATATAGACGGAAGCTGTTACAGACCAATACAAGTTTTATGAATTGTTGGAGAAGACTTTCTTCAACTGTACAGATTTAGGTAAATCAGAAGTTGTTGTTACTGGTGATTTTAATACAAATATGCTCTAACAGGCCCATGCTACTTTTAAAGCTCTTCAGAATTTTTGTAATCTGTTTTTCCTCATACCAGCTGATTTCTGAGCCCACCAGGGTCTGTCCTTCTGCCCAAACCATCATGGACATTGTGTTGTCTGAAATATATCAAACAGTGGGGTTTACACTATGGGCTCAGTGATCATTACATCATTTAGGTCTATAAAGAATAAGAGCAGATATTTATGTTCATTGTTTGATCAAATTGGACTGGTCTGCTGTATTGAAATGCAATGAGGTGGAAAATGCCTGCGGCAATTTTAAATCATTGTTTTTAGATGCTGTAGATAAGCAGGTTCCAGATTTGTTGTTGTTGTTGTTGAATTAAGCAAAGAACAGAACCATGGATAAACTATAACATTATAAAGGTAATTAAGTGTAGAAATGAACACTTTCTGGAGTTTAGGAAATCCAAGGCAGGTTATATATTTATAGACTATAAGAAATTAAGAAATGAGGTCAACATGATGATACAGAAGGCCAAGAAAGATTATTTTAATGACAAATAGTTGAAAATAGGAACAATCCGAGTAAATTATGGAACTGTCTGAAGCTGTTAGGATACAGTAACAGATTATAGACCAGAGCTCAAAGTCTTAGATTGGACAAGATTACATCAGACAAGATCATAGTTGTAGACAGTCTGAATAGCTATTTTACAACTATAGCTCATACATTAGTTAGCAAGTTACCTTGTCAGTCAGGTTGCTTTGGGGAGAGTCATGTCCAGCAGTTTTACTCACAGCAGGGGATTCAAGTAGATGTTTTTTCGTTTGAAAAGGTGTCTGAGTCATCTGTGCTAAAGAAGCTGAAAGAACTTGACCATTCCAAAGCAATTGGCCTTAACAACATTCCTGACAGATTTATAAGGGATTCTGCGCAATTTATCACCCCATGTGTAACTCACATTATAAACATGTCTATTGAACTGGGGTGTTTTCCCAGTGAACTAAAACTTTCAAGGGTCATTCCTTTATATAAAAATGGGAATAAGTTAGATCATGGAAACTATCGGCCTGTCTCAATCCTGTGTGTTTTATTGAAGGTCACGGAAAAGAGCGCCAATCTGTCTTTAGGAAATCCCATTCCACCGACACTTGCCTACAATATCTAACTGACCACATAAGGAAGGAAGTAGACGTAGGGAAATTTTGTTAGATCTCCAAAAGGCGTGGATCATGAGATTCTGTTAAACAAACTAAGAGCCATGGGCTTTAACAACGTAGCAGTAAAATGGGTTAGCAGTTAATTGCAAGGAAGACCACAGATGGTAGATGTGGATAGGACCCTATCTAAACCAAAAATATTGAACTGCGGGGTACCCCAAGGGACTGTGCTGGGTCCACTTTTCTTTCTATTGTATATACATTATCTGAAATCTGCCTGTACATGTGAACTTTTCCTCTATGCAGATTATTATGCACTTTTGGTTTCCCACAAAGACAAAAATGTAGTTGAGAAAGCCCTCTGTGCTAAACTCCTGAATGTGAGTAAATGGCCATATGACAATAAGTTGTCTCTTCACCTTGAAAAACAGAGTCCGTCTTGATCGGGTCCAAAGGGAAACTGAGGGATCGGTGTCCCTATACTGGGACGGTTGTTGCAAACATGCGCTAATGTGACTAGAATTACATTCTACGTAACATCCAACTTTCCAGGACATAGATATGTCTTATAAACTCAGCAAAAAAAGAAACGTCCCTTTTTCAGGACCCTGTCTTTCAAAGGTAATTCGCAAAATTTCAAATAACTTCACAGATCTTCATTGTAAAGGGTTTAAACACTGTTTCCCATGCTTGTTCAATGAACCATAAACAATTAATGAACATGCACCTGTGGAACGGTCGCTAAGACACGAACAGCTTACAGACGGTAGGAAATTAAGGTCACAGTCAGGAAAATGTAGGACACTAAAGAGGCCTTTCTACTGACTCTGAAAAACACCAAAAGAAAGATGCCCAGGGTCCCTGCTCATCTGTGTGAACGTGCCTTAGGCATGATGCAAGGAGGCATGAGGACTGCAGGTGTGGCCAGGGCAATACATTGCAATGTCCATACTGTGAGATGCCTAAGACAACCCTACAGGACGGACAGCTGATTGTCCTCGTAGTGACAGACCACGTGTAACAACACCTGCCCAGGATCGGTACATCCGAACATCACACCTGTGGGACAGGTACAGGATGGCAACAACAACTGCCCGAGACAAGTTATTTCTTTCATTTCACTTCACCAATTTGGACTATTTTGTCTATGTCCATTACATGAAGTACAAATAAAAATACATTTAAATTACAGGTTGTAATGCAACAAAATAGGAAAAAAGCCAAAGGGGATGAATACTTTTGCAAGGCACTGTATGTATTTAAAAGAAATTGTCTAATATATTCAATCAATCAAAAGAGTATGTGCTTTTAAAACCCACCTCACTGTGATTGATCAATTTGAAGAAAGAAGAGGTTGAAAGTGAGTTAAAAAAATATGGTCTTTGTTTCAAAGCCTAGCACAACGAAATGGATGGCACTTTTTCTAAGGTGGTGAATAACTCAAAAAAAGGTAATAATTTAGGCTTCACTGTCCTGCAAAATCATCCTGTTGTCCTGCATTTGGGTATTTTAAATGTGGCCACCCAAACAGCATGAGTTTGCAGACAACACAACAGTGGTAGGCTTGATCACCAAAAATGACGAGACGGCCTACAGGGAGGAGGTGAGGGCCCTCAGAGTGTGGTGTCAGGAAAATAACCGCACACTCAACGTCAACAAAACAAAGGAGATGATCGTGGACTTCAGAAAACAGCAGAGGTAGCACCCCCCTATCCAGCTCTTTGGTCTTGGCCATAGTGGAGTTTGGAGTGTGACTGTTTGAGGTTGTGGACAGGTGTCTTTTATACTGATAACAAGTTCAAACAGGTGCCATTAATACAGGTAACGAGTGGAGGACAGAGGAGCCTCTTAAAGAAGAAGTTACAGGTCTGTGAGAGCCAGAAATCTTGCTTGTTTGTAGGTGACCAAATACTTATTTTCCACCATAATTTGCAAATAAACTCATTAAAAATCCTACAATGTGATTTTCTGGATTTTTTAAATAATTTTGTCTGTCATATTTGAAGTGTACCTATGATGAAAATTACAGGCCTCTTATCTTTTTAAGCGGGAGAACTTGCACAATTGGTGGCTGACTAAATACTTTTTTGCCCCACTGTATATGACTGTGTAAATAACTTGATCTATTCTAGTGATTCAGTGATTCAGACTTGAGCACTTGGACCAGGACTCAAGCACTGGGACTCAAATTTCAGCCATAGGGACTTCTGACTCGACTCGTGACTCGACCATTGGTGACTCGTACTCGAGCACAGGGGACTTGGGACTCAAGGTTAAGCGACTCGACTACATCATTGGGCGAAACAATCATTAGCTCCGGTTAAAGTCCTTAGCCCTCCTTATACTTTTGGAATCCCTGGAACGTTGATGACAATGGCAATGACGCGACCGAGATGCAACACATACTACACTCCTCTCTCTCCCTCTGTCTTTCTCTCTCTTAATCTAATTCAATTTAAGCAGCTTTATTGGCATGGGAAAAATATATGTTTACATTGCCAAAGCAAGTGAAATAGATAATAAACAAAAGGGAAATAAACAATAAAACAGGTCACAAATCTTGCTCCTGTGATTGCAGCACTGTGGTATTTCACCCAATAAATATGGGTGAAATATAGATATCAAAATTGGATTTGTTTTCAAATTCTTTGTGGGTCTGTGTTATCTGAAAGAAATATGTATCTCTAATATAGTCATACATTTGGCAGGAGGTTAGGAAGTGCAGCTCAGTTTCCACTACATGTTGGGACAAGTGTGCAAATACAGTGCCTTGCAAAAGTATTCATCCCCCTTGGCGTTTTTCCTATTTTGTTGCATTACAACCTGTAATTTAAATAGATTTTTATTTGGATTTCATGTAATGGACATATACAAAATAGTCCACATTGGGTAAGTGGAATGAAAAAAATAAAAAAACTGAAAAGTGGAGGTTGCATATGTATTCACCCCCTTTGCTATGAAGCCCCTAAATAAGATCTGGTGCAACCAATTACCTTCAGAAGATACATCATTTGTTAAATAAAGTCCACCTGTGTGCAATATAAGTGTCACATGATCTGTCACATGATCTCAGTATATATACACTTGTTCTGAAAGGCCCCAGAGTCCGCAAGAGCACGAAGCAAGGGGCACCAGCGAGCAAGCGGCACCATGAAGACCAAGGAGCTCTCCAAACTGGTCAGGGACAAAGTTGTGGAGAGGTAAAAATCAGGGTTGGGTTATAAAAAATATCCCGAAACTTTGAACATCCCACGGAGCACGATTAAATCCATTATTAAAAAATGGAAAGAATATGCCACCACAACAAACCTGCCAAGAGAGGGCCGCCCACCAAAACTCATGGACCAGGCAAGGAGGACATTAATAAAGTTCTGTTTTTTTTGTCTTATTTCTTGTTTCACAATAAAAAATATTATGCATCTTCAAAGTGGTAGGCATGTTGTGTAAATCAATTTCCAGGTTGTAAGGAAACAAAATAGGAAAAATGCCAACGGGGGGTGAATACTTTCACAAGCCACTGTAGCCTGTCTTCTCTTGAGAGCCAGGTGTGACTTCGGGTGCCCTTCTCTATAGCAAGGCTATGCTCCCTCAGTCTGCACATAGTCAAAGATTTCCTTCATTTTGGGTCAGTTACAGTAGTCATGTATTCTGCCACGGTGTACTCTATTTAGGGCTAAATAGAATTCTAGTTTGCTCAGTTTTTTTGTAAATTATTTTCCAATTTGTCAATTAATTGTCTTTTTGTTTCCTCATGATTTGGTTGGGCTTAATTGTGTTGCTGCCCTGGAGCTCTATGCGGTCTGTTTGTGAACAGAGCCCCAGGACGAGCTTGTTTAGGGGGCTCTACTCCAGGTTCTCTGTAGGTGATGGCTTTGTTATGGAAGGTTTGGGAATCACTTCCTTTTAGGTGGTTGTAGAATTTAACGTTTCTTTTCTGGATTTTGTTAAATAGCGGGTATTGGCCTAATTCTGCTCTGCATGCATTATTTGGTGTTTTATGTTGTACACTGGGGATATGTTTGCATAATTCTGCATGCAGAGTCTCAATGTGGTGTTTGTCCCATTTTGTGAATTATTGGTTGGTGAGCGGACCCCAGACCTCACAACCATAAAGGGCAATGGGTTCTATAACTGATTCAAGTATTGTTAGCCAGATCCAAATTAGTGTGTCAAATTTTCTGTTAGTTTTGATTATGTAGAAGGCCCTTCTTCCTTCTTGCCTTGTCTCTCAGATTGTTCACAGCTTTGTGGGGGTTATCTGTGGTGCTGATGTTTAGGCCAAGGTAGGTATACGTTTTTGTTTACTCTTGGAACACCATTATTTTTGTCTTACTGAGATTTACTGGAATCGGGCCAGGTCTGACAGAATCTGTGCAGAAGATCTAGGTGCTGCTGTAGGCCCTCCCTGGTTGTAGACAGAAGCACCAGATCATCAGCAAACAGTAGACATTTCAGATTCTGGTAGGGTGAGGCCGGATGCTGCAGACTGTTCTAGTGCGCTCGCCAATTCATTGATATATATGTTGAAGGGAGTGGGTACACACACATTTTTTGTTTGTTTGTGTACATGGAATTTATAATGTCTTATGTTTCTCCCCCAACACCACTTTCCATTAATTTGAATAGCAGACCCTCATGACAAATTGAGTTGAAAGCTTTTTTGAAATCAACAAAGCATGAGAAGACTTTACCTTTGTCTTGGTTTGTTAGTTTATCAATTAGGGTGTGCAGTGTGAATTTGGTTAAAAGCCAATTTTACATTTGCTCAATACATTGTTTTCACTGAGGAAATGTACGAGTCTGCTGTTAATGATAACGCAGAGAATTTTCCCAAGGTTGCTGTTGACGCATATCCCACGGTAGTTATTGGGGTCAAATTTGTCTCCACTTTTATGGATTGGGGTGATCCGTCCTTGGTTCCAAATATTTGGGAAGATGCCAGTGCTAAGGATGATGTTAAAGAGTTTAAGTATAGCCAATTGGAATTTGGAGTCTGTATATTTTATCCTTTCATTTAGGATACCATTAACACCACAGGCCTTTTTGGGTTGGAGGGTTTATATTTTGTCTTGTAGTTAATTCAATGCAATTGGAGAATCCAGTGGGTAGTCTTTAATAGCTGATTATAAGATTTGTATTTGATCTCTACCTCTCTCTTTCTCTCTGGCTCTGTCTGTGTGTGTGTGTCTCGCTCTGCTTGTGAGTGTATGTTTGCTTTGTATGTAATGTTAATTATGCAGAAAAATATGTTGGCAGGACAAGGTAAGTATGTTTGTGCACATGGAAGTCAGTAATTTATGTTTACTATATGTTAATGAGGCAATATAAATGTGATGTGACTAAAATGAAAGGGCATTTATGTGACTAAAATGAAAGGGCATTTATGTGACTAAAATGAAAGGGCATTTATGTGACTAAAATGAAAGGGCATTTATGTGACTAAAATGAAAGGGCATTTATGTGACTAAAATGAAAGGGCATTTATGTGACTAAAATGAAAGGGCATTTATGTGACTAAAATGAAAGGGCATTTATTTGACTAAAATGAAAGGGCATTTATTTGACTAAAATGAAAGGGCATTTATTTGACTAAAATGAAAGGGCATTTATTTGACTAAAATGCCCACTGTCTGTCTTTTTGTCAATAACTAGACTAAATCATTATTCAATTGACAAAAATGTGACTAATACTTAATTATATTTTAGTCAAATTGACTCAGACTAGACAATCTAAAAAATAGTCTGGTGTGTATAGGTGAGTGGCACATGGATGCTGTGGGCTTTGTAACATCATACAACAGAATCTGTATGATTTTAAAGCTGATTCTAAATTCGGGTAAAACAAAATGCCAGGCATGTTACAAGTCGTGTAATTGCTCCATTGGCTATAGAGCAAGTTAAAGTGTACAAATATTTGGGTGTGTGGGTTGATGATAAGCTGAGCTTCACTGTGCATGTAGAGAACTTGATAAGGAAGCTCAAGCTGAAAATATGATTTTATTACAGGCATAAGGCTTGTTTTTGTTTTGAGGCCAGGAAGGAGCTGGTACGATGTACATTACTGTTGGTTTTAGATTTTAGTGATGTTATATATATGCAGGCCTACCCTGAGAGCACTTGATTCAGTGTATCATGCTGCCCTCAGGTTCATTACAAATCAGAAACGTCTAACACATTGTGATCTCTACAGCGCTGTTGGCTGGTCGTCATTGACCTTGCGTAGGCTTAAACACGGGTATACACTGATTTATAAGGACATTTTGGGCAAAATGCCATTTTATCTCTGTTCTTTTTTAGTCAGGTCAGTAAATAAATATCAATTACGGTCCCATTCTGATTTGCTTCTAACAGTACCAAAAATTAGAACAGGTCATGGTAGAAATAGTTTTAGTTACTTAGCACCATGGTCCTGGAATTCTCTCCTGAACATTTTAAAATGTGGTGATCTAGTTTCATTGGTGGAGTTTAAACACTTGATTGATGTATATTATCATAGAAGTGTGTAATTGTTTTTATGCCAGCTGTTTTTAGTCAAGAGGTTTGTGTTTTTAAAGTAATATGTAATTGTTGTACAGTATGTGTGTTTATAGTTTTGTTTAATGTTGTGTTAGTGTATGTATGTTCTTTTGTCTGAAACGTTGTTCCCCCTGCTGCTATGGGACCAGGTCTCTCTTGGAAAAGAGATATTATCTCAATGAGAACCTGTATAAATAAAGATCAAATAAAAACATCTGCCTATGAAAGGGCCCTGTAGTTACTGGAGCCAGAGTCATCCCACTACTATTCTGTTCTGTTCCACAGCCACAGTCTCTCTATTAGACTGACTCATCGGTGACACTATCCCCTCAAATAGCATCTTACACTCAATCAGGAATGTGTTTGTGTGTGTGTTTGTGTGGTTGCACCTGAGAGTGTGGACTCCTCGTTGCAGTTCTTGTCACTGTCTGCGTCCTCCTGTCCATCTGCGTTCTGGTGTGTGTGTTGCAAGCTGAGTTTGTGACACACCTCGAACGCCTGGCCCACCGTCCGCACAATACGCATGGCCTGGGACTGGAGAGAGGAGGAGTTGGGAGAGAGAAAGACCAAGAGAGAGAACATGACAATATAAAATCCATGTACACAAACAACAAGTGCGCAGTCAAAATTGGTAAAAAACATTGAAATGCATTTCCACGGGTGAGTGGGGTGAGACAGGGATGCAGCTCGATCCCCACTCTCTTGAACATATACATCAACAAATTGGCTAGGGCACTAGAACAGTCTGCAGCACCCGGCCTCACCCTGCCAGAATCTGAAGTCAAATATCTACTGTTTGCTGGTGCTTCTGTCCCCAACCAAGGAGGGCCTACAAGCAGCACCTAGATCTTCTGCTTAGATTCTGTCAGACCTGGGCCCTGACAGTAAATCTCAGTAAGACGAAAATAATAGTGTTCCAAAAAAGGTCCAGTTGCCAGGACCACAAATACAAATTCCATCTAGACACCGTTGCCCTTGAACACACAAAAAACGAAACCTTCCTAGGCCTAAACATCAGCACCACAGATAACTTTTACAATGCTGTGAATGTAAAATGTAAAACAAGAAATAATGCATGCAGAGCAGAATTAGGCAGATACCAGCTAATTATCAAAATCCAGAAAAGAGACGTTATATTCAACTACCGTCTAAAAGGAAGCGATTCCCAAACTTTCCATAACAAAGCAATCACCTACAGCGAGATTAACCTAGAGAAGATTCACTTAAGCAAGCTGGCCCTGGGGCTCTGTTCACAAACACAAACAGACCCACAGAGACCCAGGACAGCAACAGCAACACAATTAGACCCAACCAAATCATGAGAAAACAAAAAGATAATTACTTGACAGATTGGAAAGAATTTACCAAAAGAAAACAGAGCAAACTGGAATGATATTTTGACCTAAACAGACAGTACACAGTGGAAGAAAACCTGACCACTGTGACTGACCCAAAATTAAGGAAAGCTTTGACTATTTACAGACTCCGTGAGCATAGCCTTGCCATGGAGTCGGGCCGCCGTAGGCAGACCTGGCTCTCAAGAGAAGACAGGCTATGTGCACACTGCCCCAAATAATGAGCTGAGCAGCCTTTCAGTTTATGTCGATATAGGACTCGTTTTACTGTGGTCATGTCACGTTCATTATAACGAAGAGACCAAGGCGCAGCATGATATGAATACATTCCTCTTTAATGAAAGAGAACACTGAACAAACTATGAACGTGAAGCTATATATAACGAGTGCTGACATGCAACTAACCATAGACAATACCAAAACCCCATAGATATACAGAAAACCCTAGACAAGACAAAAACACACATACCACCCTCGTCACCCCCTGACCTAACCAAAATAATAAAGAAAACAAAGATAACTAAGGTCAGGGCGTGACAGGTCATAGATACTTTTGTACCTAAATCCGCCAGCATCTTCACAAGGTCCTTTGCTGCTGTTCTGGGATTGATTTGCACTTTTCGCACCAAAGCATGTTCATCTCTAGGAGATAGAATGCGTCTCCTTCCTGAGCGGTATGACTGCAGTGTGACTGCTGCGTACTATTGTTTGTACAGGTGAATGTGGTACCTTCAGGCGTTTGGAAATTGCTTCCAAGGATGAATCAGACTTGTGGAGGTCCACAATTTGTTTTCTGAGGTCTTGACTAATTTCTTTGGATTTTCCCATGATGTCAAGAAAAGAGGCACTGAGTTTGAAGGTAGGCCTTGAAATACATCCACAGGTACACCTCCAATTGACTCAAATGATGTCAATTAGCCTATCAGAAACTCTAAAGCCATGACATAATTTTCTGGAATGTTCCAAGCTGTTTAAAGGCACAGTCAACTTCGTGTATGTAAACTTCTGACCCACTGGAATTGTGATACAGTGAATTATAAGTGAAATAATCTCTCTGTAAACAATTGTTGAAAAATGATAACTATAACTATAAACAACTACGTTGGGTGGCCAATCTCGACGCTCCGAGAACTTGCAAGCACCGCTTTTGAGGCATCAAAAGCAAGCCAGGCTAAGAGCCCGGACACCTCGACTTTCGAGCTTAGGCGGGGACCATCGCTCGAATTGGAAGGTGCTGCATCGGGGACATGTGGGGTAAAAGATGACGATCAAAGGGGGTGGCTACCACGTAACCACCACCCCGACAACCACCGCCGTAACAATAGCTACGATGAACGTCCCCAATCTAACAGGTCCCGTAGAGATCAACCTAGCCGATATCCCCTGCGCCTAACTCTCACAAAGGGTCAGGAGCTAAGGGTAACAAGTGGGTAACCGGCAGCGTCAGTAGAAATCCCACTTCATTAAGATCAACATCAACGTGTATTGGGATGGCCGACCCCAGACTGTAGGCTATGTGACTGTAATGGCCTTATCGTGGTTGAAGTACCTGGGTACAAGGGTAACAAGTGTAACAAGGGCAACAAAGTGCTCAACAATGATCTAAACGCTAACCGAAATTATCTAGAAGCTCTGAATAGAGATGTACTGAATCGTAAGAAATCTGAGAAGGATGACAAGGATAAGTCATCATGACTAGGCGTAAAATCGTTGGAAACCAAGTCCGCCGAAACCCATGCAATTCCAAAGGATGCAAACATTTCCATTAACCCCGCCCCCACTCAAATCCCTGTCCAGGAACCACTCATTCTAGACACAAGCCCGCAGGTTTTGTCTACAGACTTGGATACGGATGTGGAGATGCACAAGATAAGCAGCTTTGCAACAGATGATTCCTCTCCCATTCCGATAGAGGACCCACTGGGTCTTGTAGGTGACTTATCTGTCTTGGAAATCGACACAGATTACAAACCGCTCCGTTCTCCCAACCCACTCCATTTTGTTGGGGATATGACGAGAAAAACCAACTCGAACAGGCCATACCTTAGAACAGTCCTGGAGGACTGTTTGACCTGTCATGCTCTGATAGATTTGGGTTCGACAATTTCCCTCATATCTGAAACCTTGCTGGATGAACTGCAAAACATTGGTTGAAAATGGAACAATGCGATACGAATCTTCAATGTTTCACTCAAGCTACCTAGCTCCTATCCAAACGTCTCCTACTTAAAATCAACTTCGAAAGCGTATCACTGATCCACCCCGTGTATGTGACTAGCATCGAAATTGAACAGATGCTGATTGGGATCGATTTAATTGACAGAGCACCCCTGCAACGCAAGGGCGTGTCTCACCCCTGGAGCTTGATCCAGATCGGCCCAGTTGCCAGGTCAGCCAGAGGCAACAAGTATCTCCTCACAGTGACTTGCACATTCAAAAAGTGGGTGGAGTGCCTGCCGGAGACCAATGACACAGCGGAAACCACGGCCGTTCTTTTGCTAAACCAAGTTTTCAGTCGTTTCGGCCTGACAGGAGAAACCGTAGACAGCGACAGAGGAACCCACTTTTCGGCAGCTGCAATGACCAAACTGTTGAGGCTTCTGGGAGTCAAAGCTAAACTCCACATCGCATACCACCCCAGGAGCTCGGACAGGGTAGAAAGTAGCAACCAAACAATCGTCAGAATCTTGAGGAAATATGTGGCAGCCAACCACAAAGATTGGGACCTCAAACTCCCATTGGTACTGATGGCGATCAGAGCCACACGCAACAGGTCTACAGGAATAACACCCTTCGAGATGATGACGGGCCTTCAAATGACGCTTCCACTGCATCTCCTGTACCAACCGGGAGATGTCGCCGCAGCCCCCGCCTACACGGCTCATCAATACGTGACCGACCTGCGGAACCATCTCCAGACTACATTTGCGTATGCTCAAGGACAGTTGGAAAGAAGTGCAGAAGGTGACAAGACCTATTACGACAAGAAGGCCTCACACCAGGTGTTCGAGGTCGGGGATAAAGTGTGGTACTACATATACACCAATCCCGCGGGCGTCGCCACAAAGTTCCTGCCCCACTGGACGGAGCCACACGAGATTGTGGTGAAGCTATCACCTGTAGCTTACCAGATCATAATCAGCAAAGGTCGACAAAACGCCACATTAAAGTGGGTCCACCGGAACCAAATCAAGTTCTACACTCCCCCCATGGGAATAGAAGGGGTGCTAGCCAGCACCGAATAGATAAAAACCTAGCAAAGTCAGAGGTACTAGGAAAATTCTTAAGTACCCTCAGCTGATCCCTTCCAGGAGTTCAGTACGTTGCACATAACATCTCTTATTTGCTTCCCAGCTACCAGATATACATCTGTTGACACTATTGATATCGTCCTGCGCTGTACTGTTTCAAAATAAGAAAACCAGAAAAATTGTTGTCAAAACATTGTTTGTTTACAAAAACGAATAACTTGTTAGGGAGATTACTGAAGAGATGCCACTTATCCAGTAGCAGATGAAGGCACATGCCCTCAGGTTGCAACATGTAGGAAAGTCTCTCCAGGAAACTATTCTGGTGGTCAACACACACGCTACTCTCTTGAACAAAACTCTCCTCTCTGTAGGAAAGCTAGCAGAGGTCATGAAACATGACTATGCCCATGTCCAATTGGTTTGACTGTTACTGGAGGATTTTCTCCGTGAAGTTAGCTTTTCTATGGACCACTTGGCCATGAATAGAATCCCCTCATATTTAGTGCCCCTCTCAATGGTGCACAACATATTGACCTCAGGTACTTCAACCACGATAAGGCCATTACAGTCACATAGCCTACAGTCTGGGGTCGGCCATCCCAATACACGTTGATGTTGATCTTAATGAAGTGGGATTTCTACTGACGCTGCCGGTTGTTGAACTGGAGAATATCAACAGATTGAAAACAGTTCTCAATGTAGGATTTTGGCGCGACAGTACCCACGTAAAGATTGCCACGCCCCCAGTTGTAGCTTACCAGGAAAACAACCCAGATTTCTATCTCACCCCTAACCTGTTAATGTGTACTCTAACCAAAGATGTCCACTACCTCTGTCCTAGCAAACCGTTTGTCAGGGATACCACTGAGCGTCTTTGTGGTATTAAAGCTATCACCAGCGAAGAACGCTGTAGAGCCAAACTAACAGCCAGGGATGGGGCCACCACCACACAAGTGGAGGTGGTAGGGAACCGATGGTTGGTCAACACCCCGTTCGCGTCCGCCACTATGACTTACGAACGCCATGACTCCATCACCCAATTGAACCTCCCCAACCAGACTGTTTTTGTTAAGGTACCAGAGGGGGCGATTATTCACATAGACAACTTCGCTCTCTATACCAACTTCCCCACGACAGGATAGACACAGAGATTGAAATGCCGGACGCTTTCGCTAAACGTTCCCTTGAGTTACCACAAGCCATTCACAACCAAATCCAGTACGAGGGACCCATGACTGTTGATCTTAGTGTACGGGATGAGGCACTTTTAGTTGACCTGACTTACTACAGACCGAAAGATTGGTCTGTCGCCCGCTCTTGGACGATGCCGGACAGTATCCTGACTGTTACCATGATCCTCGGTCTTATTTCCCTTGGCGTGTGCACCTACTACGTACACAGGCGCACACGTGCAATGGAAGACCTAATGAGGTCTTATACTAGGATCACCTGTGGGACAGAAGCGATTGCGATTTTTGGAAAGTTGGCAATAGATCCTGAAACCCCCTTAGGGGGCCCAGTCCCAGCCTCCTCTCCTGAACTCATTAGGTCAGCCCAGTAATCTGCCCAATGTAAGCTTTGGCCTTCAGGGGCCAAGTTTTTCCAAGTGCCTTAACTACCCACCTGCAAGTAGGATCATCCTAGACATGACATTAGAGACAATGCCATGATAGAGTTATTTAGCCAAGACCTTGGACATATATAGAACATAGTCCAAATTAGATGATTAAGGTGTGGTAGGCACATTTTGTATACTTTTATGTTTTTATTCCATTATTTTTCGTTTCATTTCCTTTGACACTTAGGAAGCAGTAGAGCCCAATGCTGCTCGTTTGGGGAGGAAATGTAATGATGTATTGCCTGAGTGTTGTGCATTATCAACGTCTGCCAAGTTACTGCCTAGGTCCACTAGCCGGGATAACCGGACGACGGGCCGGAACACAGAGCCGCTGCCGGACCTCCCAGGTCCATTCTGGTGGTGGTCCGCAGCTTGCGGAAATCCTACCAGGGTGAACCACCAAGGGGGGGACTGCTATGATGATCCACAAACCAGGACATCTGATGGTCATTCTTATGGTGGGTTGCAACATGCAGAATCATTCCAAGTTGAACCTACCAGAGGGGGACTGTCATGACTGTCCTGATCAGGTCAAGTTACAGGAGACCACAACCCTACAGATTATCTACAGATTATCTCTCTTATCTCTCAACCACAACAGAGGAAGAGAGATATAGTGTTTTGAAGATGTGGAGGGTTTTATGACCCCTCACGCCCCTGGTAAATCTCAGGCCACAGACAAATTCCTTTGTCCTGTTACTATGGAGAACCAGCCTCAGAATATTAAACATGAACTAAAGGGACTTTGGAACAATGGTTTTCATCAGCCCCAATGGTGGTCATGACGATAGATGGAATATGAAAATGTATGTCATTTAAAGGTTAATAGATGATGTTATTACGAAAACATTGTAATGTGAAGGGTTTTCCTAGCATATGTTTGACGTTTATACATTGTACGTTGTATGGAAAATATCCAAATCAAAGAGAATGTTTTGGGGAAGATTAAAGGTCAAATCTGGACCTTGCCTTATTAGCTTGGTACGCCCAGAGAATTGCCCTAAAGGCAGCTACGCCCACTTCTGACCCAAGGGTATAAAACCTGTGAGTATAGAATTTACAGCAGGACTACGTGACCCCAGCTGGAGCAAGGTCTAAAAAAAGTAAACGAACCCAGAACGCAACGCAAGTTTGAGGACAATGGAATCCTTTTCTACCCAAGCTACGGATGAGTAGCTGTGTCTAATCGGATGAATTCAAGTCGAAACACCTAGCCTCCATCTCCCATCGAATCGTGGTATCTAAAGGGTTTCATTCCTATGCTGTGAGCTCTGAGCTACAGAGCTGTCTGGCCTCAGAATACCCCTTCCAGAGAAAAGGGTGAGGGAACAGACTCCTAAGCCAAAAGGGACACTGACACCGGGAGGACGAGCAGGGAGGTGCGCAGGAGAAGTGCATCATCGAACAGCGGAACGGTCCACACAGAGAATCCTCGGAGACTTTATTTTTTCTATCCGTCTTTTGAAATTCCCATTGTGGGTAACAACCGCCATAGTGTGTTGGCCCGTTATACTAAGTTCTAATCAATAACCTATAATGTGTTTTGTCTATGTGTATCTTTTACCATCATTTTAGCTTTTTAGTAAATAAATATTCAACTAAGATTGGTGTGGTACGAATTCATTGGTGGGACCAAGGTCTGTGCAGATTTACGGGCTATACGACGTTCAGAACGAGATTGTTAGAGGCAACTGGTTAATTAGCGGCTGTTGTAAAATCGATATTCTGATATTCTTTGAGTTAATTTGGGAAATAGAAACAATAAAAACTTGTTTTCCCATGGTTCCCCAGGTTAATGAGTTAATAATTGCTTATTCAGTTAATCACGCAATTAGAAACTTGAATCATTCGACGAACAACAGTCGTCACATCAACTAATACAACGTCATGACACAGCCCTCATCCTCTTCTTGTGTTCTATGAGTCTTTGAGGATGAATTAATAAGTCATGTCGGCTCACATCATTTATTTGGAAGTTATTGAGTTATTTGCATGAGGTCAAATAGAATCTGTGTTAGCCAACCGCTGGCTCAGTCTTTTTATTTGTTTTATTTCACCTTTATTTAACCAGGTAGGCCAGTTGAGAACAAGTTCTCATTTACAACTGCGACCTGGCCAAAATAAAGCAAAGCAGTGCGACAAAAACAACGACACAGAGTTATACATAAACAAACGTAGTCAATAACAAAATAGAAAAGAAAAATAGAAAATCTATGTACAGTGTGTGCAAATGTAGAAGAGTAGGGAGGTAGGCAATAAATAGGTCATAGAGGCGAAATAATTACAATTTAGCATTAATACTGGAGTGATAGATGTGCAAGTGCATCCATCACGCAGTCTCTTGGGTGATGGATGCCCAAAGTTCTACCTCTTGGCAGAGAGAGTGTCAACAGGCAATTGATAGGAGGGATATCACACACACACACACACACACACACACACACACACACACACACACACACACACACACACACACACACACACACACACACACACACACACACACACACACACACACACGGCAGTCTCCCCTTGATCCAGGCCTCTGGTCTCTAATGGGTATTCCCTGCAGGTCTCCGCTTCAATTAACTGTCTGTGATGGAGACAGCCTCGTTAATTACAGTGTGATGAAGACACAACCATTATGAAACCAGGATGGTGCCAGAAGAGAAGGCTGCTGTTTTACGGGTTCCCAACCAATTGTGCTATTGTGTGTGTTTTTTTGCATTATTTGTAACTTATTTTGTACATCATGTTTCTGCCACCATCTCTTATGACCCGAAAAGAGCTTCTGGATATCAGGACAGCGATTACTCACCTCGTACTGGACAAAAAAAAAAGATTTAACGAGTCAGATGCGAAGGATTTACTTCAGAAACGCGACAAGGCCCAAATCACTGTCATTCACATGAATTAGAGACAGAGATATCGGGGACGTAGGTCGGGGTGCCTTGTAAGGATCCGAAGGCAAGTGAGTAATCCCCCTCTACCATCAGTCCTATTAGCCAACATGCAATCATTGGACAACAAAATGTATGAGCTCCGATCAAGACTATTCTACCAAAGGGACATTAAAAACTGTAATATCTTATGTTTCACCGAGTCATGGCTGAATGATGACATGAATAACATAAAGCTGGCTGGGTTTTCGGTCCATTGGCAGAATAGAACAGCTGCCTCCGGTAAGACAAGGTGTGGTGGTCTGTGTCTATTTGTAAATAACAACTGGTGCACTATATCTAATTTTAAGGAAGTCTTGAGGTTTTGCTTGCCTGAGGTAGAGTATCTCATGATAATCTGTAGACCACACTATTTACCAAGAGAGTTTTCATCTATATTTCTCGTAGCTGGCTATTTACCACCACATGATAATGGCGTCAGAGGTGCCGGCTGTCGTCTTATCGGCTCTTAACCAACCACGCTATTTTGTTTGTTTTTATGCGTTGTTTGTAACTTGCTTTGTAAAATATGTTGCTGCTACCGTCTCTTATGACTGAAAAGAGCTTCTGGACATCAGAACTGGGATTACTCACCTCAAATTGGATGAGGAGTTCTTCTTCAATGAGTCGAACGCGAGGGATATACTACAGACACCTAACCAGGCCCAAATCCCTGTGATTCGCTGGAAAATGAAACATAGATTTCACGGAAAGAGATCAGGATGCCTTATGAGGATCAGGAGACGAGTGGCTAATCTAACTTTGTCTTCTATTCTGCTAGCTAATGTTCAATCGCTGGAAAATAAATGGGACGAACTGAAAGCACGAATATCCAACGGGACATAAAAAATTGTAATATCTTATGTTTCACAGAGTCGTGGCTGAATGACGTTAAGAATATACAGCTGGCGGGTTATACAATCTACCAGCAAGACAGGACATCAGCCTCTGGTAAGACATGGGATGGGGGCCTATGCATATTTGTAAACAATAGCTGGTGGACGATATCAAAGGAAGTCTCAACATTTTGCTTGCCTGATGTAGAGTATCTCATGATAGGCTGTAGACCACACTATCTATGTAGTGTAACGATTCTCCTCTTCTTCTGACGAGAAGTAAGAGAGGTCGGAGCAATGGGCAGCGTGGTAAGTGTCAATTTAAGTTTATTAAACTGAACACTAAAGAATAAAAAATAACAAAGTGAATGAACAAACGAAAACCGAAACAGTCCTGAAATGTGAAACAAATATTACAACAGGAAACAATCACCCACAACTCAAAAGTGAAACCAGGCTTCATAAGTATGGTTCTCAATCAGAGGCAACTGTCATTCGTTGTCCCTGATTGGGGGCCCCTCAGGGGTGCGTGCTCGGTCCCCTCCTGTACTCCCGGTTCACTCATGATTGCATGGCCAAGTACAACTCCAACACCATCATTAAGTTTGACTTGTGGTGTGTGGCTTTGTTCACTGTACATCTGTGAATTCCTTTAAAAGAGACAAATAACTTTAACTTCAGCTTGAAACCAAAAGTACTCCCTATTCACTCTGTCTCTCTCTTACACACATAATGGTTATATGACTCGTTACAGCATAGCTGTTAGTGTGGCTGGGTAGAGGTATGTAGTGTGCATGTACTGGGAGGTTTTAATATGTCAGGATACTGTTTAATACGTGCAGGTGGTGTTTTGGTACAGTACAGCCATCAGCCTACAGCACTTTATTACAGACACTCTCCAATGCACATTGCTTTGTGTCTCTCCATGCTAGAGTGACTGTGGATTAGAACACACACTTTCGCTCTCTCCCTCTCGCTTACACAAGCACGCAGGCAGGAACGCATGTGCGCACACATACACACACACAAACACACACACACACACACACACGCACACACACAAACACACACACCTACACACGCGCTCAGGAAAAGTGCTTTCCATCTCAATGGCCTCGGGCCAGAGCTGCCCAAGTGAATGTCAGTGTATTTCACTCCCCGATCTCACAGGACTAGGACTTTGTGTGTGTGTGTGTGTGTGTGTGTGCGGCATAGTTGATAGGGGGAGGGAGCGTGTGAGAGGGTTGTACAGGGCTGCTGCTATAGCCCCGTACAAATTTTACTCACACCACTGTCCCACAGACGCCGCAATACCCGCCTATGCACAGCCATGCCAGACCATGCTCTCACCCACCTAGTCACTAGAACACGCTCCCTGGACAGAAACTTCCTAAAACTGCTGTCCGTTAATGGAATAAACTTCCAGAGCACGTTATCGGTGACATCACAGTGGTTTTCAGGCCATCAAATGCCGAGTGCATAGACACCTCCTGACCACACCACCATCCTGAAACGCAAACCCACTGACCACTTCCCCCTGACCGCTGAGCTGCAGTGAACCATATGATAGGGCGAATGGATTTGACTTCATATTTGATTTGGCTATTGTTCACAATTCCAACCAATAATTAAAACAAATTAAAATACAGAGCTGGAGAGAAAGAGGGAGTGTGAATTTCTTTGCAACCTGGACATGGCTCAGTCATGTAAATGGTACTGTGTAAAACATTATCATGCAAGAGAGGAAAGAGAGATAAAGTGTGTGTCTATCTCACCTTCTTCTTGGACTTGAAGACATTACAGCGGAAGACGTTATTCTGTCCATCTCTGGCGATGTAGCTGAAGATCTTCAGGTCCTGGGAGTCATGAGATACATAGAAGATCCTACAGGACAGAAACAGAGGAAATAGATAAACAACCAAAAGTTACCCTAGTGCTGAACCCTAACTTAAAATATGTTTGTGTTACTCAACCTCTCACGTAAATCTCCCATTTACATCAATGAAAGACAGTGAGTAAACACAAACTAGCTATCACAGTTTTTACAGAATAACTAGAGTACCAAACAAGTGTAATATAATTGTGTTGAATTGAGACCAGAGGCTACTTACATCATGACATTTACACTATATATACAAAAGTATGTGGACACCCATTCCAATTAGTGGAACCCTGATATTTCATCCACACCTGTTGCTGAGCACACAGCCATGCAATCTCCATAGACAAATATTGGCAGTAGAATGGCCTTACTGAAGAGCTCAGTGATTTTCAATGTGGCATCGTCATTGGATGCCACCTTTCCAACAAGTCAAATTTCTGCCCTGCTAGAGCTGTACCGGTCAACTGTAAGTGCTGTTATTGTGAGGTGGAAATGTCTAGGAGCAACATTGGCTCAGCTGCAAAGTGGTAGGCCACACAAGATCACAGAACAGGACCACAGAAGCGCATAGCGCGTAAAAATTGTCTGTCCTCGGTGGCAACACTCACTACCTCTGAAGTGGTGAATCACGCTTCACCATCTGGCAGTCCGACGGACAAATCTGGGGTTGGCGGATGCCAGGTGTACGCTACCTGCCGCAATGCATTGTGCGAACTGTAAAGTTTGGTGGATGAAGAATAATGGTCTGAGGCTGTATTCATGGTTCGGTCTAGGCCCCTTAGTTCCAGTGGATGGAAATCTTAACGCTACAGCATACAATGACATTTTAGACGTTTCTGTGTGTCCAACATTGTGGCAACAGTTTGGGGAAGGCCCTTTCCTGTTTCAGCATGACAATGCCCTCATGCACAAAGCATACAGAAATGGTTTGTTGAGATCAGTCTGGAAAAACTTCACTGACCTGCACAGAGCCCTGATCTCAACCTCATCGAACACCGTTGGGATGAATTGGAAAGCCGATTCAACAACGACAGCCCAGTCAGACAGTCCTGTTCTCTGCTTTTTTCCCCTAATTGCTCTTTAAATGATAAACGTCAATGAGCCCGAGGTAGAAAACATCACACACATTATCACATACACGAACACACGAACACCCCTTCTAGACAAATCAGAGGACAGCTCCCGCTGTGAGAGAAACTAAACACAACCTTTCAGAACTGTGTATGTCATGCCAGGGGCCTTGCTGATATCCCCTAACTTCTTGGTGGCTCCAGTTTGTTATTTCCCTGCCTGCACTTCACTATGCCTCACCATGCAGACAGTGATGTAGGTCCTGGTGTGGTGATTAGCACAGAGAGTGCAACAAAGAACAGGACAGCCAAAGCTATCCGGGATGACTCACACCAACAAACACAAACACACACACACACACAGGCTTGGGCGGTATACCGTATACCGAGGTATTTGGAAAAAGCCATGGGATGTTTTTTTAATATTGTCAATACCGTTGAAACTATGTATATGTAAACGTGAATCATTGTCCAGACAGATTCGACTGTAATTAGCGTAGACAGCAGAGGAAAGATGGCAGCCAACATAGAGCATATCAGCATCATGATCTCTTAGCATTCATTACAGGATATGACTATAACCACAGACAGACAACACTGTGAGTGTCACAATATCTTACAGACAGGATATTACAACTTGTTTTAACCTGTTCTTATCCTCTGGAAAAGCATAAAATCAAATCATAAAAGATTCAAGTGAACTTTTACTACATAGTTGGTTACAATATCTAAAGTGTAGCAGAACATCATGAAAGATGGATGTGAACTAAAGTTAAAAATGGTTGTTTTGGTCTCTTTTAGTCCCCTGTCAAGATAACATGTGAATGTAAATATGTTTCACATCTGGTGATGGGGTCTGAGTCAGCCCACAGTCAGACTCCATATGCTGGCAGTGGAGCATAAACTACTGTAGTGCTCTTACTTTAAAACACCTAAGAATATCTGTTTTTAAACTTATGCTCTTAGTGCAGAATGGCTATAAATATCTGCTTGTTTTTGTTTGTCTGCGTAGGATTTGTGCTATGAATATCTGCTCTTAATAAGGCCTGCTTTGTTTTGATCACTCTGACCTGTACAGAATATATTTTGTTTATACACACACACACACACACACACACACACACACACACACACACACACACACACACACACACACACACACACACACACACACACACACACACACACACACACACACACACACACACACACACACCTCCCTCCATCCCGTGCACAGTCATGGAATATTATAGAGGCTTAGAAAAGTAAAGCCTGTTAAGTGACCCCTGTAGACAGATGGACACGACAGGAGTGAGGGAGAGAGCGAGTGTGTAGTACAGTACTGCTCTCACACTACTCCATCTCTGTGTCAAACACAAACAAAACCAGAGATAAACATACCCTGCAAGAACACATCTCTATCATCATCTATCATCCTCCTCTGTTTGCTGTCCTTCACTCTGAAGAGGTGGAGCCAGCGGTGGTGTGTGTGTGTGTGTACAATACAGCCCCCCATGCCTAATTGACTAGCAGCTTGTGTTGAGGTTTATACTGTATCCTGTCAGAGCTGGAATGAGCTGATAGTGACTCAATACACTTCATGGGGATAACAATTACAATGTGGGTGTGTGTGTGGAAGGTTATATTGAGCAGAATAACAGCTCAATGATGGCGCTCAACAGAGAAATGTATCCTATTCCATTAAGCAACAACAAAGACAAACCTCCCACTGCACTAATTCATCCTCTGGGAGGCAAACACATGCTCACACAATATGGAGATGTTAGTAGAGTAATGTCATGTCATAGAGAGGACTGCTTGTAGGAGACATAACACTGCATAGCCCAGGGTTGGTCAGTTTTAGGCTTTTGGTCCAGCAAATCAAAGCCCCTTCTCCCCATAGTCCTTATCATATTCTATTACATAGCTATTCTCAGATGTCTCAAATCTCTCCTCACATTGACTGATATCAGATGAAGGTTATCAGATGGGCTATGGAGATCGCATAAAGCGCAACAACTTACGGTAAATTGTGTGTGTGTTTTCTGTGTGTGTTGGTGTATGTGTGGAGCTTGCCTAGTTAAATAAAGGTTCAATTTTTTTTTTTTGTATGAATAAATAAAAAATGTGTGGAGCTCCCTTTTTCTCCTGCAACTCAACCACATGATTTCTGTCTGTCTGTCTGTCTGTCTGTCTGTCTGTCTGTCTGTCTGTCTGTCTGTCTGTCTGTCTGTCTGTCTGTCTGTCTGTCTGTCTGTCTGTCTGGCTGGCTGGCTGGCTGGCTGGCTGGCTGGCTGGCTGGCTGGCTGGCTGGCTGGCTGGCTGTCTGTCTGTCTGTCTGTCTAAAAAAAGCCAGATAAAGAAGTAAGAAGATCAGATAAAGAGGAAAGGCCTTGTGTGGCACACATTAGATCCCCAAGCCTCTAGTCCCAAACCAGCTTCTGTAGATGAGACTGGCTTGCTCGCTGTAGAATGTGATCAGAGCTTTGAGAGTGACTCCAAGGTCATCCATGGAGCTCTGCTTATATGAGAGAGAGAGAGAGAGAGAGAGAATTGGCGCGGGCACTAGAAAAGTCTGCAGCACCCGGCCTCACCCTACTAGAATCCGAAGTCAAATGTCTACTGTTTGCTGATGATCTGGTGCTTCTGTCACCAACCAAAGAGGGTCTACAGCAGCACCTAGATCTTCTTCACAGATTCTGTTAGACCTGGGCCCTGACAGTAAATCTCAGTAAGACCAAAATAATGGTGTTCCAAAAAAGGTCCAGTCGCCAGGAACACAACTATAAATTCCATCTAGACACTGTTGCCCTAGAGCACACAAAAAACTATACATACCTCGGCCTAAACAACAGCGCCACAACCAAGAATTCACAAAATGTGACAAACACCACATTGAGACTCTGCAAAAAAAATATCCTCCGTGTACAACGTAGAACATCAAATAATGCATGCAGAGCAGAATTAGGCCGATACCCACTAATGATCAAAATCCAGAAAAGAGCCGTTAAATTCTACACCCACCTAAAAGGAAGCGATTCCCAAACCTTCCATAACAAAGCCATCACCTACAGAGAGATGAACCTGGAGAAGAGTCCCCTAAGCAAGCTGGTCCTGGGGCTCTGTTCACAAACACACCCCACAGAGCCCCAGGACAACAGCACAATTAGACCCAACCAAATCATAAGAAAACAAAAAGATAATTACTTGACACATTGGAAAGAATTAACAAAAAAACAGAGCAAACTAGAATGCTATTTGGCCTTAAACAGAGAGTACACAGTGGCAGAATACCTGACCACTGTGACTGACCCAAACTTAAGGAAAGCTTTGACTATGTACAGACTCAGTGGGCATAGCCTTGCTATTGAGAAAGGCCGCCGTAGGCAGACATGGCTCTCAAGAGAAGACAGGCTATGTGCTCACAGCCCACAAAATGAGGTGGAAACTGAGCTGCACTTCCTAACCCCCTGCCCAATGTTTGACCATATTAGAGACACATATTTCCCTCAGATTACACAGATCAACAAAGAATTCAAAAACAAATCCAATTTTGATAAACTCCCATATCTACTGGTTGAAATTCCACAGTGTGCCATCACAGCAGCAAGATTTGTGACCTGTCGCCACAAGAAAAGGGCAACCAGTGAAGAACAAACACCATTGTAAATACAACCCATATTTATGCTTATTTATTTTCCCTTGTGTACTTTAACCATTTGTACATTGTTACAACACTGTATATATATATATATATATATATATATATATATATATATATATATATATATATGTGACATTTGTAATGTCTTTATTGTTTTGTATGTGTAATGTTTACTGTTAATTTTTATTGTTTATTTCACTTTTGTATATTATCTACCTCACTTGCTTTGGCAATGTTAACACATGTTTCCCATGCCAATAAAGCCCCTTGAATTGAATTGAATTGAATTGAATAGGAGAGAGAGAGAGAGAGAGAGAGAGAGAGAGAGAGAGAGAGAGAGAGAGAGAGAGAGAGAGAGAGAGAGAGAGAGAGAGAGAGAGAGAGGAAACAAACACGGTACTTAACAACTTGTTGGTGCAGAGGCACTGACAAAGTTGATATATGTTCTGGGGCTATTCCATTCTGTGTAGCAGAGATACCATAAATTATGTTAGGTAAGTAAAACTGGGATGTTAAGGTTCATGGACTCGTGGCATTTTTAGAGTTTATCAGTTTCAGGGATTTTCAGATATAACCACAGCCATATTTCACAGCTCTCTGTATGTGCTCCAAATGACACTTAAAATAAGATTTTCTCAAAAACCTTTGTATATTGTCCCATACGATAATCTATTATGATACTAGATTATATGTCTGCCAATAGCTACCACTGACTGACGGTTTTACTAGAGTACACTGTTAACACCCTCCATTATTGGCTTACACCATCTGTGGTCCCTGGGAGGTGAGAGTCTGGGTGCTTTACCCTGTCAGTGAAGATACAGTACTGTACTGTAGGGCTCTGAGCTGTGATAAGAGAGAGAGTGTATATAAATGAAGCAGACAGTTTGTTTGTCCAAGCAAGATTACACGGTGAGATTATCTTGATTAAATAATCATGGTGGCATTAAGATCACTGGAGCATCCTGTACACACACACATACACACATCCATCTCATTTCAGGAAACGCCTCTGTGAAAAGTGCCAGTATGTTTACCTTTCATCTCTGGACGCTTATAATGTATAAGCGCGAACACATTTGGTATCGTAAGTATTCAACCCCCATGGATTTCTTCGCATTTTATTGTGTTACAAAGCATTTAATTGTAATCTTTGGCAACCATCTACACAAAATACTCTGTAATGTCACAGTGGAAAACATTTAGACATTTCTTACAAATGTATGAAAAACGGAAAATGAAAAAAAGTTTTCACACCCCTTGAGTCAATACAAGTGACTGAGCAGTTTCCTTCCTGTCCTGCAGCTCAGTTCAGAAGGACAACTGTATATTTGTTGTGTCTGTGTGGTTTAATACATAATCCACAGCATAATTATTAACTTGACCAGGCTTAAAGAGATATTCAATGTCTGATTTGTTATTGTTAGCCATCTACCAATCACTGCCCTTATTTTATGAGCTCCCTGGACTTTGTAGTTGAATCTGTGCTTGAAATGCAATACTTGAAAGAGGGACAGATGTTGTATGTATGGGGGACAGATGTTGTATGTATGGAGGACAGATGTTGTATGTATGGGGGACAGATGTTGTATGTATTGGGGACAGACAAATTGTGAATTATGGGGGGGGTCTCAGAACCCCTGAATGAGACATGAGTCCCCCCCATTTTACATGCTCAGGTAACCTACTTGAAGTGAGTTGTTTGACAATTAGATGAAAACATCCACGACTGGTTGTGTTCTTGCCAAATTGAAAGGCAAAAACATTTTACTGTTAAATTAAATGTCTTAGGCCCATAAAAACATTATTGTGCACAGAGTGAGTCCATGTAACTTATTGTGTGATTTGTTAAGCCAAATTTTAGTCCTGATCAAATTTAGGTTTGTCTAAACAAAGGGGGTGAATACTTATGCAACGACTATATTTTAGTCCTTTAATTTGAATTCATTTGTAAACATTTGTAAAATTTGATTGTCACTTTGACATTATGAAGTATTTTGTGTAGATCACTGACAAAAAGATCACAATTAAATCAATTTCAATCTCACTTTGTAACGCATCAAAATGTGAAACAAATCCGGGGTGAATACTTATGATACCCACTGTTCGTGGAATGTTCACTTCTTTTGAAACATGCGTAGCACTGAAATATGTACTTTTGTTGTAAACAACTTACTGTATCTGATTACTCGTCACACGCTGGTTCCGGTATGTCACTGCAATAGACTAGGGTTAGTGACAAAGTGTGGAACAATAATCAAAGCTTGATCAAAGGTATTTATCTACACTGCTCCACCCACCCCTTTAATTCTGTTATCAGGGTGTGGTAACCCCACAAATACAATAACAAAACCACGTGAGTGTGTGTATGTGTGTGTGTGTGTGTGTGTGGTGTGTGTTTCTGTAGCTCAGTGGAAAGCCATGTTAGCAGGCTTCTGGCAATGCACTCTGTGAATTAATCTGTTCCAGCTCCTTCACTTCCTCTCTGCTAATCTGAAAGTAATTACACTATTAGGAAAATATAAAAAGAAACACACACACACACACACACACACACACACACACACACACACACACACACACACACACACACACACACACACACACACACACACACACACACACACACACACACACACACACACACACACATATTCAGAGAGAGAGAGAGACAAAGAAAGAGAGAAAGGAATAGAGTGAATCTATGAAGACAAAGAGAGCCATAAAATAAAAATAATGATATCAGCTGACATATTTGACAAATGCTATTAAAATGTTTTGAAGAGAAGAGAATGAAGTCCAGGAGCCCAGGATCAAATATAAACCTGTGTGTCAGAGGACTATTTCCTGGAAGGCATAGTGAGTTCTAGAAATATACTGTATATCCTGCCCCTGTTGACAATGTGTACAAATTGTGCATGTTTCTCTCTGAGTACATGCATTTGTCCATGCCCATGAGTGTGTGTGTGTGTGTGTGTGAGAGAGAGAGAGTTGTTTGTGAATGTGTGTGTGTGATGTTTGCGGGTGAGTGTGTGTATACAGAAGTGCCTTCCCTGCATGTGATGTAAAACAAACAGTCAGTCAGTCTGCAGAGTTCCTCTAGTCTTCATCAGTGTGTTGATTCACCAGACTGCTCTCAGACATCGGCTGCATAAGCAGAACACCCTGCTGTTGCTGTTTGTCCCTGATGCAGGGAACGCTACCAACCAATCAATCACAAACACTCTGTTACTTTCCTTCTGCTATAGAGTGTTTGTAAGTGCATGCCTGAGCCTCCACACTTCCAAGGGCAGCCTCTCAGAGAGAAAGTGTGTGTGTAGCATTCTATAGGGTAGTGGTCAGTACCTCTGGCCAATGTCCAGCCATATCATAGATGCCTAAAGATGCCAAATAGCAGAGTAGCTGGTCAGAAGAGCTGAGGTTGCTATATCACTAATCATCATTTTGACTTTGTATGCTTGCTGTGTGACCAACCTTTTGTCAGTGTAATTGCTGAGGAGGAATTGGCAGATATCTCCATGCTGAGAGGTACATGAGGCATGCACGCACACACACGCCAGAACTTGAGCCCCCCACTCTGTGCTTCTGACGCACACACACACACGCACGAAAGCACGCACACACACGCACGCACGCACACACACGCACGCACGCACGCACACACACACACACACACACACACACACACACACACACACACACACACACACACACACACACACACACACACACACACACACACACACACACACACACCTACTACTTAACAACAGGAGAACAAACAATTTATACATTCTAAAACAGCTTGCAGCTTCAATCTTCCTGACAGAATAACAAATTCAAGCGTGAATTACCCCTCACTCTGCTCTCCTCTGTAGCCCTGAGGCAGGCTGTGCTAGCTGCTAGCAAATGCATATCCGATGTAGAGTCCTGCATTGGGCCGAATATCGGTGGTTCCCTGCAGTTGGCCTGCAAAACAATCTGCTTTAGTTTTGAATGAAAACATTATTTCAACCCGTGGGTCGACTTACGGTTCAGAACACTTATATTGTGGGTCAAAAATCTTTTAAATCAAAATAATTGTATATTTTTTTTACAAACCCAGGTGCTTGTTGTGTTGCATAGGCTTTCATTAGTTACAGTTTTTTGGGATTGCTTACACACTCAAATTAAAAGTAGTACACTATTATCAAAACCTTACACTCAAGAATCAAAACATCAGCCCATATTTTCACAACTATAGGCACATTGTCAACCTCAAACTTGTTGCAAAACTATACACACAGTGATTTGCAAAACACTAAACACACTAATATACATTACACACAAACATCTATCATGAAGTCACGTCCTTGCAATACCAAAGCACTGACTGTCAAATTACCACACCGTCCAACCAATTGGTTCAACACAGTCATAAGGTGTGAAAACACTCGTTTGCTTAATTGTAGACACACCAATCAGGTGTATAAGCACTATAAAAAGCAGCAGGTGAGTTCATCGGTCTTCAAGTACAATGGAAAGAGTCAGAGAAAGAGTAAGACGAGGACGAGGACGAGGACGAGGACGAGGAGGAGAATGAGGAGGACGAGGAGAACGAGGAGGACGAGGAGAACGAGAAGGACGAGAAGGAGAACGAGGAGGACAAGGAGGAGGAGGAAGGGGAGGAGAACGAGGAGGACGAGGAGGAGGACGAGGAGGAAGGGGAGGAAGAGGAAGACAAGAAGGTGCTCAAAGAGGACCGAATCTGACAAATGAGATCCGCGCAACACTGGTTGACCACATTGTCAACCACGGCCTGACGCTGAGGGAGGCTGGACTGCGAGTACAGCCGAATCTAAGCCGATATACAGGGGCAAGTATGATGAGAACATTTAGACTGGAAAATAGGTATTGTAAAAATATCATCATATCAAAAACATCTGCACGGTTTCAGTAACTGCTTACAGTACTCTATTCTATGCACTATCAGCACTGCTGTTACCTTTTCCTGGGAAATTACTGTACTATTGTATACTGTGTTTTTCTACATAGGATTGAGGGTCAAGGACGACAAGGGGGAAGGCCTCCTATGTTCACAGAACAGCAAGAGAGGGAGATAGTAAACATGGTTTTGGCCAACAATGCTATAACACTCAAGCAGCTCCAAGCTAACATTGTCAATAACCACGCCATTTTCAACGATATCCATCAGGTCTCAACATCAACACTGGCACGCATCCTTAAAAAAAACATATTCAAATGAAGCAAATTTATCGAGTGCCTTTCGAGCACAATTCTGAAAGGGTGAAACGACTGCGGCATGATTATGCAGAGGTATGTATTCACTTTAGCAGTGTGATCTTGCATACTGTCTCATAATCTTTTACTGTACTGTAATATGTATACTAGATCTACACTGAACTACACAATTTTGCCTGACACTGTTTTTCAGAGAGTTTTACGAATGGATGGAGAGGAGATCCAGCATGATTTCATTTACGTAGATGAGGCTGGGTTCAACCTGACAAGTACACGAAGGAGGGGAAGAAACATCATTGGCCACAGGGCTATAGTCAATGTCCCAGTGCAACGTGGGGGTAATATAACCCTCTGTGCAGCCATTACACAGAATGGGGTCCTCCACCGCCATGCCCATATGGGCCCTTACCACACAGCACTCATACTTACATTCTTGGACCAATTGCACAACATAACAGCAGAAAATCAAATCGATCATATGCAATACATTGTTGTCTGGGACAATGTGTCTTTCCACCGCTCTGCTCTGGTTCAGAACTGGTTTCAGCAACATCCACATTTCACCATCCTATATCTTCCACCATACTCTCCATTCCTCAACCCTATAGAAGATTTTTTCTCGGCATGGCGGTGGAAGGTATATGATCTCTGTCTCCAGGCTGAGGTACCCCTCATCCAAGCCACGGAGGAGGCCTGTGACCAGATGGAGGTAGCAGCAATGCAAGGATGGATTTGTCATTCAAGACGTTTCTTTCCAAGGTGTCTTGCTAATGACAACATTGCCTGCGATGTTGATTAAATTCTCTGGCCAGATCCAGCTAGGCGAAGAGACAATGTCTAGTTATTTTTTTAATATATTTATATATTATTATAAACTTACAATACTATTATATAACAATAGTATTATATAACTTACAATACGTAAAGTGACGTTTGGTTACAGTATTATGAATCTCCATGTCAAAATTTTGGGCGTGTTGAGAAATAAATGAGTTTCTTCAGTCTGCAATATTGGTCTTGTGTAGTGTTTGGTGAATTTACATTACATTTGTACTTTGTTGATAGTAGCCTACTCTAATCATAGGGAAGTAGAAGTGCTAAAAGTGTTTTAGGTTTATCACAGCAGAGTGTAACTCGTGCAAACAGAGTATAGTAATGTGAAACGAGTGTTTCATATGGTAACAAAGTGCGGTTTTTAAAAAGAAGTATAGTTTTTACAAGAGTGTTTAATTTTGTAAAGGTGTGGTTGTGCTAATTGTGTGTAGGGTTTTGAAAACACGGGCCCTGTTTTGAAAATCGTGCTTAAGCAATCAAAAAAAACTGTAAGAAGGCTAATTAGAAGGTTTTTTTTTCAGAACGATTTGAGTTGTTGATATTTCGCATCTCATTATGAAAGTATTGTTCAAAATGCATTGCATGGTTTCATTTGATCCAAATATTGAATAGACATGCAGACAAATTAATTGATGCTGGGAGGGGAATAATAACCTACTAGGCCTACTCTGGGACCATAAAAACAATTCAATAAATTGATGTTATTTGTTCAGCTCTCTGAACAATTCTTATGCGAGTGGATTGGGTTACGGATATAAATCTGTCCTGATATCGGTTTCGGGTGGGGCTCGGAAATGATGACACCGGCATGGGGAGGGTGTTGGCTCCAAAAACCCGACTGAGATGGCCATTGCAAAATGTCGATTTTTGTGGTCAATTAACCATTTCTTTGTGGATTGTGATGTGTACTTGGGGTTATTTTCCTGCTGGAATATCCACTTGCAGTCAAGTTTCAGCTTCCTGGCATGGGCAACCAGGTTTTTGGCTGAAATGTCCTGGCACTGGCCGTTAACCTTAACAAAGAACAGTTGGGGCGGCAGGTAGCCTAGTGGTTAGAGCAGTGGGCCAGTAACCGAAAGGTTGTTGGGTTAAATCCTGACAAGGTAAAAATCTGTCGTTCTGCCCCTGAACAAGGCGGTTAACCCACTGTTCCCCTGGGTGCCGTGGATGTCGATTAAGGCAGCCCCCTGCACCTCTCTGATTCAGAGGGGTTGGGTTAAATGCAGAAGACACATTTCAGTTGTACAACTGACTAGGTGTCCCCTTTCCCTTAATCAGTGGAAGCAAAATAGCCTCTTAAAATCAAAGATCCACCACCACAGTAGGTCTGTTTGTTTTTCTTTCACAATACGCATATTTCTTTTGAGCGAAAACCCACCACTGGTGTGCATAGTCAAAGAGCTCTATTTTCATAGATAAATCAGGGGTTTATAACAAGATAGTTTGTCTGTAGTCCTCTCCTGTCATAACCCAGTGTCACGACAGTGCCACCAGTAGTATTCTAATCACTAATTTACTGGAATACAACTGTTCCTACAACTGTTCCTACCTGGCTTTGGCATGCACCCTCAATTGGTTTTACAGACTGTGTGTGTGTATACTTCAGACACTGCACTGTATTTCTCAAATTTCACATCAGATCTGTCTGAGCCTCCAAATCCCTGCACGCTGTGTGTGTGTATGCGTTCAGGGGCCTGAAACTGCTGCCTGGCAACCTTGACCTCAGCAGAACTGAGCCCCCACCTGAGCCCCCACTCTGCAGTTATGACTGACTGACTGACACACACACACACACACACACACACACACACACACACACACACACACACACACACACACACACACACAAACACAGTAGGTACGGACTGGTCCATTTCCTCAGAGGTAATCCTGTGATTTGGACTAATACCACAGCCTCTCATTATCCCAGTGTTGAAAGACACACACACCCACACCCCGCTGCCAAGAGGATTGCTGGCTTCCGCAACACACAGAGGAACTTCCAACAAGGTCACTAGAACTTCTTACAACAGTCTCCTTCACAAAGTCTTTGAGTCACAGGGGTAGCAAAACCTCTCCTAGTTAGTTCGGGTGTGGAGGCTTTTGTTCTACCCCTGATCTGTACTAAATCAGAGATTACTACACTGTAAATATTTATCCCTTTGACATTAGACCAGTGGTGGAAAAAGTACCCAAATGTCATACTTCAGTAAAAGTAAAGATAACTTAAAAAGAAAGTGACTCAAGTAATAGTGAAAGTCACCCAGTAAAATACTACTTAAGAAAAAGTCTAAAAGTTTTTTTTTTTTTTTTTAAATATGCTTAAGTATCAAAAGTAAAAGTAAAAGTACAAATCATTTCAGATTCCTTATATTAAGCAACCCAGACGGCACGATTTTCTTGTTTTCTTTTCCCATTTACAGATAGCCAGGGGCCCACTTCAACAGTCAGACATAGTTTACAAACGAAGCATTTGTGTTTAGTGAGTCTGCCAGATCAGAGGCAATAGGGATGACCAGGGATGTTCTCTTGATAAGTGCATGAATTAGACAATTTTCCTATCCTGCTAAGCATTCAAAACGTAACGAGTACTTTTGGGTGTTTTACATTATTTTCTTTAAGAATGTAATGTAATGTTGTCAAAAATATAAATAGTAAAGTAAAGTACAGATACCCCAAAACACTACTTAAGTAGTACTTTAAAATATTTTTTACTTAAGTACTTTACACCACTGCATTAGACAAAGGACAATGTGATTTTATTGTAGGTGTGGATGGCTCCTTTCATTTCATGTGTCTGTTTCAAATACAGTGTATGACAGACGGCGGCTCAGGACAGACGGGAGACTCTGACGGCTCAGGACAGACGGGAGACTCTGGCGGCTCAGGACAGACGGGAGACTCTGGCGGCTCAGGACAGACGGGAGACTCTGGCGGCTCAGGACAGACGGGTGGCTCTGGCAACTCTGGACCGGTGGGAGCACCTGTAGGGAGAAGACGGAGAGACCGCCTGGTGCGGGGGGCTGCCACCGGAGGGCTGGTGCGTGGCGGTTGCACCGGATAGACCGGAACGTGAAGGCGCACTGGACCTCTTGATCACCAAGCCTACCCAACCTTACCTGGTTGGATGCTCCCCGTAGCCAGGCCAGTGAGGCGAGGTGGAATAGCCCGCACTGGGCTGTGCTGGCGAACCGGGGACACCATGCGTAAGGCTGGTGCCATGTACGCCGGCCCGAGGAGACGCACTGGAGACCAGATGCGCAGAGCCGGCTTCATGGCACCTGGCTCGATGCCCACTCTAGCCAGGCCGATACGGGGAGCTGGGATGTAGCGCACCGGGCTAAGCACACGTACTGGGGATACCGTGCGCTCCACCGCATAGCACGGTGCCTGACCAGTACGACGCCCTCTCTCTCCATGGTAAGCACGGGGAGTTGGTGCAGGTCTCCTACCTGACTTCGCCACACTCCCTGTGTGCCCCCCCCCCCCAAGACATTTTTGGGGCTGCCTCTCGGGCTTCCTTGCCAGCTGTGTTCGCTCGAAGCGCTGGCTCCCATTACCTGCTGCCTCCACTCTCCTGGCTGCCTCCACCTGTTCCCATGGGAGGCAATCCCTTCCATCCAGGATCTCCACCCATTTGTAGCAACCCTTGCCGTCCAAAACGTCCTCCCATGTCCAGGAGTCCTGAGCTCGCTGCTGCCCGATACCACGCTGCTTGGTCCTTCTTTGGTGGGTGTTTCTGTAACGGATGCCGTCTGATAGAGAGGAGGACCAAGGTGCAGCATGGTAAGTGTTCATGTCTTTTTAATAAACAAACACTCACACTGGAACAAAACAATAAACGATGTGAACAAAACGAAACAGTACCGTGTGGCCCAAACACTCACACGGAAACAAACACCCACAACCCAAAAGTGAAACCCAGGCTACCTAAGTATGATTCTCAATCAGGGACAACAATTGACAGCTGCCTCTGATTGAGAACCATACTAGGCCGAACTCAAAAAGCAACATAGAAAAACAAACATAGACTGCCCACCCCAACTCACTGTCACGATCGTCCTCCTCTTCATTTGAAGAGGAAAGGCGAGAAGGATCGGACCAAAATGCGGCGTCGTAAGTGTCCATGGTAAATCTTTAATAAAGCAAGTACTGACACTGCATACAAAACAATAAACAAATGACGACCGTGAAGCTACAACATAGACAATCACCCACAAACAAACAGTGCAACCCAGGCTACCTAAGTATGATTCTCAATCAGAGACAACTAATGACACCTGCCTCTGATTGAGAACCATACTAGGCCGAAACATAGAAATACCCAAATCATAGAAAAACAAACATAGACTGCCCACCCAACTCACGCCCTGACCATACTAAATAAATACAAAACAAAGGAAATAAAGGTCAGAACGTGACACTCACGCCCTGACCATACTAAAACACAGACAAAAACAAAGGAACTAAGGTCAGAACGTGACACACCTTTGCCAGCGATTACAGCCTAAAATGTTCTTGGGCATGATGCTACAAGCTTGGCACACCTGTATTTGGGGAGTTTATCCTATTCTTCTCTGCAGATCTTCTCCAGCTCTGTCAGGTTGGATGGGGAGCGTCGCTGCAAAGCTATTTTCAGGTCCCACCAGATATGTTTGATCAGGTTCTAGTCCGGGCTTTGGCTTGGCCACTCAAGGACATTCAGAGACTTGTCCTGAAGCCAGCGTTGTCTTGGCTCTGTGTTTAGGGTCGTTGTCCTGTTGGAAGGTGAACCTTCGCCCCAGTCTGAGGTCCTGAGCACTCTGGAGCAGTTATTCATCAAGGATCTCTCTGTACTTTGCTCCGTTCATCTTTCCCTCGATCTTGACTAGCCTCCCAGTCCCTGCCACGGAAAAACATCCCCACAGCATGATGCTGCCACCACCATGCTTCACCGTAGGGGTGGTGCAAGGTTTCCTCCAGACTTCACGCTTGGCATTCAGACCAAAGAGTTCAATCTTGGTTACATCAGATCAGATAATCTTGTTTCTCATGGTCTGAGAGTCATTTTAGATGTCTTTTGGCAAACTCCAAGTGGGCTGTCATTTTTCTTTATTGAGGAGTGGCTTCTGTCAGGCCACTCTACCATAAAGGCCTTTCTCCCATCTTCAAAGAGGAACTCTGGAGCTCTGTCAGAGTGACCATCGGGTTCTCCCCCGATTTCTCAGTTTGGCAGGGTAGACAGCTCTAGGAAGAATATTGGTGGTTCCAAATTTCAATTTAATAATGATGGAGGCCACTGTGTTCTTGGGGACCTTCAATGCTGCAGACATTTTTTGGTGTCTTTTCCCAGAACTGTGCCTCGACACAATCCTGTCTCGGAGCTCTACAGACAATTTCTTCGACCTCATGACTTAGGTTTTGCTTTGACATGCACTGTCAACAGTGGGACCATATATAGACAGGTGTGTGCCTTTCCAAATCATGTCCAATCAATTGAATTTACCACAGGTGGACACCAATCAAGTTGTAGAAACATCTCAAGGATGATCAATGGAAATAGGATGAGCTCAATTTCGAGTCTGAATACTTGTGCAAACGAGGTATTTCTGTTTTTACTTTGTAATTGTTGGGTATTGTGTGTAGATTGAAGAGTGTGCAAAGCTGTCATCAAAGCAAAGGGTGGCTACTCAAATATATAATATATCTCAAATATATTTTGATTAGTTTAACACTTTTTTGCTTACTACATGATTCCATATGTGTTATTTCATAGTTTTGATGTGTTCGCTATTATTCTACAATGCAGAAAATAGTAAAAATAAAGAAAAACCCTGGAATTAGTTGATGTTATAAAACTTTTGACTGGAACTGTATGTGCGACATTTGTTTTGATTCAGAATGGACCATTATCATGCACCTGTATCGAAACAGGGGCAGGGGAAAAAATACATGTCATTTTTTGACAACACACTCCAAAAAAAGCAAGTTCTGCCAGCTCTAGTTTTGCCTAATCTTGATTAGTGTCCAGTCGTATGGTCCAGTGCTGCAAGGAATCTAGCCCAGAACAGAGCGGCATGTTTTGCTCTTAATAGTAATCAGTGGGCTGATATAAATACTATGCATGCCAGTCTCTCTTGGCTAAGAGTTGAGGAGAGAATGACTGCATCACTTCTTTTTATAAGAAACATTAATGTGATGAAAATCCCAAATTGTTTGCATAGTCAACTTACACACAGCTCTGACACACACACTTATCACACCAGACATGCCACCATGGGTCTTTTCACAGTCCCCCAATCCAGCACATATTCAAGAAAGCGTACAGTATTATATAGAGCCCTAATTGCATGGAACTTCCTTCCATCTCATATTGCTGAAATAAACAGCAAACCTGGTTTCAAAAAACAGATAAAGCAACACCTCTCGGCACAACGCCTCTCCCCTGTTTGACCAAGATAGTTTGTGTTTATGCATTGATATGTAGGCTACGTGTGCCTTAAAAAAAAATGTAGTTCTGTCTTTGTGCTGTTCTTGTCTATTGATGTTCTGTATTATGTCATTCTGTACTATGTTTCATGTTTTCTGTGGACCCCAGGAAGAGTAGCTGCTGCTTTTGCAACAGCTAATGGGGATCCTAATAAAATACTAAATACCAAATCTATGCTCTTAAATAGCGAATGGAGGACGTTTTCCCCCGTGGTTTATTTTCATGCCAGTCAGGTAGGCTATACTCCTGTTGTAAAGTGGAGCAATGTGCTTAATATTAGGAAATAAATATAGTAGGCCTAGCCTTTGGCAAGCTGATGGGATCGTCCTCTTTTTATTAGTGGCCTTTTCTCCCGCAATTGCACAGCCTGTAGAAATGTTGCTCAACATGAGCTCATGGGCTCTCATGAAGTGTTTGATTCAATTTTCAAAAATATTTGCGTTGATGTCAGAGTGATTAGAGGGACAATAGAGTGCTGAGTACCAGGCAGTTAGCAAGTTTGTTAGCATGCAAATGACCAGCAGCAGCATCAGAGCTTGGAGAAGCACAATTTCCGTGACTAAAGGTCATGTGGAATTTGACTGCATTCATGACTCGTGACCGCCGGTGTGGTGGTAATAGGGTCACCGCAACAGCCCTAGTTACGACACTAGCTGTCACCATAGCAATCACCTCGGCCCCGCCTTGACCTGACATGCCCTCTGTTGGGACAAACTTACTGCTGTAAGATGGTGTTGAAGAGTGAAGTCTTACCTGTAAATGGGATCCTGCATTACCATCATCTTACTCTCATCCCATGTCCATTCCTTCTTCTGTGGAAAGACAGAATAACACTGGTTTAGTGAGGAGTGTGTGGAAGAGAGTCAGCCAGGGGTTTGTGTCTGTTAGGGAAGTGTGTGAGAGAGGCTAAGGTGGAGTGAGAGGAGGTCAGGTCCTCTGTCAGGTACCTTAACACCTACATCAGACACTTTAAAATTAGGCTGTCGCCACTAACTACCACTACTGTAATTTAACACGGTGTCTCAGATTGCCATGGTAATTAACTTTGACCTTACTGGGCTGGATGTTGGGCTCAAGGACTGGAAATATTGATTATACTGAGCCAATCGATCCACAATCCACAAGGTGAATACAGCAGTTATCTAGCTGTGATGTTCCATTTAGATATTCTGCTCTCTCTGTCTCTTTCGGTCTCTCTCATCTTCTTCGCTCCCTCTCTCCTATCTTTCTTACTCACCAGTCGTTCTCTTTGGCCGCTTTTTTCCCCGTTCTCTCTCTAGCTCTTTCTCTCATTCTTTCAGTCTCTCTCTTTCTCTCACTTGCACTCTTTCTCTCACTTTCCCTAGCTTTCTCTCGCTCTCGGTCTCTTTCATTATCTCTCTCTGTCTTTCTGTCATGCTCGCTCTCACTTTCTCATTCTCTCTATTTCTCTCTATACTGGGCTTCATCCCAGTTTACTGAGATAATATATATGTCAAAAGGAGAGCGATTGGAATTATTTCTCCATTTGATTTTCATTTCCCCACCAACACACTATTTCCACTCAAACATTTCTATTTTCATTCCTCCATTCTGTGAGATGTAAATGAGGCAGTATCTGGACGAGTTGAAATTTCATCCCTGGCCAGAGAGCAGGCTGAGAGACAAAGCAGACACAACCCATTAGAGCCCCATTCAAACCACAATACCTTTCATTCACTGTACAGCTCATAATAACAATAAAAACACCAGTTCACTCCAGCTGTTTAGAATAATACAACCAGAGCTTCTGGGTCTGGCAGAGGCACTTACTGTCTGCTTAGAGGGCCTCACCAGAGTCTGAGGCGCTTCTCTCTTTTTTTCCACAGGGGTTATCGAGGGCAATTATCCTTCACGGTCTAGTGGTCACTTCCTCTATTCCGCCCTTCCTCCTCTCTCTATTCCCTTTCTCTTCCTTCTATATTCTTTCCTCCTTTTTTAATTCCCTCCTTCCTCCTCTCTCTGTTCTCATTTTCCTCCATAAGTTATATGGTTCCCATATAAAGGTAAGGGCCTTGGTCTGTGTGGACTCTAAAGGGTAATCCATTCTGCACTGGAATGACTTTGATATCGAAGACTTTGTGGCAGTTTGTGTTCAAGTATTGGGTCTCATTCTCCCACTCCACTGACTGCATAATTAATGCCACATCCACAGAGTTTTTTTTGGCTGGGATGTGTAGGGAGGTGAGATATAGGCCATTGGACCCCCGAGGAGCAGATAGGCCGGCGCACCCTCGAGGACATGGAAGCATCCATTGGCATTTAGAGTGGGATAGAGTGGAGAAATGTACAGCACACACACACACGCATGACTTGTCCTTTGTGTGGTTTAACTTAGAGGTGTGCCCTGGAGGACCACTAAGAACAATGAAGGCCTGCCTGTAATCAGTGTGAGGGAGGGAGGGAGGGGGAAGCTAATGCAGCTAGGGGATATTTATACCCAGGCCACATACCTCCTCTTTGTAGCCATCCTCCACCTTCCACGCACCCTCTACTCCTCACCATTGTTAAAGGTTGTTAAGGCTTGTTAAAATGTTCTACAGAGGCTAAATGCATTACAGGTTTCTATAGAGGTAAGTGGGCTTGGCAACTAAAACCCACACAAACTTTTACAGATGCACAATTGAGAGCATCCTGTCGAGCTGTATCACCGCTTGGTACGGCAACTGCACCTCCCGCAACCGCAAGGCTCTTCAGAGGGTGGGGTGGTCTGCCTAACACATTACCGGGGGCAAACTACCCTCCCTCCAGAACACTTACAGCACCCGATGTCACAGGAAGGCCAAAAAGATCATCAAGGACATCAACCACCCAGCCACTGTCTGTTCACCCCGCTATCATCCAGAAGGTGAGGTCAGTACAGGTGCATCAAAGCTGGGACCGAGAGACTGAAAAAGAGTTTCCATCTCAAGGCCATCAGAGGCTGCTGCCTATAGACATAGACTAGAAATCACCGACCACTTTAAGAAATGGAACACTAGTCACTTTGATCATGTTTACATATCTTGCATTACTCATCTCATATGTATATACTGTATTCTATACTATTTTACTGTATCTTAGTCACTTTAATAATGTTTACACATCTTGCATTACCCATCTCATACGTATATACTGCATTCTATACTATTCTACTGTAGTCCATGCCGCTCTGACATCGCTCGTCCATATATGTATTCTTAATTCCATCCCTTACTTAGATTTGTGTGTATTGGGTATATGTTGTGAAATTGTTAGATATTACTTGTTAGATATTACTGCACTGTCGGAGCTAGAAGCACAAGCATTTCGCTACACCCACAATAACATCTTCTAAACATGTGTATGTGACCAATACAATTGGATTTAACTCATAGCCCTCAGTCGCTGCCTTGAGCCGTATCTAACTGATTTGTACAGTCCTCTCTTTAGAAAACACTGGCTGGAGAGAGGAAAGAAAGGAGAGAGAGAGAGAGGAGAGAGAGAAAAAGGAGGGAGAGGAAAGAAAGGAACATCTCCATAAAGGACTCTAAACAATGGAAGGTCGAGGACGTTAGGAGAGTAGGAGACATCTGCTGAATACCAGTGGCTTCTTTATGCTTGTTTGCATACCAGGGATTATGACTGTACTTCTAGCTTGGCTTTAATAGTGAACTGTAGTAAAACTGAGAGACAGGAGAGAGGTCACCCAAGGTAATCCCAGTCTAACTACTGGCAAGAATTATAGTAAACCTAGCTCAGTGTAGAACTGCTATAAAGAAAGCTTTTATAGAAATTAGACAGAGAGAGAAAGACGGGGAGAGTGGAATAGGGGACGCATTTTTAGCAAAGGACGGATTTGCTCCTGTCCTGCACTCTACCTTGTCTCATGCATTGTTTATCAGGGCACAGATTCACTCCTCTCTTCCATTCTACCCTATCTGGAGCGTTATTTAGCAGGGCACAGATTTGCTACTCTGCCACTCTACCCTGTCGGAAACATTAGTTTATCCAGGCACATATTCACTCCTTTCCTTCACTCTACCATGTCTGGAGCTTTATTTAGCAGGGCACAGATTCGCTAATCATTCCCTCTCACTGCTGGTGACAGGATTTGAATTCCACTCACTCCTTAACAGAATCCCAGGATATGACACACCTCAGTAATGGCTGAGTGGGCACAGTTTGACAGCGGAGGTTAGAAACAACACCCATCCACTCTACTCCCTGCCCCTAAGCTCCAGACAGTCACAAATGTAAAGATATTAACAGGTTGCAGAAAAATAAATAAAAGACTCACTATAAACAGACTCACTTTTTTCTTTTTTCTTAGTGCCACCTTCACTCCATCCACTGAGACTATGATGTTGACCTTCTTCTTCTTTATGTTTTTCACTTTGAATTCATACTGTGGAAAGAAAGATTGATTAACATTAGTAACGATATAAAAATTTGAGATAAATGGATTCACTTTTAATTAGAGAAGAATGGATTCACTTTTCAATGGTAGTTAGGGATACTATAGCTATCACATTTCACATTGGATTTCTTAACTATGAAAAGGTAAGAAGTGTTTTTAATTCTGGTGCCGCTCTGCACACACAAGCTTGTTAGCTAGCTAGCTCTAGTACAATGTTAAGCCAACTCTGAAGTTCAGAGACAGTTCAAAATAAATGGCAATAGAAACAAAAGTCAAACAAATGACAGTGCACATAGTTTGCTGTCATTTCAGCTGCTTGATGTGATTGTGTGTTAGCTTTAGTTGGCTAGTTAGGAGCGGGAAAGAAGTAGCTAGCCTCTATGGCAATGTTTTTTGCTTAAAACAGTAGTCACCAACCTTACTTGAGTCGAGATCACTTTCCAAATGCAAGCCGAGATCTACTGTTCAGATGCTTTTTAACATTACTTAAAAAGCGTAAGCCTATGCAACATAAAATAATTAAAAACAGTACTGTAGTAATGAGGTTTGTGCAGTAGGCTATAGGCCCAAAACAATATCACAACATATTGGCCTTGCTTGAATTGCCCTGCTAATGCACTGATGATCTTCTCACATCAAATCAAATTGTATTGGTCACATACACACGGTTAGCAGATGTTATTGTGAGTGTAGCAAAATGCTTGTGCTTCTAGTTCCGACAGTGCAGCAATATCTAACAAGTAATATCTAACAATTCCTTCCCCAACAAATACCTAATACACACAAATCTAAGTAAAGGAATGGAATAAGAATATATACATATAATATATGGATGAGCAATGACAGAGCGGCACAGTGAAGATGCAATAGATAGTATATAATACAGTATATACTGTACATATGAGATGAGAAATGCAAGATTAAAGCGGTATTATTAAAGTGACAAGAGTTCCATTTATTAAAGTGGCCAATCATTTCAAGTCTGTATGTAGGCAGCTGCTTCACTGTGCTAGTGATGGCTATTTAACAGTGTAATTGCCTTGAGATAGAAGCTGTTTTTCAGTCTCTTGGTCCCAGCTTTGATGCACCTGTATGGACCTTGCCTTCCGGAAGGTAGCGGGGTGAACAGGCAGTGGCTCGGGTGGTTGTTGTCCGTGCTAATCTTTTTGGCCTTCCTGTGACATCGGGTGCTGTAAGTGTCCTGGAGGGTAGGTGGTCTGCCCCCGGTGATGCATTGTGCAGACCGCACGATCCTCTGGAGAGCCCTGTGGTTGCAGGCGGGGCAGTTGCCTTACCAGGCGGTGATACAGCCCGAGAGGGTGCTCTCAATTGTGCATCTGTAAATGTTTGTGAGGGTTTTAGGTGACAAGCCAAATTTCTAAAGCGTCCTTCCTCAGTGCCGTTGAGCCTACTTCACCAGACTGTGTGTGTGGGTGGACCATTTGAGTTAGTAATTGATGTGTACGCAGAGGAACTTAAAACTTTCCACCTTCTCCACGGCTGTCCTGTCGATGTGGATAGGGGAGTGCTCCCTCTGCTGTGTCCTTAAGTCCACGATCATCTCCTTTGTTTTGTTGACGTTGAGTGAGAGGTTATTTTTCTGACACCACCCTCCCAGAGCCCTCACCTCCTCCCTGTAGGCTGTCTTGTCGTTATTGGTAATCAAGCCTACTACTGTTGTGTCGTCTGCAAACTTGATGATTGAGTTGGAGGTGTACATGGCCACGCAGTTATGGGTGAACAGGGAGTACAGGAGGGGGCTGAGTACCCACCCTTGTGGGGCCCCAGTGTTGAGGATCAGCAAAGTGGAGATGTTGTTTCTTACTTTCACCACCTGGAGGTGGGCCGTCAGGAAGTCCAGGACCCAATTGCACAGGGTGGGGTTGAGACCCAGGGACTCAAACTTAATGATGAGTTTGGAGGGTACTATGGTGTTGAATGCTGAGCTATAGTCAATGAACAGCCTTCTTACATAGGTATTCCTCTTGTCCCGATGAGATAGGGCAGTGTACAGTGTGATGGCGATTGCATTGTCTATGGACCTATTCGGGCGGTAAGCAAATTGAAGTCGGTCTAGGTGACAGGTAAGGTAGAGGCGATCTGAACATGGACTAGTCTCTCAAAGCAATTCTCAGATAATTAGGCTACATGATCACACAGGTAATCAGTGTTCCCTCTAAGCTGTGCACGCACACGCGCCCCAGGACTACCTTCTTCTGCACAGAGAAGCACTAGATTGAACTTCACTCAACTTTCTAGAGTGTTCCCCGTAAGTTAGCAATACCAATGTTTCAGTTTACTGTGGGAATTGTGATCAAATCAACGCGATATTAGCCACTTTCAATGCAACATAACGAAACAAAGTTAACTATGCAAGGATTCTATTAAATTGACAGGCATGACTAAACAGTCTACAGTTGAAGTCGGAAGTTTACATACACCTAAGCCATTTACATTTAAACTCAGTTTTTCACAATTCCTGAGATTTAATCCTGGTGAAAATTCCCTGTATTAGGTCAGTTAGGATCACCACTTTATTTTAAGAATGTGAAATGTCAGAATAATAGTAGAAGGAAAGATTTATTTTAGCTTGTATTTTAATCACATTCCAAGCGGGTCAGAAGTTTACATACACTCAATTAGTATTTGGTAGCATTGCCTTTAAATTGTTTAACTTGGCTCAAATGTTTTGTCTAGCCTTCCACAAGCTTCCCACAAAAAGCTGGGTGAATTTTGCCCCATTACACCTGACAGAGCTGGTGTAACTGAGTCAGATTTGTAGGCCTCCTTGCTTGCGCATACTTTTTCAGTTCTGCCCAAAAATGTTCTATGGGATTGAAGTCAGGGCTTTGTGATGGCCACTCCAATACCTTGACTTTGTTGTCCTTAAGCCATTTTGCCACAACTTTGGAAGTATGCGTGGGGTCATTGTCCATTTGGAAGACCCATTTGAAACCAAGCTTTAACTTTCTGACTGATGTCTTGAGATGTTGCTTCAATATATCCACATAATTTTCCATCCTCATGATGCAATCTAGTTTGTGAAGTGCACCAGTCCCTCCTGCAGTAAAGCACCCCTACAATATAATGCTGCCACCCCCGTTCTTCAGAGTTGGGATGGTGTTCTTCGGCTTGCAAGCCTCCCCCTTTTCCTCCAAACATAACGATGGTCATTATGACCAAACAGTCCTATTTCTGTTTCATCAGACCAGAGGATATTTCTCCAAAAAGTAAGATCTTTGTCCCCATGTGCAGTTGCAAACTGTAGTCTGGCTTTTTTATGGCAGTTTTGGAGCAGTGGCTTCTTTCTTGCTGAGCGGCCTTTCAGGTAATGTCGATATAGGACTCAATTTACTGTGGATATAGATACCTTTGTACCTGTTTCCTCCAGCATCTTCACAAGGTCCTTTGCTGGTGTTCTGGGATTGATTTGCACTTTTTGCACCAAAGTACGTTCATATCTAGGAGTCAGAACGCGTCTCCTTCCTGAGCGGTATGACGGCTGTGTGGTCCCATGATGTTTATACTGGCATACTATTGTTTGAACAGATGAACGTAGTACCTTCAGGCGTTTGTAAATTGCTCCCAAGGATGAACCAGACTTATGGAGGTCTACAATTTTTTGCCTGAGGTCTTGGCTGATTTCTTTAGATTTTTCTCATGATGTCAAGCAGAAGTACTGAGTTTGAAGGTAGGCCTTGAAATACATCCACAGGTACACCTCCAATTGACTCAAATTATGTCAATTAGCCTATCAGAAGCTTCTAAAGCCATGACATTTTTTTTCTGGAATTTTTCAAGCTGTTTAAAGTCACAGTCAACTTAGTGTATGTACATTTCTAACCCACTGGAATTGTAATACAGTGAATTATAAGTGAAATAATCGGTCTGTAAACAATTGTTGGAAAAATTACTTGTGTCCTGCACCGACTTGCCAAAACTTTAGTTTGTTAACAAGACATTTGTGGAGTGGTTGAAAACAAGTTTTAATGACTCCAACCTAAGTGTATGTAAACTTCTGACTTCAACTGGATCTCTGCCATTCACTTTGAACTAGACTGTTTTTATAGCATGAGCAGTTGTGAGTAGATGTGCTTGTTTTGAGATCAAAGCAAGAGTTACATATAGCGAAGTGCACATTTGTACATTTGCTCATATCCTTTGCTAGATAGTGAGTTATTAGCCCAGTCATAGATCATTTGTAGTCAGCAATGGGGGAGTGATTGCTTCCTACAAGACATCAAAATGGTGTGCATTTCTAGAAATCTTTTTTTTTGTCTTAAATGAGAAATGTTGTATTTTGAGACAGGCTTGAATAAATTGACCAAATTACCACAAATTACCAAGAGTATGTGGACGCCTGCTTGTCAAACATCTCATTCCAAAATCATGGGCATTAATGGGGATTTGGTCCCCCCCTTTGCTGCTATAACAGCCTCCACTCTTCTGGGAAGGCTTGGAACATTGCTGTGGGGACTTATTTTCCATTCAGCCACAAGAGCATTAGTGAGGTTGGGCACTGATTTTGGGCGATTAGGCCTGGCTAGCAGTTGGCGTTCCAATTCATCCCAAAGGTGTTCGATGGGGTTGAGGTCAGAGCTCTTTGCAGGCCATCAAGTTGTTCCACACCAATCTCGACAAACCATTTCTGTATGGACCCCAATTTGTGCACAGGGGCATTGTCATGCTGTAACAGGAAAGGGCCTTCCCCAAACTGCTGCCACAATGTTAGCAGCACTGGAACTAAGGGGTCTAGCCTGAACCATGAAAAATAGCCCCAAACCATTATTCCTCCTCCATCAAACTTTACTCTATTGACACTATTCATTGAGGCCAGTAGCATTCTCCTGGCGTCCGCCAAACCCAGATTTGTCCGTCGGATTGCCAGATGGTGAAGCGTGATTCATCACTCCAGAGAACGCGTTTCCACAGCTCCAGAATCCAATATCGGCAAACTTTACACCACTCCAGCCGACGCTTGGCATTGCGCATTGGTGATCTTAGGCTTGTCTGTGGCTGCTTGGCCATGGAAATCCATTTCATGAAGCTCCCGACAAACAATTATTGTGCTGACATTGCTTCCAGGGGCAGTTTGGAACTCGGTAGTGAGTGTTGCAACCGAAGACAGATGATTTTTACACGTTAGGCGCTTCAGCACTCAGCGGTCCCGTTCTGTGATCTTGTGTGGCCTAACACTTTGTGGCTAAGCCATTGTTGCTCCTGGATGTTTCCACTTCACAACAACAGCACTTACAGTTGACTGGGGCATCTCTAGCAGGGCAGCAACTTGACTAACTAACTTGTTGGAAAGGTGGCATCCTATGACGGTGCAACATTGAAAGTCACTTAGCTCTTCAGTAAGGCCACTCTACTGCCAATGTTTGTCTATGGAGATTGCATGACTGTGTGCTCAATCAACACTCGCTACCTGCTTTGAGTCTGAGGCTGGGGCCTGCCAGGAAACTCATCCTCTGCTTAACCCTGAGGAAGAGGAATAATCTGCTGACCACTACCTTTTACCAGGTCAGCGGCTAACAGACAGCTGGGATTGATTGACAGGCAGAGACAGGAAGACAGGAAGGCAGACACAGACATACAGACAGCACATGTGTTTGAGCATGTGTGTGGGTACTGCATGTGCATATTTGTTTGGCTTGTGTGGGCATCTGAATGGCCTCTTTTTTAATGGTATTTTTTAAGGAGCAGGGCTGTCCCACTCCTTTTGTAATTTTATAGGTTTATTGAAGAGATAGTAAAGTGTTGGAATGACAGGAGTAGGATGAGCCAAAGGGCAGTGGGCCGGATTTGAACCCATGCCGACTCCGCCATACATGTGTGTTGTGGTCAGCGTCTTTAACTGCTGGACCACACAGGCCATACGAAAATATCTATCTAATGGCTCTCACTGGGCAGCTGGCACATACAGTATATGCATCTATGCAGCGTAATCAGTCAATCATCAGTCAATCACATCAATTAGTCTGGTCAGGCAGGCTAGTAAAGAGGCGCCACAGCACATTCACTTTCAATTTCCAATCTATATTTACTACTGATGATGGGATGTTCAACAACACATGAAATGACCAAATAAACTGACCTAATTACGACAGTTAACGCTGCAATGGCTCCCTGCAACAACAAAAAAGCCAGAGACCATAAATGTTTGTGCTGCCATTTTGAAAATTAGATCTTGTGGAAAAAACAGGGCTTAGAAGACGAAGCCTTCCCTTAGAAATACTTTTCATGTAAATACTATACGGTGTGTGTCTCAGAATTTGATTCATTTAACATTTAGCCTTCATATTGCCAGAAAAGCAGGTCATTATTTCCTAAAGGTCGGCTCCAGCCGTTTGCTCTTTAATCCATTTAAGCAATAACAACACGATCAGACAAACGTAATGCCATCTTCAGTATCAAATGATATTTTCAGACACATACAAATACCATTCATATCATCCAACAATGACAGAGCCATTCATCAATGACTATGGGTACAGTATATTAATGGGTATACTGTATATCAGTCATTTATAAGTTCAAAAAAAAATGCATGTACAGTAGTAACTGCGGATTGCCCATTTAAAGACTTTATGAAGTAGTCCTTGAAAGAAATTGTGGTGTGTGTGTGTGCATGCTGTCCAACTTTCCTTCCATTTGTTAGGGGGGAGAGCTAGAGCATACAAAGCTAGGCCAATAGTGTTACCCACCTGCCTACACACACACACACACACACGCAAACGCACACGCACGGACACACACATGCAGTCCCTGAGCAGCAGTGCGTGTTACTACCCAGGGGCCAAAGTGATCCATGAGGGCTCTAATTCAATCCTAACAAGTAGAATTCGTTTGGATTATCGAGCAGGAACCATCAGGTAGATCAATCAATCTCCCTGACACCTCTCCTCCTGAGAGAGAGTGGGAATACGGGAGAGAGGAAGAGGGGGGAATAAGGGAGAGGGAGAGAGTTTGAGTGTGGGTCTGTGTGAAAGAATGAGGTCAAGAAAGAAAGAGAAACTGGTAATGGTTTGAGGAATGTAATATTTTGACTGAGTTGACTGTCTGGGAGAAATGGTAAGAGTGAAATCTCCCATTTCCAATATCTAAAACCCTGATAATTTTACTGAGACAGAGTGAGGGGCCAGACACCTGCCTTCTGCCATCTGCCCTTTTAAATAACAGATTGGCTGTTAAACACAACCTAGTGCCCAAACTACACCAGGACGTTCTAGACCCTACGCACTAGTGGACATCTAATGAGATTAGATAAGTTAAAAGTTACCCACTGGGCATGCACTGGTGGAATCAACGTTGTTTGCACGTAATTTCAATGAAATGATGTTGAACCAACATGCAATAGACGCTGAATTGATGTCGGTACCCAGTGGGTAATGACTCCATCTGGCCCTCTAGTCAAGATGGAATTTGTACCATTTTCCTAGAACTATCCAATAATTTCAGATCTCCACAAGTGGCTAGGAATCGATTTGCGATTGGGCGACTGTGTTTTAAAACAAGTCATTAAAACCTAAACCACTTAAACTCATATTACTATGATCAAGTTTGGGACATTTCCATGTAAAAGGACCCATGAGTGCCAACATGTGAAGTTCATAGGAGCATATCAAATTGGATTTCAAATGACAGCTAAGAGTCTATATTTTTGAGACATTAATTAAGGCATATGGTCATTTTCATGTAAAAGGACCCATGAGCACCAACATGTGAAGTTCATAGGAGGATGTCAAATTGGGTGTCAAATGAAAGCTAAGTCTATATATATGAGAAATCAACACATACACATTATTCAACCATTTTCCAGACGCAAAAGATTCGATTTTGGGCCAAACAGATGGAAAGGGGGTCTTAGGCAAGATCTTCCAGAAGAAGTCTTAAAAGGTATTAGACATACATTTAAAAAAACAATAATGTTGATGTAAAGACCACTGCCTACTAATATCAACACTTACTGTATACTTAGTTTTGGACAAATTACTTGAACAAGAAACATTGTCTTGTGCCTGTCTTGTGCCTTGTAATTCCGTTAACAAAAACTCACATATCTTTAAGATATTTTCTAATTTGTCTCCCTCATGGGGACAATGAAAGTTCATGCATTAGAAGTAACAAGTACAGGTAGACCTACCAATTAATTATAGTGTTTTACTGATATGAAGTTTGTTTATGAAATCCCCAAAAAATCTGTTATGAAATTACTGCAATTGAATTGGCTACAATGGGAAATCATAGTAGTCACCTGCTACAGTCTTCCTTTCCACTGGCATACTGTTAGGTTAAAATGAAATCTAATTTTATTTGCCACATGCACCGAATACAACAGGTGTCCTTACCCTGAAATGCTTACTTAACCAACAATGCAGTTCAAGAAATAGAGTTAATAAATATTAAATAAACAAAAGTAAAAAATAAAATGAAAAGTAACACAATAAATAACAATAACGAGGCTATATACAGGTACAGGTTAGTCAAGGTATGTTCAGCTCATAACTCTTTTTTTCTCTCTTTCTGTCGTCTGGTGTTCAAAGCAAGACTGAAAACAGTCTGGACTACACTTCCCTCTCATTCTCCATTTCTCTCTCTCTCTCTCTCTGTCGCTCTCACTCTCTCTTCTCTCTCTCTCTCTCTCCAGTTAATGCCACCTACCATGAGAACTACCACCTACCCTACTTCCATTTAGTGTGACGAGCATCTTGGTCCTGGCCTGACCAAATCTGAAGCAATCCTAGACGTCTATATTTCACAAGTTTAGACAGCATAGTACAGTACAGCAGAGCACAGTAGAGAACAGTACAGTACAGTAAAGTAAAGAAAATTATAATTCGGTACAGTACTGTACAGTAGAGTTCAGTACAGCAGAGCACACTAGAGTAGAGTACAGTATAATGTACTATACTGTACTCTACTCTACTGTGCTTATACTGTGATGTCCAAACTTGTGAAACATAGACATCTATGATTGTTTCAGATTTGCTCTAGTCTGGACCAACCAAATGTGTTCTTGTTTGGGGGTAGAACTCATTACGATATAGCCAGTGTGTACAATAACACCCAAATATGCAAAATAGTGATATTTGTGTACCTATTCAGGATTCTTCACCATGACGATAATGATATTCATATCCATAATTATGCATTTCTGTATAGTACAGATCAGGGATCCATAATATAATTCCAATACCGTTATTCTGTTACATGTTGTAAATCCACTTCACCTACTGTAGTTCAATAATCAAAGATTTTATAGATTTTTTTTTAACTCAATGCGCCATGTCATAGCTGACACCCCATTCTTTCTGCAGATATCTTTCAATCTTAATTCGGAGCAGATATTTAAGGGAGTTTTGGGAAAATGTGATCTGAGGGAGCTTTTACTGTAATCCTGTTACCAAACTTTGCATCTGCACAATTCTTCCAGTAAAAGTGCTATGTGTCCATGGCTACCAGAGTTACAAGAGCGAGAGCGGTTTCCATAGCGAGTCGTTAGAATATCACAATGTCCTCCAGAAGTATTAATCTAGAAAAAGTAATTACCATGTCATCATTATTTTCGCTCTTTCTGTTTTTCTCAAATTTTCTTAATCTCTTCCCTTTCGTCTCTCTCTCTCTCTCTCAATTTGTCTCTCTCTTCGTCTCTTATATCTCACTAAGGACGTATGACTTGGAGAAATAGAGGGAGAAAGAGAGCGATAGAGTCCCATGTCATTTCAGTAAGCCATGACACCCACCATCTCAGATCATTCAGAAATCGTTTCTGTAGTTAGAAACAGAGAGCATTCCTACACCATTATTTTGTTGAATTTATATTTTATCTCTGTGAAATTAAGGTAATTAATTGACCCCAAATTGGCCCTTTTAATGTATAGGATACACATAATATTCAATAAATATAGTACCCAACATCCAATTTGGACCATAATTCTTCCTACCATTGAGTAAATCATGAGAAATAAAATGGTAAAAAGCCACCCACGGATTCTCCACACCTCACACCAATCCCACCTCAACAACCAGTATACAGTATCAGTTGTCTATGTCTGACAAGTAGTATGGAGCTGTGGCTTGGGATATTGCTTCTTCCTTCTATGTAATGTATTCCCTGTGAATCTTGTGATCCAGTTTTTTGTTGGTCTCGTGTTTATTAAATGTATTACAACATTTTCTTTGCAACTTGGGTAGAACACCAATAGCTTTTGCTCATGATGAAAGTAAATTGTCCAGCCAGTCCATGAAAGCAATTCAATGTGTCCTTCTATTGGCAACGTAATGCCTCAACCAAACACTCTTTGAATTGTCCAACAAATGGCAGCTCTCTGAGGGGGCTATCCCTATAGTGCAATTCTAATACGAAGACTTTTCTTACAAAAATGTTCTAGTGACTAAAATGTTGTGACAACTGTTAACAAAATAATACAATTATAAAACATTGCATTTCTTTAAATACAAATATTATAAAACACCTCTATATGTAGTGTGATTCGTTACATTTACCATTAAATCCAGCCAAACCTAATACCATTACTATTGCAAAACACTTTGTATATATTAGGGATCCCCTTTTAGCTGCTGCCAGGGCAGTAGCTACTCTTCCTGGAGTCCAAACACATTAAGGCACTTACATTACACATAAAACAAAAGATAAAACAGTACATCATATAACATTATTACACCACTACATATCTACAATACAAAATGAATAATACCACCATACAATATTATTTCAATGTGCTTGTGTGTAGAGTGCTAGTGTTGTGTGTGTATGTGTGTATCTGTACCCGTATGTGTGTCTCTTCACAGTCCCCGCTATTCCATGAGGTGTATTTTTATCTGTTTTTTAAATCTGATTCTACTGCTTGTATCAGTTACCTGATGTGGAATAGAGTTCCATGTAGTCATGGCTCTATGCAGTACTGTATGCCTCCCATAGTCTGTTCTGGACTTGTGAAGAGACCTCTGGTGGCATGTCTTGTGGGGTATGCATGGGTGTCCATGCTGTGTGCTAGTAGTTTAAACAGACAGCTCGGTGCATTCAGCTTGTCAACACATTGTTAAAAAGTAGTCAATCTCTCCTCCACTGAGCCATGCGACATGTATATCATAAATGTTAGATCCCTGTGTACATTTAAGGCCCAACCGGGCTGCCCTGTTCTGAGCCAATTGTAATTGTCCCAAGCCCCTCTTTGTGGCACCTGACCACATGACAGATCAGTAGTCAAGGTGTGACAAAAATAGGGCCTGTAGGATCTCCCTTGATATAGTGTTGTTAAGAAGGCAGAGCAGTGCTTTAATATGGACAGACTTCTCCCCAACTTAGCTACTGTTGTATCAACATGTTTTGACCATAACAGTTTAAAATCCAGGATTACTCCAAGTAGTTTAGTCACCTCAACTTGCTCAATTTCCACATTATTCATTACAAGATATAGTTGAGGTTTAGGGTTCCGTGAATAATTTGTCCCAAATACAGTGCTTTAAGTATTTTTTAAATATATTTCGGACTAATTTATTCCTTGCCACCCTTTCTGAAACTAACTGCAGCTCCTTGTTAAGTGTTGAAGTAATTTCAGTCGCTGTAGTAGCTGACATGTATAGTGTTGAGTCATCTGCATATATAGACACTAAAAGCCAGTGGCATGTCGTTAGTAAAGAATGAAAAAAGTAAGGGGCCTAGAAACCTGCCCTGGGGAATTCCTGATTCTACCTGGATTATGTTGGAGAGCCTTCCATTAAAGAATACCCTCTGTGTTCTGTTATACAGGTAACTTTTTATCCACAATATAGCAGGGGGTGTAAAGCCATAACACAAGTTTTCTATCAGCAGACTATGGTCGATAATGTCTAACAAAACAGCCCCCACAATCTTTTCGCCATCAAGGGTTTGAAATAGGCTGATTGGTTGGCTATTTGAGCCAGTAATGGGGGCTTTACTATTCTTAGGTAGCGGAATGACTTTTGCTTCCCTCGCTTAAATTGAAGATATGGCAAATATACAGTCTGTGTTTGGGATTTTTACCATTGAAGACCATTAGCGACCATAACATTGAAACCATCAGAACTGCTGTAGACAAATGGTTCGCTCGTTCACCAAGAATGGTCTAACTAATCCAGACCTATTTGGAAGGGAATAAATCCCCACACACAGGGGCCGTTTACTCGACACAGATTAAGCCTAAGAGAAGGACTTAATTTCTTTAATGGAGGACCGGCTTGAATTATAAGGATGACCGCACAATTTATTTTCATCATGAGCAAAGGCTATTGGGTTTCTACCCAAAGTTGCAATGTACATGTTGTGATCCCGTGTGGCTCAGTTGGTAGAGCATGGCACTTACAACGCCAAGGTTAATGGGTCTAATTCCCATGGGAGACCCGTTGGAAAAAGTATGAAAATGCTAAATCTCTTTGGAAAAGAGTGTCTGCTAAATGACTAAAATGTTCACATGTAATCCATTTAATAAACACAAGAGATCAGCAAAATGGATAAAAGGGTGTAGCAGTAGCAGGAAAAGCGTCACCAGATTCACAGGGAATACATTAGGTAGGATGAAGAAGCAATACGCCAAGCCACAGCTCTATACTACTTGTCAGACACAGAGAACTGATACTATATACATACTGGTTGTTGGGTGTGGGATTGAGAATGATCAGTGGGCAAGTGGCTCCTTATAAGGAAGTGGTGGGGCTCACTTCATTCAACACTTGACACGTTTGTCTCCAAAGTTTCATGTTTCATTCTGGGGAGTGGTTGCGATACTACAGCAGCAGCCAGTAGGAAGGAGATGTCTCATTCCCCTCAGCCTATTAGAAAGATTAGAGAGCTAGCCCATGGTATTAATCATACCAGAGATAGCTGTCGATATTTTCCAGCACTGAGAGTGAGAACACACTCCATCTCTACATTACAGGGACCAAAGGAACACACTGATCAGTAGAGCTGAATAAACGCACTACAGGGAATACAGTGTCCAGCTTCTTATTTATCTCTCTCTCTCTCTTTCTTGAATTTGATATCTTTTATCAGACATTATGAATAGAGAGAGATAGAGAGAAAGTACAATGAAGAGAGAAAGGGAAAGAGAGAGGGGTGTGTGTGCCTCACTTTGTGGGCTATTCCATTACTGAGGTGGTGTGAGCCTCCCCCTCTCCCTCTTTGCTTTTTCTATTGACAGTGGAAAGAATGTGATTGAATACAGTTACTGTATCTAGTCTGGTTGGAACAGAATAGGGTTCTGTGCTAGAACACAGGCAAACTCAATTTGGAAGACATTTTGCGATAGATTACTTCCAAGGCATTTTCATTTTCAAGGCCAATCTGTGAGGAATGCTGACAGTGGTTTGACCTCAGCTGAATGATGGCGTTCTGAGGTTTAGTTGAAAGACCCTCTTTCTCTCAATTCAATTCAAAGGGCTGTATTGGTATGGGAAACATGTTCACATCGCCAAAGCAAGTGACATAGATAAGCAAACGTGAAATAAACTTTCTCTCCCATTAGGTAAAAAAAGTAAAATGAAGAGAGAAAGGGAAAGAGAGAGGGGTGTGTGTGCCTCACTTTGTGGGCTATTCCATTACTGAGTGGAGTGAATCTATCACTGAGTGAACCTATCAATTCAATTCAATTTGCTTTATTGGCATGACGTAACAATGTACATATTGCCAAAGCTTACTTTGGAGATTTACAATATTAACATAGTTAATAATAATAATCAATATTCTATCTCTCTCTCACTCTCTCTTACTCTCTCTCTTTCCCTGTCTCTCTCTATGGCCCTGTCTCTCTCTCTGGCCCTGTCTCTCTCTCTTTCCCTGTCTCTCTCTCTTGCCCTGTCTCTGTAAAAAAAAGGCTGACCTGCTCCCCCGCTTTGTTCTAACCTCCCCTCACAGTCCCCTTTCTACTGTACAGGTTTTGCTGTTCTGTAGCTAATGTTAGCATGGCGATACTGCTTTGCTACAATTGCTTGTTCGCCTAAGTGCCATTATTTCATTGGTTGCACAATTGCTTATGAAAATGTTATTTGCTTGTATTGGTAAACAGTTGGTTGTATGCACACGCTACCACAGCATAGTGGTAGCGTGTGGCCTTTGCTAGTGTAATGCACTGCCATGGGCAAGCTTCTAGAATATTTGGAGCTTGTACATGCGCAGAGTAATTTATGACCCTTTGGCGCAGGGCAGATCAGATAATCTCTTCAGCCTGCAGATTCAGATGACAGCTTCACAAGGCCAGAGAGAGAGGGTGCCATAAATCTTGTCCTCTTGTCAATCTCAGTAATTATTTTCTCTCTCTCCAGCAAGAGGCTAATGTTTAGGTTCATGTCATTGCTGCTGTGTTTACATCCCTTTATAGACTTGTTATAAGTGTAATGCCATATGCCATTTTATAATGTACAATTTACAATTTACATATACATTTTATAATGTACTGTATATTACATAGTTATAACCCTTAAACTAATACAGTTTACATGTGTGGATATTCTTGCCTTATAGAACCACAAGTCATTTGGATTAACACGACAAGTAAGATTCCAAGTCATTCCAATCAACATCCATTTTAAAGAACCGAAGTGTGTGTGTGCTTAATTGGTGGTGGTGACGAAGAAAAGGAATAAAAACCCTGAAAGGAGAAGCATCCGCTTTGTTCTTACTGGACATCCTGTAGAGGGTCAGAACCCAAGTCATAATCAGTATTAAGTACAAAGCGGGTGAGGGCTTAGAAGCCAACCACTCAGACGAGCTTCAGCTAGCCGCTTTTTCATGGTCCTTCATTTTGTCGGATTTCTGACCAGCTTCAGGTAGGATGGCTTCATTAGCCAAAGATGACCTGTTTCCGGACCCCAGGATGCAGACGATTTACCCTGCATCCCTAAGCCGTATGGGGCTGCTGTCACCACCCACACAAAAAAGCAGTCGCTTCCCAAATGAAGATCAGCTGCGAGGCCCTACACACCTTTCTCATTGTACCGTCGACCAGCCCTGCTCCAGGTCTTGTCTGTGGTTAAGGCGTGACCACACCCACTCCAGTTGGGAGCTGCAGAGGGACTACGAGGAGCTGCTCTGTGAGAGGGAAGAGAGCAGGAGTGCGTACTCTAGGTCCACCCGGCCTGAGTCACCGCCCCGGGAGCACAGCTACCACCACTGCTGTCCTGACCGCCACCGCTCTTGGCATCCCCTGCTAGAGCCATCATCTCCACCACAGTAGCACCACTGCTGGTACTCCCAGAGTCGGACCAGCTACTCCCCTGAGAGACACTACTCCAGGCCCTCTCGGTCTGAGTGTTCGCCATCTCCACGGGACCACTGGATCCCCCAATATGTTTCGAGGTGGCCCAGCTATTCACCAGATCAATGTCGCTCCAAGCCTCTCCGGCTGGAGCTTAATTTGTGTTGGGAGCACCACCTCCACCCGAGGTGGTCCAGCTGCTCTGCCGACTGATGTGCCTCAAGGCCCTCCCGGCCCTCCTGGCCAGAGGCACGGGAGCGTTGAGTCCACCTCTGCTCCCCAGAGTTGTCTAGTGCCCCAGCAGATGATAACAACTCCAGAGGGAACAGTCCACTACACCAAGATATGTATCCCCCTCAGCCAGAGCCTCGACTAGCCATAGTTAAGGAGACTCCCCCTCCAATCGTGGAGCCACAGCCAGCTATAGCCATGGGGCTCATTCTGGTTGCCTTTGCGGAGTAGTCCTCTCCTCCCAGTGGGGATCCCCTGCTAGTTGAAGCAGCCTCTTGGGTGACCGAGGTCCGACTGTCTGCTGCCGTTGAACCTTTAACCACGAAGTATCTACCTGCCTCTCCCGACCTTCAGTCTTTGGCCCTAGTTGCAGGTTCACACTGCTCTGACTTAGGTTCCCGGACTCCTGCCATACAGCTAGGCTTCCAGTCATCTGTTGTTCTAGGTCCACAGTTCCCTGTACTAGTAGCCACTATGTTTGTTGCTCTGCCAGGCCCTAGAAATCCAACCCAGCTAGGACAAACGTTTGCTTTGTCATCAGGTCTGCAGTATCCTGCCCTGCGCGAACCGCAGACCCCTCCCTTATTTGATACGCACTGTCCTAGCCCGCCAGGCTTAGAGCCCCTTGCCATGCTAGGCCCTAAGTTAGCTGGCATGTTTGCAGGTCTGCAGTCTCCTGCCTTGCTTGGATTGCAGCCCCCTGCCTTCATTAGTATGCAGTTGCCTATCACACCAGGTTTAGATCATCCTGCCTTGCTAGGCCCTAAATTCACTGCACTAGGCTCGCTGTCTCCAGACACAGTCAGCGCATAGTTCCCTAGACCGCCAGGCTTAGAGCCTCCTCCCCTCCCAGGCCTCAAGTTTGACCAGACGCACACAAGGACTGGACTTAACCCGGTCTGGTCCCTTCACTGCTCTGCTCCTCTGCCCCGCCTGTCCTGCGGGATAAGATTAGGCATGCTAGGACTAAACTCCCCCTTTCAGAGATTTTGGCCCTTTATAGGCCCCCATTAAAGACTGTGCCATTTAGGTTAGAGACCATTTCGTGGATGTTAATATTTCCATAAGAAATATTGTGGCAGCTGTAAAAAAAAAAAATGAATAAGTTATGTTAGTTTGGCTGCCCAGTCTAACTTAGTCTTCACTTACCCATCATAGCCCTGCCATTCCCAACCAATCAGAGTACTTGGAAATGCGCACATCTGGACACTGCACCCTCCCACTCAGATCAGAGTGTCATCGTCGTCCGAAGAGAGAATAAGCAAGGATTTTGAGGCATTTTATTGTGGACATAAACACAAATGCATGAATGCCATGCGTACAATGCATTCGGAAAGTATTCAGACCCTTGACTTTTTCCACATTTTGTTTTACGCTACAGCCTCATTCAAAAATGTATTCAATATTTTTATTATCAATCTACACACAATACTTCATAATGCCAAATCGAAAACAGGTTTTACATTAAAAAAAAATCACATTTATTAAAAATAAAAACAGAAATACCTTATTTACAAAAGTATTCCGAATCTTTGCTATGAGACTCAAAATTGAGCTCAGGTGCATCCTGTTTCCATTGATTGTCCTTCATGTTTCTACAACTTGATTAGAGTCCACCTGTGGTAAATTCAATTGATTGGACATCATGGCATGGTGGCCTCCATCATTCTTAAATGGTTGAAGTTTGGAACCCCGAAGACTCTTCCTCTTCCCTTGAACCTGATCGAACATTTCTGGTGGGATCTGAGTGGCTTCGGGACAAGTCTCTGAATGTCCTTGAGTGGCCCGGACTTGAACCTGATCGAACATTTCTGGTGGGTCATTGAATATCCCTTTGAGCATGGTGAAGTTATTAATTAGGCTTTGGATGGTGTATCAATACACCCAGTCATTACAAAGAAAAGGTGTCCTTCCTAACTCAGTTGTTGGAGAGGAAGGAAACCGCACAGGGGTTTCACCATGAGGCCAATGGTGACTTTAACAGTTACAGAGTTTAATGGCTATGATAGGAGAAAACTGAGGATGGATCAACAACATTGTAGTTACTCCACAATACTAACCTAAATGGCAGAGTGAAAAGAAGGAAGTCTGTACAGAATAAAAAATATTCCAAAATATGCATCCTGTTTGTAATAATTAAAACTGCCAAAAATGTGGCAAAGAAATTACCTTTATGTCCTGAATGTCCATAACGCTTTGTTTATGTTTTGGGGAAATCCAACACATCACTGAGTACCACTCTTAATATTTTCAAGCATAGTGGTGTTTATGGGTATGCTTGTCATTGGCAAGGACTAGGGAGTTTTTTAGGATGAAAATAAATTGGAATAAATTGGAATAGAGCTAAGCTAAGGCAAAATCCTGAGAAAAACCTGGTTCAGTCTGCTTCCCAACACACTGGGATACCAAGTTACATTTCAGCAGGAAAATAACCTAAAACACCATGCCAAATCTACACCAAAACAAAATCAAATGTAACTGAGTGGCCTAGTCAGAGTTTTGACATAAATTGTCTTGAAAATTTATGGCAAGTCTGGAACATGTCTGTCTAGCAAGGATCAACATCCAACTTGACAGAGCTTGAAAATGTATACAAATAATCATTTGCAAATATTGTACAATCCAAGTGTGCAAAACTCAGAAAGACTCACAGCTGTAATCACTGGCAAAGGTGATTCTAACATGTATTGACTAAGGGGTGTGAATATTTCTGTAAATTACATATTTCTGTATTTATTTAATTTTCAATAAATGTGCAAAAACAATCTGAAAACATGTTTTCACTTTGTCATTATGCGGTATTGTGTGTAGATGGGTGAAAAAAAATATTGAATACATTTTGAATTCAAGCTGTAACACAACTTAATGTGGAATAAGTCAAGGGGTATGAATACTTTCTGAAGGCACTGTAACTCCCTCACACAGACACAGGGGTAAGGCTGTGACAGTCATGAAATTTTGGATGACCGCGGTCACGGTAATTACCGTTATAATAGTATGCGCCAGAGGTGTGGACTTGAGTCACATGACTTGTCCTCGAGTCAGACTCGAGTCACAACTTGCCTGTCTTGACTTGGGCTTGACTCTGACTTGCCTGTCTTGACTTGGGACTTCACTTGGGACATGAATGCTAAGACTTGAGACTTACTTGTGACTTGTAAAACAATGACTTGGTCCCACCTCTGGTATGTGCTGCCATAGAAATAGAATGAATACAAAGGGAATCCCCAATTCGGGTGTACACATAGGAGCAAAGCAGGAAGTAAAATATAGTGTACCTATGAATCTACCAGTCAAATGACCAGGGTTAGAAGTTCTAAGCCCGTTCTACTCAATATATTTCTACACGTTCTACTGCTGCATTGTGATTGTGAAGGGCGTTGCCTGGGAAACCGAATAATTGTTTGCTTGTTTCTGCAAGGAGCAACAAAGTTTCATTACATTGTTAAGAGTCCATGTTAAGGCCGAAATGGACTCAACCGTACGAATGCCCGGCCTTCCTGTCTTTTTGTTATTACGGTCATTTTTAAAATTGTAATGAACCTTTATTTAACTAGGCAAGTCAGTTAAGAACAAATTCTTATTTACAATGACGGCCTACCAAAAGGCCTCCTGCTGGGACTTGGGCTCGGATTAAAAATGTAAAAAATGTAGGACAAAACGCACATCATGACAAGAGATACAACAATACATAAAGACAGACCTAAGACAACAACATAGCATGGCAGCAACACATGATAATACAACATGGTAGAAACACATGACAACAACATGACAGCAACACAACATGGCAGCAGCACAACATGGTAGCAGCACAAAACATGGTACTATCACTTTGTATAATGACGGGAACAGGTGCAGGAATACAAACATTTTTTTTTCTTTTTCCCTAACCAAAATAGAGTACGTCCTGAAAATAAAGGTGACGAATCAGGGATGTAACCCAAATAAAAGAGCGGAGTGTAAACCTGTAATAAATACACGGGACGAGACCCGTAATAACAAGTGCACACTAACACAGTATGTAAACCGTAATACAATGTACAGTAAACGTAGCATGAAAGCTGATACGCTGATACCGCAGAGCACAGGTGTCCGTTAATACATTTTGAATTCAAGCTGTAACACAACTTAATGTGGAATAAGTCAAGGGGTATGAATACTTTCTAAAGGCACTGTAACTCCCTCACACAGACACAGGGGTAAGGCTGTGACAGTCATGAAATTTTGGATGACGGTAATTGCCAAATGACCGCGGTCACGGTAATTACCGTTATAATAGTATGTGCCAGAGGTGTGGACTTGAGTCACATGACTTGATTCAAAATGACCAACGGACATGGAACAATAATCGACAAGGGCAATGGGGAAAAGAGGGCACAATTATACACATACTAATCAGGGGGAATAGGAACCAGGTGTGCGTAATGAGACAAGACAGTCCGGGGTTGGTGGTGATGATCGAGTTCAGTGACGCCTAAAAGGCCGGTGACGTAGACCTCCGGAGCTGGTGAACAGAATGAGCAGCAGTACCGGGGGGGATCCGTGACAGGTGCAAACATTATTCGGCAGAGACAATAGCACAAAGGGCAAGAATGTAGAGACAACAATACATCATCTCTCTTTGAATGAAGAGATGGCGTTAAAACTGTCCAGTTTGAGTGGTTTTTGCAGCTCATCTCAGTCGCTAGCTGCAGCGAACTGAAAAGAGGAGCAGCCCAGGGGCTGTGCTTTGGGGACCTTTAACAGAATGTGACTGGCAGAACGGGTGTTGTATGTGGAGGATGAGGGCTGCAGTTGGTATCTCAGATAGGGGGGAGTGAGGCCTAAGAGGGTTTTATAAATAAGCATCAACTAGTAGGTCTTGCGACGGGTATACAGACCAGTGACCAGTTTACAGAGGAGTATAGAGTGCAGTGATGTGTCCTTTAATAAGGATCCGCCCCTTTTTTCAATTTTTGCCTAAAATTACATACCCAAATCTAACTGCCTGTAGCTCAGGCCCTGAAGCAAGGATATGCATATTCAAATGGTACCATTTGAAATGAAACACTTTGAAGTTTATGGAAATGTGAAATGAATATAGGAGAATATAGCATATTAGATCTGGTAAAAGATAATATAAAGAAAAAAACAACCATTCTTTTGTATTTTTTTGTACCATCATCTTTGCAATGCAAGAGAAAGGTCATAATGTATTATTCCAGCCCAGGTGCGATTTAGATTTTGGCCACTAGATGGCAGCAGTGTATGTGCAACGTTTTAGACTGATCCAATGAACCATTGCATATCTCTTCAAAATTTTGTAGCAAGACTGCCCAAATGTGCCTAATTTGTTTATTAATAACTTTTCATGTTCAAAATTGTGCACTCTCATCAAACAATAGCATAGTATTATTTCACTGTAATAGCTACTGTAAATTGGACAGTGCAGTTAGATGAACAGGAATTGAAGCTTTCTGCCAATATCAGACATGTCTATGTCCTGGGAAATGTTCTTATTACTTCTAACCTCATGCTAATCGCATTAGCCTACGTTAGCTCAACCGTCCCGTGGAAGGGACACTGATCCCAAAGAAGACAAGGAGCATTGGTGGCAAATCTGATGGCCGAATGGTAAAGAACATCTAGCCGCTCGAGAACACCCGTACCTGCCAATCTATAAATTACGTCTCCATAATCTAGCATGGTTAGGATGGTCATCTGAATCAGGGTTAGTTTGGCAGCTGGGGTGAAAAAGGAGCGATTATGATAGAGGTTATATTATTTTCATGATGTCTTCATCTATAACAGATGGTTACATGCTTATATGGTAATTGTGCCAGCCCTATACAGTGGAGACAGTTACCGGGAGACAGTTACCAGGGACTGGTTCTGCAATATAAAAGTGGAAAAGGCATGGGGAGCAGTTCCATTTGCTTGGAAAAGCACATCTCTTTTAATCAACAAGTATGACACAGAGACCTCGCCTGCTCCATTTCCCAAATAACATTTAATCTGCCCAGGGAGGGAGGGAGAGGGATAGAGAGATGGGTGGGGGTAGAGAGAGGGATGTGGAGAGAGGGTGAAAGAGGAGTTTCGAAAGAGAGGGGGAGGAGGTAGAGAGAAAGACAAAGCAAGAACGCTCAGTCATTAGCGTGTAGCAGTCAGCAGCCAGGAGCAGGTAGTCTGGACGGGAGCGTCAATAAGACAGAAAGAGGATATAACATGGTTTCAGCCTCCATTCTCACAGCTCAGGAACAGCAGAGAGGACAAGGTCAGCACTGTTCACTTCTACACCAACTGTATCTATCTCCCCTCTCCTCGCCTCTCTGACGGCTTCAGAACGCCCACTGTATCCATACAACACCACAGGACTCCTCATCTAGGCTAGACCATATCCCTGTGTGTGTGTGTGTGTTTGTGTGTGTGAGTGTGTGTAGAGTCTCTCTCTCTCTTTGTTTATCTATTCTAATACAGTATGTCTGTCTGTCCCCCCTCTGTTGTAAAGCCAATTGGAGACCTGAGTGTGGTTCATATTTCTGCTCTCTAATAAAGCCAGCAGTAAAGACATTTGAGACAGAATGTAGAAATCAGAATGATGACCACAGCATTACCATTCCCTCTGCAATCATGGAAATTGCCTTTCTATTAGCTTGGCAAACCTCCAGCACACTTTATCCCCATTACAAACACACACACACCCACACGCACTCGTGCAGGAAAACCTACAGTGCGCTCAAAGCGACAGGATGGGATAGGTTTACCCAGGTCATAGTTTACCCACCTTGAGACAGATCTCTCTGTGAAGCCCCACCACTGCCTGAATCAACCCAACAACAAAGAAGAACAGCTCTGAGAGTACTACAAGGAATCTACACTCTGGCCCTACCATCACTGTAAAACACAAGGTATATCCTTGTGTTTTCAGTGTGTAGTGGCTATGTCCTTGTTGTTAAAGAGACACCAGTGGCCTGCTCTCTCTTGCTATCTTATCTGCTGTGCTATAACACACAAATAGTGCTGTGCTGCAGTGTCGCCTGTTTTCACAGTGGAGTGATTGCTGTTTTAAGGACACACACACACCGTGGCTAAGCCGCTCTAGGTTGCTATCTTAACACACTGGCGGGAGAGGGGAGAGAGGGGAAGAAAAGTGGAATGGGAGAGAGAGAAGGCTATTCCAGCTGCCAAGAGCATCTGTGGATTGGAGTGGACTGAGATGTGGCTTTGTCTGCTGTTATGGTATGGTTGACTTAATTTACTCCGGCTATCAGGAATATTTGTGGGGAATCTTGCAGGAAAGACCCCTCCCTCCCAATCAATCTAGCAGACCGAAAGTTGGAGAGAGTTCAGACTTATCCAAAATGTCACACATTGTGAAGAGTTTCAATCGGCCATTTCTTTATGTATCGGTACTCTGTCCCACAGTTTCTTTAGAGAATAGTTACTTGACCGAGAAGTTAGTTATTTCGCTCTGCCTCTTGTCCTCTGGACCACTGTCCTTGAGTGAAGTTGAGGTGAAAACTTTCAAACCTTTTCACAATGCATGGGTGGGTCCGCGACTCTCCACTCGGTCCGATGGATCCTGAAGAGTTTCTGGGCAGACAGATTGAGTGCCTTGGGTAACTGTTCTGTCAATCTTCAATACTTTCCATTTCAGTTAAACACCAGCAGATAACCCCACTGTCAAAATCAGTCTGTGAGTGTTGACTGTGCTAACAGCACTGACACTTTTCTCAAACCAACTTCTAACTGTCTGACTGACTGAGCAACCTTCTGACTTGACAGAAATAAAAAAGCTTTTAAGAAAGTATCCAAATGCATAATACTTTTTAACATTACGATTCAGTGAGCAGTTTGTCTGCCAATGAGGCAAAACAAATTAAGTTGGTGAATTAAAATGTTTTATTATTTCTCTTACTAAACTGCATCATTGGCCAGATCGTTAATGGTTCACTGGGTCAATTCAATACCCAACACCAGTGAGCTAGCCATTCTAACAGATGGTCTGCTGGCCACATCAGACAAGACAGCCATCATACGTCACACCCCCATGCAAATGCTCTAAGAGAATGGCAGTAATTGGCAGACTAAGAGAGACAGGGAAAGAGAGAGATAAGGAGAGGATTTTTTTTTTTTTGGAGAGATGCTCTTCAAACATCAGTGTCTGTAAAGTAAAGAACACTTCAACTGATAAAATAGCAAATGATTGGGGGAGAGAAAGAGATAATGAAAGAGAGGGGGAGAGGCAGAGAGGGAGAGAGAGCGCAAGAGAAGGAAAATGTCTGTCCATTTGCCAACTCCTAGTTGTTGATATTTCTCCACTACACATGGAAATCACCTCACCGCAGAAACATAGAACAGCCCCTCTGTGAAAATGAGAAATTCCTTTAAAGTAACCCACCAGAGGTCATTTCTTATTCTAGATAAGAAGGTTCCTCCTCCAAAGAATTGCATATATATTAAAGTATATTAATGAATTGGGGGTGGGAAGGAACATTGCTTCTGGTGGATTATTTTAAAGGAATTTCTCATTTTCACAGAGGGGCTGTTCTATGTTTCTGCCATGATTTTCATCAAGGGACACGAGAGAGAGAGAAAAAGAAGAGAAGCAAATTACATGTGCTCAACTAATGAAATATTGCACAGGATGATATGAATCACTGAGGAGTCCCTCCCTGGAGATTGCATTTTTTGCAAGTAATATTTCATCACAATATTTCAACACCTGCCTTTTCTGTAGCTCTGTTACCTCAGTTTTTTTTAGTAGAGGGGATGTTTACTGGAAAATAATGTTTGGCAGAGCAGGCCTTCTATTCTAAATGAAGGAGATCTCACATTAGTGTTAGCAATACAGCAGTGTGTCATGTCCCCGATCTGTATAACACAGCCCGTCACTTAACAACAAATAGGGTACAGACAGTGTCAGTGTAGCTAGCTAACATGCTAACCTTATCTAGCTAGCTAATGTTATCTGTTGTTGCTGTGTTCTTTTTCTACATCATATTCAAAAGATTAGCCAACTGGCTAGGCTATGACTGGTTTAGGAGCTGGATTTGTCATAAGCATGTAGGGTAAACTTTGCCACACATGGAAACCAGTATGTTCGACTTCGGGAATCTATTGGTATTTTCAAAGTTTTGTAATTTTCCATAAATTGCGGGCGCAAATTTGCAATGGAAATAGTAATAAGAGGAAGCTCTGGTAAAATGGATAACTATTGAAATGTTAAGAGAAATGCATTCCTCTCCATTGTAATAGACACGGTCCAAACTTTGGAAGGTAGGCTGCTGGCAGGCTTTGGCTGCAGTACAGCAAAGCCAAATCAGACCGTGCTCATGGTTCTCGCTAACACAGAGAAGCTGCTGCCTATGTACAGACTTGAAGTCATTGGCCACTTTAATAAATGGATCACTAGTCACTTTAATAATGCCACTTTAATAATGTTTTCATATCTTGCATTACTCATCTCATATGTATATAGTGTATGTTATACCAATGCCGCTCTGTCATTGCTCATCCATATATTTATATGTATATATTCTTATTCCATTAATTTACTTAGATGTGTGTGTATTAGGTAGTTGTTGTGGAATTGTTCGATGAGATATTAGATATTGCTGCAATGTCGGAACTAGAAGCACAAGCATTTTGCTACACTCGCAATAACATCTGCTAACCATGTGTATGTGACAAATACAATTTTATTTTATTTTGATGATAGTGTCACGATCGTCATAATGAGTAGACCAAGGCGCAGCGTGAGTAGAGTTCCACATATATTATAAACTGAAACTCACCAAAACAAAACAATACAGCACAAACTAAACGAACCGCTACTGTTGTGCACTCGGGCAACTAAATATAGACAAGATCCCACAAACACAAATGAGGAAATGGCTACCTAAATATGATCCCTAATCAGAGACAATGATAAATAGCTGTCTCTGATTGGGAACCATATCAGGCCAACATAGACACCTAGACACCTAAACCTAGATGACCCACCCTAGTCACTATCACACCCAAACCAACATAGAGAATAAACAGCTTACTATGATCAGGGCGTGACAGATAGGTTATATTCACTTTGCTCATGATGCACACCGCGAATGACATGCAATAACACCCTGAACGCATTGGACACGGAACACCACAAAAAAATGTAACAGCATTTTCTATTTTCTTTCGCGGGTGCCTTTTTTTATTATAGGACAGACACTTGTGGTTTTTAGATGCACTAATCAAAGCAGTGAAGCTTGTAGCGAAGCAAAAATTGAGTGGTCAAAACCATTCATCTTGGGCCGAAGGGGGAAGCGGGTTACAAAATGCAATCATATCATTCTTTGAATTATACCACCAATAAAATGGTAATACATTTATTACCATTTTATAAGTTGTATAATTCAAAGAATTATATGATTGCATTTTGTAACCCCAAACCCCATTTTTGTAATAATAATCAATTAGCTTTTTAGAATGATAAACTTGAATTAGCTAACACAACGTGTCATTGGAACACAGGAGTGGTGATTGCTGATAATGGGCCTCTTTACGCATATGTAGATGTTCCATTCAAAATCAGCCATTTCCAGCTACAATAGTCATTTACAATGTTAACAATGTCTACACTGTATTTCTGATCAATTTAATGTTATATTAATGGACCAAAAAATGTGCTTTTCTTTCAAAATTTCTAACTGAATGTTGAAACGTTTAGGGTTACTTAGAAATTTTGAAAGAAAACGAACATCTACATATGCATAAAGAGGGTCATTATCAGCAATCACCACTCCTGTGTTCCAATGGCACGTTGTGTTAGCTAATCCAAGTTTATCATTCTAAGAAGCTAATTGATTATTAGAAAACCCTTTTGCAATTATGTTACCACAGGTGAAAACTGTTGTTCTGATTAAATATGCAATAAAACTGGCATTTAGACTAGTTGACTATCTGGATATAACAGTTGAAACAGTTTTCAGTTTTGAAAACAAACTGTTTTCAATTTATTTATTTGAGTTTATTTGTATTTTAAGCTCATTAACAAAGCAGAATAACTTTGCAGCCTTTTTCCAAATTTTGTTACATTATAGACTTATTCCTAAATGGATTAAATAAAACATTGTCCTCATCAATCTACACACAATGCCCCGTAATGACAAAGTGAAAACAAGTTTTTAGAAATGTTTGCTAATTTGTAAAAAATCTAAAACAGAAATACCTTATTTACATAAGTATTGTGTGTAGATTGATGAGGGGGGGGACACTATTTAATCAATTTTAGAATAAGGTTGTAACACATTTCTATAAAATGATAAGTGTACTTTCAAGTGTTTAACATCATAGAATATATTTTACACATGAACATATGTAACATGTAAAATAGAATGAGACTAAATTTGCAAGATCTTTGAAGATCTCTTGCACATACGAACATAATTCTGTCCACTGATGCTTCAGACGTCAGCTTTCTAGAAATTACATTGGTGACAGAAAATGTCTGATGTGCAAAGACATACATCATCACATGTAAAATATTTCACATTGTGGTCAGTGAAGTTTATGTTAGGAACTCTGCCAGCGATCAATTGTCAGGTCTTAATTCGGCAGGGCTCACTCTTTTATCCCAAAAGAGGAAGGAGAAAGTTGGCGAGGAAGTGGTACAGGGGAGGCATACACATTTTTTAATGGCCTTTTCACTCACAGGATACAGTAGATCATCCCCAGAAGCCTTTTCAAGGGTAAAATCTGTACTAACATTGTTGATTTGCTGTTACCCTAAGACAAGACGGCCCAACTCTCCCCTTTGTAAATGGTGGTTGTGTGACTGGATTTGGAGCTGTAGCCTGGCCGTGAGTCTGGGTGGTAGATGTAAATGAGGTCCTGAACAATCATTCTGATTCACATGTAAAATAGTGACTAAAATATCAGCCATAATATTTTTGGGGTATAGAAATGCAAAACAAATGGCTAACTACCAGGAAGTTTGAAAAACAGGCTGAGTGGGCGGGGAGTTTAAATTCACAAGCTCGCCTTGACTGACAGCTCTTTGAAACACCTACAGTGGTTGCTCAACTAAAAGTTTTGAGATTATGCTGCGGGATTTAGAGGTGATTTGTGGTTTAGTACGTTACCCTGCGTCACTGCATCACTGCTCCAGACCAGCACAAGGGGGGAGTTAGAGCACTGATTATGCTTACTGGAAAAGACAGCATTCAGAGGTCAAGACAGCGCTGCTCTGAGACAAGCATGGGACTGGTCTTGATAAATCAATGAGATTTTTATTTTCCCTGAATTTCCATTTGGGTATTGGTTAGACTACAATTAGGGTGTGGAAAAGTTTGGATTATTTTGCTCTTACTGTAGTACTTTAGATTACTCCCGAACGGTCACGTTGTACATCGCCATTATGGGCTTTTAACAGGACAATAGTCTCTTGCCAAGGAGGAGGGTAGGGGGAGAATTGTATTGTCAAATGTTTTTCTTAGTTAGGTTGGCTGTATCACAACCGCCGTGATTGGGAGTCCCATAGGGCAGCATTCATTTGGCCCAGCGTCGTCCAGGTTTGGCCGGTGTAGGCGGTCATTGTAAATAAGAATTTAGAATTTAAGAATTCTTAACTGACCTGCCTAGTTAAATAAACTCATTTTCATTTTTCTTGGAATAGAAACACCATAATATTAATCAAATGAATTATGCAACATTTCTTAAAATCAATCCCATATACTGTTCTTACAAAAAAGGTTTTAAATTCTCTAGTACAGCCAATATTGAAGACTGTCAAATGCTTCTCAAAGATGCCCTCTGGTGGTCAAACTAGCACTAACTAACATTAATTGAACAATGGCTGACAAATAAAATAATGTGCCATAGAATTCTGCGGCAGCCCGCAAGGTGTGCTGCACTATGACGCAACCTTTACAAGAAGAACTACTGTATGTCAAGCAACTTGGATGCAGTGTTGCAGTAAAATCATCTCAAGCAAATTCTGTGATCATTTATACATCTCACATTTGACCTGTCTCTTGTGATGCAGTTCACAGCAGCACTGACAGATGTGTTGACTTGACAACTGCATCAGAATTTTAAATGACCGTTCTCCCATTCCACGCAGGTTGAAGACCTGGCTAGTCAGTAACTAGCTAACACCAGACACATATGAAAGGGGAAATATATACAGTAAGCATATTTGCCATAGATGAATAGGTTAAACTTTTAATAATATTTGCTAATACCCTACAGTAAAATGTGGGCACCAGTAGAGTAGCTATCTAGCTATATAAACCACACTCCTCTGCAAACACGCATTCTCTGAGTTGGTTAGAAAGCGGTACATATTTAAATTAGGTAAGATATCCCTTTGAGCATGGTGAAGTTATTAATTTGGATGGTGTATCAATACAAGCATTCACTACAAAGATACAGGCATCCTTCTTAACCCAGTTGCCAAAAAGTGAAGGGACCTGCTCAGGGATCACCATGAGGCCAGTGGTGATTTTAAAACAGTTTATTGTGGTAAGAAAAAACTGAAGCTTGATCATAAACTTAGGCTTTAATATTGCATAAACTGAGGCTTTAATATAGCAAACAAATGGTCAAAGAAATTCACTTTTTGTCCTGAATACAAAGCATTATGTATGGGGTAAATCCAACACAACACATCACTGAGTACCACTATTCATATTTTCAAGCATGGTGGTGGCTGCATCATGTTATGGGTATGCTTGTCATTGGCTAGGACTAGAGAGTTTTTTTACGATAAAAAGAAACAGAATACAGCTATAAGCACAGGCAAAATCCTAGTGGAAAACCTGGTTCAGTCTGCTTTCCAACAGACACTGGGAGATTAATTTACCTTTCAGCAGGACAATAACCCAAAACACAAGGTCAATCTACGTTGGAGTTGCTTCCCAAGACAACATTGAATGATCCTGAGTCGCCTAGTTACAGTTTTGACATAAATCGCCTTGAAAATCTATGGCAAGACTAGAAAATGGCTGTCTAGCAATGATCAACAATCAACTTGACAGAGCTTGAATAATTTGTAAAAGAAACTGAGAAAATATTGTACATTTCAGGTGTGCAAAGCTTTTAGAGACTTACACAAAGAGACTCACTCTACATACAAAGATTTGCAGATGTTATCGCAAGTGCAGCAAAATGCTTGGGTTTCAAGATTCAACAGTGCATAGCAATACAAAACAATACCCACATAATAAAAAAACTAATAAATTAATAAATATCAGTACAAGCAATGTCAGAGTCCAAAATCTAAATATTTAAAGTGGCAATCTGCAGTTGCTATATAAATGTTTTGACTTGTAAATTACTGACATGTGCCCATGGATTCTTGAATAATATATATTATAAAGGCCTCAACGTTTGTAAACAAACACAATATAGATTCAAACCATGGTTAAAACTCTAATTCTTATGTTATCGATGGTCAGTCCTTTCATCCATAGCTCTGTCTATGAATTTCAGAGTGGTAACATTTCTCCAACCCCATCCCTCAGCATTTTTACAAAAACAGGGGTGGGGAAGACACTTTGTTATTGTGTCAATTGCTGATTTTCTCTTTAAAGTGACAGACTATTATTGAAAGTATCCTCAGAAAGGACACAAATCTACATTCCAGTCATTCTTCTGCAGCTTTCAGGGTTTAAGAACCCTCCCTGTCTCATACAACACAAAGTATGAATTAATTCTCTCACAATTGATGACGAACAGTCATCCAGGCTGATACGCTCCTCGTCAATTCTGTCTCTGCTCTCCCCATGAAGCCAAGCGCTCAGCAGTTGCAGGCGCAGCCAGGAGTGGGAGACGTGGAAGCTGGAATGTGGAGCTAACTTGTGCCGTGTTAACTCAGCAAATAGTTAGAGAGAGCCTGAGTCTGAGTCTGACACATAGCTTTGATCATGGTTGTGAAAGTCTGAGAGAACATAAAGAGTTAAGAAAGCTCCTTCTAAGGATCTAGCATGCCGCGGGGAGGCTAGCTAGCAGAAAGCAGCATTCGAGAACTGAAACACTGACAACGCTGACTGAGTCATCAGAATTCAACTGCAGGGCCGCTGACCAGTTGTGTCAACACCAGTAGATTTAACGTTGAAGAAAAGGCTTTTTAACACAATCTCTGACACTGACAAAGTAAATCACAATATGAACAGTTTTCAACTGTCTCAACTTAAAAGCTCAACTTTAAGAGATGACTTTTTCTGAGAAATGATACCTAAACAAAGAGAGGAAAAACAAAACAAGATGGCAACTTCAAACAGCCCTCTGCTGTGGGTGTTTTGTAGCTAAAGACTTTGCTAGCTCACCCAAAGCAGTTATGTGGTTGAGAAGTGTGCATCTCTTTGTTTGTGCTCTTTTCCCCTAAACCTGTCAGCCTGTCTCCCAGACCAGTCACACTGGGCAGCTAAAGGGAGTACTCAGAACTGCTGAACACTCATTTTCAACTATTATTAACTAAAAAATACTGTACATCAGTGGGGGCTCTCAGTGGAAGAAGGGGAGGACCATCTGCCTCAATGAATTTCATAAAAATGTAAATTGTAAAACACTTGAAGAATTATACTTTTTTTTAGAAAACTACACTAAATATAATCACATCACCAAATAATTGATGAAAACACACTATTTTGCAAAGAAGGTCTACAGCAGCCTCAACAGCACTCTGTAGGGTAGCACCATGAATGTGAACTGTGTTTACGCGTGATCAGGGGTGTATTCATTCTGCCGATTCTGTTGAAAAACATTTCTTAAACGGAAGCAAACAGAACAAAACAGGGATAAACATACCTGAATTTGTCCAATAGAAACTCTTGTTTGCAAATGTTGGACTAACGATAGGGACAATTCAAGTATGACGTAGTAGCCTAAACCTATCACTGTTACATTGAACTGGGTGAATGGCACTGACCGCCACTGCTGTACATCTACACTTAAAATAGCCTGCCTGCCTGCCCTGTCTTAGGCCGACAGTTACAGGGCAGGCAGGCTGACAGTGTGCCACAGCCTTTTGTGAAGTAAAAATCTCTGTAATTGGAGAACCTTCAAAGCTCAGTCTCTCTATGAGAAATGGATCAAAGCTGACAGCATTCACTGGATTCCATGGGATAGACAACATTCTCGCGCTCTCTCTGACTCCCACGGCTGAGAGATACTGAAGTTTGTATGTGACGTGTTCCCACCAAAGTTTTATCATTGGGACCCAATTCCTCACAGTACAAGGTCTGTTTCCCTTTCCTGTGGGGGGGCTTTAGTAACAGGCACTGTCTAGCTCTCTGTGCAGCCCAGGACAAATCTCTCAAACTGGCCAGGTCCGAATACACATACTTGAGTCCTAAATAGAAGGCCATTTGAGTATGTGAAAATATAACGTTTTATAGTATGTATAAAATTGAGTATATGTTAAATGCCCGGATGTCATAGTAATTTCAGCTTTGACAACAGCTGATTAGATATGCGCTTGTGCTACCGAAATCAACAAATAGCGGTTAACAACGCAATTGCGTATTCTCAGTATGCAAAAATAGAACGTTTTATGGTATGTGAATTTTCAAAAATCTAGTATGCTTTAATAAATGCCAGGATGTTCAAATATTTTCAGCTTTTTTTGTAGAATTCGCTGCAGACTTTTCGTGAATCTCACAGCCACGCATTGGAAGAGGCAGGCTGCGAGTTTTGATAGCTAGTAAACAACAAAACAACTTTGAAGATGGTGAATAGCAAAGCTTCTGCAGTGGAGTTAAAATGGAAGTAGTTTTTGTTGTCCTTAAAATGATCACGACTATTTCATCGTAAGAGCCAATTTATGGAAGGTGTGACGCCATTTTGAAACCTCCGTAGGCATAGAAAGGTCAAATTGAGCTTCGTACCACATCGCCATTCCCACATTTTGTAAAAATGTGGATGGCACCATATAGCTATGATTGCTTGACGGTAGGTGGAGGCAGGAGGTCATAATTTGTCACGTTGGTTCATCTGTGTTGAGCTGATTGTAATTTTCATGCTTCGCAATATTAGTTTCTACCTGAACGCTTACAGCCTGAATGGGTCAAGCTCAGTGGTATACATTTTTGGGGGGGAACCCAAAATTAAGAGTACAGAGTATTGTATTGGACAATTGGACAATATATATACAACTGCTTTTGAGAAAGATAACTTGAAAGATACCATTTTATTGAGTGAATGTATTTATTGGTTTCTTTCATTTTGATAAGAGATTGAAAAGGCAACGAACTGAAGTTTATTTGTTGATGTAAAAATCTAAATGTACAGATTTTAAGGTTGTGTCATTAGATATGGGGTGGGGTGGGATAGCCAGAAATTGTTGGTCCCCAGAAATTCTGGCGGAAAAAATGGGGTCCCCGCTGAAAAAGTTTGAATACCACTAGTTAATCTAGTTCCAATGCACACAACCTCTTATGGTGATAGTAATGGTACGCTGCACTCTACTTTGCTCATGTTTTGGTTAATGTTGTGCTTCATCTTACGTCTTTTCAGGATCTATGTAAAGGAGTGTGAGCTGGAGAGGCAGCTGTCACCTGCATGGGTGAAAAAGAAGTGGGAGAACCATGAGCGAAAAATTAACGGTACGCTACTGCATGTCATCTTGACATTTATAGCTGGGCTGTACTTGGCTTATAAAGTACCCCTTTTCTCTGAGAGCAATAACACTTTCACATCTATTTCCTATGCTTCACCAGAACATTCACGTAAGTGTGAAGATATACATGCTAGAAAGGTGCAAGTATTGCAGAGAAATGTACTGCAGTTGGCATTATACATTTTTACATTGCTTTACATGCAGTATGTTTGATCCTGAGAGTGATCCTTTTTCATATTTTCAGAAGTTGAAAGCTCCCCCAACCGGAGTTAGCATGGAGGGAGTGGAGGCCACAACCGCATCCTGGAAATGATATGCGGTGATGGATGAGGAGATGATGGACCGGTCATCATCTTCTCATCCTCCCTAGGTGCAGCCGTGGGCTCCTCTCCCCTCCAGAAGGGTCCAGATGTGGATGATGGATAAAGAGTGGGAGAAGGAGGTGACTGCCAGGGAGGCACACCTATTTAGAGGCCAGGGAGGCATGCCATTTTAGAGGCCATGATTAAGAAGTTGTTTTATGTATTTTATTTATAGCTAATATTTATTCATTTTGTACTGTTTTTGGTGTCTTCCTTTTTTTAAACCCAAAGTGGATTTCTGTTCTCATTGAAAAGTGTATCTTGTTTGTAATATTTGATATTGGTACATTTACTGTTGGTATATTTTACTTTCAACATTTTAACATAAAAAAAGTGCACTCGCACATCTGAGCTATCTTGTTGCAGGTGTATGGTTAAAATTAGATAAGTTGAAAGAAAAAAGAAACCAGCACATTGCTCTTGCTAGAATACTATTTTTAATGAAGATTACTTGTCGGCCGCTTGGCCTTCATCAAAGATTTTCAGCTCTACTAAACTAAATAAACCATCTTTGGTATAATAATAATAGATTTAATTTCTATAGCGCTGTTTATAACAATCTTAAAGTGCATCAAAAGCAAAACAACAAGCAATACATTGTCCCGAGTAGCCTAAATATAGTTGGCCAGGTCAACCAAAAGAGGCCAAGTCTTTGAATCCTCCGAAGATGGGGAAGGACAGTTCATGGCTTGATCAGAGGAAGGTGGTTAGGGAGATGGTTGATGAAGATGGAGTCTGGACTCAAGTTTCGGTAGCTGCAGCCCAATATGGCGACCGGAGAATGGGCGAGTGGGTGTGTTGAAAGGAGTGGTTGTATGGAAAGGGAATCAGCTAATTGGGCAGATTTGTTTCCACTCAAGACCGTTTGGTGTGACTGAATGGGCTGCACAACAAGATAAGCATGCGACCAATGCACCGGTGTTCTATCGACATGCCGGCCGATTTAAAGTGCTTCCAACTGGGCATCACGGTTATGTCACTGGCAGTAGCTAATGTTTATATTAAGTAGAAATAAAAAATATATAACTCATATTGATGTCACCTTGATACATACAGTCTACTAATCAGTGGGGAGGGCATGAAAGGAAACAACACCGGGACACAGAGCACATCGCTCCCGCTTGACAAGTACTACTGTCTGGCAACAGCGTGGGAAGTAGCAACCAGTAGCCAATATCTGTGTAACAGTCACAGCTCGTGAAGCAACAGTACACCTATCATCAATATTTTTAAATTAAAAACAAATAATCGCAGGTTTTATAACTGAAAATGCACAATTATTTGTGTAAAACCAACAGCGAAATATGACTTAGACTCATCCTCTGGCAGCTTCATGAAATAGTACCCACAAAACACCGTCTCAACGCCAACAGTGAAGAGGCAACTTCGGGATGCTGGCCTTCTAGGTGGAGTTGCAAAGAAAAAGCCATATCTCAGACTGGCCAATAAAAATAAAAGATTAAGATGGGCAAAAGAACACAGACACTGAACAGAGGAACTCTGCCTAGAAGGCCAGCATCCCGGAGTCGCCTCTTCACTGATGACGTTGAGACTGGTGTTTTGCGGGTTCTATTTCATGAAGCTGCCAGTCAAACTAGACACTCTAATGTACTTTTCCTCTTGCTCAGTTGTGCACCGGGGCCTCCCACTCCTCTTTCTATTATGGTTAGAGCCAGTTTGCGCTGTTCTGTGAAGGAAGTAGTACACAGCATTGTACGAGATCTTCAGTTTCTTGGCAATTTCTCGCATGGAATAGCCTTCATTTCTCAGAACAAGATTAGACTGACGAGTTTCTGAAGAAAGTTCTTTGTGTCTGGCCATTTTGAGCCTGTAATCAAACCCAAAATGCTGATGCTCCAGATAGTCAACTAATCTAAAGAAGGACATTTGTATTGCTTATTTAATAAGCATAACGGTTTTCAGCTGTGCTAACATAATTACAAAAGGGTTTCCTAATAATCAATTAGCCTTTTAAAATGATAAACTTGGATTAGCTAACACAACGTGCCATTGGAACACAGGAGTGATGGTTGCTGATAATGGGCCTCTGTATGCCTATGTAGATATTTAATTCAAAATCAGCCGTTTCCAGCTACAATAGTCCTTTACAACATTAACAATATCTCCACTGTATTTCGGATCAATTTGATGTTATTTTAATGGACAAAAAATGTGCTTTTCTTTAAAAAAAACAAGGACATTTCTAAGTGACCCCAAACTTTTGAACGGTAGTGTATATATATTTCCTGAGCTTTCTTCTCTCCTAGATATAGGCCAAACACTTCAAAACCTTATTCCTTTTGATGTATTTTTTGACTGTCTTTTCTGTCATTTATGAATGTGTTGTTCAAAGCATTTCTATGGGCTATAGTGGTAAAGGCCAAATTCAATATTGTATGCCAATAATAAAAAATATATACAGTGCCTTTGGAAAGTATTCAGAAGTATTCAGACCCCGGTGCCCTCCACATTTGTTGTTACATAACAGCCTTATTCTAACATGTATTAAATTGTTGTTGTTCTTCCTGCAAACTACACACACTACCCCATAATGACAAATCAAAAACAGGTGTTTAGAAATGTTTGCACATTTATTACAAATAAAACTGAAATATCACATTTGCATAAGTATTCAGACCCTTTATTCAATACTTTGTTGAAGCACTTCTGACAGCAACTACAGCATTAAGTCTTCTTGGGTATGACACTACAAGCTTGGCACACCTGTATTTGGGGAGTTTAACCCATTCTTCTCTGCAGATCCTCTCAAGCTCTGTCAGGTTGGAAAGGGAGCGTTGCTGCACAGCTATTTTCATGTCTTTACAGAGATATTCGATCGGGTTCCCGGGCTCTGGCTGGGCAACTCAAGGACATTCATAGATTTGTCCCGAAGCCACTCCTGCATTGTCTTGGCTGTGTGGTTAGGGTCGTTGTCATGTTGGAAGGTGAACCTTTGCCTCAGTCTGAGGCCCTGAACGCTCCGGAGCAGGTTTTCATCAAGGATCACTCTGTACTTTGTGCCGTTCATCTTTGCCTCGATCCTGACTAGTCCCTGCCGCTGAAAAACATCCCAATAGCATGATGCTGCCACCACTATGCTTCACCGTAGGGATGGTGCCAGGTTACCTCCAGACTTGACGCTTGGCATTCAGGCCAAAGAGTTCAATCTTAGTTTCATCAGAACAGAGAATCTTGTTTCTCATGGTCTGAGAGTCTTTAGGTGCCTTTTGGCAAACTCCAGGCGGGCTCTCATGTGCCTTTTACAGACAGGTGTCTGCCTTTCCAAATCATGTCCAATCAATTGAATTTACCACAGGTGTACTACAATCAAGATGTAGAAACATCTCAATCATGATCAATGGAAACAGGATGCGCCTGAGCTCAATTTTGAGACTCTTCTTAGCAAAGGCTTTGAAAAAATCAAAAAATCAGTTTTCGCTTCATCATTATGGGGTATTGTGTGTAGATTGCTGAGCATCTTTAGTTATTTAATCCATTTTAGAATAAGGTTGTTACGTAACAAAATGTGGAAAATGTCAAGGTGTCTGAACACTTTCCGAAGGCACTGTATATTATACCTAAAAGGGTCCTTAAAAGTAGGCAAGACCGATTTTGGACAAGGCCACTCTCTCTCTCCATACTCTTCCTGTATCTCCAGGTGTTACCCTACACTGATTTGCCACACCGGTAACAAACCTGCTGTTTCCATTGTCATCTTCGCATGAACCTCTCGGAAACTCTGATCTCAATTTGCATAATATGAAAAATAGCAGGGAATCGCAGGGGTGACAGGCGAGGGGGATGTTCCCGAGTGTGATTGAAAAATCTAGCAGCTGTGATTGGAAAAATATGGAAAGTTTAAACAGGAAAGCGTAGGGTAGATATGCGTCTTTGGGTGCTGTAAGCCTGGAGTGATCCAACTATATCAACTACAGATGGCCAGCACTCATAAATATGGCTATTTTGTCCTCTGTGAGTTTCTTCCAGCACAAATTAATGTCTATCAGAGCCTGTTGTTGGCAACAAACACTCTGTATAACTTCCACTGAGGGAGAGAAGAGAGACAAGCAAATGTGTGTTTTGTAGAGAACAATGTGGAACATGTTGTCTTTCTGTCTGACAGATAGGACAGAAGAGAGAAACCTCTGCTCTGCCGCCGTGACAGATAAAGAAGATTACAGTTACCAGTGGTGTCCTGTCCAGTCCCAAATCCTACAGGCTTAGTCACATCTCAATACAACACAATTTAACTAAATATATATTGGCTAGGATGGAAAAAACAGATATTTCAGTTAAGGCCACTTACGTACAGTATATTGTTTTCTAAAGGAGAGGAGACTGACACATTTCAATCTGTCTGCTAGCTACACATTAGTAGTGGAAAGGTGGAACACTAAGACAAGAAGAGCTACAGTGGGATCCGTAATTATTGACACCCTTAATTTAGCTGAGGAAAAATGACTGTATAAAATAAATAATTAAAATACTGAGTTATATTGTATTCTCAAACTGGGAAATTCTACTTTATACTAATACAATTGCTCAGAGAAAAATATTTTGATTAACAAGTAATATCTTGCTTAACAAGTAAGGTATGGGTCAAAATAATTGACACCTGTTTTTAATAACCTGCGAGGGTAACAGCACTGAGCATTTTTCTAAAATGTGTTATGAATTTGAATACACTTTGTGAGGGATCTTACACCATTCCTCCATACAGAATCCTTCCCCAGATCCTTGATATCCTTTGCCTGCGCTTATGGACTACCCTCTACAATTCAAACCACAGGTTTTCAATGGGCTTCAAGTCCATCCATCTGGCCTCTAGATGGTGCGGTTCCTGCTATAAATGGGTTGGTTGTTTAGCAACAAAACCAACACGTGCACACCTCTGGGGCAAAACAACCAGTGTTGGCTTAGATTGTTGACAGATAAAACAAGCTGAAACAAGTCACTTAAGATTCCCTACATGGCAGTTGCTTGCATATGGTAGCTATCTGGCCATCCAGAATCACAACAACTCACGGACCAATTGAAGCGTGCGCATCGTTTTTGTGACGTTGTCAGCTAACCCATCTATTAGGTGATTATTTTTATAAAGAGTCCCAGCCCCATGTTAAAGGGATAGTTGACCCAATTTACAAACGGACAAATTTGTTTTCTTACCCTGTAAATTGGTTTTCTGACCCTGTAAGAACGGGACTTGCATGCACACACACACACACACACACACACACACACACACACACACACACACACACACACACACACACACACACACACACACACACACACACACACACACACACACACACACACACACACACACCAATCCCTGAGAGGATAGATCTCATGCTGCATGGTCTCTTCATATCACCATTCCTCTTATTGGATTTTATTTAGGCCCATGTAGAGGTAACTGCAGGCTGATTGTCTCAGAGGACAGCCTCTTCCAGCCATTACAGTGAGAGGAGAAATGCATTTAGCAATCCATGTAACAAGGCACACAGGCCAGATGGGCGGTATTCAGGCCAACACAACAACTGAATACAAAAACATGAGGGGAAACCATTTCAGTGGCACACATTTCAGTGGCTGACATCTCGACAATAACATAGGGCCTAGTCTACTTAACACACTCTACACAAAGGATACATGAATAACCACCAAACTGATATGATGTCTGAGCGCTTTATATGCAGCACACACTGACTAATTGGACACCACAACCCTTTTAGTGTTGTTACTTCAATAAACTCCACTCATACAATACACCTCTCTTTTACCCCTGGCCGTGGTAAAAGAGAAGCACCCAGGTCTAACTTGGTCTTCTCAGACACCAGCTCTGCTTTATTCCTCTTATCTACCTCTGTGGGCGAGAGATGTTCATGTTCTGCTCTGTAGTTCTACCAACAGTTCTGTTCATCTTTATCTATACGTGAGTGTAGTTCAACACAGTTCTAAACACGTCTCTGTGAGTGATGCACCCTTGTTTCACAGCCCTTCTACAATGGAGAGAGAGCAAGCCAGAGAGATGGAGATAGATGGTGTGTGTGTGTGTGTGTGTGTGTGTGTGTGTGTGTGTGTGTGTGTGTGTGTGTGTGTGTGTGTGTGTGTGTGTGTGTGTGTGTGTGTGTGTGTGTGTGTGTGTGAGAGAGAGAGCTCTTTTGTAGCTTATGTCTGTACATTCCTCACTTTTGATCCACTCTGACGTACCATCACCTTCAATCAACACCTTCAAATACTAGAGCTCTCAATCCGTCAGATATGCTTCTTTAACTGCAGCCATTATGTGCTCTGACCACAGAGCTAGGTTAAAACAGCCAGCTGGGCACAGAGCATGATTAAACGCTGTTATCATCATCCAATTATAGCACTGTATAATAATTGTGAGATTCCATCATGTTGTGTGTAGCTAAATGGGTTGATGGTGAATTGTTTGGAGTGCCTGACTAGATATGTTATAGCCCAGCCATGTCATTACCCAGCTGGTGGACCACAATGGGACACAGTATCAAAGATACTGACTGTATTATGCAACAACAACACTGGCCACAATACATCATTATACAGTTCATAACTGATGGAAATGCTGGACAAAGGGACATTGATGATGAAGATGACTATACCTTGCATTTACAGTGCCTTGCGAAAGTATTCGGCCCCCTTGAACTTTGCGACCTTTTGCCACATTTCAGGCTTCAAACATAAAGATATAAAACTGTATTTTTTTGTGAAGAATCAACAACAAGTGGGACACAATCATGAAGTGGAACGACATTTATTGGATATTTCAAACTTTTTTAACAAATCAAAAACTGAAAAATTGGGCGTGCAAAATTATTCAGCCCCTTTACTTTCAGTGCAGCAAACTCTCTCCAGAAGTTCAGTGAGGATCTCTGAATGATCCAATGTTGACCTAAATGACTAATGATGATAAATACAATCCACCTGTGTGTAATCAAGTCTCCGTATAAATGCACCTGTACTGTGATAGTCTCAGAGGTCCGTTAAAAGCGCAGAGAGCATCATGAAGAACAAGGAACACACCAGGCAGGTCCGAGATACTGTTGTGAAGAAGTTTAAAGCCGGATTTGGATACAAAAAGATTTTCCAAGCTTTAAACATCCCAAGGAGCACTGTGCAAGCGATTATATTGAAATGGAAGGAGTATCAGACCACTGCAAATCTACCAAGACCTGGCCGTCCCTCTAAACTTTCAGCTCATACAAGGAGAAGACTGATCAGAGATGCAGCCAAGAGGCCCATGATCACTCTGGATGAACTGCAGAGATCTACAGCTGAGGTGGGAGACTCTGTCCATAGGACAACAATCAGTCGTATATTGCACAAATCTGGCCTTTATGGAAGAGTGGCAAGAAGTAAGCCATTTCTTAAAGATATCCATAAAAAGTGTAGTTTAAAGTTTGCCACAAGCCACCTGGGAGACACCTGGGAGACACACCAAACATGTGGAAGAAGGTGCTCTGGTCAGATGAAACCAAAATTGAACTTTTTGGCAACAATGCAAAACGTTATGTTTGGCGTAAAAGCAACACAGCTCATCACCCTGAACCACCATCCCCACTGTCAAACATGGTGGTGGCAGCATCATGGTTTGGGCCTGCTTTTCTTCAGCAGGGACAGGGAAGATGGTTAAAATTGATGGGAAGATGGATGGAGCCAAATACAGGACCATTCTGGAAGAAAACCTGATGGAGTCTGCAAAAGTCCTGAGACTGGGACGGAGATTTGTCTTCCAACAAGACAATGATCCAAAACATAAAGCAAAATCTACAATGGAATGGTTCAAAAATAAACATATCCAGGTGTTAGAATGGCCAAGTCAAAGTCCAGACCTGAATCCAATCGAGAATCTGTGGAAAGAACTGAAAACTGCTGTTCACAAATGCTCTCCATCCAACCTCACTGAGCTCGAGCTGTTTTGCAAGGAGGAATGGGAAAAAATTCAAGTCTCTCGATGTGAAAAACTGATAGAGACATACCTCAAGCGACTTACAGCTGTAATCGCAGCAAAGGGTGGCGCTACAAAGTATTAACTTAAGGGGGCTGAATAATTTTGCACGCCCAATTTTTCAGTTTTTGAATGGTTAAAAAAGTTTGAAATATCCAATAAATGTCGTTCCACTTCATGATTGTGTCCCACTTGTTGTTGATTCTTCTCACTAAGTGTCAGCCAGCCCCTAATTCAAACAATGTTGAACAATTGTGCATCCACTTCATAGTCATGACTGTACAACTGCAATATTGGAGATCCTTGGATGAACTTGGTATCTTTTCATGCAGTTCTATCCATATCTATGGCCTGGGGATTCTGAAAGCACTGATTCGGATTCTGTAAAATAGGATGAAAGCAGGCACTCTACTGAGGCCCTAATTCTGAAGAGACACAATAGATTACACTTTTATCTGAGCTAGTAACTTCACTCCACTGACTGGCTTTGCTGTGAAATAATTATCCAGTTGTAATCCTCTGAAAGGAGAGTTTTAAAGAACTGGCAGGCAGGAGAAGAGGAAGCCAGATCAAAGCGGCTGGATTAGTAGATCTATAGCAGGGGTGCACAATTAGAATTCAAAGAGGTCCAGTGACTAACATGTTCTCGCCCAAAGGTCCAAACCATTAAAATGTCTAATGCGCGCTATGATTTGGGGGCATATGTAGTTCTTGTATATGTATAGCTAATAAAGTACTACATTTCAAAAACATTTCAACAACATTTATAGCACATTTTCAATGCAGACAAATTAAACATTGAGGTAAAATAAATATGCAGCCTAATCATAAATAAATATTCTCATTTCAAGCAAAACAAGACTGCATCTTCACAAAAAAATAACAAAGGTGCCTGTTTCTGTAAAAAGTGCTTTGATTTTTGAACAAATAACAAACCACAGGTTTAATATTTATCTCTCCTACTCTCTCCCACTTCACTTGTCCATCTCTCTTCTTTAGTGAGAGAAATGGGCTTTTGCTTGCGCTGCCAGTCATTTGAACCTTGGCTGGAATGGAGTCAGTGCCATTGTCATGCACATATGTAGGTGCTCATTGGTGAGTCTAGAACGGTACTTATTTTTAATGATGTTCATAGTAGAGATAGAATACTCACAACTGTATGTGGAGCCAAACATGGTCAAGGTGTGTAGTGCTACTTTGGTTAGACCAGGGAAAACAGTCTCATACAGTGCTGAAAGTGCTCTCTTAGTGCAACATTTGCTTGCAGATCAATCAGTTCTATCTTTAGAGATCCAGCATGTGCCCACTTGAAGGTCTGTGTCACCAACTTTGAAAATCCCCTGACATCTGTGATGACGAATGGATTCTCAATTAGAAGGAGCTGATGTCCAAGGCTGAAGCTATCAAAGCGATTTCTGAAGTTTCCAATCAGCTTATCCATGAAGTCAACATGAGGAGAAACATCTCTCTCACCCTGAATCTGTCCCTGCACTTTTGGGAAGTGTGCACAGTCTCCTTGAAGATCTTCCTTGAACACTTCCAGTTTCCTCTGGAAGGAGCGGACAGATGTCATCAAATCACAAACTGAATTGTTCTTGCCCTGTAGTTTCACTTTGAGCTCATTAAGGTGTGATGTCTACAAAAAAAGCAACAATATCCATTATGCTCTCGTCTTGCATTATTATTTTTTTAACTGTGTTGCCTTCTGACTCTTGAGCTGTACTAGGAAAGCTGTTATTTCCTTTCGAATGGACCCAAAGCATTCCAACGCCTTGCCTTTACTGAGCCATCTTACGTTGTTGTGCAGCAGTAGGTCATTTGCATTTGCCTCAACTTCTATCAGGAATTCTCTCAGCAGGCGATGTTGATGAGATGAGGATGCCCTGAGGAAGTTGATGAGTCTCATCACTGTATTCATCACTTCAGCATACTCTGACAGATTGGCGCACAGGACAGACTGATGAATGATGCAGTGGTAAGCTGTGAGATCAGGGTTGTCCTCTTTCAGCCGTGCCACAGCTCCTCTCTCTCTCTTCCTATCATGGCAGTCTGAGGTGATAGAGACCACTTGATTTTAGATCTATCCCCCCTCTTCTCAGCATCTCCTTTATGGCCATGTATATGTCCTTTCTTCTTGTATGTGTCTCAAGTGGTGTTACGCCTAACAGGTCTTCACATAATTCCTTCTTCTCTGTGTGGTCAAATTTAACATAAAGTAGAAACTGGGCATTATCACTCACATCAGTAGGTTCATCAACAGCTAATGCTATGCATGGTGCACTCCGAATAGCTTCATCAAGCTGTGTTAAAACATCCTCTGTTAGTATGTCACTCTTTCTTGCTGTTGTTGTACGTGACATTGGGATTTGCTTGATCTTTTCACACAGCTCGTCTTCTTGTTTGCCGTCAAGTAAAGTTTCAACAACAGCATTCATGCACTCCATCACCACTTCCCTGTCAGTAAATGGCTTTTGGTGTTGACCCAAAATCCAAGCTAATTTTAGTGAACATTCGTTTGCATGTTGTTGGGCAGTGAACGCATTGGAGAGGACTCTGGTGGACCAATCGTACTGGGCTTTGAGTTTGTTCATTTTGCGTGTCCTCACCTCAGACTGCTGTGGATATGTTTGCTTTGTCTTGTAGTGGTGCTTCACATTGGCACTTTTTATTGGAGCCTAACATGCATTGTAAACATTCGCTTTGAGTTTCGCGAAGTGATTTAAATAACACACGTGAGTGGACAACACACAGTAGTATGGGGCGCTGTCTGGGACCTTCCCAGTATGTGTACATCGAAAAAAAGGGTTGTTTCATCAGTATTTAATTTAACAATTATTTATGAGAAATGTGCCGAGGTCCAGATAGAACCTTCAATCGGTCCGGACCCGGACAGAGGTCCCCCAATTGTGCACCTCTGATCTATAGTACAGAGTCCCAAGATGCATGGCGCCAACCTGATTATCAGCTGGCTGATTTAGCACTGGGTAGACGTTGGTCATTTGCAGAGATCTAGGATCAGCTTACCCAAAACAGGTAAGTAGGGGATGAATGCCATTTAAGCCAACCAAAAATGAGTATTCAATAATGCTGTGGTATAAGGAGCATAACCTCAAAATGTACCTTAGATCAGCATCTAGGGGCAACATCAAACTTTCAACAGAGTTGGCTGTAAAGACACATTGCCTTCAAAAAGTATTCATACCCTTTGACTTATTCCACAAGTTGTTGTGTTACAGCCTGAATTCAAAATGTATTATATATATTTTGTCTCACACATCTACACACAATACCCCATAATGACAAAGTCAAAACATGTTTTTCATTTTATTTTAAATACAGAAATATCTCATTTACATACACTTACCGGTCAAAAGTTTTAGAACACCTAATCATGCAAGGGTTTTTCGTTATTTGTACTATTTTCTACATTGTAGAATAATAGTGAAGACATCAAAACTATGAAATAACACATATGGAATTATGTAGTAACCAAAAAAGTGTTAAACAAATCAAAATATATTTCTTCAAAGTAGCCACCCTTTGCCTTGATGACAGCTTTGTCATTCTCTCAACCAGCTTCATGAGGTAGTCACCTGGAATGCATTTCAATTAACAGGTGTGCCTTGTTAAAAGTAAATTTGTCAAATTTCTTTCCTTCTTAATTGCAGCCCAAATAAATGCTTCACAGAGTTTAAGTAACAGACACATCTCAACATTACTGTTCAGATGAGACTATGTGAATCATGCCTTCATGGTCGAATTGCTGCAAAGAAACCACTATTAAAGGACACCAATAAGAAGAAGAGACTTGCTTGGACCAAGAAACACGAGCAATGGACATGTGACCAGTGGAAATCTGTCCTTTGGTGTGATGTGAGATTTTTGTTTCCAAACGCCGTGTCTTTGTGAGATGCAGAGGAGGTGAACGCATTATCTCTGAATGTGTGGTTCCCACCGTGAAGCATGGAGGAGGTAGGATGATGTGGGGGTGCTTTGCTGGTGCCACTGTTTGTGATTTATTGTGATTTATTTAGAATTCAAGGCCCACTTAACCAGCATGGCTTCCACAGCATTCTGCAGTGATACACCATCCCCTCCGATTTGCGCTTAGTAGGACTATCATTTATTTTTCAACAGGACAATGACCCAACACACCTCCAGGCTGTGTAAGGGCTATTTTACCAAGAAGGAGAGTGATGAAGTGCTGCATCAGATGACCTGGCCTCCACAATCACCTGACCTCAACCCAATTGAGATGGTTTGGGATGAGTTGGACCGCAGAGTGAAGGAAAACCAGCGAACAAGTGCTCAGCATATGTGGGAACTCCTTCAAGACTGTTGGAAAAGTATTCCAGGTGAAGCTGGTAGAGAGAATTCCAAGAGTGTGCAAAGCTGTCATCAAGGCAAAGGGTGGCTACTTTGAAGAATATAAAATATATTTAGATTTGTTTAACACTTTTTTGGTTACTACATGATTCCATATGTAATTTCAAAGTTTTGATGTCTTCACTATTATTCTACAATGTAGAAAAGAAAACCCCTTGAATGAGTAGGTGTTCAAACTTTTGACTGGTACTGTATTTTCCTTTTTTATTTATTCTAGTTTGATCATATATTAGCACTGATCAGAACATTTACGTAGCATGTTATGTAGCTTAACAAGTAGATTTTTCCATTCAATTGCGTAGTACCGGTAACCTACTCCCAACCAAAAGCCTGTGACTTGTCTGAAAATCAATCAATGTGGTTTTATTTCACTGAATATCTGTCTGTATATTAGGTTAATTGATCTTTGGCTGGACTAATAAGTGGAGGTTGTAGCTCATTTATCACTGACTTCAACTTCAATATATCTCAATCAATCCAGAGTTTTTTCTGCATTAAAAAGGGGCTTAGGTGGTTGGTGGATCAGGGGTGTGGCAATGGGAGCGGCTGAATTCAGCCCGGGAAAGAATATAATATAGCCCGGGAAAGAATATATACAAGAATATTTTAGATGCACCTATCCTGGCAGGGGAGAGCACATTTAGCTGTTTTAATGCTAATTTCCTACAATTCTACACATTTTGCCATGGCTAAATCTGTGTTCATATGATCAAACATGATAAGAAAATCTGTGGAGATACTCCTGAATGTATCATTTTTGGAATTCCATGACTGTCTAGATTTTATTTTGGTGATTGTTAGTTCTCAAATCCTATTTAAAATATATATGTCCATTATGTTTTCTACATTTATTCAATCTGGTTTTAGTCATTTAAGTTCACACTGAAAACATTTTTCCATCCTGAAAAGTATTTAAAAAAAAGTTTAGCCTGAACGGTCAGATTCGGGCTGAAAATGACAACTCTAGTTTCTATGAAGGACATTAGCAATGCTTCACTCTCAGGAGAGAAGAGAACAAGTTCATTCAACTTTCCAAATGGTACACCCAACATGGCCGCCAGCCCACTTCCCCCTTGATTCTAATTCCTTGGTCATATCCAATCAGAGAGAATGTTCTCACTCTGGTTAGCGGAGAGGTGATCAGCATTCTCAGTGTCACCAGTGAAAGTGTGAATAATTATGTGTATAAACAGAGCTATCGTAGCGAGTAGTGTATGGCAAACAGAGAGAGATGAGGACAATAATCGTGCTGGGGTTTCCACAGAGTCACCGGTCACAGGTCCATCCCCTTATATCCGAGAACAAGGCAACAGTATACATGCCATCCCCCACAAATTATGCAGCACTCCCCCTTGGGCCAGTTGGGATATCGTGTGTGACTAACAAAATTCAAACTAAATCTTAAAAAATGGAAGGAAGTTAGCCTGTGTCATGACTGACCTGTTCGGGTCAGGTTACCGTGGACCACACTCATACAGAGTCCTCATACAGAGTCCTCTCTCACACAGGGGGTCACAGGGGATCTCTCACACAGGGGGAGAGATCGAGAGGTATGGAGGTGAGGGGTTTTATGACACCTCACGCCCATTGTAAATCTCAAGGCAGCAGAAAAATCCCTCTGTCCTCTCAGTATGGAGGAATGGAATGTATGATGGGCCTATGGAGAACCTACCTCAGAACTGTAACATTCAATAAATGGACTTTGGGACAATATGTTTCGTCAGCCAAAATGGTGGTAGATGGATGGAACATGAAAAGGAATGTCGTTTTTGTTATGTTATAAAAGGTTTATTGGCGGCGTTATAACGAAAACATTGTAACTTGAAGAGTTTTCACAATATGTACCTGATATTTGCATACTGTACTTTGTGTTGAAAATGTCCTGATCAAAGAGAATGTTTTTGTAAAGATGAAATGTGAAGTTAGTTGTCTAAATTGGATCTGAGTAAAATCCAGACCTTGCCTCATAACTAGCGATGCCCAAAGAACTTGGACGGAAACGCCCGTTTCTGACCCGAGGGTATAAAACATGTGAGTTAAGAATTAACATATCAGACTAGGTGACCACGAGCTGCAGCCAAGGTCCGAGGTAGGCGCAAACCCAAAACGCAACACGAGGTCGAAGAAGACAAAGGAACCTTTTAACAATCTATGCTACGGATGGGTAGCTGTATCTAAGAAGGTGAACTCAAGCAGGACCACCTGGTTACCACTCTCCAAGGAATCGTGTGTCTACACTGCTTTCATTCCTATGCTGGAGCCCTGGGCTACACGGCTGACCATACTCAGAAGATCCCCTTTCAGAACAAGGGCGAGGAAACAGACCACTAAGAGAAAGGACACACATCGTGTGGGCAATCAGAGAGTTACACCCAGTAACAACAGAGGTGCCGCTATCAGAGGAAAAGGAGGAACTCGGTCCACGAGGAGATACCCCATCAGAGACCTTCGACACGTAATTACGTCATTATATTCTGACACATAAGAGCGGCAGTTCGGGGCAAGGTTAGGGCTAAACTAAGCACAGTTTACAAATGTACCCAAGTGTGCTTTTCTCTCTTTTTAAATCCCCATTTTGTGCAAAACGTGTCATATTGTGTACAGTATGTGCATGTTATATTATCGTTTTAGTTTGTTAAGAAAGAAATAATCAACTCAATTGGTGTGGTACGGCCTTATTTAGTGGGACTCGGGTTTGTGCAGATTCCCAGATTATGCGACATTCAGGATTTATATATATTATATATATATATATATATATATATATATTTATATATTTTTTACCTTTATTTAACTAGGCAAGTCAGTTAAGAACAAATTCTTATTTTCAATGACGGCTTAGGAACAGCATTCAGGGGGCAGAACGACAGATGTTTACCTTGTCAGCTCGGGGATTCGATCTTGTAACCTCTCGGTTACTAGTTCAATGATCTAACCACTAGGCAACCTGCCGCCCCATACAGGATGAGACTGTAGAGGAAAATAATTAATTAGCGACTGCTGTACAATCGATATTCTGATATTCTTTGAGTTCATTTGGGAAATAGAGACTCAATAAAACCAAACTTTCCCATGGTGCCCCAGGTTACTGAGTCAATAATAACGTAATTATAAACCGTTAATCATTCGATGAACAGCAGTCATTGACATTGATCAATACAACGTCACGACACCTGGGTACCAGTCTCTTTAGCTAATCTACTTCCTGTACTCCATGTCATGTGCCAAAGAGACTGGCCTTTCTGCCATCTTCAAATATCAACATTGCTAAGCAACGTTTTTTTGTTTGTCCAGATGAAACCAGTTTGTCAAAAGTTGCTAGCTCATGTCTAAATTCTCAAACTAAATACTGCAATCTTAGTTTTGATTTTAAGCCTCAAAATACAACTTGCCTAGCTAATAGCTAATAGCGAAATGTTTGTTTTTGACTTTGTTATGAATTTGAATTCTATGAATGTTATTTCCAACAACCTAAGAAACCCCAGCTGTAAATCCGGGTTGGCAAGGAATGGAATATTAGCTAAAGAGACTAGAACTCATAGTAGAAGGCAGTGGGGAGGAGACCATTCTAGGTGGGACCATTCAGGTGGGACCATTCTAGCCAATGAGAGGGCAAGTTACCGGGATGTCACGTGCCTTACTTATCAGTACACTCATAACAACCTAAGCACTACGAAATGTATATTCAATCAAATAAGCCACACGTAGCAAATATGACTTTACATTTTTTTAAATCCAAATTCCACACTCTCATACAAAAACTCCTGTCTGGCTGAGCAAAAACATTCAAATAAAAAAGCCACCTGCTGGAGAAGGCAGATTTGGTCCCAGTTATCCCTCTCGCTTCGCCTCTTCATCTCTGGTGTAACTCACAAATTTCAGTTCATTACTATAGCTCCTGCCTTTGTGTAATTTTGTACAGTTGAAGTTGGAAGTTTATGTGGATATATTGAAGCAACATCTCAAAACATCAGTCAGGAAGTGAAAGCTTGGTCGCAAATAGGTCTTCCAAATGAACAATGACCCCAAGCATACTTCCAAAGTTGTGGCAAAATGGCTTAAGGACAACAAAGTCAAGGTATTGGAGTGGCCATCAGCTGACCTCAATCCTATAGAAAATTTGTGGGCAGAACTGAAAAAGTGTGTGCGAGCAAGGAAGCCTACAAACCTGACTCAGTTATACCAGCTCTGTCAGGAGGAATGGGCCAAAATTCACCCAACTTATTGTGGGAAGCTTGTGGAAGGCTACCTGAAACGTTTGACCCAAGTTAAACAATTTAAAGGCAATGCTACCAAATACTAATTGAGTGTATGTAAACTTCTGACCCCCTGGGAATGTGATGAAAGAAATAAAACCTGAAATAAATCTCTCTCTCTACTAATATTCTGACATTTCACATTCTTAAAATAAAGTGGTGATCCTAATTGACCTAAAACAGGGAATTCTGACTAGGATTAAATGTCATGAATTGTGAAAAACTGAGTTTAAATGTAGTTGGCTAAAGGGTTTGTAAACTTCCGACTTCAACAGTAAGTAAAAGTCAAACATGATTTTGTTTTAAATATACTGTACTTAAGTGTCAAAAGTAAAAGTAAAAGTATAAATAATTTCAGATTCCTTATATTAAGCAACCCAGACGGCACAATTTTCTTGTTTTTTTCATTTACGGATAGGCAGGGGCCCACTTCAACAGAGTCAGACATAATTTACAAATGAAGCATTTGTGGTTAGTGAGTATGCCAGATCAGACAGGGAATTTTTACAAGGATTAAATGTCAGGAATTGTGAAAAACTGAGTTTAAACGTATTTGGCTAAGGTGTATGTAAGCTTCTGACTTCAACCATAAATGCAGGTTCGCTATGGCACGACACATCATTCACTCAAGTTTAGTCAAAATCAGGCCAGTGCTTTCTAAAATATCACGGGTGACTAAAATACAAACGAACAGATGGATGGACAGAGACTAATCCACATTCCCTTCCCCGATTTCATTGTGGTGGATAACAGTCACAGTTTAATGGGAATACCATGTTACTGGTGGACAAATACGATAGGCCTAAGCTTCCGTCCACCCAACACCACAATGATCGAATACACACACATACACACGTACTCCCTCCTCTTTCTGTGCTTGACTACTGTTGTCGACTCTACTGCTACTGCCAATCCATGATCCATTACTGCATGAACAATGGGGATTGGGAGTGGAGAAGGGAAAGGCAATAAAGGAACAGGCAGAGGCTGCAGATCAGTTGGTAACTATCCCGTTCCGCCGCCGTCCCGCCCCCCTGGGAAAGATCTGTATCATGTTTTGCTCATGTTTCTTTACCTCTACTTTGCAGTACGCACACGTTTTTGTGGTCATCCTCCCTTCACATTGCTCACTGTCCATCCTGCATGCCAACCACTTGATCACAATCAGTTTCATGGGAATATACATTTAGATCTTCTGTACAGTGTTGTTTTTTATTATGTTGGCTATAGTGAACGGATTTAGAACAGATGGTGTGAACAAAACTGTTTTGTTTAAATCAAAGCACATGTTTTGCCTAGAGGCACGCTGTTGAGTTGTGGCTGCATGAGAGGAAAATGCGCCCATTTGCACAAAAATGAGGTCGTGTTTTTTGTCTTACAGTAATGTTATACTATGCTATTCTATTCGGTTCTGTTATGTACAATACTATCATTATGTCATCTTGCAGACATTGATTCAGCTTTGATCTGACTTCATTAAACGAGTAACATTTGCCAGAGTAGCCCGTTCTCTACGAGTAGAACAGAGACTGTGCGTAGAGAATTCCGCACATGCGCAGAAGTATTGGGACCTTTGGCCATTAGGAATAGAGGTCCAGAAAAGTCGGATCTTGCAATGACTCCGGAAGGAATAAGGGGCTGTTAGACTTTGACACTGAACTAAAATGGTTCATGTGTTTCAGTATCGGTGTCACGAGGGACTGGGTGTGTGAGGTAAGAATCAGGCGCAGAGAGCAGAGAGTTCCAAAGGGAAAAGTGCACTTTAATATGGCACCAAAATACAATGCCCAAAACACAGGGCGCGAAAAATACTGACCAACCCAAAACACAGGGTATACGGTCCGGAGCACGAACACACCCAACGACAACAACACGTAACACAAAATCAATCCCGCACAACACAAGGGCGGGTTTACTAGCCTTAAATAAGGAAGCACATCAGGAAAACACAATTAGACACAGGTGCAACAAATAAGACAAAACAAACAGAAAAAGGAAAAGGGATCGGTGGCGGCTAGTAGGCCGGTGACGACGACCGCCGAGCACCGCCCGAACAGGCAGGGGAGCCAACTTCGGCGGAAGTCGTGACAATCGGTGCCAGTTTCACACCATTGTGTGAGCTGCCCCGTTAAACCCTTGCTATATGAGGTGACTAATGGTCCTGGACGGCATACTCAAATCAAATCAAATTGTATTTGTCACATACACATGGTTAGCAGATGTTAATGCGAGTGTAGCGAAATGCTTGTGCTTCTAGTTCCGACCATGCAGTAATATCTAACAAGTAATTTCACAACAACCACCTTATATACACAATGTAAAGGAATGAGTAAGAATATGTACGTAAAAATATATATGGATGAGCGATGGCCGAACGGCATTGGCAAGATGCAGAAGAGGGTATAGAGTACAGTATAAACATTTGAGATGAGTAGTGTAGGGTATGTAAACATTATATAAAGTGGCATAGTTTAAAGTGACTAGTGATACATTTATAACATCCAATTTTGAATTATTAAAGTGGCTAGAGATTGAGTTAGGATGTTGGCAGCAGCCACTCAATATTAGTGATGGCTGTTTAAAGTCTGATGGCCTTAAGATAAAAGCTGTTTTTCAGTCTCTCAGTCCCAGCTTTGATGCACCTGTACTGACCTCACCTTCAGGATGATAGCGAGGTGAACAGGCAGTGGCTCGGGTGGTTGTTGTCCTTGATGATCTTTATGGCCTTCCTGTGACATCGGGTGGTGTAAGTGTCCTGGAGAGCAGGTAGTTTGCCCCTGGTGATGAGTTGTGCAGACCTCACTACCCTCTGTAGAACCTTACGGTTGTGGGTGGAGCAGTTGCCGTACCAGGTGGTGATACAGCCCGACAAGATGCTCTCGATTGTGCATCTGTAAAGTTTGAGTGTTTTTGGTAACAAGCCAAATTTCTTCAGCCACCTGAGGTTGAAGAGGTGCTGCTGCGCTTTCTTCACCACGCTGTCTGTGTTGGTGGACCATTTCAGTTTGTCTGTAATGTGTACGGAGAGGAACATAAAACTTTCCACCTTCTCCACTACTGTCCCATCGATGTGGATAGGAGGGTGCACCCTCTCCTGTTTCCACGATCAGCTCCTATGTTTTTTTGACGTTGAGTGTGAGGTTATTTTCCTGACACCACACTCCGAGGGCCCTCACCTCCTCTTTTTAGGCCGTCTCATCGTTGTTGGTAATCAAGCCTACCACTGTAGTGTCGTCTGCAAACTTGATGATTGAGTTGGAGGCATGCATGGCCACGCAGTCATGGGTGAACAGGGAGTACAGGAGAGGGCTGAGAACGAACCCCTCGTGGGGCCCCAGTGTTAAGGATCAGCCGGGTGGAGATGTTGTTTCCTATCCTTACCACCTGGGGGCAGCCCGTCAGGAAGTCCAGAAACCAGTTGCACAGGGCGGGGTGGAGACCCAGGCTCTTAATGACGAGTTTGGAGGGTACAATGGTGTTAAATGCTGAGCTGTAGTCAATGAACAGCATTCTTACATAGGTATTGCTCTTGTCCTGGTGGGTTAAGGCAGTGTGATTGCGTCGTCTGTGGACCTATTGGGGTGGTAAGCAAATTGGAGTGGGTCTAGGGTGTCAGGTATGGCGGAGGTGATATGATCCTTGACTAGTCTCTCAAAGAACTTCATGAAGACGGAGGTGAGTGCTACGGGGCGATAGTAATTTAGCTCAGTTACCAACAATGGTGGCCCTTTTGAAGCATGTGGGAACAGCAGACTGGGATAAGGATTGATTGAATATGTCCGTAAACACACCAGCCAGCTGGTCTGCGCACACTCTGAGGACACGGCTAGGGATGCCGTCTGGACCGGCAGCCTTGCGAGGGTTAACACGTTTAAATGCTTTGCTCACGTTGGCTGAGGTGAAGGAGAGCCGAGAAGTTGTTTAGTTTGTCTGGGAGCAGGACATCATGGTCCGCGATGGGGCTGGTTTTCTTTTTGTACTCCGTGATTACGCAGGCCTCCTAATTGTCCCTAGAATTTCTAAGCAAACAGCTGGAGGCAGGGCTTTCTCCTATAGAGCTCCATTTTTATGGAACGGTCTGCCTACCCATGTCAGAGACGCAAACTCGGTCTCAACCTTTAAGTCTTTACTGAAGACTCATCTCTTCAGTGGGTCATATGATTGAGTGTAGTCTGGCCCAGGAGTGGGAAGGTGAACGGAAAGGTTCTGGAGCAACGAACCGCCCTTGCTGTCTCTGCCTGGCCGGTTCCCCTCTTTCCACTGGGATTCTCTGCCTCTAACCCTATTACAGGGGCTGAGTCACTGGCTTGCTGGGGCTCTCTCATGCCGTCCCTGGAGGGGGTGCGTCACCTGAGTGGGTTGATTCACTGTTGTGGTCATCCTGTCTGGGTTGGCGCCCCCCCCTTGGGTTGTGCCGTGGCGGAGATCTTTGTGGGCTATACTCAGCCTTGTCTCAGGATGGTAAGTTGGTGGTTGAAGATATCCCTCTAGTGGTGTGGGGGCTGTGCTTTGGCAAAGTGGGTGGGGTTATATCCTTCCTGTTTGGCCCTGTCCGGGGGTGTCCTCGGATGGGGCCACAGTGTCTCCTGACCCCTCCTGTCTCAGCCTCCAGTATTTATGCTGCAGTAGTTTATGTGTCGGGGGGCTGGGGTCAGTTTGTTATATCTGGAGTACTTCTCCTGTCCTATTCGGTGTCCTGTGTGAATCTAAGTGTGCGTTCTCTAATTCTCTCCTTCTCTCTTTCTTTCTCTCTCTCGGAGGACCTGAGCCCTAGGACCATGCCCCAGGACTACCTGACATGATGACTCCTTGCTGTCCCCAGTCCACCTGGCCATGCTGCTGCTCCAGTTTCAACTTCCACCTGACTGTGCTGCTGCTCCAGTTTCAACTGTTCTGCCTTATTATTATTTGACCATGCTGGTCATTTATGAACATTTGAACATCTTGGCCATGTTCTGTTATAATCTCCACCCGGCACAGCCAGAAGAGGACTGGCCACCCCACATAGCCTGGTTCCTCTCTAGGTTTCTTCCTAGGTATTGGCCTTTCTAGGGAGTTTTTCCTAGCCACCGTGCTTCTACACCTGCATTGCTTGCTGTTTGGGGTTTTAGGCTGGGTTTCTGTACAGCACTTTGAGATATCAGCTGATGTACGAAGGGCTATATAAATAAATTTGATTTGATTTGATTTGATTGACTGTAGACCCTGTCACATACCTCTCGTATCTGAGCCGTTGAAATGCGACTCTACTTCGTCTCTATACTGACGCTTAGCTTGTTTGATTGCCTTGCGGAGGGAACAGCTACACTGTTTATAATCAGTCATGTTACCGGTCGCCTTACCCTGATTAAAAGCAGTGGTTCGCACTTTCAGTTTTGAACGAATGCTGTCATCAATCCACGGTTTCTGGTTGGGGAAAGTTTTAATAGTTGCTGTGGGTACAACATCACCGATGCACTTGCTAATAAACTCGCTGACCGAATCAGCGTATTCATCAATGTTGTTGTTTGACACTATGCGGAACATATCCCAGTCGACGTGATCAAAGCAATCTTGAAGCGTGGAATCAGATTGGTCGGACCAGCATTAAACAGACCTGAGCACGGGCGTTTCCAGTTTTAGTCTCTGTCTATTGCCTGGGAGCAACAAAATGGAGTCGTGGTCAGATTTTCCGAAAGCAGGGCAGGGCTTTGTATGCGTCGCGGAAGTTAGAGTAACAATGGTGCAGGATTTTCTCCGCCCAGGTAGCACATTCGATATGCTGATAAAATTTAGGGAGTCTTGTTTTCAGATTAGCCTTGTTAAAATCCCCAGCTACAATGAATTCAGCCTCAGGATATGTGGTTTCCAGTTTACATAGACTCCAATTAAGTTAATTCAGGGCCATCGATGTGTCTGCTTGGGGGGGGGGAATATACGGTTATGATTATAATCGAAGAGAATTCTCTTGGTAGATAATGCGGTCAACTGCAAGGAATTCTAGGTCAGGTGAGCAAAATGACTTCCTGTATATTGTTATGATCACACCAAGTCTTGTTAATCATAAGGCATACCCCCCCGTCCTTCTTCCTACCAGAGAGACGTTTGTTTGCGTGAAGAAACCAGGTGGCTGTACCGACTCCGATAGCGTATCTCGAGTGAGCCACAAAACAAAGAACGTTACAATCTCTGATGTCTCTCTGGAAGGCAACCCTTGCTCAGATTTCATCTACCTTGTTGTCAAGAGACTGAATGTTGGCGAGTAGTAAATACAGGAGTGGTGCACGATGTGCCCGTCTATGGAGTCTGACCAGAAGACCGCTTCTTCTGCCTCTCCTGCGGCGTCGTTGTTTTGGTTCGCCGGCTGGGATCCGATCCATTGTCCTGGGTGGTGGTCCAAACAGAGGAACTTCTTCGTCGTATTCCTGGTCGTATGTGATAAAACTTAAGATTTCCTGGGGTATCAATGTAAGAAATAATACATATAAAAAAATACTGCATAGTTTCCTGAGAAACTGGCCATCTCTGTCGGCGCCGGATATGGTTATGAGGTACTGGTGGAGGTGTAGTAGGGTTTGGAGACTTGGAGGTAACATAGTTGACAAGGTTCTCTTTGAATAGGGTATTGCAGGAGTAGGAAAGAGTCTGAAAAGAGTACTGCCCTTCAGCTACAATAAGAGAGGAAAACAGTAAAACTAAACAATATGTGGTAGGTTCAGGGCTTACTGATCCTGGTCTCTCATACAAAAGTATTGGAAAAATGGAGGATGTTTGGTGGGGGGAGGGATATTAAGTGGACAAACAGTGAGAGATGAGGCATAACATGCAAGCTTTGTTGGCCCTTAATAGCTAATTGTCAAAATCTGGATGTGCTCTCAAACTTAACTTGAGGAGAAAGTGCTGCCCACACACTATTGATATACAGTGAGCAAAAAAAAAAAAGTACTGGGACAGTGGCACATTTTTTGTTGTCTTGGCTCTATACTCCAACACTTCGGATTTGAAAGCTGAAGTGCAGACCATCAGCTTTCATTTGCAGACTGTCAGCAGACCTTCAGTTTTAATTTGAGGGTATTTCTGAGGGAATTTCTTTCTAATGTTCTGTACCCTGACTGGTTCAGCCGTAATGTGTTGGTTCATCGCCAAGTTACAATAACTTAACTTTTTGAGGGAGGGAGGGAGGGATGAAAGACTCGGTGAGAAGGAGAGACAGAGAGGAAAACAGAGAGAGAGACAGAGAGAGATATTTACTTCCCATTGCCTTGTCATAGCCAAGCAGCTTGTCTGTATGACATTAATGTCTAGTGGCTGGAAGGTGATCCTCATTTGGACTAATTACTACTAAGATGGCAGATTAAGCAGACTTCAATGGACAGGGAGGGGCAATCTGTGGCATGAGGGAGCTCTAAGGGGAAAGTTCCGGAACACACCCGAACATTTTTCAAGAAAATGTCTCCATTCAATGCATGCAACAGTAAAGTTATACGTTTGCATAACAAGCAATCTTGTAGGGCTTCCTTTGGAGGACAAAGTCATACAGTCCTTCATCCCTCACCTTCCTTTGGCCCTGGTCTGTATGATTCATTAAATGTGTTACTTTCCCTGAGTGTGTGTCTTTGAGTGTGTGTGAATGACTGACTCATTAACCGAGTTGTGATAAAGCAGAAATGCCCATACCCTCTGTAAAAATGGATACAGAACAACAACCAATTTCCCCATACATGAAACACCTTCCTGAGCTTGGCTCTCTCTCTCTCTCTCTCTCTCTCACACACACACACACACACACACACACACACACACACACACACACACACACACACACACACACACACACACACACACACACACACACACACACACACACACACACACACACACACACACACACACACACACACACACACACACACACACACACACACACACACACACACATACAATAACATAGCCTCCAGAATGCCACAGACATGGAGTGACAGAAGGGGGTGATGGTGGAGAGGGTCTGTTGACATTTCACATCCCCAGCCTCCAAGGTCTACCCCATCCCACACACACCCTTCTCAGCCCGTGGTGTGTGTGTGAGGCTCTCCCTTAGGGAACTTGTTATGAACATATCAACACAGTGGCTATACTAAAGGCCAGGGCACACACTGATCTCTATCTGTGCATGCTGGTATTTACACTCACATATTCTCAGACCAGTGCAGAGTTGTGTTTTCTCATCGTCTACCAAGGCACACACAGTATTAACGATATGTATATTCTCAAAGACAGCCGGACAATGTGGGCATACATTTAGCTGTCCGTGTTTATGCCTTATTTTATCATATTCCCAGTTGAGTTTGTGTTTTATGTACGTTTATATGTACATATAGACAGACTGCATTATTTAAAGAAAAAACATACATTGAGTACTCTCAGTGTATGGTAGTGTTTACCTATTCCCAGTTGAGTTTTGGATATAATTATTTATGGCCAGGTCTTTGCAAAGAAATTATGTGGTAAAATGGTCATTACACAATAATAAGCTGATTCTAGACTTTTCTACCCTGAGCCCAGACAACCACAGACATCTCCTCTCCTGCCACACAACGTCCTTGTGAGGCGTAAGGAACCGAGCCTAAAACACAGTGGTGTTATTTTGTTGTTTGTGTTTGAGGTTTCATCCTCTTTCTTGCCATCAAACAACTAGCCAATCAAAACTAGCCTAAACAAAGCCACAGCAGATCAGAGGAAGACGTACACACACACAGACACACACACACGTGCGCACACACGCACACACACACTGTTACACAGCCCTAAGTGATTGATCATGTGTTAGTCGATAATGTTAGGCCTGTTGTTTGATGCTGCTAGCCAGCAGGCAGTCCCACACCATCACTGGCCTCTAATGATACAGCATGTCGGCTACGCATGGAGAAAAGTTGCCATTGCCTTAAAATGTTAAGTTGCGAATGAATGACTCTTTCTGTGAGCCAAGTCGGACAGCTTGCAAACGTGCTGGGGCTGTAATTGCAAACATTAGAAAAGGTTGTTTACATTTTAGTTCAAGTTTAAGCATCAGCCAATTACAATTGTTGACATAGTTGCACATGATCAAAGCCTACATGCTAGCTGTTCCCAACAGCACCATCTGCTAATCAAAGTTCCGAAAACACGCACCGTTTTTTAACTGGACGATTAGCTCACAGTGTTTTGCGAGCCTGGCTCCTGATGATTTTCGTCATTTGCGGAAAATTCGAATCACGGTTGAGATGTTGGTTTTTCCTTTCAAGTGTATGATTCCATTTATTCTGTTAACATGTTGTCAAGAGAAGTGCAGCCAAAATTTTGTCAATTAAGATGACGAATGAATTTAATGCTGAGCTTCTTATTGGAATCCCTCTTACAGACCGACACATATGCTACTCGCACTGCTACATAAATAATCGTCGCCACTATAGGGTATATTACACAGACGTGTAGGCCTACACTTACATTTTTTTTATTTTTTTTACCTTTATTTAACTAGGCAAGTCAGTTAAGAACAAATTCTTATTTTCAATGACGGCCTAGGAACAGTGGGTTAACTGCCTGTTCAGGGGCAGAACAACATATTTTGTACCTTGTCAGCTCGGGGGTTTGAACTTGCAACCTTCCGGTTACTAGTCCAACGCTCTAACCACTAGGCTACGCTGCCGCCCCATACATGTACTATGCTTCATATGAAAATCCCAAACCGTAGCCACTCCATTTAAGAAATGCTATTGGTTTGTGCAGATAGGGTGACACCAAATTTGTTACAGAAAAGAATCACTGCCACCTGGTGAGGTTAGCAAATGGCTAACATGTGCCAGGTTATCTTATGGGACCAGCTACAATGTAACGTTCTACCACGTGCAAGTAAATAAAAAATTTTAATTAGCCGATGTGCATTTTGAGACAGACTTGATTTGTACTTTTTCTAATGTTCGCAGTATGGCCTCGCAAGGTTCATACATGCCCACTACATTCTAAACCTGTGTGTGAAAGTAAAGAGACAGCACCTGGTGAAGAAAAACATGTTATTAATCCCAATAACTCAGTCAAAATGAACCCTATTTAGAAGAACATTTCCACAGGGAGACGTACACTGAGTGTACAAAACATTAGGAACAACTTCCTAACATTGATTTGCACCCCGTTTTGCTTTCAGAGCAGCCTTAATTCGTCAGGGGATGGACTCTACAAGTGTTCAACAGTGATGCTGGCCCATGTTAATGCCAATGCTTCCCACAGTTGTGTCAAGTTGGCTGGATGTGCTTTGGGTGATGGACCATTCTTGACATACAAGGGAAACTGTTGACCGTGAAAAACCCAGCAGCGTTGCAGTTTTTGACACACTCAAACTGGTGCGCATGGCACCTACTACCATACCCAGTTCAAAGGCAAAATCTTTTGTCTTGCCCATTCACCCTCTGAATGGCACACACACACAATCCATATCTCAATTGTCTCAAGGTTTAAAAATGCTCCTTTAATCTGTCTCCTCCCCTTCATCTATACGGATGTAACAAGTGACATCAATAAGGAATAATACCTGGTCAGTCTATGTCGGTGTTCCTAATGTTTTGTAAACTCAGTGTAGTTGCCTCTTGCATTTTGGGATAACCTTTTCGGTAAATACTTTCAGGACTTTTTATTGAGGTGCTTCAATCTATCATTGAACATTGTTATGTTTTATACTGTTGTACAGTAGCCAATAAAACTGCAAATGCTTCATCAGCACTGCTGTGCTTTCCTGTCTAAGCCTGCTATTATGGCTTAATTTCATTATGTTAAGAAAAGAGCCTCACCACGTATGTTTCAGACCATTAATGTGGGCTAATAAACACAACGCTGGTGTCCAACAGAGAGTGGTAAATAGCGGCTGTAGAAAACAGAATGGGACCAGTTAATTGGATATGTCGAATCACCATATGATATTCAGCAATTTGTGTGTCCAATAAGAGGCATGCTAATGAAATTATTTCCTGGAATTAAAATGCTGTGCAGTCTGTGTGTCTGGACTGGCCTTTATGGCTGGCTGCTCAGATCTGTTTCACATCTCCCATAATTCCACAGCTCCACTGACTTCTCTTCAGGACATTTGCATATAAGCAAAACCCAAAGAGTGTGGTGGGTATGGATAGTTATGGATCAAAATGCACTTTCGCCATCCCAGCTGCAGTGTTGGCTCCACACAGCTATGTTGACAACACAGAGGATGCGGACTTGAAAAGGCCAGTCTATAAATCAGCTGGAAGTGGACATATGCTCTAAGAGGTCTCAATGTTTTTATAATGCAGAACTGGCAGTAAATCATTAAGCTGACAGAAGGACCCTCACTGCCTCACTCTCTGCCAGGCCGGCCTGACTCCAGTCTGAACATCACCATGTAAAAACACCTGCAGATGGGGGAGAGGTGAGGAGTGAGAGGAGAGAGAGGAGTGAGAGAGAGGGGAGTAAGAGGGGAGGTGTGTGTGTGTGTGTGTGTGTGTGTGTGTGTGTGTGTGTGTGTGTGTGTGTGTGTGTGTGTGTGTGTGTGTGTGTGTGTGTGTGTGTGTGTGTGTGTGTGTGTGTGTGTGTGTGTGTGTGTGTGTGTGTGTGTGTGTGTGTGTGTGTGTGTGTGTGTGAGAGAGAGAGAGAGAGAGAAAGAGAAAGAGAAGGAGGTGTTGAGGTGAGAGAGGTGTGTGTGGGTGTTAGAGCAAGCGAGCGAGTGAGAGAAAGAGCAAGCGAGAAAGAGAAGTGAGGTATTACCCCAGATGATTGATCGGCTCTATTAGAGTCAGGCAAAATGTGCTTTGCTGAGAACGCGGATGGAATCAAGGAATCCAGACATTAAACTGAATTCAACAATATTCAAACTTTTACTGAAATGAGTAGAAATCAACTGAATGTGTTGAACTTATTAGAAAGGTCATTCATTTGCCCAAGTTAAATCATAAGACATGAACAAAATGCATCAATGATTCGTATTTCCTGCAACTTTCTGAAACAGCACAGGAATGCCGCAGTATGTGTCTGTGTGTGTGCGAAGTGCACGTGTATGTCTACTACACTTTATGTAGCCGTTAGCGATGATGCTAATGATAAACCTTCTTCTGGTAGAGATGGAAAGGCTTTCCCAAAAACTACAAAGTAGCCTATGCCTACCTGGCATAATGATTTCATGATTATTTGCATCAATCCAGTTGCCATTTGGTTTCCAAACTCTGTAATCACATGAGCGCTACAAAAACATCCTAACCAAACAATTATTATGCTGGTGTGCACTGGAATTAAAGGGTAACTACACCCAAAAATATACATTTCTTAGCTTTTTCTCAGACCTCAAAAGTGGTCTCCTGATTTATTTAACATTTTGGGGATTTTGAGAACGAAACCTGAAAAAACTGGGAGAAACAGAAACTTGGAAAAACAAAACAGACCATTGTGAAAATATATTTAAAAATGTAGGTATATGATCACATTGGTAATAGATAATTTGTTGTATTACTTGTGAAGCACACCTGAGTAAGCATAATAATTTGCTTTTTTTTACTGGACTGATGACCTGCATCTGATGGTCAGTCTGAGGGGAGAGAGGGAGCAGGGGTGAGGCTGCCTCTCCTCCTATGACCAGAGAAAGTGAAACACTTTGCTATATCATTCATTGCAGCTGCAGTGCTGTTTGTCGTGTGAGTGGAAGTAGGGAGAATGCACATTTTATGGCTTATAAAACTGTTGAACAAAATGTTGACCGTGCTGAATATATCACGTTTCAGGTAAGACCCAAGTGCAGACTGTGTTGAAGTAACAATGTTTATTACAACCACAGGGGCAGGCAAACGACAGGTCAAAGCAGGCAGGGGTTGGTAATCTAGAGTAGGGGCAATGGCACCGGACGGCAGGCAGGCTCAGGGGCAGGCAGAGTGGTCAGGCAGGTGGGCTCAGAGTCAGGACAGGCAATGATAAAAACCAGGAAGGCAAGAAAAGAGAGACTGGGGAAAAGAAGGAGCTGAGAAACAAAATGCTGGTTGACTTGACAAACAAGACGAACTGGCAACAGACAAACAGAGAACACTGGTATAAATACACAGGGGATAATGGGGAAGATGGGCGACACCTGGAGGGGGTGGAGACAAGCTGAAGGACAGGTGAAACAGATCAGGGCATAACAACTTAAATATGAATTTACTCATATAAACAGCAGTTCTTAGCTCTATTCGTTGAGTCTCTCCCTAGTCATGGTTTTAAAGGTTTAAAAGTCTCACATTATCAACTTTGCTGTGCGTTCGAGGCTTGTTTTTACAGTCTAGGGCTTGAGGAAACTGTGCAGACACGTTGATCTGAGCTATCTGATTGGCCAGGGGTAGGCCTATAGGTGCACTTGATTCGCTCTCTGGGTCTGCCGGGAAGGCGGAGTTCTACCTTCAGACCAGTGGAGGGTGCTGAGGGGACAACAGCTCATACTAATGGCTGAAATGGAGCAAGTGGAACGACATCAAACACATGAAAACCATGTTTGATGTATTTGATACCATTCCATTAATTCCTCTCCAGCCATTACCATGAGCCCGTCCTCCCCAATTAAGATGCCACCAACCTCCTGTGCATCAGACACATGAATCGCTCAAAATGGGAATACTTTGCCTTCCCGGCCCTAAGCTGCTGAATCATGTGCACCTACTGCCAACAGCGCAAAATGAATGAAACAAATAGGAACACAAGGCTTTATCATTGTTTTTTTACAGAAATGTTTGGTGATCAACTAGGAATGGCTTGGAGATTGGTGACCACTGATGTAAGCCATCCATTCTGGGGTAAACACTGACCAAACATAGAGGATGAGGTAATGTGACACTAAGTACCCAGGAGCTTAGAGGAACTTCCTGCTAATGTTAATGTTGACACACTGTAAACAAACAGCCTCTCTGTGGACTATTAACATTTACTGATTGTAGAGGTATGCTAAGTATGCTAACTATGCAGGACACGGTCCAATGAGCCAGCCACTCTCTGCTGATGATCCTTTAGTTGATAGTCGGCCTCAGGGGGGGGGGGGCAGGACATTGGTTAGCCTCATATCTCTGTGACTCTCTGCAATAACTTCCCCATAGTGGTAAATAGACTACAAACTATTGAATATATTTTTTTTGACACCTCCATTAACAGCTCAAAGAAAATGCTGACACGTGTCTTAAAAGATGTGTTTTGAGGTGTTTCCCGTTGTGCTGGTTTGGCATGGAGTGGGTGATAGTGTGTGGTCTGGTCTGTGGTTGTAATACTGTCATGACATTGCTGGAGGCAGAGGTTTCTCTTAAAATACACTTTACCTGAAGAAAGGTTGAGCATTTGAAGAAAAACAGAGAAAAGTATGGGTCGAATCCATGGCAGTGGGAGTTTAAAAAAAATCATGATGAAAGTGGCCTAGCCCTTCTTAGACCTATACATGCCTCCTGTAAGACCCTATGATCTGTGAATTGTAAATGATACAGACAACATATTTGTGTCATTATACTTTGGGGCGGCAGGTAACCTGGTGGTTAGAGCGTTGGACTAGTAACCGTAAAGGTTGCAAGACAAGGTAAAAATATGTAATTCTGCCCCTGAACAAGGCACTGTTCCTAGGCTGTCATTGAAAGAAAAAAAAATTGTTCTTAACTGACTTGCCTAGTTAAAAAATGTAAATAAAAAATACTCGTTATGGTGTGCTCTAAAATGTGGGCCTAAAATTCATCATGATTTTCTCAAAAATGGTTTGTGATATAAAGGTAAAAAGCATGTTAAACATCCTTCCTCCTAATTAAGTAAAATTTTGAGAATTGCCATAATTTGAGATACCAAAAATATCTCCCTCTGGCGTGGAATCGTACTTTGACTTCGAAGCGCTCAAGCAGAATCCATTATGTTCTCAAGGTAGCAGTAATTACATTTAAATCATATGTATCTATAAAGCCTTTTTTACATCAGCAGTTGTCACAAAGTGCTTATACAGAAACCGAGCCTAAAACCCCAGAGAGCAAGCAATGCAGATGTAGAAGCATGGTGGATAGGAAAAACTCCCTAGGAAGGCTGCAAACTAGGGAGAGAACTAGAGAGGAACCAGGCTCGGAGGGGTGGCCAGTCCTCTTCTGGCTGTGCCATGTGGAGATTATAAAAGTACACTATCAGTTGAAGAATAACACTATCACTAACACTGATTTGCATCAGTTACAGTGAAATGCATAGATCACAGCTGTCTCTATCTCTCTGTGGAGGAGGCCATTGGTTTATGAACATGACAGTGATTCACCAGCAAACAATTTCCATAGTGGATCACAGCTCTCCAGATTAGGACTACCCTCAGGATTTCCATGGTGTTGCTGTGTGCGTGGGTGTGTGAATGCATATGTGTGTGTGTGTGCGTATGTGTGTAGGGTAGCCAATTTAATATGCCTACATTAATTCTCAGAGCCTAGCACTAGCAGCCAGGCTGAACAGTAGAGCTAGGGGGATTTCTCATTTGACATTTTGCTAAGGAAAAGCCATTACCTCTCCAATACAGAAGCCACCTTTTCTACCTGGCCTCTAATACCAGGGAGCTTCATGTCTAAATGAAGTAGCAGCAGCAGCTGCCGTCTCTGGGCTACATTACCCTGTGACAAGATGAAAGAGTGTTGTTGGGCTCCGAGGGCTGTGTGTGTGTGGAGGGAAGGAAACACACCTCAGTCTGCTGACAACACACTAAGGCTGCTAGATGAGTTTGTCATCTTCTAAAGAGGCAACAGGGGAATCTCTGCTGATATCTTTATTAATGTACAGTGCACTAAGCTAAGACCATGCCTCCTGAATGAGTAATTCCCCTGAGAGCTCTGCCAACAAGCAGTAAAACATATCCTTAACATATTAATGGGCATTTCTATCGGGGTTGATACATTTTTCGTAAGGGAAATCCAATTATGAAAATGTTTTATATTTTTTATTTTACCTTTGTTTAACCAGGTAGGCAAGTTGAGAACAAGTTCTCATTTACAACTGCGACCTGGCCAAGATAAAGCAAAGCAGTTCGACACATTCGACACAGAGTTACACATGGAGTAAAACAAACATACAGTCAATAATACAGTACAAAAACAAGTCTATATACAATGTGAGCAAATGAGGTGAGATAAGGGAGGTAAAGGCAAAAAAGGGCCACGGTGATGAAGTAAATACAATATAGCAATTAAAAACACAAGTATGAGATTTAAAAGTGGTAAGGGACAGATCGAAATGTACTGGGGGGCAGGGGCTGGTCCAACTTAAGGTGTCATAAAAAAAATGGACCCCCCTCCCCAGCATTAAACATATTTTCACATGACCCTCCCCTTGTACTGTAAAATGAACTGAACACCACCCCCCTCATAGAATTAACTGAAAATAATGTTTAAGACCAAAAATAACTAACTGTAGCGACCCTGTGTTTATAAACGTGGATATCGACTTTGCCATTTCAGCATGCTTTTGTGGGACAGTCAATGCCACTCAGGGTTACGGGCCAGAAGGTTGAGGGTTTGCCAACCACCACAGACATACTCACTCTCCCTCCCTTACACTATGATCAGAGCCGGCTGCAGACAATGATCAGCTAGGGGGAATCTGATTTTCAACATTTTGATGCCATTTTTATAATTACATACTGTAGGTTTCTGTGCCAATGCACTACACAACCAATAAACAAAGCCTACCGACTTCGGGCACTTCAATATCATGGTTTGCGTTTTCAACGCCACTCTAAATAGATTATGTAAATCTCGACAAACAGAAAATACATCCCTCCCTACGTGGTAAGCCGACCCAGTATGGAAGGTTTGGCTTGACAATCTCCGAATGTCATTAAACTTTTTGGTGTTGTACAATATAGATAGTTGAAAAAATGCTCAACCTCCAGATGAGTATTAGGGGGAAGTTTAAGTACTATTCTTACAAGCTTGTTTGGCTGGTAGCTTATTCTTTAGATGTTTGGGGCCTCTGGTGAACCGTGATGTGCAGGCATAATCAAAGTGACACTGGACTAGTGCACTTGCCAAGGACTTGAGGGTGTCTATAGCTAGGTTTACATCCAATTGGTGACAGATTTACATGCAAATATTCTAAAACCTTCATAAAAACGATATGCCATTTCAGAGTCTCCATTAGCAAAATTTGGTGCTGGACAACATGAAAGGGAAGATTTTAATTTACTGGACATTTGAGAAATGTAATGGACATCCATATGAATTCAGATCTTGGCGCAGCCAGCGGCATCAAAAATTGAGGGATGTTGGCCAAATGAGCCACATTTATGTGTCCTTAAAAGCAGCCATAACAAATTTGTGTTTCGATATGTAGCATACGCAAAACTTTATAGCCTATTTGTTCATTGTTTTTTAGGATACTTTCCCAAAACAATAATTGTCATTCTTATGGTTCTGCTGTCAGAGATTTTAGCACAAAATGTATCAGGGCATTGCATGCATGGGCTTATAGGCTTATGTGTCCACTGTATGATATTTATGTGTATTATCATGAACTTCAAATAGGCATACCGGTAGCCAGTGATGTTGTGTTAAAAAAAAATAGGTGAGTAAACTCTGATTGCCGGTCGCTGTGAAAAAAGTAATGCGCCCTATATTTTCGATGCATTTGTTTTGATGAAAAGTTGGGTAAAAGGCATTTAATTTAGTTGACCCTCCACTAGGCCTACACCACATGCCGGTAGCCTACCCTCTCAGCCAAGGGATATGGTGGAGGGTAAATTAAATTACAGCAAAAAATTAGGAAGTACAAAGGAAAAGTAAGTTGGTGGTTGAAGATATCCCTCTAGTGGTGTGGGGGCTGTGCTTTGGCAAAGTGGGTGGGGTTATATCCTTCCTGTTTGGCCCTGTCCGGGGGTATCATCGGATGGGGCCACAGTGTCTCCTGACCCCTCCTGTCTCAGCCTCCAGTATTTATGCTGCAGTAGTTTGTGTCGGGGGGCTAGGGTCAGTTTGTTATATCTGGAGTACTTCTCCTGTCTTATCTGGTGTCCTTTCTCTCGGAGGGCCTGAGCCCTAGGACCATGCCTCAGGACTACCTGGCATGATGACTCCTTGCTGTCTCCAGTCCACCTGGCCGTGCTGCTGCTCCAGTTCCAACTGTTCTGCCTGCGGCTATGGAATCCTGACCTGTTCACCGGACTGTTCATTGTCCCAGACCTGCTGTTTTCAACTCTCTAGAGACAGCAGGAGTGGTAGAGATACTCTTAATGATCGGCTATGAAAAGCCAACTGACATTTACTCCTGAGGTGCTGACTTGCTGAACCCTCGACAACTACTGTGATTATTGTTATTTGACCATGCTGGTCATTTATGAACATTTGAACATCTTGGCCATGTTCTGTTATAATCTCCACCCGGCTCAGCCAGAAGAGGACTGGCCACCCCTCATAGCCTGGTTCCTCTCTAGGTTTCTTCCTAGGTTTTGGCCTTTCTAGGGAGTTTTACCTAGCCACCGTGCTTCTACACCTGCATTGCTTGCTGTTTGGGGTTTTAGGCTGGGTTTCTGTACAGCACTTTGAGATATCAGCTGATGTACGAAGGGCTATATAAATACATTTTATTTGAAAATCGATGTGTAAAGGAGCTCAGCTGAGGCTGAAATTGAGCACTACAGGATGGACAGTGCCACCACATAGAAATAAATTGTTTAAACCATGACAGAGAGGTGGGGGTGTTCATTTCATTGGGGGTGTCAAACCTAAAAGTGAGCCCCCTCTGCATCACAATGGCATTTGATAAGTTCAAGCTTCCGTTGCTAGGGCTGTTCATAGAACTTGCAAAATTCTGACAGGTTACGTAAGGAACCAAAGCGTCTGTTGTTATGCTGGTTACTTGGCTCTGTTTTACCTGGTAGCGGTCGCGAAGGAAGGAGAACGCAGGCAGTTGAAGTTCTATTTCACCTCATAAGCTCTCGCTCAGTCCGCACAAAATTATTACCTCAGAATTGCTCCCCAAGGATGGTGTTTTTGACGGTGACTACCTGCTGACTACCTACTGTTTCAGAGGACCAAAAAAACTGGAAAGAGAACACTTTCTTTGCAACATATTTGTCTTTATATAGAACATATTGTAAAATAGGAAGAAATTATTTAAGTTGTTTTAAGATTGACTTTGCTAGCTGATGTACTTATTTACAGTGCCTTGCAAAAGTATTAATATCCCTTTGTGTTTTTCCTATTTTGTTGCATTACAACCTGTAATTTAAATAGATTTTATCTGGATTTCATGTAATGGACATACACAAAATAGTCCAAATTGGTGAAGTGAAATTTGAAAAATAACTTGTTTAAAACAATGACCCTAATCATACTGCTAAAGCAACACTCTAGTGGTTTAAGGGGAAACATTTAAATGTCTTGGAATGGCATAGTCAAAGCCCAGACCTCAATCCAATTGAGAATCTGTGGTATGAATTAAAGATTGCTGTACACCAGCGGAACCCATCCAACTTGAAGGAGCTGGAGCAGTTTTGCCTTGAGGAATGGGCAAAAATCCCAGTGGCTAGAGGCAACAAAATAGGAAAAATGGCAAGGGGGATGAATACTTTCGCAAGCCACTGTACCTCAACCTGCCTAGTCAGGTAGCCAGCTACAGGGATGGTGGGAGAACAACCTGAAGGTAATTCTCTTTGCAAACAACAGCAGCGTCCAGGAAACCACCGAAGACGGACGGGAGCTGCAGCTGTTGACTGATGTAAACAACGTAATTGTAGATACAATTACAATTATTATTATACTGTAGTGATTGACTTAGTGTTGTTGTTTGTCTATTGTTATTTTGTATAATGTCCTTTCAGATCACTGAAACCCCTCCTGATGTGGTGGAAGTTGTCGAAACAGATCAGAACACCTTCAAGGACCAAAGGGTGTGGAGGTTTTTGACCAGATAAAAATGATTGTCTGCTGTTAATTTATTTTCTGGTCCTCCAAGAGATAATATCTCAATTATATTTCAAATTACAAATAGATTTCTTACATTATGTAATAAATGTATTTGTAATTTGAAATATACATCATGTAAGAAATGTATTTGTAATTTGAAATATAATTGCATTTATTCCTTTTATCAATCAAGGTGAGACTGAACAACGACAAGGCTCAGGAGAAACAGAAGTAGAGCTACCGGAGCAGAATCAAGAAGAAAACCAAGTGCTACAACATCCGGGCGAATAACTTGGTTTGGAAGAAGGACGAATGGAAGGTGAGACCTGGGAAACCTTGCTGCTCTTTCGCTCCTAGCTGGGGTCACCATCTGTTAATGTGAATATAAAACATCTCAGAAAATAACGATTTGCAACTTGAAGCTAGTTTTAGTTTCACTAACACTGATATCTTTCTACTTGTCTTCCTAGGGTTACTTCGGTCGAAGCCAACAATCTTCTTCAGTTGGAGCAGTTGGATGGTCGACCACTGAAGCCCTGATGCTCTACACGTTTGTGAAGCCCATCAGACAAAGTATGTTAAGCTTTGGTTGACATTTGAGAAAGCAAGAAATGGTCGTTGTGCTGAGCTTATAAAAATGTACCTCTTCAATTTACCTCTCCAAATGTTTTTAGGACCATTGGCTGTCCGAGCCCCCCAGGACTTATCCCATCCACCAGAGCCAGTGAGTTTGGATCAGTCTGATTCTCTGTGCTTTAAGTCAGAGGCAGACCAGCTTGAGGCAGGTTTTCCTTCCAAAAAGTACATATCTCCCATTTATAACCCTGCACTAATCCATCACAGTAAAATGTAACCTGCTTGCTTGTTTACCTCTGTCTCCTACCCTGTTCCCTTTTTAACTCTGCTCCTGTTCTCCAGGACCTAGGGGTTCTGCCCAAAACCCAGATGTGAATTCACCTGATGTACTCCATTACAAACCACCCTCCAGCCCATCATCTGCAGCTACTGTTACTGTCATGTTGTCATTATCTGCTAAGAAAGTTATCTTGCTCTATCATACGGGGCACATAATATGTGAGATACACAGACTAACTAAATACACTAGCACTGCAAACACTCAGAACAAAGAGAGAAGCAGTGCCTGGACTTTGTAGACATCCTCTTCAAGTCCCTGGCTGCCTGTTGAGAACAAGTGACAGATAGAACCTCCCACCCACACAGCAACCACCTCTATATTCCACACACCAGGATTCAGTATGTTCGTCTATGATTTAATTTAAAAATATATATATATATTTCACCTTTATTTAACCAGGTAGGCAAGTTGAGAACAAGTTCTCGTTTACTATTGAGACCTGGCCAAGATAAAGCAAAGCAGTTCGACAGATATAACAACACATAGTTACAGATGGAGTAAAACAAACATGCAGTCAATAATACAGTACAAAAATAAGTCTATATACATACAATGTGAGCAAATGAGGTGAGATAAGGGAGGTAAAGAGATAGAAATAAAGGGGTGCAAAGGAGCAAAATAAATAAATACAGTAGGGGGAGAGGTAGTTGTTTGGGCTAAATTATAGATGGGCTATGTACAGGTGCAGTAATCTGTGAGCTGCTGTTTCCAGTTTCAGAGATTTTTGTAGTTCGTTCCAGTCATTGGCAGCAGAGAACTGGAAGGAGAGGCGGCCAAAGGAAGAATTGGTTTTGGGGGTGACCAGAGAGATATACCTGCTGGAACACGTGCTACAGGTGGGTGCTGCTATGGTGACCAGTGAGCTGAGATAAGGGGGGACTTTACCTAGCAGGATCTTGTAGATGACCTGGAGCCAGTTGGTTTGGCGGCGAGTATGAAGCGAGGGCCAGCCAACGAGAGCATACAGGTCGCATTGGTGGGTAGTATATGGGGTTTTGGTGACAAAACGGATGGCACTGTGATAGACTACATCCAATTTATTGAGTAGGGTATTGGAGGCTTTGCCATGTGAGTGTACAAAAAATATGTGAAACTAAAATCTTGAATATTGCCAGATCAGTTATCACAGCTGTTTCACAAGGTGTGTTCATTATTGTAAGGTACTCTTTGATTGTCACGTTCGTCATAACGAAGAGACCAAGGCGCAGCGTGATAAGAATACATTCTTCTTTATTAAACGAAGAACACTAAACAAACTAACAAAACAAACGTGAAGCTATATAACACGAGTGCTGACATGCAACTACACATAGACATACCAACCCACAAACTATCCAAGGAATATGGCTACCTAAATATGGTCCCCAATCAGAAACAACGATAAACAGCTGTCTCTGATTGAGAACCAATCTATATACAAATATAAACGCCTAGACTAGAAAAAAAAACATGAACATACAAAAAAACCTAGACAATACAAAAACTACACAAACCACCCCTGTCACACCCTGACATAACCAAATAATAAAGAAAACTAAGAAAACTAAGGTCAGGGCATGACAGTACCCCCCGCCAAAGGTGCGGACTCCCAGCCGCAAACCTAAACCTATATGGGAGGGTCTGGGTGGGCATCTAACCTTGGTGGCGGCTTTGGTTCTGAACACGGCCCCCCGTTCTTTACACTGAGTCCGCTCTTCTAGTACTGACCCGTGGATCTCCGCCGGAGGCTCTGGACTGCGGATCCTCGCCGTAGGCCCCGTGCTGGGGACCCTTGCTGCGTGGATCATCGCCGGATGTTCTGGACTGGGGACCATCGCTGGAGACCGGCGCTGGAGACCGGCGCTGGAGACCGGCGCTGGAGACCCCGTGCTGGGGACCGGCGCTGGAGACCCCGGGCTGGGGTCCGTTGTTGGAGGTTCCGGACTGTGGCCCGTCATTGGAGGTTCCGGTCTGTGAACTGTCGCCAGAAACTCTGGACTGGGTACTGTCGCCGGACGCTCTGGACTGGGTACTGTCGCCGGACACTCTGTACTGGCGAGGCACACTGTAGGCCTGGTGCGTGGTGCCGGAACTGTGGACGCACCTCTGGGCAAGTGCGAGGAGCAGGAACAGGGCGTACTGGACCCTGGAGGTGCACTGGAGGCCTGGTGCGTGGTGCCGGAACTGGTGGACTGGTGGACACGCCGGAACTGAGGACACGCACCTCAGGGCTAGTGCGGGGAGGAGGAACAGGACGTACTGGAGTCTGGAGCCGCACTGGAAGCCTGGTGCATAGTGTCGGCACTGGTGGTACTGGGCTGGTGACACACACCTCAGGGCGAGTGCGGTGAGGAGGAACAGGACATACTGGACTGTGGAGGCGTACTGGAGGTCTGGAGTGTAGAGCTGACAGAACCCGTCCTGGCTGGATGTTAATTTTTGCAGGGCGCTGGCACAGGACGTACTGGGCTGTGTAGACTCACCGGAGACACAGTACGCAAAGCCAGCGCAGGATATCCTGGTCCAAGGAGGTACACTGGAGACCAGGAGCACAAAGCCGGCACCCTCCTTCCTGGCTGGATGCCCATTCTAGCCCGGCCAATGCGAGGAGCTGGAATAGAGCGCACTGGGCTAGAATAGCTCACTGGAGACACCGTGCGCTCCACCGCATAACACGGTGCCTGACCAGTAACACGCTCCCCACAGTAAGCATGAGGAGTTGGCTCAGGTCTCCGACCTGACTCATGCAATCTCCTCGTGTGTCCCCCCACAAAAAAATCTTGGGGCTGCCTCTCGGGCTTCCTGCCAGCCATGTACCCTCATATCGACGCCGTTCCTCTTGTGCTATCTCCACCTGCTTCCATGTCAGGGTCTTGTCCCCTGCCATTACCTCCTCCCAGGTCCAGGATGTCTTCCACTCCTCTTTCTCCCTGGTCCAAGATATCCACTCCTTTTTAGCATGCTGCTTGGTCCTATTTTGGTAGGTTGTTCTGTCACGTTCGTCATAACGAGGAGACCAAGGTCGAAGAATGCATTCTTCTTTATTAAACGAAGAGCACTAAACAAAATAACATAAGTTATAACAGACGTGAAGCTATATAACATGAGTGCTGACATGCAACTACACATAGACATACCAACCCACAACTATCCAAGGAATATGGCTTCCTAAATATGGTCCCCAATCAGACACAACGATAAACAGCTGCCTCTGATTGAGAACCAATCGAGGCAACCATAGAGATATAAACAGAGAGCCACATGAGATCCACATCAATTTACAGAAATACTCATAATAAACATTGCTAAAAGATACAAGTGTTATGCATGGAATTTTAGATCCACTTCTCCTTAATGCAACCGCTGTGTCAGATAAAAAAAAAAAAAAGCTTTACCGAAAAAGCACACCATGCAATAATCTGAGTACAGCGCTCAGAGACCAAAACAAGCCATATAGATACCCACAGTGTTGTGGAGTCAAAAAAGTCAGAAATAGCATTATAAATATTCACTTACCTTTGGTGATCTTCATCAAAATGCACTCCCAGGAATCCCAGTTCCACAATAAATGTTTGATTTGTTCGATAAAATCCTTTATGTCCAAATACCTCCTATTTGTTTGCGCGTTTAGCCCAGTAATCCAAATTCATGAGGTGCAATCAGACGAAAAGTCAAAAAGTTCCGTTACAGTCCATAGAAACATGTCAAACGATGTATAGAATCAATCTTTTGGATGTTTTTATCATAAATCTTCAATAATGTTTCAACCGGAGAATTCCTTTGTCTGTAGAAATGCAATGGAACGCAAGCTAACTCTCACATGAACGCGCATGGTCAGCTCATGACACTCTGGCAGACCTCTGACTCATTCAGCTCCCATTCCCCCGTCCTTCACAGTAGAATCATCAAACAAGGTTCTAAAGACTTGTGACATCTAGTGGAAGCTTTAGGATGTGCAATCTGGCCCCATAGACACAGCATACTGGATAGGCAATCACTTAGATGAATCTACAAACCTCAGATTTCCCACTTCCTGGTTGGATTGTATCTAATACTACTAATAATATGGCACCTTATTCATCCAAGCTACTCAATACTACCCTTGAGTAGCTAACTACTAATGTTAGCAAGGTACCTAAAAGTAGTTTGAAGAAATGTTTCCATTTGATTAGCTAAACAAAATGTATTTAAACTGTGAAATTGTTGCGGAAATCAGCCTTGTTTGCATAGCGATGATGAAAAGAACATACTTTAGGGGGTAATGATCTCAAATTTGAATAATTTAATCATTATATCATTAATTTTAATCATCATCACACCGTTGATATAGCAACGGACTATATTCGTTTATAGAATCTCATTGTGACGCCCGGCCTGCCAAAAGGAGTTAGCTAGCTAGTAGGACTACTGTTAACAGGCTAGTTGACTAGCATCCTTGCAAGCTGATTTGTAACTATATATTCATAAAGTAAGTTAGCTGAACATTTAATTGAAATCAGTAGTCATGAGTGCAAACGATTTGGTTTAATTTTAAGTTATACATTTGAATTTATTTCTGTTGGAGTTTACAACATAGGGAATAGGCTGGCTTGCCAGGACCTCCATACTATGTCACACCCCGCAAATGTTTTTTCTGGAATGACTTTGGCATTCTTCAGAAGTTTTATGCAATATCTAGAAAAATAGAAAAGTGAGGTATAACTTTGCATTGGGACTTTTGATGCGTATTCTAATGCAAATCCATATGTTACATATGGTTAAGTTTATGCTATCTACTCTTTAACTGCTTTTCACTGACCACTGCACCATAACAATCAACTTTTTGGTAGGCTATTTGCCAAATGCGCTGCCCAAATGACAAACAATTCACAGCTCATTAGCTCAAAAAATGTAATGATAATTTGTGGCCAAATCATGCCCTCTGGTGTAGTATTTTGAATGATTTTATTTATTTCTGTAATTTAATTTACTTTAGGGGAAGCTTATCTTCCTCTAGCCTAATGGACGTGCTGCCTATGCCAACATCAATGTGTAACCGGTGCATAAAACAGCTGGCCACGAAGCTTACAAGGTCAACTTCAAATGCCAACATCAAATTCAAAGAAATCGGCGCACTACCTAAATGGCTGAAAATAAAAGCAAACTGTCTAGCACTGTATGCTGAGAGAAAGGCTGTGCAGGCTGGCAGCTTCTCTCGTGCGAGATGCTCTGCATAGTCCTAAAGCCAGCCTTCCAATATGCTAAACAGCCATTGCATTTGAATCAGGATTGGAATAATTTTAGTAAACTTTTTTGTAGCCTACTTTTACATTTTTGGTCTTGAGCTGTGGAACTTAATTAAAAAGGGGTCTGAAATTAGAGCAACATCTCCATTAGTTACAGCAGGGCCTGACAAAAGTCTGTGCTGCTTCTCAGAAGAGAAACGGTGAATCAGCCAAAGTTTCAATCCTCCATTTAATGAAGGGAGAATGAAATTACTCACTTAATGTATTGCTTAGCAAAGGACATCGAGGAGGGAAGAAGGAAAGGTGAGAGAGTGAGAGTCAGGGAGCAAAGTAGAGAGAGAGAGACGAAGGGAGAAAAGAAGGGAGTGGGAGAGAGAGAGAGAAAGGGAGGAAGGGAAAAATGAGAGGAGGGTAAGGTTTGATTTAGAGTGGTCAGTCTCTCTGGGAGACGAAGGATGGCGTCCGACTATGTCTTGGCTCTGTTTCCACACTCAGTGCTGTTGACGGCACATTGCTGCTGTCGAGAGAGGGTGTACACACACACACACACACACACACACACACACACACACACACACACACACACACACACACACACACACACGTACACACTGGGTCTTTGAGTGTGTGAGCTGCTCTTCAGGGAGGATAGAGAGGGCAGGAACTCCAGAATGAGTCCCACTGACAGCCAGAGAGGATAGATGGGAGAGGAATCCTCTTCTATGCTGAGCCTTCTGCATATCTTACTGATCCACACAAATGACTATATAGCCCCACAGATAATCTAGACCAGGGATGGGTAACTTCAGTCCTCTAGGGCCTGTTTGGTGTCACACTGACCGTGTCTAAACTTAACAGTTCATGAAGCTTTTGTATTCTGATAATGGAGTTCTGATCATGGAATTCCGAACACGTCATGTGTCGACATTTACATTTAAATGTGTCCACCATGTCCACATTGTGTCTGTTCCCACGCTATATTCAAATGCCATATGCATTCTACAAACTGTGGAATAGCCTAAATATTGTAATAACACAACAACAACGGATGGCTGTAGCTAACTACTTTAGCTAGGTAGCCAGCTAGCCTCTGTAGCTAGCCAGCAAGCTAGCAAGCAGCGCTAAAGAGATTGCAAATGAGTTAGCATAACTCTAGCCAAACAAAACATCTCTCAACGTTATAATGAAAAGGTGCCTCTCGGTCCCAAAACACAACTTTTCTGGAGACTTGTGGGAGGAGTGCTGATGATGTTGCCCGCTGTGTACGTCAAGTGTAGACACGACCACTTTTTCCCCAGCCCCAGCCAACATATTCTGACACTCCAATCAACTAATCATGATTTTAAGTTTAAGAAGGCAATTAGTTTAATCAGCTATGTTTGCTAGGGATGGGGGAAAAGTGTGACACCACTCCAGCTCCCGAGGACTTGCCCATCACTGATCTAGACCTCTGTGTGAGTCAAGCATCTGGTACAACACTAGGCTAGCTAGCTAACACTCCTTCCCACAGCACTACTCCCTAAGGCCCTACAGTACAGCCACACTGCTGAAAGCTTATATTAAAGCCACTGAGCTATTTACACAGACCTACTATCTGCCAACCCAGTCTCCCTGTGGGGAAGCCAGACATTACACATAAGAAGGATATGGGTAAGCAGTGGTGTGTTAGTTGTGTGTTAATGCTGGATTCATTTGGTATAGCATGGCGCTTGCAACACCAGGATTGTGGGTTTGATTTCCACAGGGGAATGGTATGGAAAATATGTATGCACTCACTACTGTAAGTCTCTCTGGAAAAACATTCTAAAATGTCATACAAAAGCCTGCACACCGTGCAGTTTTCCAGGACCAGTGTTATATGTAGATGATGATCCCTGATGTAGTCTTGCTATATCCTCAGAGAGCAGCAGTAGCATCACATTAAGACTTTAACACCCAGCAGCATCCCTCCCACTTCAGAGAACAGGACAGGACATTAATGGAGTAGAGGTTGTTTAATTTGACAGGCGCCTGGATCCCATCTCATTACTGTCAATCACATAGACACAGGTAAACACCAGGCAGCAGGATAATTGAAGAGCCAAATAAATTAGATGCTGAGAGTGAATCACTGAAACACAATGCCTCTGCCTGTCTTTCTCTTCTCTGTCTCTCTGTCTGTCTTTCTCTCTGTTCTCTCTACCCGTCTTTCTGTCTAGCGCTCTCTCTCTTTCTGTATTTGTCTGTACCCCTCTCTCCCTCTCTTTTCTATCGCTCTCTAACAAGGCTGTAATGCTGTTTAAATGAAACCTCTGTAGTTAATTTGAGACAAAAGGATTTCAAGGAGAACTGTAGATGATGTGGCGTGGGAGACACAAGGGCTGGAGGAGCAGTCACCACCATGCCTATACTCACACCCATACCCATACATATCCATGTGCACCATATCCATACCCACACTCAAACCCATACCAATGCCCTATACCCAGACCTATACCCTGTATGCCGGCACATACAGTAAAGAGGGAGCTATGCAAAGGGCACATTTACATTTGCAGGCGCTATACAACCAGTAGTTGACCCCTATGATTCTATCAGTTCAGTCATTCAGTATGAGTACAAACAAGCTAATACCAAAATGTTCAACATGAACAAATTACAATATTTATTAGAACTATATTGTACTTACTGGAATAATTACACAGTAATAAGGACACTGTAATGTAAAAATGTAACAAGGCCTGATTGAACTATTTTCACATATAACCTGTTCTCCTGCCAACAACAACAGCTGCTGTTATCCCCCAGCAGCGTTACGCACACTGGGCAGCGATCCTCGGCTCTCAAGCAGTTTGCACCTTTACGGGAACCTCTTAAGTAACTAGGTCTAAAAATAACAAACAATGACTGATAGCAAGCCATGTGGTGTGGTGGGAGTATGGGAGAATTGAACATATTTGAAAAAAACTAAAGATGAAAACTTTCTCCTGAGGAGACGTGATGTTCCACAGGAATCTCTTTTGAGATAGAAATCTAACTTCACATGCGCTTACAGGACTTTGTAAGCTAGGACCAGGAGCTAATATGAACCTTATCACCTTTGTATGTACTGTTAAAACAGTGATGACCTACTTTTACCAAACAGCCAACATTATCATGCAGTGTAGGAATCAACAGGACATAGAAAAAGTAAATGGTCATAAGACAAGAAACACAGGATGGTGGTGAATATTGAGTTCAGAGGCTACATTTTAAGACGGACAAAGAAAAAGAGAGAAACTTCCAAAAGCAGTTTCTATTATTAAGTATGTCCACCCCACTGCCTCACTTCAAAGATCACCATCCCTGATCACCGTCCGACCATCTGCACTACAGCCCTACTACACTCTCACACGAGAACATGAAAAAGCGGCACCGTAGACTTTACAAAAGCCTAAAAACCTGAGTAATAAATTCTGTCTGTTCCGGTGTTGCTTATCTATGCCGATTTAGTCCTGCAAGGCGAATCATTTGTTGATTGATTTGTCACACTTTCTGGTGGTGTGGTCAAATTGTACTGGAGGCGGTAGAAGGGCCACCCAGGGGAGGGTAGTGTGTTTTATCCACGGTTTACATCAAGGGATTTTGGTACTTTCCCTATACGTTAGCTATGCACAGTACTGACATGGGTTGCCGCCGTTGGCTCTGGCTTCCTATTTGTCACACTCCTCTGATATTTGCCTCTCCAAAGGCCACGAAACAACATGTTTTGTTGCCCATGATTTGTCTTTTTTATCAGAGTTATTGATCTCACAATAAGCTAGACTCAAGTAACTTCCATGACAGTCTTGCGGTGCTGAAAAGCGGCAGCCGCGGAGAAGCGGCAGCCGCGGAGAAATCAATCGGGAGGTGGCCAGCACGTGGTGCTGAAATTAGGCTAATTTGAGTAAATCATTTCAAGTCTTCATTTTCATTTGAATTAACTAACAAGATGGCTTTGTGTTAGAGCCTATTTCTTCCTATTTAAGAAATAAGAGGTAGGCCTACGTGTTTGACATACTACATTATAGGCCATCCATAGATTTGTCAGCCAGTTCCAACAGTAGTGTCACCACTACTTAAATACCTCTGTGTTGTGAAGGGCTTGGTGTGTTAAGCTAATACCAGTGCTTGAATTGAGGGGGTAGGCCTATGTGAGTGTATGCCATAGCCCCATTTTTGCTAGTTTAAGATTATGAAGAAACTAAAATGGATTCTGAATATAGAAAGTGATCTATAACGACGATGCCTTGGGCTAAAAACAAGGCACAAGAAAGACACGCCTCTGATGCATATGGGGGTTAATGGTCTTTGGTTAATCTCTATGACATTCAGAGGCTGAGCTAAGAAGAAAAATTAAAAACTTTGGAAGTAGGCCTACAGATGTCGGATCTTAACTTGATCACTCTTTTGTTGCGGAGAATTTTCCTGGTGCATCAGAAAATTCAAATGAGCCTCGTGAGTCCCTGAATAAGGGACTTTCTCTCCATGTGGGGGATAATAAAATAATAGCTAAACCAAAATTAGTTTCCATTCATTCAAATTGTCTGATGAATTGCCACAGTGGATTTGCCATGGTAAACAATGAAATACTTTATTTCTATTGTACGGAATGCTTATAAAAAATGGCCTTAGTCTGTTCAAAAATGACTCCAGTTCCAGTGGCATGCATTGAAATGTGTGGCTTTCTTTTGCAAAATATCTATGAAGAAACAGGCTTATTTTCAAATAACTGACATTAAGGTGTGGGATGCTCACTGTATTACAGGGCCCGGTTTCCCAAAAACATGTTGAGGCTAAGTTAATCGTTAAGTTCAATCGAACCATTGTAGGAGCATCTTTAAATCTCAGAGCTGTTTCCCAAAACCCTCATTAACGTTGCACTTAAATAAGCTTGTAATATAATGCCTGCCTCAGACCACTCGTCGAACAGCTAAGTGCGTTGTTTTTTGCCCTCCCGCATCACTTTATACACAGAAGATCTCCGCTAAACATAGAATCACATGGCTTATCCATATATCTGTGACTGCCGATAACTTGTCTTTGCAATGCTTCAAATAAAAACCGAGATGACTGCAATAAAATATAAACAGGAGGCTATAGGCCTATTTCAATCATATTGAAATGCCTTTCATGTTCAATCAATTGAGTTCTATTTTGATACTTGTAGGGTACTATCTGTAATTTGTCCCAATATCTTTTATGATGTGTAGCCGAACATGTGCGCAATGATGTGCCAAATCAGTGATTGAATACATTTTATTGAGTAAGAATTAGAATAATCCACCTCAATATTTGCAGCCGTAGGTGGTGATATCTCCCTAGGAGCTGATCCGTCGTCAGTATAGTGAAATAATGACAATTTTAAGGAAAGATTTTAATGGAGAAAGCTGATCCGATAGCAGCGCTCCCTTTTTTTTCGTTCCATCAGTATCTAAAAGACGCACTTAGCGACGCTCCAAAGACGCACTTAGCGACAGTTCTCTCTGCGTGGCGTTTTGGGAAAAGCATGTTACATCTTTGGCTGTTGTAGGAAAGGTGCATCGTTAAAATAAAATACTCATAAGCCTTAGTTACAAGTCTATTTCACTCCAGCAGCTGGCATATTCTGTACATTCAAAATTCACTTGTGGGAACATGGCGGCTCTCAACACCCGACAACAGAAAGAGTTGGCCACTCTTGCCTATGCCGTTCGGCCATCGCTCATCCATATATTTATATGTACATATTCTTATTCATTCCTTTACACTTGTGTGTAAGAGGTAGTTGTTGTGAAATTACTTGTTAGATATTACTGCATGGCCGGAATTAGAAGCACAACTAGAAGCTACACTCGCATTAACATCTGCTAACCATGTGTATGTGACAAATAAAATGTGATTTAATTTGAACGGATCTCAGGGTGTATGATTATACGAATCCACAGTTTTGAAGTCACAACGTAAATTGTTTGCCTCGCAGCGGAATCGGGGGATCTGACCTATGCAGAGAATAGGATCAGCATCTACCCAGATCTGAGTGCCGAACTGCTGAAACAGAGGGCGACCTACAACAAGGTGAGATCCCAGCCACGCATGCTAAACCTGAGATGCGGCTTCATTCACCAGGCAAAACTAATCTTGACCTTCCATAATGGTTCTGGGTGGGGAATGACCAATGGGTGGGTTTCCCTGTGGGTCCTGATTGTTGTTTTGGTTGCAATAGGCCTCTTGTTATTTGATTATAATCCAATAGGATACATTCTGAAGGCTACTCGTTAGCCTATCCCCCTCACCCACCAGTTGGCTGGATGTCCTTTGGGTGGTGGACCATTCTTGATACACCCCGTTCAAAGTAGAGGTCGACCGATTAATCGGAATGGCCGATTAATTAGGGCCGATTTCAAGTTTTCATAACAATCGGAAATCAATATTTTTGGGCGCCGATAGTGCCAATTAAAAAAAAAAATGTTTTTACCTTTATTTAACTAGGCAAGTCAGTTAAGAACACATTCTTATTTTCAATGATGGCCTAGGAACGGTGGGTTAACTGCCTTGTTCAGGGGCAGAACGACAGATGTTCACCATGTCAGCTCGGGGGATCCAATCTTGCAACCGTACAGTTAACTGGTCCAACGCTCTAACCACCTGCCCCTCATTGCACTCCACGAGGAGTTACGCGAATGCAGTAGAAACCAAGGTAAGTTGCTAGCATTAAACTTATCTTATAAAAAACTATCAATCCATCATAATCACTAGTTATAACCACACATGGTTGATGATATTACTAGTTTATCTAGCGTGTCCTGCGTTGCAGATAATCAATGCAACGCTGGGGGATGATTTAACAAAAGCGCATTTGTGAAAAAAGCGCAATCGTTGGATGACTATACCTAACAATACACACCAATGCCTTTCTTAAAATCAAAACACAGAAGCATATAATGACATTTCGAGTTGAATCCACACCCCAACCCAGCAATTTTCAAATAGTTCCTTCATTTTTTATTTATTTAAATTTGACCTTTATTTAACTAGGCAAGTCAGTTAAGAACACATTCTTATTTTCAATGACGGCCTTGTTCAGGGGCAGAATGACAGATTTATTTACCTTGTCAGCTCAGGGATTTGATCTTGCAACCTTTCGGTTACTAGTCCAACACTCTAACCACTAGGCTACCTGTCACCCTTTATGTTCTAGCCCCAACACATATCTAGCTAGATTTACCCCATGGCCTACATGCCAATGGGGCATTATGTGGCAGGTTCGACAACGGAACAACAGTAGCTGAGGGGAGGTAGGTGACTAGTTTGTTTAGATGAAGGGGACAACTAACCCGTATTCTCCTCATAGCAGCCACAATCTCCACTCTGCTGTTCGGCCGAGCCACGTCCAGACTGCCGATGTACTGGTTAGGAACAAAACAGAAAGCAACGATAGAAATGTTACCATATTTATTTGACCATTGTGATATATTATACAGTGGCATAATTTTGGGGGGTATATAATTATTACAATATAATATCACACTATTACAAAATAATTAAAGCAACTATAATGAAATAATCAATTATCTCGTTAATACAAGAAAGATAACGTTATAATGAGAAAGATCTAGCTAATACAAGACAATCCGGTTGCACGTTATTAAGAGAAATAGCCTTTAAGCTTGGCTTCCTCTCATGCACAGGTTGACATTATGTCCGGTTTGCTTGAGTTAATCGACTTTTATTTTCACCTCGGTTTGAGGCATTGGGAGATACAGTGTTAGTGTCATGAGCAATATAGATGGTGTTGTCATTAGTTTACATCCATTGTGGAGTATACTGAGTTCTCTAAGACTCTACTGATGGAAAAAACTACTGAATCTCCTTGATATAGCTTTATTTCTTCTTGATCAACTGGGCCGACATGGGAAGCTTCATGAATACAAACAAATACATCTTAAATGCATCCAAGAAGGATATGTAGTGACCTAAAACACAGTCAGGCATTTACTTCATATTCTAGACCCCCATGGAGTGCGCCTTTTGGTGGAAGTATCTGGGAACGAGTTTAGCTAGCATGCTGCCTAACCTTCACAACCAAGAGGACATAGAGGAACAGGTTAGGTAGGTGTCCTTTTTGTCTTGTAATTTTACATTTGGAAGGTGCATTGAAACAATTAGCTAGCATTATATTACCTCTAGCACAGTCAACTAGCTAGCTAGCAAGCTAAATGAATGATGCATTGAAATTAGCTACTCTCGAGAGATTACTATGGTAGCTAGCTATGGCTACTCTCAAGAACAAGCAAGCCTGTATCTGAGAAGCATGTCCAACTGATTGAGCGTTCTACTCAATGCATTCTCAATGAGCGCTGATTTAATCAAAAGTGCATTACAGTGGCTTGGATATACAAAGATTGCAAAAGGAGGCAAACCATTTGTAGGAAAAGCTTTTGTCATAATTTTGATGCTGCCAGATTGACTTTAGATTCAGTAAAACATTAGCTAAGATTGAGTGGAGACCACCGGAATTTCGCTAGCTAACATTACCATTGACAGCTATTTTTGACAAAATTTGCTAGCTAATGACAAGATTGCCATCCATTTGACGACATGATAATGATGGCATAGTTGTTTCCTGTTAAACTTTTGCCTACTTTTGCGATGCCATCATACACTGCTCAAAAAAATAAAGGGAACACTTAAACAACACAATGTAACTCCAAGTCAATCACACTTCTGTGAAATCAAACTGTCCACTTAGGAAGCAACACTGATTGACAATACATTTCACATGCTGTTGTGCAAATGGAATAGACAACAGGTGGAAATTATAGGCAATTAGCAAGACACCCCCAATAAAGGAGTGGTTCTGCAGGTGGTGACCAGACCACTTCTCAGTTCCTATGCTTCCTGGCTGATGTTTTGGTCACTTTTGAATGCTGGCGGTGCTTTCACTCTAGTAGTAGCATGAGACGGAGTCTACAACCCACACAAGTGGCTCAGGTAGTGCAGCTCATCCAGGATGGCACATCAATGCGAGCTGTGGCAAGAAGGTTTGCTGTGTCTGTCAGTGTAGCGTCCAGAGTATGGAGGCGCTACCAGGAGATAGGCCAGTACATCAGGAGACGTGGAGGAGGCCGTAGGAGGGCAACAACCCAGCAGCAGGACCGCTACCTCTGCCTTTGTGCAAGGAGGAGCAGGAGGAGCACTGCCAGAGCCCTGCAAAATGACCTCCAGCAGGCCACAAATGTGCATGTGTCTGCTCAAACGGTCAGAAACAGACTCCATGAGGGTGGTATGAGGGCCCGACGTCCACAGGTGGGGGTTGTGCTTACAGCCCAACACCGTGCAGGACGTTTGGCATTTGCCAGAGAACACCAAGATTGGCAAATTCGCCACTGGCGCCCTGTGCTCTTCACAGATGAAAGCAGGTTCACACTGAGCACATGTGACAGACGTGACAGAGTCTGGAGACGCCGTGGAGAACGTTCTGCTGCCTGCAACATCCTCCAGCATGACCGGTTTGGCGGTGGGTCATTCATGTTGTGGGGTGGCATTTCTTTGGTGGGCCGCACAGCCCTCCATGTGCTCGCCAGAGGTAGCCTGACTGCCATTAGGTACCGAGAGGAGATCCTCAGACCCCTTGTGAGCCCATATGCTGGTGCGGTTGGCCCTGGGTTCCTCCTCATGTGGCTGGAGTGTGTCAGCAGTTCCTGCAAGAGGAAGGCATTGATTCTATGGACTGGCCCGCCTGTTCCCCAGACCTGAATCCAATTGAGCACATTTGGGACATCATGTCTCGCTCCATCCACCAACACCACGTTGCACCATAGACTGTCCAGGAGTTGGCAGAAGCTTTAGTCCAGGTCTGGGAGGAGATCCCTCAGGAGACCATCCGCCACCTCATCAGGAGCATGCCCAGGCGTTGTAGGGAGGTCATACAGGCACGTGGAGGCCACACACACTACTGAGCCTCATTTTGACTTGTTTTAAGGACATTACATCAAAGTTGGATCAGCCTGTAGTGTGGTTTTCCACTTTAATTTTGAGTGTGACTCCAAATCCAGACCTCCATGGGTTGATAAATTTGATTTACATTGATAATTTTTGTGTGATTTTGTTGTCAGCACATTCAACTATGTAAAGCAAAAAGTATTTAATAAGAATATTTCATTCATTCAGATCTAGGATGTGTTATTTTAGTGTTCCCTTAATTTTTGTTGAGCAGTGTATTTCCAGGCAACAAAAAAGTAATTGGCCCATCACAGGAGGTTGGTGGCACCTTAATTGGTGAGGACGGGCTGGCAGGCAGATAGACAGACAGACAAAGACACACCCACACCCAGACACACCCACACTGTCAGGTTGGGATTTGATGAACCCTAAACTAATATAGAAAATAATGTATTAAAAAAATTACTTCTGTAAACTTCTAATCAGGCAACAGCCCCCTTACAGTCTCTGGTACTGTCCCTTGAGCTGATATAATCGTTCACTATTGTAAGTAATCTGACCATAATAACATTTAATTTAGAAAGTAATATCAGCACCTGAAGAAGAATGTGAAGTGGCAAAGGGGATTGTAACTGCATGGCAATGAACTTGGCTCTTACTTCGGCTGGCGGACATCTTCCTGGCCTCAGCAATGGTCAGCAGACTGCACCGAGTGGTGAAGCACAGCAGGCCAATGGAGGCTGCTGACACCTTAATTGGTGAGGACGGGCTGGCAGGCAGATAGACAGACAGACAAAGACACACCCAGGGCTTATGGTTATGGCTGGAGCAGAATTGGTGCAATGGTATCAAATACATCAAACACATAGTTCCCCTATGTTTGCTCCGTTCCAGCCATTACTATGAGCTGTCCTCCTCTCAGCAGCCTCCATTGGCCTGCTGTGCTTCACCACTCGGTGCAGTCTGCTGACCATTGCTGAGGCCAGGAAGATGTCCGCCAGCCGAAGTAAGAGCCAAGTTCATTGCCATGCAGTTACAATCCCCTTTGCCACTTCACATTCTTCTTCAGGTGATGATATTACTTTCTAAATTAAATGTTATTATGGTCAGATTACTTACAATAGTGAACGATTATATCAGCTCAAGGGACAGTACCAGAGACTGTAAGGGGGCTGTTGCCTGATTAGAAGTTTACAGAAGTTATTTTTTTAATACATTATTTTCTATATTAGTTTAGGGTTCATCAAATCCCAACCTGACAGTGTGCCTTTCAACTATTCTATTTTGTTTTCCAACCCTCAGGAAACCATGAGAAGGGAGTGGGCCACCTGACCAAAAACCATTGCTGTGTGTGATTAAACTCCAGCAGCTCCTCTAGGTGCTTCAGCAGACCTACTGTCTTTTAGATCCTGCTGAAACGGTCCACTATCAGCCAGGTGAGGATGCTCTCCCATGGAAAGGATGAGCTGTTGTGGCAACAAAATGGCTGAAAGTTGCCTGAGTCGTGCCTCGTTTTCTGAAAAGTTTATATTTACTCCTGAAGATCTTAGTGCATTAAACTGACAACTACAGACAAGACTGTTTAAGGCACAGCATGTTTTCCTGTCATCGAGAATCTGAAATATATTAAAGTAGCAAGGGGGGGTGAATTGTTATGCACGCTCAAGTTTTCCGTTTTTTGCCTTTTGTTTCACAAAAAAAAATATTTTGCATCTTCAAAGTGGTAGGCATGTTGTGTAAATCAAATTATACAAACCCCCCAAAAATACATTTTAATTACAGGTTGTAAGGCAACAAAATAGGAAAAATGCCAAGGGGGTGAAAACTTTCACAAGCGACTATAGCTCTAATCCACAATATGGCAGAGATTGAAAAGCCATAAAACATACAGTACCAGTCAAAAGTTTGACACACCTACTCATTCAAGGGTTTTTAGTTATTTTTACTATTTTATACATTGTAGAATAATAGTGAAGACATCAACACTATGAAATAACACATGGAATCATGTGTAGCCAAAAGTGTTAAACAAATCAAAATATATTTTGTATTTGAGCTTCTTTGAAGTAGCCACCCTTTGCCTTGATGACAGCTTTGCACACTCTTGGCATTCTCTCAACCAGCTTTCATGAGGTAGTCACCTGGAATGCATTTCAATTAACAGGTGAGCCTTGTTTGAAAGTTAATTTGTGGAATTTATTTCCTTCTTAATGTGTTTGAGCCAATCAGTTGTGTTGTAACGAGGTACGGGTGGTATACAGAAGATAGCCCTATTTGGTAAATGATCAGGTCTATGTTATGTCAAGAACAGCTCAAATAAGCAAAGAGAAATGACAGTCCATCATTACTTTAAGAGTAATGTGTTGTGTTTTGTGTTATTTCATAGTTTTGATGTCTTCACAATTATTCTACAATGTAGAAAGTAATACAAATAAAGAAAAACCCTAGAATAGGTTTGTGTCCAAACGTTTGACTGGTACTGTACGTTTTTGGCTATGGTCAATAATATCAAAGGCTGGACTGAAATCTACCAGTACAGATCACACAATCTTCTTATTATCAATTTATTTTAACCAATTATCAGTCATTTGTGTCAGTGCAGTACATGTTGAGTGCCCTTCTCTATAAGCATGCTGAAAGTCTGTTGTTTTCAGTTTGCTAAGAGCTGGCAGCAAGCTGATTGGTCTGCTGTTAGAACCAGTAAAGGCTGCTTTTCCACTTTGGGTAGTGGAGTGACTTTGGCTTCCCTCCAAGCCTGAGGACAAACTCCTTCCTCTAGACTCAGATTAAAGATATGACAGATAGAAGTGGCCAAAGAGTCAGCTTCCATCCTCAGTAGCCTTCCATCTAAGTTGTCAATGCCAGGAGGTTTGTCATTATTGATCGATATCACAAATTTGACCAAATTCAAATTTACAATGCATTTCCTTCATTATAATTTTTTTAATGCATGCATACGATGGCTCAGTTTGTTGTTGGCATTTCCTGTTTAAGTTTGCCCACTTTGCCAATTAAGTAATCATTCAAATAATTGGTAACATTAGGGCCTCCCGACTGGTGCTAGAAGCGTCACTATAGACCCGGGTTTGACCTTTCGGAACCTTGGTTCTCCTAGATATAGCCACTATATTGTGATCACTGCATCCAATGGGTAGGAATACAGCTTTAGAACAGAGTTCTACAGTATTAGTAAAAATGTGATTAATACATGTGGATGATCTTATTCCTGTAGTATTTGTAAACGCCCTGGTAAGTTAGTTAATAACCTGAACCAGAAAACAGGCACTGGTAAGTTGGTTAGGACATCTATTTTATGCATGACACTAGTCATTTTTCCAACAATTGTTTACAGACAGATTATCTCATTTATAATTCACTGTATCACAATTCCAGTGGGTCAGGAGTTTACATACACTAAGTTGACTGCGCCTTTAAACAGCATGGAAAAGTCCAGAAAATGATGTCATGACATTAGAAGCTTCTGATAATTGACTTAATTTGAGTCAATTGGAGGTGTACCTGTGGGTGTATTTCAAGGCCTACCTTCAAACTCAGTGCCTCTTTGCTTGACATCATGGGAAAACCAAAAGAAATCAGCCAAGACCACAGAAAAAAAATTGTAGACATCCACAAGTTTGGTTCATCCTTGGAAGCAATTTCAAACGCCTGAAGGTACCACGTTCATCTGTACAAACAATAGTACGCAAGTATAAACACCATGGGACCACACAGCCTTCGTACCGCTCAGGAAGGAGACGCGTTCTGTCTCCTGGAGATTAATGTACTTTGGTGCGAAAAGAGCAAATCAATCCCAGAACAACAGCAAAGGACCTTGTGAAGATGCTAGAGGAAACAGGTACAAAAATATCTATATCCACAGTAAAACGAGTCCTATATCGACATAACCTGAAAGGCCGCTGAGCAAGGAAGAAGCCATTGCTCAAAAACCGCCATAAAAAAGCCAGACTATGGTTTGCAACTGCACATGGGGACAAAGATCGTGCTTTTTGGAGAAATGTCCTCTGGACTGATGAAACAAAAATAGAACAGTCAGGAAGCTAAAGCTTGGTCACAAATGGATCTTCCAAATGGGCAATGACCCCAAGCATACTTCCAAAGTTGTGTCAAAATGGCTTAAGGACAACAAAGTCAAGGTATTGGAGTGGCCATCACAAAGCCCTGACCTCAATCCCATAGAGAATTTGTGGGCAGAACTGAAAAAGCGTGTGCGTGCAAGTAGGCCTATAAACCTGACTCAGTTACACCAGCTCTGCCAGGAGAAATGGGACAAAATTCACCCAACCTTTTGTGGGAAGCTTGTGGAAGGCTCCCCGAAATGTTTGACCCAAGTTAAACAATTAAAAGGCAATGCTACCAAATACTAATTGAGTGTATGTAAACTTCTGACCCACTTGGAATGTGATGAAATAAATAAATGCTGAAATAAATCTTTCTCTCTACTATTATTATGGCATTTCACATTCTAAAAATAAAAGTGGTCATCCTAACTGACCTAAGACAGGGATTAAACGTCAGGAATTGTGGAAAAACTGAGTTTAAATGTACTTGGCTAAGGTGTATGAAAACAACCGACTTCGACTGTACACTATCAAGCACTTCACAAACATTATTTTAGATACTGACTGTTAGCGCTTGGTGGCTTATAGCAACACCCCAAAATAATAGGCTTTAGATGAGGCAGGTGAATCTGCAGCCACATTTCTTCAATAACACTTCTCTAAGCATTACTGGGATTTGACTATTAATATATACAGCAACACCTCCCCCATAAGCATTCCTGTCTCTTCTATATATGTTATATCCTTGTATTGCTACTATTGTATCAAAGGAATTATCTAAGTGAATCTCAGAAATGCTAATATATTAATGTTATCTGACGTTAGCAAGTTACTGATTTCATGATTCTTGTTTCTAAGGATTCATATATTAACATGGGCTATGTTTATCTCTTTCCTGGGAAGCTTCTCAGACATAATATGGAAAATAACAAACAAAGCAAGAGAAAACAAAAACACATTTAGCAGTCCATTAATCAGTTGGTGTGTGTAAGTGTGTATGAGGGCTGCAGGGTTGAAGTTACAAACCCATAGGCTTGGCTTTCTCATCCCTTCCAGGCTTTTGGGAGGGAGGGTGGACAATGTGCCTGTCATATCGGATGAAGCAAATGTCCCCACGCGCTCTGGCAGCTTTCATGGCCGGGATAAGTTATTTTCTCTTCTGCCGCACAGCTTCAGGATAGTCCTTGTTGAGGAATATATACATTCCCCTCAAGTTCTTGGCTCTTTCTACCTTGTCCTTGAACCTCACGAATTTGACGAGTGTTGGCCTGGGCCTGTCACCTGGGCCGGTGGTGGGTTTTCCAGTTCTGTGGGCACGCAGACTCAATCTTCCTGTGGTCCATCTCCAGTTTCTCCAAGATCATTTCCCTCACTTTGTCCTCAGACTCCATCCAGGTCTCATGTGGACATTATGCAATTCCATCGACAACAATGTTGTCCCACCTTGATTGTCCCTCAAGATAATCTGATTTCTCTGTCATTTTTATCATGGATTCATATAAAAAACTAATGTCCTCTTTCAATGACTTACAGATTGTCGTCACCTTGCCATTTTCCTGTTTAAACTCATGACCCTGGGAGAACTTTAAACTGTTCTTCAGTTTTTGGACCTCTCTAGTCTGGTCATCCATTATTTTATTAGTTGACTCTACCAGTATTAGTACACAAAACTTGAAGCTATTTTCTTGTTGTTGTAACAACTTGATAAATTAATTTATATGTTTAGAGATAATGATTAAATAATGTTACCCTAAAATGTAACCATTAGGGAGTATAGTATATGTAGCATGTATAAGGAATAATGAAAGTATTAAACTTAAGTCCAATTAGGTTGGACTGGGAGAGAGAGAAATGTGTGTGTGCATAAGAAAATACAGAAGAACAATTAAATTGTGTTTGAACCGACCTGGCTAGAACTCTGAGAAACTGATGAGGACAGGGAGTACTTCTCAAGGTTTCCCTAATCTCAGGGGAATGGAACTGTTGGCTGGGTAGTGATACACAGTGGTGAGAACTATGGAGGAGGATAAAACTCACCTACTCTTGGTGTGTATGTATGTGCGTAGGATATCTACTGTTTGTGTGGAAGTATGTGCGTAATTAAGGAGCAAGGTATGAAATAGATGTCTTTGTATTCTTGACTTTAGATTCTCTGAATAAACTGTACTAGACTTTTGCATAAGCTGAGTCTTTGCCTAATTATTTTTATACCCATGGTCTTACAGCCCTCGGGACTGGTCAAAGCTATTGATTGAAAGTTATTATCATTGGGATTGAAAATTCTCATGACACAACTGCTTGTAGAATTTATTTATTTGTTTAAAAGATCCTTCCACCTGTGATATAGAGACACCATCGTTCTCAACTGTACACCCGCTGGCTGTTACTCTCCGCAACTCCTGACAGGGCAGGTCACAAGCTCAGGACAATCCGTGGTGCCAGCCACAAGGGCTAACCACGTCGCGGGCTGCGTTCCAGCCCTCAAGGAAACCCCACTAGCTTGATAGGCAGCTAACAATGGCTGCTAGGCTACCTGCTACGCCAAACAGGTCATCATCAGACCCTCGGTAGGCAGGATCACTGGACAGAGAGCAGAGGTCCCAGCAACTGATGCCAACCGCATCGCGGGATACAAAATCAAAAAGGAAGTTAGCTTCGCGGGACACAAAATCAAAAAGGAAGTTAACTTTTCCATTAGAACACTTTTTCAGACACTTTCAAAACTTGCCAAAACAACAAACCGAGCGCTGCCTCATTCTTTGTTCAACAGGAACATTGCTGGAATATTGGCATATTGTGGGTGTCAACCTGTCTGTCTAGACAGACTACCATCCAGATATGTATTAGTGATTGATGACTGTTGGTACTAGCTAACAAAGTTCCTGTGGGTTTAATCTTGTAATTTAAAGAGAAACTTCAAATCATAGACCCTGGGGTCAAGATAAGGGAGAGAGAGAATTCGCCATCAGAGTAAGAGTACTGATCTAGGATCAGGTCCACTCTGTCATATAATACTAAACTCAGCAAAATAAGAAACATCCCTTTTTCAGGACCCTGTCTTTCAAAGATAATTCGTAAAATTCCAAATAACTTCAGAGATCTTCATTGTAAAGGGTTTAAACACTGTTTCCCATGCTTGTTCAATGAACCATAAACAATTAATGAACATGCAACTGTGGAACGGTCATTAAGACACGAACAGCTTACAGACGGTAGGCAATTAAGGTCACAGTCATGAAAACTTAGGACCCTAAAAGAGGCCTTTCTACTGACTCTGAAAAACACCAAAAGAAAGATGCCCAGGGTCTCTGCTCATCTGCATGAATGTGCCTTAGGCATGCTGCAAGGAGGCATGAGGACTGCAGATGTGGCCAGGGCAATAAATTGCAATGTCCGTACTGTGAGACGCCTAAGACAGCACTACAGGGAGACAGGACGGACAGCTGATCGTCCTCAAAGTGGCAGACCATGTGTAAAAACACATGCACAGGATTGGTCGATCCGAACATCACACCTGCGGGACAGGCACAGGATGGCAACAACAACTACCCGAGTTACACCAGGAACGCACAATCCCGCCATCAGTGCTTAGACTGTCCACAATAGGCTGAGAGAGGCTGGACTGTGGGTTTGTAGGCCTGTTGTAAGGCAGGTCGTCACCAGACATCACTGGCAACAACGTCGCCTATGGGCACAAACCCACCGTTGCTGGACCAGACAGGACTGGCAAAAAGTGCTCTTCACAGACGAGTCGCGGTTTTGTCTCACCGGGGGTGATGGTCGGATTCGTGTTTGTAATCGAGGGAATGAGCGTTACACCAAGGCCTGTACTCTGGAGCGGGATCGATTTGGAGGTGGAGGTTCCTTCATGGTCTGGGGCGGTGTGTCACAGCATCATCGGACTGAGCTTGTTGTCATTGCAGGCAATCTCAACGCTGTACGTTACAGGTAAGACATCCTCCTCCCTCATGTGGTACCCTTCCTGCAGGCTCGTCCTGACATGACCCTCCAGCATGACAATGCCACCAGCCATACTGCTCATTCTGTGCGAGATTTTCTGCAAGACAGGAATGTAAGTGTTCTGCCATGGCCAGCAAAGAGCCCGGATCTCAATCCCATTGATCACGTCTAGGACCTGTTGGATCGGAGAGTGAGGGCTAGGGCCATTCCCCCCAGAAATGTCCGGGAACTTGCAGGTGCCCTGGTGGAAGAGTAGGGTAACATCTCACAGCACGAACTGGCAAATCTGGTGCAGTCGATGAGGACGAGATGCACTGCAGTACTTAATGCAGCTGGTGGCCACACCAGATACTGACTGTTACTTTTGATTTTGACCCCCTTTGTTCAGGGACACATTATTCCATGTCTGTCAGTCACATGTCTGTGGAACTTGTTCAGTTTATGTCTCAGTTGTTGAATCTTGTTATGTTCATACATATATTTACACGTTAAGTTTGCTGAAAATACACACAGTTGACAGTGAGAGGACTTTTTTTGTTGTTGCTGAGTTTAGTATTCATTATGAGGTTACCTTCAGCAAATTCTTAGTTTGGATTGTTTTCTTGTGTCAAAGTAGACCCTGTACATGAATGAAATATGATTAGCATGGTCAATTCGTATGTACTGTAGATACCCTGTACATACTGGTCTTGACGAGAAGGAAAATAAAATGGTTGGGGGTGGTTCTCTTCTGCAGTGTTCAACCAATCCAGCAAATGTGGAGGAGTTAAGATGGAGTGTCGCCTTGTTAACATTCAAAAACAGATGTTGAGTCACAGGCTGTCTTTCCATTTCCCATGAAACCCTGATCACCAGGTTTTTGGAGACTCGGGAGAGGCTAGATGAAGGCTAATGACTTTTTCATCTAAATAACATTATAGTGGCCTGGAAATATGAGGACATTGTTAAAAGTAAACAAATGTTTAGTAGGAAACAACTTCACCGTCATTTTCTTGTCGTCAAACAGATGGCAATGTTGTCATTAGTTAGCGAAGTTTTTCAAAATGATGTAGCAATGCTAACATTAGCGAGCTAAAGTCCGGTGGTCTCCCCTCAATCTTAGCTAGATAGCTAGCTAACATTATACTACATCTAACATCTATCTGGTTACAAAAATTTTGATAAAAGCTTTTCCTACTAAGTGTTTATCTCCTTTGCAATGTACTTGTATTTCCAGCCACTGTAATGCACTTTTGATTAAATCAGCGCTCATTAACAATGCATTGAGTAGAATGCTCGATCAGTCAGACATGCTTCTCAGATAGTGGCTTGCTTGTTCTTGAGAATAGCCATAGCTAGCTACCATAGTGATCCCCTCGAGAGAAGCTAATTTCAGTGCATTGTTCATTTAGCTTGTTAGCTAGCTGGCTGTTCTAGAAATTATAAAATCAGATGCTAGCTAATTGTTTCAATGCACCTTCCAAATGTGAAATTAAAAGACAAAAAGGACACTTCCCAGATAACAAATGTTGGTTCTGGGAATGTTCCAATAATGTTGCACCAATGTTTCCCAAAGGTTGAAATGGGCGGTTTTCTTCATGCTCTTTGAACATTCTCTTTTGGTTGTATAAAGGTAGCGGGGAACGATCTCTGAAGGTTACAAGGTTGGGAACATTCTCTGAAGGTAACAAAGCTGGAAACACACACAGGATTCCACAATTAAATGTGAACAATTAACACAATTATGATTTCTGTTATCAATTTCTTTTATAAAATGGGTTCAGAGAAATCTGCCATCAGATTAGCACACACACTGGCTGCCACAAAGATGAACAATTAGTTCTTATATTTATTCTCAGTAAAACCAATTACCACACTGAAGATTTTTTTTTTAAGTACAGTATACTCAGTCATAACTAACTGACTTCATATGGGCAAATACAACTCAGAATCAAATGGAACGTTTTAAGCTCTCCAAGACTTAAAAATAAGTGATATTGGCACATGATGGAGGGAATGTTGGAACATTAATAACGAAGGATCAATTTTCGCCTAAAATGACATACCCAAATCTAACTGCCTGTAGCTCAGGACCTGAAGAAATGATATTTGGCATTTTATTAAGATCCCCATTTGCTATTGCAAATGCAGCAGCTACTCTTCCTGGGGTCCACACAAAACATGAAACATAATACAGAATGGCATAATACAGAACATCAATAGACAAGAACAGCACAAGGACTGAACTACATAAAGAAATGTTAAAGGCACACGTAGCCTACATATCAATGCATACACACAAACTATTTAGGTCAAATAGAGGAGAGGCGTTGTGCCATGAGGTGTTGCTTTCTCTGCTTTTTGAATCCAGGTTTGCTCTTTATTTGAGCAATATGAGATGGAAGGAAGTTCCATGCAATAAGGGCTCTATATAATACTGTACGCTTTCTTGAATTTGTTCTTGGGGACTGTGCAATTTCTTAATACCATTTGAAAGGAAACACTTTGAAGTTTGTGGAAATGTGAAATTAAATGTAGGAGAACAACACATTAGATCTGGTAAGATAATACAAACAAAAAAACATGCATTTTCTATACACACAGTAGTGTGTTTGCAAAGTTTCAGATTGATCCAGTGAAGCATTGCAAGTATGCCCAAATGTGCCGAATTGGTAAATTGATACATTTTCAAATACATAACTATAGAGAACATACAAAAATGATATGATAATGCAAAATCTAAAGTTTATACACTCCCAGGAATTTCATACATGATGGATCATTAGCCTATACACTAACTTTCACACATCTAGTTGGCCAGGTGGGGTGGGTGTGGAGCCAGAGACAGCAGGGGTTCAAACTGTAGAACCCAGTTCCTACATTTGAATATAAAAAATTATTTTATCAAACAAAACTATGCTACATTTTATCTGTGACCCTCAGGATGACAAATCAGAGCAAGACTACTGAATATAAGTACATTATTTACCTTCAGAGGGGAATGTATCAAACCAGTTCCGTGATAAAAGTTTTGTTGTTGTTGCACTCTCCTCAAACAATAGCATGCTATTTTATCACTGTAATAGCTACTGTAAATTGGACAGCGCAGTTTGATGAAAAGAATTTACGCTTTCTGCCCATCTAAGACATGTCTATGTCCTGGAAAGTTTGCTGTTTTCTTACAATGTCATGCTAACTACATTATCATACATTATCTCAACCTCCCAGTATAGGGACACCACTTACAAAAATGTACACTTAATCCAGTATAAACTAATGTATAGAATGTATTATACAAAGAGAAAAATCACATACGTCAGCACAACGGCAGAGTCATGTCTTAAGCATAAAACTAACAATAATCCATGCCTTCTGCGGATGCTATGAAGTCCAAATGTTATGGGCAGAGATATAAAGTTGTCTGTCAGAAGTATCACAATGTAAATAAATTTTAATCCATCTGTCTGCATATTTCAAGACATGGCATATGAGTGAGCAGTGAGATACCCGATGGGTTGAATGATACATTTCATCAATCATCTTGAAAAAAAATGCACACTTAACTGGAAATCAACCAATCCTCCATCACTAACACAATGGAAAAGTCCAATACTATATTATCTAAAATGTTGAAAATGCATTGGTGACAGAGTAAATCAAAATGGTACAGTTTGAGGCCATGTTGCGGAGAGTGATGCGGGCGCTGGAGATGGATGGGGTGTGAGCAGGTGGGTCTGGCCAGGTGTTATGTCATTGATGTTTGTGTGCGTCTGTATGCTGTTGTTGGTATGTGCATGTTTTGTATTGTTTGAAAAAAAGTAATAAAATCTTACAAAATAAAATATATTTTTGCTAATTTTTGCTAACAATTCAGACATCTGCAATCTGATTGGCACACACACGGATTACATAATTGTCTTGTCTGACCACTGTCTATGGTACAGGGGAGTCAAGGGCTCACTCCTCCACAACTTCCTCTTCAACCCTCTCTGCAACCTGTAAAACAAAGAGTTAAATACTATTATTGGGGTTCTTAATGATATTGTGTCCTTCCTAAAAGTTCAGCATTGTGCTTTTGTAGTTGGTATTTTAACTTAAGTATAAAACATGTTTTTTTTTAAATCTGTGCTTTGACCAGAAAAGTCTGAAATCATATGCATTAGCTGGGTTTTAAATCCAAACCAGAATGGAAAAATAAAACATGACTCAATCCAATGCTTTAATGGGGGGGGGGGGTGCACACTTAGGGAGATAGAGCAGGGTTTCAGGACCCAAAATGTGACCTGGTTATGTCAGAGGTGGGTCACAAGTTAATACATTTCTAATCACATATAATACTATTTCTTCCTCATTTTTGTTGTTGGAGGACAGTTCATTCCTAATTTGGGCCTCGAGCTGAGCCCGAGGTAGAGAATCGGGACATAACACAAATCATGTCACATACACACACAAAGGTGATGAGAGAAATAATGCTGTATTGGTCAGAAAGTAAGCAGACTGGGAGCAGGACCTCAGCAGAACTATTACCGGGAGTCACTGACTGTTGGTGTACTTTAGGGCTGACCTCAATTAGTCGACTGGTCGATTGTTTGGTCATTAGGCTGTTAGTCGACCGAGATTGTTTTAGTTGAGCAAGTAACAAATATTATATATTTGCGACCATCAGATCCATTGCAGAGGCCTAGACTGGAGGGTGTGATGCAATTGCAGTGCCTCCAGAGGCATGCAGAGGCCAAATCGAGCTTATTGCCATGCTCCACCGAAATGTTTTAACAATGGGGAGGGCTCTGTATAGCTCCGCATTGACATGATTTGTTGACGGTTGGTGGGGATGGTACATCCTGTATTAACACAAACTCTCTTCCTTGATAACAGGGAAAGGGGGATACCTAGTCAATAGTACAACTGAATGCATTTTCCACATTTAACCTCAATCAGAGGGGTGCGGGGGGCTGCCATAATCGACATCCACATCAGCCTTGCTCGGGGCAGAACGACAGATTTTTACCTTATCAGATCGGGGATTCGATCCAGCAACCTTTTGGTTACTGGCCCAATGCTCTAACCACTAGGCTCTGCACTGCTCTGCGAAGTACAATAAGTATGAATGCCCTGACTTCTGCTGAGGCCATATCACCATAAATGCTACATGGCCAATGCAGACGACGGATTGACCATGCGCCCAGATGCACAATGCACTTCTCTCTCTAGAATGCGCTCTCTCCTGCCAATTTGTGCACATTCATTGTTTCATAACTTCATTGTGTGATTTTGTTTGCATTTGATTGTTAGTGTATATCAATTCCACATATCACCAGTACATTTACTGTTAATTCCTATAAATTCTAATCTACAATGTTCGTTACTTTGATTATGGTAATTTATTTTAACGCATTCAATATTATTATTCCAGTCTTCACATTCTCATTATCGGAGTGGACACATTGTTTGCAGAGTGCACAACCTATGCTACACTTGTGAGAAACGAGTTAACAATTTAGTCATTGTCTTTTGTTTGGAGCGCTCCTGTCAATTTTGAGTAAGGACACGCAAGCATAGAAGTAGGCCTATAGGCTACCTGGCCTGCGCGCAAATGTAGGCATATAAATGTGCCCATTTGGGGATCTGATAGTATTTGTGATTGGCTTAATGTACCACCACTAATGATCCATGGAGCTACTCAAAGTAATGTTCTTCACCTAACCCGAAGTCTGTTCTTACATCCATTGAGAATTACAATAGTTCCTCAATGTATTTGAAATATCTCTCTCCCTTTCGATAACCACTCAGCATGAAAGGGAAAACGTCATATGGAAACGTCATAAAATAGGCATACCTTATCAGTGCTTGACTTGGACTGAAATACGTTCCAGTACTCATTGTGGGTGCTGATACTGTTTAAATGTAGGTGCAGGAGCTCCACAATACTTTTGAGCTAATATTCAATAAGAGTAATAGGAGTTCAAGCAGTAGAAAATTTGAGGTGCAGGTACTCAGCTCCAGTGAGCTCCTGCCCAAGTCAAGCACTGCTTCTTATCCCTACAGCTGTGTCTGTCCCGAGATAACTGGCGTAGGAAACTGAGGGCTCAGAATATTTTATACAATGTTGCAAGTTTGCTAGTGCAAGCTTCAGGATTCTGCCATTACCCTCCTGAAGTTGCCAGTAATAGGTTACACAAGGAGTCGGCAACCTTTCGCATGTGGAATGCCAATTTATCTTACCATTTCTACCGATCTGCGTGCCAGTTATGGTTTTCATATGCACATTTTCATGAAACTGTTTCATTTGAAATGTATCTTCATATCTCAGTCATTGTCATGTGGTTAATCCTGAAAAGTAACTTTCCATTGCCAACTATGTAAAAAACTGCCTACACAAAGCCAACAAATAAAAACATTGCAGCTTGCAGGTAGAACATATCCTGATAAAAACAAACATCCTATAAAATCACATTGGTTACACATGGCCTGTCTGCAATGAAACATTGTATCAACTATTAACTTGGGTCTGACTGAACAGCAGGAGGAGAATAGTTGGGTCAGGTTACGTTTTTTTTTCTTCTGGTTATCTAGATCTCTGGCGCCCTCTTGAGGCATTTGTCTTATTTCATCAAACCGTAAGCATCAGACAAGCTCAATGCATATAGTTGATTTTATTAAAAACACACTGGGTGTGTCTATACTGTATATGTAAAAATACATGTTTAAAAGTTTCGACCAATCAAACAGATGACTTTTTGTCGACCAATAATTAATTTTGTCGGGGACAGCCCTATTGTACTTCGCAAGAGCCATTTTGCCGGTTTGTGTTCAGTATTTTAAAAAACTGCACAGAGCAGAAAGCGCACTGAGGATGATTACTTTCTGTGTAGCAGTGAAAGTGGTTGTAATGGCAGTGTGTCAAATTCTGCAATGAAAGGATCAAGGAGGGGAGCCTTTATTCCGCATAATCAAAAGTCTCTGCACTCACAATGACTAAGACAGGGGTTGCAAAAAAATGTACACATAATGTTATCCAATAATTTCATCCACATCCGCCTCCATCTCCCATCGAATCGTGGTATCTAAAGGGTTTCATTCCTATGCTGTGAGCTCTGAGCTGTCTGTCCTCAGAAGATCCCTTCCAGAGCAAAGGGTGAGGGAACAGACTCCTAAGCCAAAAAGGACTGACATCGGGAGGACTCTCCAAGAGGTGCGCCGGAGTAGCGCGTCATCGAACAGCTGAAGGCCTACGCAGAGAATCCTCTGAGATCATTCCCACATAATTACATCATTATATTCTGACCCATTAGGGCGGCAGTTTGGGGCAAGGCTAGGGTTAGAATAGCATAGCTGACAAATTCACCCAAATGTATATTTCTCTTGTGTACTTTGTTTTCTCTCTCTATTGAAATCCCCATCGTGGGTAACACGCGCCATAGTGTGTTGGCCCGTTATACTAAGTTCTAATCAATAGCCTATAATGGTGTTTTGTCTATGTGTATCTTTTATCATAATTTTTGCTTTTTAGTAAATAAATATTCAACTAAGATTGGTGTGATACGAATTCATTGGTGAGACCCTGGTCCATGCAGATTCACGGGTTATACGATGTTCAGAACGAGATTGGTAGAGGCAACTGGTTAATTAGTGGCTGTTGTAAAATCGATAACCTGATATTCTGAGTTAATTTGGGAAATAGAAACTCAATAAAACTAATTTTCCCATGGTGCCCCAGGTTAATGAGTTAATAATTGTTTGATTCAGTTAATCACGCAATTAGAAACCTTTAATCATTCGATGAGCAACAGTCGTCACATTAAGTAATACAACGTCACGACAAGAGATTACTAGAAACGAACTAGATTTCTCCTTTTATCTGTGGATTAATTGACAGAGTAGAGAACATTCTACAAAGATCCAGAAAAAAGGACCTTGTGCATTTCAGGTAAAATAACAACCCAATGTTTATATCCAAGGAGAAATTTGCTAGCAACATCAAGCTAGCTAGCTAAAAGTCCATGAATGCTACAACCTGTCCACAAATTAATACAGTTGGTTAAGAGTTAATTTTGATATTTCAACGTACGTGTCCTGATCGTGCCTGGTGTGGATGGACAAAATCAACATGCGCACAATGGCGGACACACGCGTGTGCGTGCCTGTCCAGTCAGCATGTTAGACCCCATAAGTCAAACTTGCCTAATGCTAACTGAAAATACACCCCATGTATCTAGTTTGATCTATGAAGATGGTCACTCAGTGTAGCTTTGTAGAAAATAAAGGAAATGCACAAGGAGAAGATCACCTTTCTACAGGAAGAGGGCTGCTCATAGGAACCCTGCTGCCTGCTACTCAACCAAACCAATAGCACTTGCTAACCATCAAACATCTGGTCATGTTGGGGCCAGGAAGCAATTGTAAGAACTGGACACATGTACTGAGGAAGGCGCAAGCTGAAATATGTCCATGTAGTGTAATTAAGATGTTTTGCTACTGTAAAATTAAGAAAATAAATATAACTTTCACTGCAAATCATATCAAGTGAGTGCTGGTCCTTTCATTTTTATCTGAACAAGTTAAACCATTTGCTAGGACAGCAGAATAACCACCTAGAGTTGATTTGCGTCAATCTAAGTTACATAACAAAAAAAATCTAACAAACGAATTGTCGAAAGGGGAGATTCTCACGAACATGATGGTGTTCTCTGTTTTGCTCTACAACCCCCACAAGTGTAACAGGACTCGTCTGAAGGTAACCAGTAACGGTTGAAAAAGAACGGGTTAAATATGAGTTTTAAAAATATATATCTTTTTTTATATATACAGTTGAAGTCGAAGGTTTACATGCACCTTAGCCAAATACATTTAAACTCCGTTATTCAAAATTCCTAACATTTAATCAGAGTAAAAATTCCCTGTCTTAGGTCAGTTAGGATCACCACTTTATTTTAGAATGTGAAATGCCAGAATAATAGGAGAGAGAACAGATTTATTTCAGCTTTTCTTTCTTTCATCATATTCCAAGTAAATCAGAAGTTTACATACACTCAATTAGTATTTGGTAGCATTGCTTTCAAATTGTTTAACTTGGGTCAAACGTTTCAGGTAGCCTTCCACAAGCTTCCCACAATAAGTTGGTGAATTTTGGCCCATTCCTCCTGACAGAGCTGGTGTAACTGAGTCAGGTTTGTAGGCCTCCTTGCTCGCACACACTTTTTCAGTTCCTTCCAAAAATGTTCGATAGGATTGAGGTCAGGGCTTTGTGATGTCTACTCCAATACCTTGACTTTGTTGTCCTTAAGCCATTTTGCCACAACTTTGGAAGTATGCTTGGGGTCATTGTCCATTTGGAAGACCTATTTGCAACCAAGCTTTCACTTCCTGACTGATGTCTTGAGATGTTGCTTCAATATATCCACATAATTTTCCATCCTCATGAAGCCATCTATTTTGTGAAGTGTACCAGTCACTCCTGCAGCAAAGCACCCCCACAACATGATGCTGCCACCCCATGCTTCACGGTTGGGATGGTGTTCTTTGGCTTGCAAGCCTCCCCCTTTTTCCTCCAAACATAACGATGGTCATTATGGTCAAACAGTTCTATTTTTGTTTCATCAGACCAGAGGACATTTCTCCAAAAAGTACGTTCTTTGTCCCCATGTGCAGTTGCAAACCATAGTCTGGCTTTTTTTATGGCGATTTTTGAGCAGTGACTTCTTCCTTGCTGAGTGGCTATTCAGGTTATGTCAATATAGGACTCGTATTACTGTGAATATAGATACTTGTGTACCTGTTTCCTCCAGCATCTTCACAATGTCCTTTGCTGTTGTTCTGGGATTCATTTGCAGAACGCGTCTCATTCCTGAGCGGAATGACGGCTGCGTGGTCCCATGGTGTTTATACTTGTTTACTATTGTTTGTACAGGTGAACGTGGTAACATCAGGCGTTTGGAAATTGCTCATCCAAGGATGAACCAGACTTGTGGAGGTCTCCCCAAAAAATTCTGAGGTCTTGGCATATTTTTTTTTCTGAGGTCTTGGCTGAAGCAAAGAGGCACTGAGTTTGAAGATAGGCCTTGAAATACATCCACAGGTACACCTCCAATTGACTCATATGATGTCAATTAGAAGCTTCGAAAGCCATGACATCTTTTCCTGGAATTTTCCAAGATGTTTAAAGGCCAAGTCAACTTAGTGTATGTAAACTCCTGACCCACTGGAATTATGATACAGTGAATTATAAGTTAAATAATCTGTCTGTAAACAATTGTTGGAAAAATAACTTGTGCCATGCACAAAGTAAATGTCCTAACAGACTTGGAAAAACTATAGTGTTAACAAGAAATTTGTGAAGTGGTTGAAAAATGAGTTTTAATGACTCCAACCTAAGTGTATGTAAACTTCCGACTTCAACTTTACACTGAGTGTATAAAAAAAGTATGAACACCTGCTCTTTCCATGACATAGACTGACCAGGTGAATCCAGGAGAAAGCTATGGTCTCTTATTGATATCACTTGTTAAATCCACTTCAAATCAGTCTAGATGAAGGGGAGGAGCCTTGATACATGAATTGTGTATGTGTGCCATTCATAGGGTGAATGGGCAAAACAAAATATTTTAGTGTCTTTGAACAGGGTATGGTAGTAGGTGCCACGTGCACCGGTTTGTGTCAAGAACTGAAACACTGCTGGGGTTTTTATGCTCAACAATTTCCCGTGTGTATCAAAACTAGTCTACCACCCAAAGGATATCCAGCCAACTTGACACAACAGTGGGAAGCATTGGAGTCAACATGGGCCAGCATCTGTGTGGAACGCGTTTGACGCCTTGTAGAGTCCTTGTCGCGACAAATAGAGGGGGTGCAACTCAATATTAGGTGTTCTTACTTAAAGTTTTGTACACTCAGTGTAGGTTAGTATTGAACCTCCTGGCTATTAACCTGCAAATCACCTGGGCCCAGATTCACAAAAAAAACACTTATTACACAAAAATGTAAAAACTTAAGAAAATTATTAATTAATTTTAAGATAGTTGGTAAGTGCAATTCCTCAACTAAATCTTAAGATCTTCTGATTTTATTATTATTATTATTTTTTAAATATCTTCTTGTTAATCTTCTTAAGATGTTTGTTGCTAGATAACCAATTTAGCTAGCTATCTATATATCATGTTAGCATATTTCGTACTGAGATTACTGTTCTAAAACATGTTCGTGGAATCAATACTGAAACTTTCAGATGAAGTTTGAGTGAATGAAACATGTTCAAATGCTTTCATGAGCTTATTCTCTAAATGCCCAGAGTTTACGACAAGGGTTTAGCTATCTTGTAATTAACAATTTCATTAACTTTATTTTCAAGAATCAATTTCCTCTTAACATTTTGCTTAAGGAGAAACATAAGAAATATCGCAAGAACATTTCCAAGAACCTTTGAGGAATTGCAACTTTGCTTAACTTTCTTAAGTCTATAGTTAAGCAAAAAATGGCAAATAAGAATACAATTATTCTTAAGAAGGTTTTGTGAATCTAGGCCCGGGTCCTCCCTCTCAAACTGTAGTGTTTGAAAACATAATTGGTAGCAATTGTGCAGAGGACATTGCGCACCATGGTGTTGAGGTCCCTTCCCCCTAGGGAACAGAAGTAATCCCATCATCTTGAATACTGTGATTTACAACAGATTCCTGTTGGAAGTTTTCGGAACATTTTCAAAGATTAAGATGCTTACCATCTCTTTCCGTTATGTGGTGGCCTCCTCCAGACTCTTGCAGAGGTCCTCCAAATCCTCCTTGGTTGTACAAGGTCTAGGCAGGACTTCGTCTGGCAGATCTTGTGCTCCAGCGGCTAGCAGCTGTCGCTGAATTGCTAGGAGTTCCAACTGGTTTTTGAAAATTGTTTCCAGCTTCATCAGCACGATTATTTGGAATCCTGCAATAGTTAAGTCAAGTACAAGGGTACAGTTAATATTTAAATTAATTTAAATATTTTTCTGTGCTTAGAGAACAATAATATCACCATAACATCCTCTGTTGGGGGACAGTCTTCCAGGTGAGCTTGGTGGAGAAACTTCTGAGACAAAATTAATCACATGTTAGCAATAACAGACGTCTAATGTATGCTAAATTTAATTTGAAAGTTCCTAAATTAGCACCACAAAAAGATGGGTACAACCAGGGCCTAAAATGTACTTTTTGGTCTACCAGCCACTGTGGCAGGTATATTTAAAATTCTAGCAGACAAAATATTTCTTTCCCACTAAAATTACACCAACAAAACACAAAAAAACAGATGAGCATGCTTTGTAATGTTTCTAAAAAACAAATGTATTACTAGTAAGAAGTGATGTGGTATATTATTTGATTTCAAAATATCACAGATGAGACACAAATGTTCATCTGGCCTTTTAAGGTCGGGAGGTTACCCTGGTAACAGGACTGGAGTCATGTTTGTACTTGTGAGATTGAGTCTGACTAGTATCCCGTTGCTTCTCTACCCTAGCAGCTTAAACTCAAACATTGAAAATCATCCTAGCTTGTGAACAAAAGTATGTCAATAGCCATGAAACACAAGGACAAAGTCTCACTTCATTTCAAGTAAATTAGACCCATTTTTATGCCTGTGTGCAGCGCTTCTAGAAATGTATCTGTCAGTCAGCTCTTCAAGTGCACACAGCCCCCAGCCATGCAGTGTTGCAGCTCAAGGCAGAAATACATTGAAAACAGCTACTGACGTATTTATTTTGCTATTAATGTGATCACACTTGACTTTTTATTCACAAATGAGAGTGAAATGTTTGCAATGTGGAGCCCTGACCAAACGGCAATGTGACTGATGAAATAGAAATCATACCCGCCAATGCCAAAATCTACCCGTATTTGGTGGGTGTTCATTTTAGGCCTTGGGTACAACATATATCTAAATAAAAGTGAAAATCAAATATGTGTTTTGAAATAGTTGTAAGTTGAGCTTTTTACCATCATTGGACAGCGGAGAGACAGCTGTAAAACAAAATAAGACATGTTATTAGTTAGAGGTATTGGAATGTATTTTCAAGTTTCTTTTGAAAGTTCCTAATTTAGCATCACTATTGTGTACCTCTGGTGCAGCAGACATCGTCATTTTGTGAACTGAATGTTAAAAAATCAGTTTAATAAATATTTATTATAGATTTAAATAAAAGTGATAATCAAATATGTATAGTTTTTTCAATGACCACAACAATTGAACAAAACAGATGTGATTCAGTATACTGTAGATCAAGAAACTACAACTGTGATTACTTTAACTCTCCTTTTTCTGCTCTGCCTCTTCGCCATTTTGACCGAAGCACCTGTACAGTCATGGCAATAAGTTTTGAGAATGACACAAATATGAATTTTCACAAAGTCTGCTGCCTCAGTTTGTATGATGGAGTGAACGTCTGACGTCATTTCCGGTCACAACTTGCAGGCTTGTTTTCGAGTTGCTGTGCGTTTTGTTGCTAACCTGTTTTGCTACCTGACAACTTTACGGTTTTCACTTTTTAATTACCGTTCATATATTTATTTATTTTTTCCTCAACTTTTTCACTCCGGACGCTTTATCTGGACACGATTCGTCAGGACCTCCAACAGCCGAAGCTAAGTAGTAACATTAACATGATGCCTTCTAATTGCAGCCGCTGTACTCGCCTTACGGCGAGGATAGCTGTGCTGCAAGCCCAGCTTCAGACGCAATCGTTAGGCAAGGGTAATTTCAGTGTAGGAAAGGATGAAACAGCGTCTGTGGCACCAGTAAGTACAGATAGTAGTGTAAATCCCCTGGCACAGTCCCCGCAGCCGGACAACTTTCTCACGGTTTCTGGAAGGAAATGCTGTAGGAACGCTCAACCGGTGTCGCTCATTCAGCCGACAGAAACTTTCAACCGGTTTTCCCCATTAAGCAGCGGGTCGGAGTCAGAGGCCGATTCTTCTCTGGTCTCTACTCCTCCCGTTACGGGGTCTGAGACGCCGAAGCTTCCCACCATTAGCTCTGACAAATTGAAAACTCTAGTCATTGGCGACTCCATTACCCGCAGTATTAGACTTAAAGCGAATCATCCAGCGATCATACACTGTTTACCCGGGGGCAGGGCTACCGACGTTAAGGCTAATCTGAAGATGGTGCTGGCTAAAGCTAAAACTGGCGAGTGTAGAGAGTATAGAGATATTGTTATCCACGTCGGCACCAACGATGTTAGGATGAAACAGTCAGAAATCACTAAGCGCAACATAGCTTCTGCGTGCATATCAGCTAGAAAGATGTGTCGGCATCGAGTAATTGTCTCTGGCCCCCTCCCAGTTAGGGGGAGTGATGAGCTCTACAGCAGAGTCTCACAACTCAATCGCTGGTTGAAAACTGTTTTCTGCCCCTCCCAAAAGTTAGAATTTGTAGATTTTTCTGGGACTCACCCACAAACAGGACCAAGCCTGACCTGCTGAGGAGTGACGGACTCCATCCTAGCTGGAGGGGTGCTCTCATCTTATCTACCAACATAGACAGGGCTCTAACTCCTCTAGCTCCACAATGAAATAGGGTGCAGGCCAGGCAGCAGGCTGTTAGCCAGCCTGCCAGCATAGTGGAGTCTGCCATTAGCACAGTCAGTGTAGTCAGCTCAGCTATCACCATTGAGACCGTGTCTGTGCCTCGACCTAGGTTGGGCAAAACTAAACATGGCGGTGTTCGCCTTAGCAATCTCACTAGGATAAAGACCACCTCCATTCCTGTCATTACTGAAAGAGATCATGATACCTCACATCTCAAAATAGGGCTACTTAATGTTAGATCCCTTACTTCAAAGGCAATTATAGTCAATGAACTAATCACTGATCATAATCTTGATGTGATTGGCCTGACTGAAACATGGCTTAAGCCTGATGAATTTACTGTTTTAAATGAGGCCTCACCTCCTGGCTACACTAGTGACCATATCCCCCGTGCATCCCGCAAAGGCGGAGGTGTTGCTAACATTTACGATAGCAAATTTCAATTTACAAAAAAAAAAATGACATTTTCGTCTTTTGAGCTTCTAGTCATGAAATCTATGCAGCCTACTCAATCACTTTTTATAGCTACTGTTTACAGGCCTCCTGGGCCATATACAGCGTTTCTCACTGAGTTCCCTGAATTCCTATCGGACCTTGTAGTCATAGCAGATAATATTCTAATCTTTGGTGACTTTAATATTCACATGGAAAAGTCCACAGACCCACTCCAAAAGGCTTTCGGAGCCATCATCGACTCAGTGGGTTTTGTCCAACATGTCTCTGGACCCACTCACTGTCACAGTCATACGCTGGACCTAGTTTTGTCCCATGGAATAAATGTGGTGGATCTTAATGTTTTTCCTCATAATCCTGGACTATCGGACCACCATTTTATTACGTTTGCAATTGCAACAAATAATCTGCTTAGACCCCAACCAAGGAACATCAAAAGTCGTGCTATAAATTCACAGACAACACAAAGATTCCTTGATGCCCTTCCAGACTCCCTCTGCCTACCCAAGGACGCCAGAGGACAAAAATCAGTTAACCACCTAACTGAGGATCTCAATCTAACCTTGCGCAATACCCTAGATGCAGTTGCACCCCTAAAAACTAAAAAAATGTCTCATAAGAAACTAGCTCCCTGGTACACAGAAAATACCCGAGCTCTGAAGCAAGCTTCCAGAAAATTGGAACGGAAATGGCGCCACACCAAACTGGAAGTCTTCCGACTAGCTTGGAAGGACGGTACCGTGCAGTACCGTAGAGCCCTTACTGCTGCTCGATCATCCTATTTTTCTAACTTAATTGAGGAAAATAAGAACAATCCGAAATTCCTTTTTAATACTGTCGCAAAGCTAACTAAAAAGCAGCATTCCCCAAGAGAGGATGACTTTCACTTTAGCAGTGATAAATTCATGAACTTCTTTGAGGAAAAGATTATGATTATTAGAAAGCAAATTACGGACTCCTCTTTAAACCTGCGTATTCCTCCAAACCTCAGTTGTCCTGAGTCTGCACAACTCTGCCAGGACCTAGGATCAAGAGAGACGCTCAAGTGTTTTAGTACTATATCTCTTGACACAATGATGAAAATAATCATGGCCTCTAAACCTTCAAGCTGCATACTGGACCCTATTCCAACTAAACTACTGAAAGAGCTGCTTCCTGTGCTTGGCCCTCCTATGTTGAACATAATAAACGGCTCTCTATCCACTGGATGTGTACCAAACTCACTAAAAGTGGCAGTAATAAAGCCTCTCTTGAAAAAGCCAAACCTTGACCCAGAAAATATAAAAAACTATCGGCCTATATCGAATCTTCCATTCCTCTCAAAAATTTTAGAGAAGGCTGTTGCGCAGCAACTCACTGCCTTCCTGAAGACAAACAATGTATACGAAATGCTTCAGTCTGGTTTTAGACCCCATCATAGCACTGAGACGGCACTTGTGAAGGTGGTAAATGACATTTTAATGGCATCGGACCGAGGCTCTGCATCTGTCCTCGTGCTCCTAGACCTTAGTGCTGCTTTTGATACCATCGATCACCACATTCTTTTGGAGAGATTGGAAACCCAAATTGGTCTACACGGACATGTTCTAGCCTGGTTTAGATCTTATCTGTCGGAAAGATATCAGTTTGTCTCTGTGAATGGTTTGTCCTCTGACAAATCAACTGTAAATTTCGGTGTTCCTCAAGGTTCCGTTTTAGGACCACTATTGTTTTCACTATATATTTTACCTCTTGGGGATGTTATTCGAAAACATAATGTAAACTTTCACTGCTATGCGGATGACACACAGCTGTACATTTCAATGAAACATGGTGAAGCCCCAAAATTGCCCTCGCTAGAAGCATGTGTTTCAGACATAAGGAAGTGGATGGCTGCAAACTTTCTACTATTAAACTCGGACAAAACAGAGATGCTTGTTCTAGGTCCCAAGAAACAAAGAGATCTTCTGTTGAATCTGACAATTAATCTTAATGGTTGTACAGTCGTCTCAAATAAAACTGTGAAGGACCTCGGCGTTACTCTGGACCCTGATCTCTCTTTTGAAGAACATATCAAGACCATTTCGAGGACAGCTTTTTTCCATCTACGTAACATTGCAAAAATCAGAAACTTTCTGTCCAAAAATGATGCAGAAAAATTAATCCATGCTTTTGTCACTTCTAGGTTAGACTACTGCAATGCTCTATTTTCCGGCTACCCGGATAAAGCACTAAATAAACTTCAGTTAGTGCTAAATACGGCTGCTAGAATCCTGACTAGAACCAAAAAATTTGATCATATTACTCCAGTGCTAGCCTCTCTACACTGGCTTCCTGTCAAAGCAAGGGCTGATTTCAAGGTTTTACTGCTAACCTACAAACCATTACATGGGCTTGCTCCTACCTATCTCTCTGATTTGGTCCTGCCGTACATACCTACACGTACGCTACGGTCACAAGACGCAGGCCTCCTAATTGTCCCTAGAATTTCTAAGCAAACAGCTGGAGGCAGGGCTTTCTCCTATAGAGCTCCATTTTTATGGAACGGTCTGCCTACCCATGTCAGAGACGCAAACTCGGTCTCAACCTTTAAGTCTTTACTGAAGACTCATCTCTTCAGTGGGTCATATGATTGAGTGTAGTCTGGCCCAGGAGTGGGAAGGTGAACGGAAAGGCTCTGGAGCAACGAACCGCCCTTGCTGTCTCTGCCTGGCCGGTTCCCCTCTTTCCACTGGGATTCTCTGCCTCTAACCCTATTACAGGGGCTGAGTCACTGGCTTGCTGGGGCTCTCTCATGCCGTCCCTGGAGGGGGTGCGTCACCTGAGTGGGTTGATTCACTGTTGTGGTCATCCTGTCTGGGTTGGCGCCCCCCCCCCTTGGGTTGTGCCGTGGCGGAGATCTTTGTGGGCTATACTCAGCCTTGTCTCAGGATGGTAAGTTGGTGGTTGAAGATATCCCTCTAGTGGTGTGGGGGCTGTGCTTTGGCAAAGTGGGTGGGGTTATATCCTTCCTGTTTGGCCCTGTCCGGGGGTGTCCTCGGATGGGGCCACAGTGTCTCCTGACCCCTCCTGTCTCAGCCTCCAGTATTTATGCTGCAGTAGTTTATGTGTCGGGGGGCTGGGGTCAGTTTGTTATATCTGGAGTACTTCTCCTGTCCTATTCGGTGTCCTGTGTGAATCTAAGTGTGCGTTCTCTAATTCTCTCCTTCTCTCTTTCTTTCTCTCTCTCGGAGGACCTGAGCCCTAGGACCATGCCCCAGGACTACCTGACATGATGACTCCTTGCTGTCCCCAGTCCACCTGGCCATGCTGCTGCTCCAGTTTCAACTTCCACCTGACTGTGCTGCTGCTCTAGTTTCAACTGTTCTGCCTTATTATTATTCGACCATGCTGGTCATTTATGAACATTTGAACATCTTGGCCATGTTCTGTTATAATCTCCACCCGGCACAGCCAGAAGAGGACTGGCCACCCCACATAGCCTGGTTCCTCTCTAGGTTTCTTCCTAGGTATTGGCCTTTCTAGGGAGTTTTTCCTAGCCACCGTGCTTCTACACCTGCATTGCTTGCTGTTTGGGGTTTTAGGCTGGGTTTCTGTACAGCACTTTGAGATATCAGCTGATGTACGAAGGGCTATATAAATAAATTTGATTTGATTTGATATGATGGCAATTTGCATATACTCCAGAATGTTATGAAGAGTGATCAGATGAATTGCAATTAATTGCAAAGTCCCTCTTTGCATTGCAAATTAACTGAATCCCCCAAAAACATTTAGACTGCATTTCAGCCCTGCCACAAAAGGACCAGCTGACATCATGTCAGTGATTCTCTCGTTAACACAGGTGTGAGTGTTGCCGAGGACAAGGCTGGAGATCACTCTGTCATGCAGATTGAGTTCGAATAACAGACTGGAAGCTTCAAAAGGAGGGTGGTATTTTGAATCATTGTTCTTCCTCTGACAACCATGGTTACCTGCAAGGAAACACGTGCCATCATCATTGCTTTGCACAAAAAGGGCTTCACAGGCAAGGATAATGCTTCCAGTAAGATTGCACCTGAATCAACCATTTATCGGATCATCAAGAACCTCAAGGAGAGCGGTTCAATTGTTGCGTAGAAGGCTTCAGGGCGCCCAATAAAGTCCAGCAAGCGGCAGGACCGTCTCCTAATGTTGATTCAGCTGCGGGATCGGGGCACCACCAGTACTTGCTCGGGAATGGCAGCAGGCAGGTGTGAGTGCATCTGCACGCACAGTGAGGCAAAGGCTTTTGGAGGATGGCCTGGTGTCAAGAAGGGCAGCAAAGAAGCCACTTCTCTCCAGGAAAAACATCAGGGACAGACTGATATTCTGCAAAAGGTACAGGGATTGGACTGCTGAAGACTGGGGTAAAGTAATTTTCTCTGATGAATCCCCTTTCCGATTGTTTGGGGCATCCGGAAAAAAAGCTTATCCGGAGAGGACAAGGTGAGCGCTAACATCAGTCCTGTGTCATGCCAACAGTAAAGCATCCTGAGACTATTCATGTGTGGGGTTGCTTCTCAGCCAAGGGAGTGGGCTCACTCACAATTTTGCCTAAGAACACAGCCATGAATAAAGAATGGTACCAACACATCCTCCGAGAGCAACTTCTCCCAACCATCCAGGAACAGTTTGGTGACGAACAATGCCTTTTCCAGCATGATGGAGCACCTTGCCATAAGGCAAAAGTGATAACTAAGTGGCTCGGGGAAAAAATATTTATATTTTGGGTCCATGGCCAGGAAACTCCCCAGACCTTTAATCCCATTGAGAACTTGTGGTCAATCCTCAAGAGGCGGGTGGACAAACAAAAACCCACAAATTCTGACAAACTCCAAGCATTGATTATGCAAGAATGGGCTGCCATCAGTCAGGATGTGGCCCAGAAGTTAATTGACAGCATGCCAGGGCGGATTGCAGAGGTCTTTAAAAAAAAGCATCAACAGTGCAAATATTGACTCTTTGCATCAACTTCATGTAATTGTCAATGAAAGCCTTTGACACATTTAAATGCTTGTAATTATACTTCAGTATTCCATAGTAACATATGACAAAAATATCTAAAGACACTGAAGAAGCAAACTTTGTGAAAATTAATATTTGTGTCATTCTCAAAACTTTTGGTCACGACTGTACGTTCCATACAATCAATGCAATGGCAACACACAAATTAAACGTGGCCTACTAGGGTACTGTAATGTTAACTTCTAGTTATAAAGATTACCGGTAATTACCATGACTTTCATAGTTTCGAAAGTGAGGGTTTTATTTTTTTGGAGATGATCTGTCTCCAAATTAGATGTCTCCTCTGCCCAGTTAACTTTCTTCTTTGCTCTGTCATACGAGTCAAAAATATATATATATATAATCTGGTTACAAATAATTCTACAATAGTCATTTGATAGGCCAAACCCCAATGTAAAGTCCCATACTGGAGATGCCCTATTAGATTGTCATACTGAATCCAGATTTCAAACTATCAGTCTCAGTATATTCAATTTACCTGTGGTCTCCAGAAATCTGGCCGTTGCATTTTCCATGTCTTGTCGGGTCGTTCACAGTTTAATGTTTTTGGGGTTACCTTTTTTGGTTCATTAGCAATACACACCCTGATGAAGAGGTTACAGTGTATTTAAATTATAACCCAATAAACAGTATTACAATTATATATATACATTTTTTTTTTAAAGGTCAGAACACAATCTTTGGTTGTCAGAGTAGAAACTTCCAGGTGGTTGTAACAACCCCCACATATTTCACTCCTTCAAATGCTTCATTATAGACGCTTCATTGTAGAAGTAAAAGAGAACAAAATATTTGCATTTCTTTGTGCGATTAGCAATTATTAAACAAAAACGGCAGAAATACTTTAAAACAGATACTGCAGCTTGTGCTCATACTTGACTTTTTACTCGCAAATGTGAATGTAAAGCTTGCACTGTTGAGCCCTGCAAATTGACCAACCTACAACGCGGATGGTGAAATAGACATTCTTACCCACAATACCTTAATCTACCCTCATTTGGCAGGTGTTAATTTTATGCCCTGCTTGTATTTACGAATTTTTGGAACACGGTCCTGTATCCCCCACCATCAATCACACTGTTGTTTTTTACACAATCCAAAAACGGTACATTATAAATAGCAATCTGGGTCAGGTGGCCATCATTTGAAAGCTTATTCTATTGCCAACATGACTAGCTAGCTAAGTTCTAAAATATGACCTTACAAGTACAGTACTTCAGTCACCTAACCAAACCTACATGTACATATTACCTCAATCAAATCAACCAAACTACCTCATACCCCACTGCACTAACTCGGTACTGATACTCATTGTACTGTATATAGCTTTTTTTTAAAAGTTTTATTGTGTTACTATTTTTATCTATTGTTAATTTTCTTACATTTTAACTGCATTGTTGGGAAAGGGCTCATAAGTAAGCCTTTCACGGTAAACTCTACACATTTGTTGTATTCGGCGCATGTGACAAATACATCTGATTTGTATTAACTTTTTTTGTATTTTCTCCCCAATTTTGTAGTATCCAATTGGTAGTAGTTACAATCTTGTCTCATCGCTGCAACTCTCGTACGGACTCGGGAGAGGCGAAGGTCAAGAGTCATGCGTCCTCCGAAACACAACCACACCAAGCCGCACTGCTTCGTGACACAATGCCCATCCAACCCGGAAGCCAGCCGCACCACTGTGTCGGAAGAAACGCCGTACACCTGGCGACCGTGTCAGCGTGCACTGTGCCCGGCCTGCCATAGGAGTCTCTAGTGAGCGATGAGACAAGGATATCCCTGCCAGCCACACCCTCCCCTAACCCAGACGACGCTGGGCAAATTATGCGCCGCCCCATGGGTCTCCCGGTCGCGGCCGGCTGCAACAGAGCCTGGACTCGAACCCAGAATCTCTAGTGGCACAGCTAGTGTATTCACTTTTTTAAGTTAAGTTAGCTTACTTCTATAGTAACAGCATACATAAGGGGAGTTATAGAGACAGGATAGTAGCAACAAATTAGAGAAATGTCACAGAAAAGGCCCATCCCTCAGCTTTTTGTCAAATTGGAGGCAGGGAGACCGCTTTTTTATTGTTTCTATTCAGGATTCTAGCTTTAACAAGGAACATTATATTTTTTACTAAATTTGTATGTTTCAGTGTTTACTTACTCTCACAGAGGGCAGGTCCCCCTCTTCTGGTTGGGGAGACTGCGGGACGAGTGGAGAGACTGGGACTGTTGCAGTACGGTTGGGTGGAGAGATGTCTGTTAACAGAAGCCTAATGTACTGTATGTCACACTTCATTGTTGACGCCACAAAATAAGGTCTATTGTGTTGATGTGAATGATTCAATGTTTTTAAATATATTAAGTTACTGTAAGCCATACATCTGCTGTCTTGTGAGGTCCATTGTTTACGGTTGGGTAGAGTGATGTCTGAGACAAAATGAATCACATGTTAACATTAACAGACATCTGAGTTCATTTGAAAGTTCAGGCTCTAAAATGTGACAATACAAAATAAGGTCCACTGTTTCGATGTGAATGCTTCAATGTTTTTAAATAGTATCAAGCCAATTACTGTACCTCTACTCTGTGACACTTCCAGTTGAGCTTAGAGAAACTGAATCACATGTTAACCATAACAGACGTCTAATGTATGTCACACTTCAATTGAAAGTTCTGATTACAAAAGTATGGCCCAATCCTAAATCAACCCCTAGACCCCTCAAACTCAACTCTGAACCTTGAAGGAAGTTCCGGGACTGACTGATTTAGACCTGGGAAACAAGGTGTGTACAATTAATTATCAGGTAGAGCAGAAAACCAGCAGGCTCCAACCCTCGTAGGGTAAGAGTTGAATAACCCTGCCTTAGACCCTACTCCTTATGCACTTGAGGAGATCTGAGAGGATTTGACTTATGTGAGCAAATTTGTCATTATTCCAATTAGCCCTCTGATAGGCTAGGTGGAAGTTTAATCATATTGTTTAAAACCATCAAATCATCTCAGATCAACACATGTGCATAGAGTATAGGGGTCCATTTGGGATTAGCAACAAAATAAGGTCCATTGTTTCAATGTGAATGCTTCAATGCTATCAAGTTACTATAAGCCATTTACCTTAGAGGTTGAGTAAGTGTTCACAAGTGGTGGTGGCCCACAATTGCTCCATCTGTAAAAAAAGGAGAAATGGTAGATAAGAGACTAGATAAGCAGACTAATAGCTGTAGAAACAATGGATTTTCATGAACGCGGTCCTGTACCTAATAAACCGTCCGGTGAGTGTTCATTGCAGTAATAAAGTAACCTAAAGTCACCTTTTACGAGTAGACTTCTGTACAAAATGGAGCTGCAAATGAGACAAAGAATCAGACACCGATTAAATCACTTAGCAAATGTTTTGTTTCTCATGCACTTATCAACTCTGTGGTGGCCTTCTGCTAAACTACTGTAGAAGATAACTCACATGGTGCAGGTGGGGAAACTGTCCAAGCAAGCTAAAAGTAAAACGAAAGTGATGTTAAAAGAATCAATTTCTATTAATTAAATATTTTATTCAGTTGTGACCCATTTAATGAATTACTAATGTATTTCAGTGGATATCCTATTGATTTTTTAAAATTTCAATCAGTTCTTTATTTACATGACGGGTCATGTGACCTGTATACCATTGTCAGGTACTAGCCAAGTAGTCTAGTCATTCAACAAATGAAATCTATCGCCATCCTTTTCAAAATAGTAAAAAAAGTATAACATAGCAAAAGGGTTATCAGACCTCATTTGTCACTCCCAAAAAAACATGTTTTATGGTCAGACCTAGCTAGTAGCCAATGCAGCTGGAGAACATGCTAGCTAAACTAGCTAATTTACTCAAAACATTTTATTCTGCAAACACAAAACGGTAGAAAAATAACTATGCTACCCCATAACATGTTCATATAAACACAGGTTGTAGTTTTAGTATGTTTCTCTGACTCTACCTGTAAAAATAGTAATATTAGCAGTACTTGAAACAAGCTAAACTGGCTGGCAGCCATTTCTTTAACTGGCAACCGTTGCTATGGTGATGATGGTGCCACATGACCGTTTGTCTTGTAAATAAATTGTAAAGGAGAGTTCAAAACATGTTTTTCGGGGGGGAATAAAAAAAATAGCTATTTACAAAATGATGTGCACTCACCTCCACACACACTTTATCTTCTCTTTCAGCAGTTTGATCCAATACGGCCTTAGATATGCAATGTTTCCAGAACGTTCCCAGAACTATTTTTCTCCCAACAACCAAACGGGAACCACAGGGGAATGTTATGTAAAAGTTGTAATTCACCAAAAAAGAACATTATTTTATGAGGTTATTTGAATGTTTTCAGAACAATGTGTTTCTACCTTACCAAAATAGCAACGCTCCCTAAAGGGTATCCTTTGGTTCTTAGAAAAATTACTTTCCCACAATGTTCCCAGAACGTTCTGTGAAAGTTATTTTTCCAAATGAGAGCCTTTGGGGAACGTTCTGTGCTAGTTGGGTTACCTAAAATGTTCCTCGATGACTGTCCTCTTGGTTGTGAAGGTAAAGTAGCAAGCCAGTTAAACTCGTTCCCAGAGACTTCTGCCCAAAATGTGCACTTCGTGGGGGTCTAGAGCATGAAGTAAATGCCTGACTGTGTTTTGGATTACCACATTTTCGTTTAGATGCATTAGTTGGTATCCACGTAACTTCCCATAACGGCCCAGTTGATCAAGAAGGAATAAAGCTATTTCAAGGAAGTCCGATCGTTTTCTTTTTCGTTTATAGAGCCTTTAGAGAACTCCACAATGTCCGTAAACTAATGACAACACCATATTTATTCCTCAATGACATTTCTCTAATATCTATCAATGCCTCAAACCGAGGGAAAAAATGTAATTGACCAACTCAAGCAAACCAGCCAGAATGTCAACCTGTGCATGAGAGGAAGCCAAATATGCCAATTAGCCTAACGCATAGGCTATTTTTCATAATAGCGTGGAACCGGGCTATTTCATAATAACTACATATTTCTCATTACAACATTATATTTCTCGTAATAACAAGATCTGTCTCATTATAACGTCTGTATTATAATAACGACAACATGTGTTATTTTCGTTATTGATTTATTTCGTAATAATATGATGTTATATCATAATGATAAAAAAATATTATTTTTCTGAGTGGCAGCAATATACCACCGTAATATACAATAGGCTAAACACATTTTGGCAAAACTTACATTAACTCCATTAATGAGGAAAAGGAGGGATTGGGAGATAGTTTTGCAAATAATCTCAATACAGTAGCATATAAAAATAACTCACTTTTGCTTCGAAGTTGATCCCATGTTGGAATGCTTCCTCGTTATGCATTGGAATTCTCAAATCATGGCCATCATCAACAAGATTGTACTTTGTTTTCGCTGGCATGACTGCCGACTATCCGTTTTGACACCAGACGGAAGGGGACGAACCTAATTGTTAATCCAGAACCAAAAACTCGTCCCAAATTCCTTAAATCCAGTGGTCCATTACAGCGAGTAGTCGTCCCAGATCCGCGTGTCACACAATTATCCAGTGGACTGGGAGGTGTAACTTTGTATCTATTGCTCAAGCAAGTAGGCTAGCTTTCAGTTCTGATACAATAACAATCGTGTCTCTCCAGAAAATCAATTCGCTTCCTAAATAAGTAGCCCAAGGTTACTTTCAGTGACGTAAAATCACCAAAACTACCCCAACAGTCAGAAATGTTGTTTTCCTGGTCCCGACGTTTTTCCCACTAGTAAAATGCCATGACCAGCCGCCCCTCACTCTCCCCATGCATGGATTCGCCAGGCAGATCGGGATTGGAGGAATCTGGGAATTCCTCCTGTTTTCATTGGAACATAGTAATTCATGGTATAATAAGAGGGCGAGTTTGTTTTGCACGGCCCGGTGCCCTGAGTGTGAGTTCACTTAAAGACCAATGGAATAGTCTACAATTGAACAACTCTGCCTACGCGGGGTACGGGGCCATGCAAAACGATCTTACCCAGTGTCACCCTAGCAGCACAGGGGGAAAAAATAGTTGCTCTTTCTGTTCAACGTAAAGACTATGTAGTGACATGATGGTAGGCTAGTGTTTACATACAGTGTATACCTTATTGCAGTGCAGGTGTACACTTACACTGTACACTACTTATCACTGTGTTAAAGTTAAATCTAGACTTAGTTTCCTCTATCACCCCAGCTGCCAAACCAACCCTGATTCAGATGACCATCCTACCCATGATAGATTACGGAGACATAATTTATAGATCAGCAGGTCCTTAGCGGCTAGATGTTCTTTACCATTCGGCCATCAGATTTGCCACCAATGCTCATTATAGGACACATCACTGCACTCTATACTCCTCTGTAAACGGGTCATATCTGTATACCCGTCGCAAGACCCACTGGTTGATGCTTATTTATAAAAACCCTCTTAGGCCTCACTCCCGTCTATCTGAGATATCAATTGCAGCCCTCATCCTCCACATACAACACCAGTTCTGCCAGTCACATTCTGTTAAAGGTCCCCAAAGCACACACATCTCTTTGCTCATCTTTTCAGTTTGCTGCAGCTAGCAGCTCTTCATTCAAAGACTCAATCATGGACACACTTACTGACAGTTGTGGCTGATTTGCGTGATGTATTGTTGTCTCTACCTTCTTGCCCTTTGTGCTGTTGTCTGTGCCCACTAATGTTTGTTGTGCTGCTACCATGTTGTTGTCATGTGTTGCTGCCTTGCTCTGTTGTTGTTTTAGGTCTCTCTTGCCGTGATGTGTGTTTTGTCTTAAATGTTGTTATTATTATTTAATCCCGTCCCCACAGGAGGTATTTTGCCTTTTGGTAGGCCATCATTGTAAATAAGAATGTGTTCTTAACTGACTTGCCTAGTTAAATAAAATAAAAGTAACACTTGAAGGGGCAATCAGCAGTTGCTCCATCAATTTCTTGACTTTTAAATGAACGGCCCGGTACCCATTGATATGTACCCATTGATTGATGAAGAATATCACTTATAAATTCCTCATGAGCTTAGTTTTACTGTCATACCCTATCAGAACCCCAAAATATAAGCTTGTTTTACGCCCATGTTTGTAAACAAAGTACATGTAAATGAGCACTGTGTAGCCTAAAAACATGGTAAAAACTATAATTTTGTCTCATCAGTCCTTGCATCCATAGCTCTGTCTATGAATTTGAGAGTGATTCGATTTCTCAGGCCCCATCCCTCAGCCTTTTACCGAAACAGTAACACGATTACACGTTGTTATTGTTTCAACTGCTGCCTTGCCATTTACATTTCTTATGAGACACTTATGTTTATACTTTGGATTCCTATACCAACTCAAACTAAGTGTGTGTAAATTCACCTTTTGGATCAGTTATCTTCATTAGAAGATGGGCTCCTGAGTGGCGTAGCGGTCTAAGGCACTGTATCTCAGTGCAAGAGGTGTCAATACAGTTCCTGATTTAAATCCAGGTTGTATCACATCTGGCCGTGATAGGGTGGCGCACAATTGGCCCAGCGTCGCCAGGGTAGGCAGTCATTGTAAATAAGAATTTGTTCTTAACTGACTTGCCTAGTTAAATAAAGGTAAAGTTAAAGACATGCTCCAGAGTTTTGATGATTAGTAAGCATTTTTAAAGCTCCCGCTTTGGGCTGAATGTGTCAATGTGTAGTTCATACCTGCATAATCTATGAGCAGAATTACTGTTTTACTTCAATTAGTCACGAAATCCCTAGTTTGAAAGCTGGAAGCTGTGCAGCGCCATTTTCCCCCATGTGTGCCAGCCCTCTAGCAATTTAAGTTCCAGCCAATGACAGCTAGCAAGATGCACACACAGCAGAGCAAGAGAGAGTAATGATGTGGTGCACGTACAGTGAGGAAAAAAAGTATTTGATCCCCGGCTGATTTTGTACGTTTGCCCACTGGCAAAGAAATTATGTCATGTTCTGACCTTAGTTCCTTTGTTTTTGTCTTTGTTTTAGTATGGTCAGGGCGTGAGTTGGGGTGGGCAGTCTATGTTTGTTTTTCTATGTTGGTTTTTGCGTTTGGCCTAGTATGGTTCTCAATCAGAGGCAGCTGTCAATTGTTGTCCCTGATTGAGAATCATACATAGGTAGCCTGGGTTTCACTTTTGGTTTGTGGGTGTTTGTTTCAGTGTGAGTGTTTGAGCCACACGGTACTGTTTCGGGTTTTGAAGCCGGCTCTATGCATCTGGTCTCCAGTGCGTCTCCTCGGGCCGGTGTACATGGCACCAGCCTTACGCATGGTGTCCCCGGTTCACCAGCACAGCCCAGTGCTGGCTATTCCACCTCGCCTCACTGGCCTGGCTACGGGCAGCATTCAACCAGGTAAGGTTGGGCAGGCTCGGTGCTCAAGCGCTCCAGTGTGCCTGCATGGTCCGGTCTATCCGGTGCCACCTCCACGCAACAGCCCCCCGCACCAGGCTTTCTCTCCGTCTTCTCCCTACAGGTGCTCCCGTCTGTCCTGAGCCACCAGAGTCTCCAGTCAGTCCTGAGCCGCCAGAGTCTCCCGTCTGTCCTGAGCCGCCAGAGTCTCCCGTCTGTCCTGAGCCGCCAGAGTCTCCCGTCTGTCCTGGGCAGCCAGAGCCTCCACTCAGCCAGGAGCCGCCAGAGCCGCCAGAGCCGCCAGCCAGGAGCCGCCAGAGCCGCCAGTCAGCCAGGAGCCGCCAGAGCCTTCAGTCAGCCAGGTGATGCCAGAATCGCCCTTCACTCCGGAGCTGCCGGAGTCTCCCGCCTGTCCAGCGCTGCCGGAGTCTCCCGCCTGTCCGGCGTTGCCAGAATCTCCTGTCCATTCGGGTCCCGTGGCGTGGGTCCCCAGTCCAAGGTCGGCGCGAGGGTCGCCACTCTAAAGAGGCCACGGAGGTGGGCTAAGAGGCTCAAAAAAACTATGGTGAAGTGGGGTCCACGTCCCGCGCCAGAGCTGCCACCGCGGATAGACGCCCACCCAGACCCTCCCCTATAGGTTCAGGTTTTTGGGCCGGAGTCCGCACCTTTGGGGGGAGGTATTGTCACGTTCTGACCTTAGTTCCTTTGTTTTTGTCTTTGTTTTAGTATGGTCAGGGCGTGAGTTGGGGTGGGCAGTCTATGTTTGTTTTTCTATGTTGGTTTTTGAGTTTGGCCTAGTATGGTTCTCAATCAAAGGCAGCTGTCAATTGTTGTCCCTGATTAAGAATCATACTTAGGTAGCCTGAGTTTCATTTTTGGTTTGTGGGTGTTTGTTTCCGTGTGAGTGTCTGGGCCACACGGTACTGTTTCGGTTTTTGGAAATTCACGTCATTGTTTATTGTTTTGATTCAGTGTTCATTGCTTTCTTTAATTAAAATCATCATAAACACTTACCACGCTGCGCTTTGGTCTGATCCTTCTTCCACGACAATCCTTACAAATGATCAGTCTAGAATTTTAATGGCAGGTTTATTTGAACAGTGGGAGACAGAATAACAACAACAAAAATCCAGAAAAACGCATGTCAAAAATGTTATAAATTGATTAGCATTTTAATGAGAGAAATAAGTATTTGACCCCTCTGCAAAACATGACTTAGTACTTGGTGGCAAAACCCTTATTGGCAATCACAGAGGTCAGACACGTTTCTTATACTTGGCCACCAGGTTTGCACACATCTCAGGAGGGATTTTGTCCCACTCCTCTTTGCAGATCTTCTCCAAGTCATTAAGGGTTCGAGGCTGACGTTTGGCAACTCGAACCTTCAGCTCCCCCCACAGATTTTCTATGGGATTAAGGTCTGGAGACTGGCTAGGCCACTCCAGGACCTTAATGTGCTTCTTCTTGAGCCACTCATTTGTTGCCTTGGCCATGTGTTTTGGGTCATTGTCATGCTGGAATACCCATACACAACCCATTTTCAATGCCCTGGCTGAGGGAAGGAGGTTCTCACCCAAGATTTGACGGTACATGGCCCCGTCCATCGTCCCTTTGATGCGGTGAAGTTGTCCTGTCCCCTTAGCAGAAAAACACCCCCAAAGCATAATGTTTCCCCCTCCATGTTTGACGGTGGGATGGTGTTCTTGGGGTCATAGGCAGCATTCCTCCTCCTCCAAACACGGCGAGTTGAGTTGATGCCAAAGAGCTCCATTTTGGGGTCATCTGACCACAACACTTTCACCCAGTTGTCCTCTGAATCATTCAGATGTTCATTGGCAAACTTCAGACTGGCATGTATATGTGCTTTCTTGAGCAGGGGGACCTTGCGTGCGCTGCAGGATTTCAGTCCTTCACGGTGTAATGTGTTACCAATTGTTTTCTTGGTGACAGCTGGTCCCAGCTGCCTTGAGATCATTGACAAGATCCTCCCGTGTAGTTCTGGGCTGATTCCGCACCGTTCTCATGATCATTGCAACTCCACAAGGTGAGATCTTGCATGGAGCCCAGGCCGAGGGAGATTGACAGTTATTTTGTGTTTATTCCATTTGCGAATAATCACACCAACTGTTGTCACCTTCTCACCAAGCTGCTTGGTGATGGTCTTGTAGCCCATTCCAGCCTTGTGTAGGTCTACAATCTTGTCTCTGACATCATTGGAGAGCTCTTTGGTCTTGGCCATGGTGGAGAGTTTGGAATCTGATTGATTGATTGCTTCTGTGGACAGGTGTCTTTTATACAGGTAACAAACTGAGATTAGGAGCACTCCCTTTAAGAGTGTGCTCCTAATCTCAGCTCGTTACCTGTATAAAAGACACCTGGGAGCCAGAAATCTTTCTTATTGAGAAGGGTCAAATACTTATTTCCCTCATTTAAATTGCAAATCAATTTCTAACATTTTTGACATGCGTTTTTCTGGATTCTTTTGTTGTTATTCTGTCTCTCACTGTTCAAATAAACCTACCATTTAAATTATAGACTGATAATTTCTTTGTCAGTGGGCAAACGTACAAAATCAGCAGGGGATTAAATACTTTTTCCCCTCACTGTATCTGCACATATGTGATGTAGTACGCAATTTTCATAAACCACTTTGGCTCGTAAGGCTACTTTCAGAACTACTGGATAAAAAGTAAACAAAAGTACCGGATAATCTCTTTAAATTATTATGATTATGTAGAATTGTGATGTTGAGTTGCTGCTGCCAACATACTGACTCAACTCCAGCCACTTTAATAATGGAAATTGATGGAAATTGATGTAAAAATGTATCACTAGCCACTTTAAACAATGCCACTTAATATAATGTTTACATACCTTACATTACTCATCTCATTTGTATATGTATATACTGTACTCTATATCATCTACTGCATCTTGCCATCTTTATGTAATACATGTATTACTAGCCACTTTAAACTATGCCACTTTATGTTTATATACCCTATATTACTCATCTCATATGTATATACTGTACTCCATACACTCTACTGCATCTTGCCTATGCCGTTCTGTACCATCACTCATTCATACATCTTTATGTACATATTCTTTATCCCTTTACACTTGTGTGTATAAGGTAGTAGTTGTGGAATTGTTAGGTTAGATTACTTGTTGGTTATTACTGCATTGTCAGAACTAGAAGCACAAGCATTTCACTACACTCACATTAACATCTGCTAATCATGTGTATGTGACAAATATCATTTGATTTGATTTGTTTATAAAATATAGGGAGATATCAATGGATAGACAGTGGCTTGAAACTTAGAAAGAGCAAGACTACCTACTAGTGGTCACCTAAGCTAATGACTGTAGTAAGGTACTCAGTATGCAGGCAATGTTCTGTACAATATGTGCATGATGAATGTAGCTTGGTGTTGTATAATGCAGTCCATCTGTGTCACCTGTCTGTAACTTATGGTAAGAAGCAGCGCTCTGCTCGCCAAGGTGTCTCAGATGTGTGGGCAATTGGAGCAGCACCAATTCACAACACTGGCAGAGGCTAAAGGATGTAGCTGCATTGACTGACTAACTAACCTAAGGGTGCATCTCAATAGTTTTACTTTCATTCCTTCCTCTCCTCATCTCTCTTCTCATTAACAATCATTATGTTTATCCAGGCAGTGATATGAATGATTGCAGTTGAAGGATTGTGACATGAATGATTGCAGTTGAAGGGTTGATCCCAACAGTATTATGTCACTTCCTCTCCTAGCTGCCTTACCCATTATCCATATGGGTGAAAATCATATGGATAATGTAGGGATGCCTTTGGGCATCTGCTACCACCTATCCTGTGCTTTCAGATTAGTGTGGATGAGCATCTTTAGACTATTGGGACACTGCCCAAGTCTCACTAGCTCTCTCTCCATTTCTTTCTGTGTACTCAATACTGTGCTGGCTTTAAGATTAAGATTACTTTATTGGTCAATTGTACACAAGGTCCAACTGAAATTGGACTTCCGCTTTTAACCCAACCTCTCTAAAACACACACACACAGGTTTTGGAGAGGTGCGTGGGGCTTCCATACTGGGTGCCCGGGTAGCTGTTTTTGGGGGGTTACTGTAAGTGCCTTGCTTGAAGGAAAAACAATTATAATCCCAACAGATATCCTCATCGGCAGACTCGACAGCCTTGGTTTCTCAAATGATTGCCTCGCCTGGTTCACCAACTACTTCTCTGATAGAGTTCAGTGTGTCAAATCGGAGGGTCTGCTGTCCGGACCTCTGGCAGTCTCTATGGGGGTGCCACAGGGTTCAATTCTTGGACCGACTCTCTTCTCTGTATACATCAATGAGGTCGCTCTTGCTGCTGGTGAGTCCCTGATCCACCTCTACGCAGACGACACCATTCTGTATACTTCCGGCCCTTCTTTGGACACTGTGTTAACAACCCTCCAGGCAAGCTTCAATGCCATACAACTCTCCTTCCGTGGCCTCCAATTGCTCTTAAATACAAGTAAAACTAAATGCATGCTCTTCAACCGATCGCTACCTGCACCTACCCGCCTGTCCAACATCACTACTCTGGACGGCTCTGACTTAGAATACGTGGACAACTACAAATACTTAGGTGTCTGGTTAGACTGTAAACTCTCCTTCCAGACCCATATCAAACATCTCCAATCCAAAGTTAAATCTAGAATTGGCTTCCTATTTCGCAACAAAGCATCCTTCACTCATGCTGCCAAACATACCCTTGTAAAACTGACCATCCTACCAATCCTCGACTTTGGCGATGTCATTTACAAAATAGCCTCCAATACCCTACTCAACAAATTGGATGCAGTCTATCACAGTGCAATCCGTTTTATCACCAAAGCCCCATATACTACCCACCATTGCGACCTGTACGCTCTCGTTGGCTGGCCCTCACTTCATACTCGTCGCCAAACCCACTGGCTCCATGTCATCTACAAGACCCTGTTAGGTAAAGTCCCCCCTTATCTCAGCTCGCTGGTCACCATAGCATCTCCCACCTGTAGCACACGCTCCAGCAGGTATATCTCTCTAGTCACCCCCAAAACCAATTCTTTCTTTGGCCGCCTCTCCTTCCAGTTCTCTGCTGCCAATGACTGGAACGAACTACAAAAATCTCTGAAACTGGAAACACTTATCTCCCTCACTAGCTTTAAGCACCAACTGTCAGAGCAGCTCACAGATTACTGCACCTGTACATAGCTCACCTATAATTTAGCCCAAACAACTACCTCTTTCCCAACTGTATTTAATTTTAATTTATTTATTTATTTTGCTCCTTTGCACCCCATTATTTTTTATTTCTACTTTGCACATTCTTCCATTGCAAAACTACCATTCCAGTATTTTACTTGCTATATTGTATTTACTTTGCCATCATGGCCTTTTTTGCCTTTACCTCCCTTCTCACCTCACATTGTATATAGACTTGTTTATACTGCATTATTGACTGTATGTTTGTTTTTACTCCATGTGTAACTCTGTGTCGTTTTATCTGTCGAACTGCTTTGCTTTATCTTGGCCAGGTCGCAATTGTAAATGAGAACTTGTTCTCAACTTGCCTACCTGGTTAAATAAAGGTAAAATAAAAAAAATAAAAAAAATAAAAGATTTTTCCCATCAGATCCGGGATTCAAATTTACAACCCTCCAGTGGCCGGCTCGCCTCTCTAACCACTGGGCTACCTGCATATGCTCTAAGCAGTAAGTTGTTTTTTGGGATCAGTCATTATGCAGCCTGGTTCTTTAGAAGAGGGTTCTCTGATTCTGCCATCTCTGACCATTTCTAATATAGCTCCTACTTTATAAAATACTACTACTACTACTTACCACTGCTACTGATGATACAGCAGTTAGTATTAACTCATCTTCTAGCACTATCAAATACAAATATGAAGTAATAATCCTGTAAAAATGTACAGCATTTAATATTAATATGCTGTGATAACAGTTGTGTGTTAATAAGTGTTTAGCTGAGCAGGCTGGGGATGTCGTTAGTGGTGCTGCTGTAGAGTCAGATAAGGGTCAGTGAGTCACAGCAGAGGAGACTCATGCTGGTCTGTTGTCAGGTTCCCTGCTTAGGCCGAGGCCATTTCCCATGGACACTTTACACGGTGCATTTAATTTGCTGCTTTCCAGAACCCAAGGACACGAGTCGGGCGGGAAGGATTTACTTCAGACGCCCGACAAGACCCTCATCCCCGTAATTCGCAGAAGAAAGAGACAGGTATCGTGAACTAAGATCCGGGTGTCTTTTTAGTATCCGTCGCTGAGAGGGTAATCTACCTTTACCACGATCACGTATATTCTACGAACGGGACATTGAAAACTGTAATATCTTATGTTTCACAGAGTCGTGGCTGAACGACGACATGAATAACATAGCTGGCGGGTTGTAAGCTTTTTCGGCAGGATAGAACAGCGGCCTCTGGTCGGACAAGGGGTGGCAGTCTATGTATATTTGTAAACAGCAGCTGGTACATGAAATCTAAGGAAGTCTCAAGGTTTGGCTCGCCTGAGGTTGAGTATCTCATGTTAAGCTGAAGACCACACTAATTCCCAAGAGAGTTTTATCTGTATTTTTCGGAGCTGTCTACATACCACCACAAACCGATGCTGGCACTAAGACCACACTCAATGAGCTGTATAGGGCCATAAGTAAACAGGAAAACACTCACCCAGAGGCGGCGCTCTTAGAGGCCGGGGACTTTAATGCAGGAAAACTCAAATCCGTTTGATCTCATTTCTACCAGCATGTTAAATGTGCAACCAGAGGGGAAGAAACTCTAGACCACCTTTACTCCACACACAGAGACGCGTACTAAGCTCTCCCTTGCCCTCCATTTGGCAATTCTAACCATAATTTCATCCTCCTGATTCCGGTTTACAAACAAAAATTAAAGCAGGAAGCACCACTGGCAGGTGTCTTCAATGACATTTTCAACATGTCCCTGATTGAGTCCGTAATGCCAACATGCTTCAAGCAGACCACCATAGTCCCTGTGCCGAAGAACACAAAGGCAACCTGTCTAAATGACTACAGACACGTAGCACTCACGTCCGTAGCCATGAAATGCTTTGAAAGGCAGGTAATGGCTCACATCAAAATCATTATTTATTTATTTATTTTATTTGACCTTTATTTAACCAGGTAGGCAAGTTGAGAACAAGTTCTCATTTACAATTGCGACCTGGCCAAGATAAAGCAAAGCAGTTCGACAGATAAAACGACACAGAGTTACACATGGAGTAAAAACAAACATACAGTCAATAATGCAGTATAAACAAGTCTATATACAATGTGAGCAAATGAGGTGAGAAGGGAGGTAAAGGCAAAAAAGGCCATGATGGCAAAGTAAATACAATATAGCAAGTAAAATACTGGAATGGTAGTTTTGCAATGGAAGAATGAATTAGGAGAATTATCCCAGAAACCCTAGACCCACTTCAATTTGCATACCGCCCAAACAGATACACAGATGATGAAATCTCTATTGCACTCCACACTGCCCTTTCCCACCTGGACAAAAGGAACACCTATGTGAGAATGCTGTTCATTGACTACAGCTCAGCGTTCACCACCATAGTACCCTCAAAGCTCAACACCAAGCTAAGGATTCTGGGACTAAACACCTCTCTCTGCAACTGGATCCTGGACTTCCTGACAGGCCGGCCCCAGGTGGTGAGGCTAGGTAGCAACACATCTGCCACACTGATCCTCAACACTGGAGCTCCCCAGGGGTGTGTGCTCAGTCCACACCTGTACCAACACTATCATTAAGTTTTCCGATGACAAAACAGTGGTAGACCTGATCACCAACAACGATGAGACAGCCTATAGGGAGGAGGTCAGAGACCTGGCCATGTGGTGCCAGGACAGCAACCTCTCCCTCAACGTGATCAAGACAAAGGAGATGATTGTGGACTACAGGAAAAGGAGGACCGAGCATGCCCACATTCTCATCGACGGGCCTGTAGTGGAACAAGTTGAGAGCTTCAAGTTCCTTGGTCTCCACATCACCAACAAACTGGTCCAAGCACACCAAGACTGTCGTGAAGAGGGCACAACAAAACCTATTACCCCTCAGGCAACTGAAAAGATTTGGCATGGTTCTGAGATCCTCAAAAGGTTTTACAGCTTCACCATCGAGAACTACCTGACTGGTTGCATCACTGCCTGTCAAGGCAACTGCTCGGCCTCCGACCGCAAGGCACTACAGAGGGTGTACTACCAGTACATCACTGGGGCCAAACGTCCTGGCATCCAGGACCTCTATACCAGGCGGTGTCAGAGGATGGCTCTAAAAATTGTCAAAGACTCCAGCCACCCTTGTCATAGACTGTTCTCTCTACTACGGCAAGTGGTACCGGAGCGCCAAGTCTAGATCCAAGAGGGTTCTAAAACAGCTTCTACCCCCAAGCCATAAGACTCCTGAACATCTAATCAAATGGCTCCCCAGACTATTTGCATCATCTACACTGCATGACTCTGCTCCTGCAGATGATTAACCTGGAGTGATTTTGAGAGGCTCCTGTTCAAACTCCACATTGTAGGTGTAATAATACTTGCAGTGCTCCCATAGGGGGAGCCAGAACTGCACAGATTAGTACTAGACAACAATCAGTCCTAGAGAGAGACTGATTTTGTAAAAACTTTTTTTTTACCTTTATTTAACTAGCCAAGTCAGTTAAGAACTAATTCTTATTTACAATTACAGCCTAGCCTGGCCAAACCCTAACCCGGATGACGCTGGGCCAATTGTGCGCCGCCCTATGGGACTCCCAATCTCGGCCGGTTGTGATACAGCCTGGAATCGAACCAGGGTCTGTAGTGATGCCACTAGCACTGAGATGCAGTGCCTTAGAAGCTGCACCAATTGGACAAGAATAAATATATTACTAAGACTAAAAGCACATAATTTATGCCTCAAGAGAACATAAACAACTCCGTCTCTCTCTCTGCATGTCTACCACACCAGTACAGCTACTCTGTCTGAGTAGCAGGAGGACTCAAAAACATGTGCAGTAGAAAAATCAGGAAACCTTTTCTCCTCTGGTGCACTTGGAGCTACACAGAGAAAGAGGGGTCATTGGGGTATGAATAGGTGTTCTCAGTATGCATGCGTGGCTCCTCAGGAGGTCTACATAGGGTTGATTCCTAGCTGAGAGCACAAAGCAATGCTCACATTTGTTTCAACATGAAAAGCACTCCATGGCTCTGCTATCCTCTGATAAACATTAAAGGTCAGGGGCCTTTCATGCTGGGCATTTTCATCAGAAAGGACCCATGAGCACCAACATGTGTAGTTCATAGTAGCATATCAAATTGGGTTTGAAATGAAAGCTAAGATTCTGTATTTTGGGGAAATGAAGACAATTTTCCATCTCAAATATTAGGCGTAAGTAAAGGCTTTTATTTCTGGATAAACATCTGGATAAAAGATCTACCAGAAAAAGTATTAATTAATAATTATGCGCATTAGGATTAGCCCCCCTTTTTTATCACCAAAAATGACATACCCAAATCTAACTGCCTGTAGCTCAGGCCCTGAAGCAAGGATATGCATATTCTTGGTAACATTTGAAAGGAAACACTTTTAAGTTTATGGAAATGTGAAAAGAATGTAGTAGAATATAACACAATAGATCTGGTAAAAGATGATACAAAGACAAAAAAATGTTATTTTGTATTTGAAATGCAAAAGAAAGGCCATAATGTATTATTCCAGCCCATGTGCAATTTAGATTTTGGCCACTAGATAACATCAGTGTATGTGCAACGTTTTTGACTGATCCAATGAGCCATTGCATTTCCATTTAAAATGTTGTATCAAGACTTCCCAAATGTGCCTAATTTGTTTATTAATAACTTTTCATGTTCAAAATTGTGCACTCTCCTCAAACAATAGCATGGTATTATTTCACAGTAATAGCTACTGTAAATTGGACAGTGCAGTTAGATTAAGAAGAATTTAAGCTTTCTGCCAATATCAGATCTATCTATGTCCTGGGAAATTTTCTTGTTACTTACAACCTCATGCTAATCGCATTAGCCTACGTTAGCTCAACCGTGCCATGGAAGGGACACAGATCCCGAAGAAGTTTTAAAAGGTATCAGAAACATCAAAACAAAATAATGATGACATAAAGAGCCCTACTGCCAACTAACAAACACAGTATATTTAGTTTTGAATAAATTCTTTACCTTCTATAATTCTGTTACCAAAATCCCACATATCTTTAAGATATTTTCTAATTTCTCTCCCTCATGAGGAGGGGGGATAAAGAAAGTTCACAGAAGTAACAATTAATGATACACCTACCAATTAGTTAGTGATTTTACACATATCAATTTTGTTAATGATTTTTTCAATTATTAAGTGATTAAAACCCGTAATTCCGTTATCGAATTGGTCATGGAATTACCCAAAAATACGTAATGGAATTACTGTAACTGAATTGGCAACAATGGGAAATCATAATAGTCACAAAGCACAGTTGGGTCCCCTTCTACTGTCCTCCCTTCCACTGGCATAGTGTTATGTTCAGCTCATAATGGTTTTCTTTGTCTTTCTGTTTGTCAAACCAAGAGTGTTAAACAGTCTGGACAACCCCCCCCCCCCCCCCCCCCCCCCCTCTCTCTCTCTCTCTCTCTCTCTCTCTCTCTCTCTCTCTCTCTCTCCCTCTCCCTCTGCCTCTCACTCTCCAATTAATGTCACCTTTCCCAGGTCTTACTGACACCTACCCATGAGCCTCCTCTCTTTCCATTTACTGTAATCAGCATCCTCACCTATCCTCACCTACCGACATCTCCACAGACGGACCGGACTGGAAAAAGTCTGAACCTACCATACATTTTTGTTTCACAAGTTTGGATAGTACAGTGCAGTACAGTAAGTAGAACACAGTAGAGTCCAGTACAGTGAGTAGAGCACAGTACATTTTTATTTTACCTTTATTTAACTAGGCAAGTCAATTAAGAACAAATTCTTATTTTCAATGACGGCCTAGGAACAGTGGGTTAAACTGCCTGTTCAGGGGCAGAACGACAGATTTGTCGTTTTTGAGATTTTTTGAGTTAATGTTGCAGGAAGCAAATTTCTGCTTGAAAAAGTTAGCCTTGGCTTTTCTAACTGCCTGTGTATAATGGTTTCTAGCTTCCCTGAAAAGCTGCATATCACGGGGGTTGTTCAATGCTAATGCAGAACGCCATAGGATGTTTTTGTGTTGGTTAAGGGCAGTCAGGTCTGGGGAGAACCAAGGGCTATATCTGTTCCTGGTTCTAAATTTCTTGAATGTGGCATGCTTATTTAAGATGGTTAGGAAGGCATTTAAAAAACATAACCAGGCATCCTCTACTGATGGGATGAGAATAATATCCTTCCAGGATACCCCGGCCAGGTCGATTAGAAAGGCCTGCTCGCCGAAGTGTTTCAGGGAGCGGTTGACAGTGATGAGTGGAGGTCGTTGACCGCTGACCCATTATGGATGCAGGCAATGAGGCAGTGATCGCTGAGATCTTGGTTGAAGACAGCAGAGGTGTATTTAGAGGGAAAGTTGGTTAGGATGATATTTATGAGGGTGCCCGTGTTTACGGCTTTGGGGATGTACCTGGTAGGTTCATTGATAATTTGTGTGAGATTGAGGGCATCAAGCTTAGATTGTAGGATGGCTGGGGTGTTAAGCATGTCCCAGTTTAGGTCGCCTAGCAGCACAAGCTCTGAAGATAGATGGGGGGCAATCAGTTCACATATGGTGTCCAGAGCACAGCTGGAGGCAGAGGGTGGTCTATAGCAGGCGGCAACGGTGAGAGACTTGTTTTTAGAGAGGTGGACTTTTAAAAGTAGAAGTTCAAATTGTTTGGGTACAGACCTGGATAGTAGGACAGAACTCTGCAGGCTATCTTTGCAGTAGATTGCAACACCGCCCCCTTTGGCAGTTCTATCTTGTCCGAAAATGTTGTAGTATGGGATGAAAATTTCAGAATTTTTGGTGGTCTTCCTAAGCCAGGATTCAGACACAGCTAGAACATCCGGGTTGGCAGAGTGTGCTAAAGCAGTGAATAAAACAAACTTAGGGAGGAGGCTTCTAATGTTGACATGCATGAAACCAAGGCTATTACGGTTACAGAAGTCATCAAAAGAGAGCGCCTGGGGAATAGGAGTGGAGCTAGGCACTGCAGGGCCTGGATTCACCTCTACATCACCAGAAGAACAGAGGAGGAGTAGGATAAGGGTACAGCTAAAAGCAATGAGAATTGGTCGTCTAGAACGTCTGGAACAGAGAGTAAATAAAATAGCTTCAAGGTATAATGTACAGACAAATGTATGGTAGGATGTGAATACAGTGGAGGTAAACCTAGGTATTGAGTGATGATGAGAGAGATATTGTCTCTAGAAACATCATTGAAACCAGGAGATGTCATCGCATGTGTGGGTGGTGGAACTAATAGGTTGGTTAAGGTATAGTGAGCAGGACTAGAGGCTCTACAGTGAAATAAGCCAATAAACACTAACCAGAACAGCAATGGACAAGGCATATTGACATTAAGGAGAGGAATGCTTAGTCGAGTGATCAAAAGGGTCCAGTGAGTAGTGAGGTCGGTTGGGGTCATGGCGATTCAGACAGCTAGCTGGGCCATCGGTAGCAAGCTAGCATAGGATGGAGGTCTGTTTTTAGCCACCTCATGCGTTTCCGTAGGATTAGTGGGCTTCTGTGTGGTAGAGGGGATCAATCCAATTCGAAAAAAAAAATTTGATATAGTTATAGAGGCCCAAGAAAAAAGAAAAAAATTGTCCGATAGGTCTATTCAGATAGCAGCCGATAAGACAGCTAACGATTAGCGGACCGCAGATGGGTGTTCAGGTAACGTCACGATGGAGGAGCCATCTGGAAAACTCCATCGGGCAGGTAACGTTGGTAGTCCAGTTGTGAAGGCCCGGTGGGGCTCCGCGTTGGTAGCAAAACGGGTCCGGATAAGTCATTGTAGCCCAGGAGTTACTGATGGAACTCATCAGCTGGCTAGCTCCGGAATAATTGATGTTTGCTCCGGAATCGACATAAGCCGATAGTCACACAGATAGCAGCTAGCTAGCTGCGAGATCCAGGTATAAATGTCCAGAGCTTGCGGTTGAAATCCGGGGACATGGAGAGAAAAATAGGTCCGGTATGTTCTGGTCCGAGCCGCGCCGTACAAAACTGATTTTCGAGCTAAAGGATAGCTGATGACCACAAACCGTGGTTAGCTGAATACTAACGATTAGCCAGTAAAGAAGCTAACTAGCTTCTGGCTAGCTTCTGATTAGCTTCTGGTTAGCTTCAGGCTAGCTTCTGGTTAGCTTCTGGTTAGCTTCTGGCTAGCTTCTGGCTAGCTACTGGCTAGCTTCTGGTTAGCTTCTATGGAGGATTACAGAGGTAAATAATACTTTCATTTTTTATAAATTGGTGAGGCGGGTTGCAGGAGAGTGTTTTGAAGATGAGTTTATGACCACTTTATTTTAAGAATGTGAAATGTCCGAATAATAGTACAGAGAACTACTTATTTCAGCTTTTATTTCTTTCATCGCATTCCCACTAGGTTAGAAGTTTTCATACACTTAATTAGTATTTGGTAGCATTGCCTTTCATTTGTTTAACTTGGGTCAAACGTTTCGGGTAGCCTTCCACAAGCTTCCCACAATAATTTGGGTGAATTTTGGCCCTTTCCTCCTGACAGAGCTGGTGTAGCTGAGTCAGGTTTGTAGGCCTCCTTGCTCGCACAGACTTTTTCAGTTCCACCCACACATTTTCATTAGGATTGAGGTCAGGGCTTTGTGATGGCCACTCCAATACCTTGACAATACTTTGACTTTGTTGTCCTGAAGCCATTTTGGCACAACTGTCCTTAAGCCATTTGGAAGACCCATTTGCAACCAAGCTTTAACTTCCTGACTGAGGTCTTGAGATGTTGCTTCAATATATCTCCATCATTTTCCATCCTCATGATGCCAACTATTTTGTGAAGTGCACCAGTCTCTCCTGCAGCAAAGTACCCCCAAAACATAATGCTGTCACCCCCGTGATTCACAGTTGGGATGATGTTCTTCGGCTTGCAAGCCTCCCCTTTTCCTCCAAACATAACGATGGTCATTATGGCCAAGTAGTTCTATTTTTGTTTCATCAGACCAGAGGACATTTCTCCAAAAATTACGATCTTTGTCGCCGTGTACAGTTGCAAACCCTAGTCTGGCTTTTTTATGGCGGTTTTTGAGCAATGGCTTCTTCCTATAGATACTTTTGTACCTGTTTCCTCCAGCATCTTCACAAGGCCCTTTGCTGTTGTTCTAGGACTGATTTGCACTTTTTGCACCAAAGTAGGTTTGTCTCTAGGAGATAGAACACGTCTCCTTCCTGAGCGGTATGACGGCTGTGTGGCCCCATGGTGTCTATACTAGTGTGCTATTGTTTGTACAGATGAACGTGGTACCTTCAGACATTTGGAAATTGCTCCCAAGGATGAACCAGACTTGTGGAGGTCTACAATTTTTTATCTGAGGTCTTGGCTGATTTCTTTAGATTTTCCCATGATGTCAAGCAAAGAGGCACTGAGTTTGAAGGTAGGCCTTGAAATACATCCACAGGTACACCTCCAATTGACTCAAAATGTCAATTAGCCTATCAGCAGCTTCTAAAGCTATGACATAATATTCAGGCATTTTCCAAGCTGTTTAAAGGCACAGTCAACTTTAGTGTATGTAAACTTCTGACCCACTGGAATTGTGATACAGTGAATTATAAGTGAAATAATCTGTCTGTAAACATTTGTTGGAAAAATTATGATGGCCATCCTGTGACATTGGGTGCTGTAGGTGTCCTGGAGGGCAGGTAGTTTGCCCCCAATGATGTGTTGGGCAGACCGCACCACCCTCTGGAGAGCCCTGCGGTTGTGGGTGGTGCAGTTGCCACACCAGATGGTGATTGTGCATCTGTAAAAAGTTTGAGGGTTTTAGGTGCCAAACCTCCTGAGGTTGAAGAGGCGCTGTAACGCCTTATTCACCACACTGTCTGTGTGGGTGGACCATTTCAGTTTGTCAGTGATGTGTACGCCGAGGAACTCCACTGCGGTCCCATCGATGTGGATGGGGGGGTGATCCCTCTGCTGTTTCCTGAAGTCCACAATCAGCTTATTTGTTTTGTTGAAGTTGGGTGAAAGGTTATTTTCCTGGCACCACACTCCCAGGGCCCTCACCTCCTCCCTGTAGGCTGTCTCGTCATTGTTGGTAATCAGGCCTACTGCTGTTGTGTCATCTGCAAACTTGATGATTGAGTTGGAGGCGTGCATGGCCACGCAGTCATTGTTGAACAGGGAGTACAGGAGGGGCCTGAGCATGCATCCTTGTGGGGCCCCAGTGTTGAGGATCAGTGAAGTGGAGGTGTTGTTTCCTACCTTCACCACCTGGGGGCGGCCCGTCAAAGTCCAGGACCCAGTTGCACAGGGCGGGGTTCAGACCAGGGGCCTCAAGCTTAATGATGAGCCTGGAGGGTACTATGGTGTTGAATGCTGAGCTATAGTCAATGAACAGCATTTCTACAAAGGTATTCCTCTTGTCCAGATGGTGATTGCATTGTCTGTGGATCTGTTGGGGCGGTAAGCAAATTGAAGTTGGTCTAGGGTGTCAGGTAAGGTAGAGATGATATAATGCTTGACTGGTCTCTCAAAGAACTTCATGATGACAGAAGTGAGTGCTATAGTTATTTAGTTCAGTTACCTTTGCATTCTTGGGTACAGGAACAATGGTGGACCTCTTGAAGCATGTGAGGACAGACTGGGATAGGGAAGGATTGAATATATCTGTAAACACTCCAGCCAGCTGGTCTGCGCATGCCCTGAGCACGCGGCTATGGATGCCGTGTGGGCCGGCAGCCTTGCGAGGATTAACACGCTTAAATGTCTTACTCACGTCAGCCATGGAGAAGGAGAGCCCACGGTCCTTTGTAGCGGGCCGCTTCGGTGGCCCTATGTTATCCTCAAAGTGGGCGAAGAAGGTGTTTAGCTTGTCTGGAAGCAAGACGTCGGTGTCCAATTGCTGGTTTTCCCTTTGTTGTCCATGATTGTCTGTAGACAAGCTACATACGTCTCAAGTCTGTTTGATTGCCTTATGGATGGAATAGCTACACTGTTTGTATTTGGCCATATTCCCAGTCACCTTGCTATGGTTAAATGCGATGGTTCGCGCTTTCAGGATTTGCGTGAATGCTGCCATCTATACATGGTTTCTGGTTAGGGTAGGTTTTAATCATCTCCTTTACACTTCCTGATAAACTTAGTGACCGTATCTGATGTTCTGAAAGAGCTGAAAAATCTGGACCCCTACAAATCAGCCGGGCTAGACAATCTGGACCCTTTCTTTCTAAAATTATCTGCCGAAATTGTTGCCACCCCTATTACTAGCCTGTTCAACCTCTCTTTCGTGTCGTCTGAGATTCCCAAAGATTGGAAAGCAGCTGCGGTCATCCCCCTCTTCAAAGGGGGGGACACTCTTGACCCAAACTGCTACAGACCTATATCTATCCTACCATGCCTTACTAAGGTCTCCGAAAGCCAAGTCAACAAACAGATTACCGACCATTTCGAATCTCACCATACCTTCTCTGCTATGCAATCTGGTTTCAGAGCTGGTCATGGGTGCACCTCAGCCACGCTCAAGGTCCTAAACAATGTCTTAACCGCCATCGATAAGAAACATTACTGTGCAGCCGTATTCATTGATCTGGCCAAGGCTTTCGACTCTGTCAATCACCACATCCTCATCGGCAGACTCGACAGCCTTGGTTTCTCAAATGATTGCCTCGCCTGGTTCACCAACTACTTCTCTGATAGAGTTCAGTGTGTCAAATCGGAGGGTCTGCTGTCCGGACCTCTGGCAGTCTCTATGGGGGTGCCACAGGGTTCAATTCTTGGACCGACTCTCTTCTCTGTATACATCAATGAGGTCGCTCTTGCTGCTGGTGAGTCTCTGATCCACCTCTACGCAGACGACACCATTCTGTATACTTCCGGACCTTCTTTGGACACTGTGTTAACAACCCTCCAGGCAAGCTTCAATGCCATACAACTCTCCTTCCGTGGCCTCCAATTGCTCTTAAATACAAGTCAAACTAAATGCATGCTCTTCAACCGATCGCTACCTGCACCTACCCGCCTGACCAACATCACTACTCTGGACGGCTCTGACTTAGAATACGTGGACAACTACAAATACTTAGGTGTCTGGTTAGACTGTAAACTCTCCTTCCAGACCCATATCAAACATCTCCAATCCAAAGTTAAATCTAGAATTGGCTTCCTATTTTGCAACAAAGCATCCTTCACTCATGCTGCCAAACATACCCTTGTAAAACTGACCATCCTACCAATCCTCGATTAGTCTCCAATACACTACTCAACAAATTGGATGCAGTCTATCACAGTGCAATCCGTTTTGTCACCAAAGCCCCATATACTACCCACCATTGCGACCTGTACGCTCTCGTTGGCTGGCCCTCGCTTCATACTCATCGCCAAACCCACTGGCTCCATGTCATCTACAAGACCCTGCTAGGTAAAGTCCCCCCTTATCTCAGCTCGCTGGTCACCATAGCATCTCCCACCTGTAGCACACGCTCCAGCAGGTATATCTCTCTAGTCACCCCCAAAACCAATTATTTCTTTGGCCGCCTCTCCTTCCAGTTCTCTGCTGCCAATGACTGGAACGAACTACAAAAATCTCTGAAACTGGAAACACTTATCTCCCTCACTAGCTTTAAGCACCAACTGTCAGAGAATCTTACAGATTACTGCACCTGTACATAGCCCACCTATAATTTAGCCCAAACAACAACCTCTTTCCCAACTGTATTTTATTTATTTATTTATTTTGCTCCTTTGCACCCCATTATTTTTATTTCTACTTTGCACATTCTTCCACTGCAAAACTACCATTCCAGTGTTTTATTGTGCTATATTGTATTTACTTTTCCACCATGGCCTTTTTTGCCTTTACCTCCCTTCTCACCTCATTTGCTCACATTGTATATAGACTTGTTTATACTGTATTATTGACTGTATGTTTGTTTTACTCCATGTGTAACTCTGTGTCGTTGTATCTGTCGAACTGCTTTGCTTTATCTTGGCCAGGTCGCAATTGTAAATGAGAACTTGTTCTCAACTTGCCTACCTGGTTAAATAAAGGTGAAATAAAAAAAAATAAAAAAATAAAAATCAGTATATTCGTCTATGTTGTTCTCATGACAATAACCGCTGGAGGGCACATTATTGTTAAGGCTAAGGATGAATAGTAATTGAAAATGGTGAAAAGCATCTCCTACTACATTCCCATTAAAGTGAGATGAGAAAATTGGTTAATATAGCTATTATGTGATCTATTTTAGTCCAATAAATATTGTAAGGCAAAATATTGTGCTTGAGCAACGTTGCGATGTCGCATGGTTCATTTAAAAAAATTGTGAACCCACAGCATGAATTTTTTAAGTCAACACAAACATGAAATTATGGCTGACAGTACATTTTTTTAAAGTAACTAGCATTACAAACCAGAAACATGGAGATACGACAGATATTGTGCACTTCTCGCCAGGTGTTACTTCCGTCCCAAGACTGTGTTACTCCCGCCCCGCCGCCAGGTATAAAAGTAACGTTGTGGTAGTTCTGTTCTCAGTCGATTTAATTTCAACTCATTAACCCTAGGAATGAAATTACTAATGGTAGAGGACATATATATGTTGTTCGTCATAAAATATGGTGTCTCTAGCTTTATCGATTTCTGAGTAATTAGGAAATACACAAGTGCTACTTTTGTCCCGGTTCTCCCCTACTTTGAGGAAAAATGTACTTACTATGGATATGATATGTGGTTGTCCCACCAAGCTATCTTAAAATGAACGCAACTGTAAGTCACTCTGGATAAGAGCATCTGCTAAATTACTAAAATGTAAATGTGTTTGTGTATGTGTTCTGTATTAGAACCATGTGTTTACTGTACTGTACAATTCAGGATGTTCTCTCCATCCAGCAAGCTGTTTCACACATAATGCGGATGTACATGTATTGTCAACGACTACCCTACTGAGGAAGGTGGAGAATCACTCATTCTCTCGCACAGCATGGTAGCATCCAAGTGTTCTCTTTCAAAGAGGCAGATCGTCCCAGGTGTGTAATTACGAACTATTACTACGTGTTTTTCCTTGTCATTTTCTGTCACCCCCAACAGTACACAAAACAAGAAAATAAACTATATTTGTGACCAAAGGCCTTGACATTTGTGATGATTCATATATTTTATTTATTTATTTTGGGTGTCACTAAATTCTCTCTTTGCCTCCAACTGAGAAAAAATAGAGAGGGACAGGTGAAAGAAAGGGATGCTCTGATTGACGATAATTTGCATACTTTAGCTCGCACAATAGACAACCATCTACTCAAAGCACTAACGACTAATGGGTCTCTTGCTTTCCCTGACTACAGTTTTTAATTGCCTTTAAGCTATTCTCTAACCACTCTCAAAGCTTTGTCTGTAAGCTATCTTTACCTTACATCAGGCAGTGCATCAGTATTCATCTGACTCAGAGGCATTAAAGGGACCTGCTTCTGCACATACATAGAGTCAAGGTTAATCATTACATTTTAGAAGGGAGTTGAACTGAACTTTATTTAACTAGGCAAGTCAGTTACAAACAAATTCTTATTTTCAGACAGCCTTGGTACAGTGGGTAAACTGCCTTGTTCAGGGGCAGAACGGCATATTTTTAACTTGTCAGCTTGAGGATTTGATCTTGCAACCTTTCTGTTTCAAGTCCAACACTCTAACCACTAGGATATCTGCCACCCCGCTAGGCTAACAGACCTTCAACTTAGAATGTCTTTAAGTTAAAAATGGAAAGTGTTTCACTTTAAATTGGATTGTTCATGAAGACAACATTTTGCAATTTGCCAGCAGCATACCACCCTGCATACCACTGCTGGCTTGCTTCTGAATCTAAGCAGGGTTGGTCCTGGTCAGTCCCTGGATGGGATACCAGATGCTGCTGGAAGTGGTGTTGGAGGGCCAGTAGGAGGCACTCTTTCCTCTGGTCTAAAAAATATCCCAATTCCCCATTGCAGTGATTGGGGATGCTGTCTTTCGGATGGGACGTTAAATGGGTGTCCTGACTCTCTGCGGTCATTAAAGATCCCATGGCACTTATTGTAAGAGCCAGTGTCCTGGCTAAATTCCCAATCTGGCCCTAAAACCATCACAGTCACCTAATAATCTCCAGTTTACAATTGGCTCATTCATCCCCCTCCTCTCCCCTGTAACTATTCCCCAGGTTGATGGTGCAAATGAGAATGTGTTCTAAGTCAACTTACCTGGTAAAATAACAGATAAATAAAAAGAGTGCACAGTGTGTTTATTTGAGCCTCTGTGAATGTTAGGTGCTATAGTGCGTTATAAACTGGTAGACCTTCGTCTGAAGGCATAGCTAGATGTCTGAAAATATGTTTGCAGACTGAAAGTTTTGAGTAGTCAGGGTGTTAAACAACAAAGTGATTCATTAACATCGTGGAGTGGTTGTTTTCATGTGGTGAGTCATGGAGAGAATATGACTTGATAACTTTGTCATGATACTGCATGGTGCAGTGCATCCTTAGTGGGTGGAAGGAGTAGAAGGTACTTGAAAGTAATAAAAGCACCCGATTCTATGTGTTTTCGGCTAGCCACACGGTGTCACTAGAGTTCTTCATAATATTTTCTTCAATTTAGCTTTTGCCTGTCCAGTTCTCTCACATCAGTGCAGGTGAAAGAAAGGAGACAAGCAGAGGAACGTGACACTTAAGAACCACTATACTTCTGACCTCACCATTCAGTTGAATGATTTAGTCAAAATAACGCTTTTATTAACAGCATTAATCGTCTCTATTCAGTATAACTATGTTAAAATGAATATAATACATTTGATTTCACTACAATCTTGAAACATCCCAAGGATAACTGAAATTCATATCAAAATTCAGAACGAATAGTTCAGAAACCAAAATAAACAGAGTAGGCCTAGGCTCACATAAAACGTGAGTGTGTTGAGGATGTTGAGGATTCATTCATAGTAGGCCCAGACAAACAATATTGTTATAATCCATCATAATGATTATATTGTTTAATGAATAATTAGTGATTAGCTATACTCCTGAAACTTCTTACAATCCCTTGCTTTCGATGTACAGTAGTCTTCAAACCCAGACATACAGAGTACCACAGTGTGAGTCATAATACCCATGAAACCTAGCAGTCAAACACAAAAATGGTTCCAATAGTTTTTTTCACCAAAGCAGATTTTATGTTTGACATTTTAGTCATGTAGCAGACAGTCTTATCCAGAGCAACTCACAGTAGTGAGTGCATCCACTTTCATACTATTTTCATACAGGTCCCCTGAGGGAATCGAGCTCACAACCCTGGAATTGCAAGTGCCATGCTCTACCAACTGAGCTACATGGGACGGAACCACATTGAAAAAGGTTGTGAATCTCTCCTGGAGAAGGTGACTTTTATCAATATATTCACCCTTTATTGAAATTTGTGATTAATGCTATTAGACGTTAATGTGACTATCATACAGAACTACACATGCCTGCTGCAAGCGTCACGTAACTCACCAGGGCCATGATGGTTGAACGAGACTGCTGAGTCGAGGCAAAGGTAAAATCTCTGGATTAACTTTAGACATACGAGTTACCACACACGGTCTCAGGGATGGTTAACTCTGATAATTACTTTGGTTTCTACTGAGTTAAGTAATTGAGCTTTTCTTGCACCTTATTTGTGGAACAATCTTTAAAATGCTCTTAAATTTGATGTTTTTGTGCCTTTAGGGCAAGTCAAGGCTGATTGAGGACCTTAATAGTGCTGAAAGTGTTTGTTTTTTATGACCATGTTGTTCTTTCTGCTTTCATTTTGTATTTACATTGATGTGTGCATTTTCTGTCATTCATGTAACACCTCAGGTTTCAGCATGATGTTGCACGGCCCCATGTTGCAAGGATCTACACAAAGCTGAAAGCTGAACATTGGAAGCTGGAAGCTGAACATTTCCCAGTTCTTCCATGGCCTGCATACTCACCTGGCAACATTCCACAGGCCACAATCACAAGCATGATCAACTCTATGCGAAGGAGGCAAATGGTGGTCATACCAAATACTGACTGGTTTTCTGATCCAAGCCCCTACTTTTTTTAAGGTATCTGTGACCAACAGATGCATATCTGTATTCCCAGTCATTTAAAATCCATAGATGAATTAATTTCAACTGACTGATTTCCTTATATGAGCTGTAACTCAGTAAAATCTTTGAAATTGTTGCATATTGTGTTTACAGTGCATTTGGAAACTATTCAGACCCCTTGATTTTTCTATATTTTGTTAAAATACAGCCTTATTCTAATATTGAATGAATCGTTTACCCCCCCTCATAAATCCACACACAATACCGTATAATGAAAAAAAAACTAAACTGAAATATCACATTTACTATTTAGACACTACTCAGTACTTTGTTAAAGTACCTTTGGCAGTGATTACAGCCTTGAGTCTTCTTGGGTACGATTCTACAAGCTTGGCACACCTGTATTTGGGGAGCTTCTCCCATTCTTCTCTGCAGATCCTCTCAAGTTCTGTCAGGTTGGATGGAGAGCATTGCTGTACAGCTATTTTCAGGTTTCTCCAGAGATGTTCAATCGTGTTCAAGTCCGGGCTCTGGCTGAGCCACTCATGGAAATTCAGAGACTTGTCAGAAAGCCACTCATGCGTTGTCATGTTGGAAGGTGAACCTTCGCCCCAGTCTGATGTCTTGAGAGCTCTGGAGCAGGTTTTCATCAAGGATCTCTCTGTACTATGCTCCGTTCATCTTTCCCTCGATCCTGACTAGTCTCCCAGTAGCTGCCACTGAAAAACATTCCATCTCAAGGATGATCAATGGAAATAGGATGCACCTTAGCTCAATTTCGAGTCTCATAGCAAAAGGTCTGAATACTTAGGTAAATAAGGTTTTTATGGTTTTTATGTTGAATAAATTAGCAAAAAAAAAAAAAAAAAGTGTTTTGGCTTCGTCATTATAGGGTATTGCGTGTAGATTGCTGGGGGATTTAAAAAAAAATCAATTTTAAAATAAGGCTGTAACGTAACAACGTGTGGAAAAAGTCAAGGGGTCTGAATACTTCCCGAACGCATTGTATATTTTTGTTCAGTATAAATAGGGAAAGGGGGATACCTTGTCAGTTGTACAACTGAATGCATTCAACTGAAATATAAATATCTTGCTATGCATACTTTATTAGTTTTCATTGCTAACTATGGCTGTGTAGCTAAACAGTTGCCAACCCATTCATAGATGCTAATTACCCTTGGTGCCTATTGACGATAGTATCTTCTGGTCAGAGGAGTTTTGTTAATTAAGAGTCCTGACGCTTGTTCTGAACATTAAAACATATCGCTTGAGGTACAGTTTTGGAACCATAAGGAACATAAGGATCGTTTGATATCAGCTAAATGTTTTTTTCAAAAAACACAAGGTAAAATTATTACACACCTTGATATGGTTAGGGTTAGGGTAAGGGTTCCCATCCGGCCATATTTTCATGTTACAGTGCTTGTTTACGGAAAACAGAGGCATACCTATGCTAATTAGCTAGCTGCGTCTCCGAATAACTGTATGGAAATGGAAAAAGGACGCCACAAATATGTTGTCCACGAAAATGGGGTAAAACCGGTCAAAACACTACAGTAAGTGTATATTTTGCATTTGTGAAATTGTTTTGATATGAACGTAGTGCTTTATGTTTCTCGAACCGTACCGCAATTGAGTATCGATTCATGTTTAAATTGAATATTTGGCAGGAATATTTTAGCTGCCAGAGCCAATTTAACTCTAAACAAAACATGTAAGGCCCTTGGAAAGGGAAAAGGGGATACCTAGTCAGTTGTATAACTGAATGCATTCAACTATAAGGAGTAACGTTAGGGTCCTTTTGACGATTACTGGGCTAAACAGTTGCATACAGGTAGCCTGCTAGCTTGCCTGCTACAGTAGCTAGCCAGCTAGTTAACGTTAGCTGGACAGAACTCTAGCTGGTGAGCTAACTTTAGATTGGTTAATGTTTATTGCTAATGTGCTAAGCCATGCATGACATGATGATAATCTTTGCCATGTTTGTCATGTTTCACCACCAAAAATATCCACTGTGGTTCAAATAATAACCCATATTAGCTAGGTGACACACACTAGATTGGCTAGCTAGATTACCATGATGAAATTATGGCTAAATAGGTATCTAGATTGGATAATAGATTTGGATTTTTAACTAATTGGCTGCCTAGAGGAACATGATTTACATCTAACTAGTTGGTAATTATGAAGTTAAATGTTTGCCAAATAAGTTGTGTTAGCATTGCCATTGTTTGGCTGAAAACAGGTTGAATACAGGGCTTGTTTTTTAGTGTCAAGTTTAAACAGGACAGCAAAATTCTTACCTTGGGAGCTCTTTCTCAACAATGGGATAAAAATATATATAAAATAAAAGTCAGAATTAAAACCACACAATAATTCTAGTAGAGCTGTAGCAGTCAACAGGCAATAACTAGCTATAGGACATAAATGAATTCATGTTTTGACTCTAACCTATTTTATGGAATTTGTTTTTCAGCATAAGAAGAACCTGCTCTCCTCCACCAGTACAAGGAGATGAATTCAGGTATTTCGTCTTTGTACTTTATGAGCTTATTGCTTGAACTTGGGGGTCAGTGAATGTAATTGCTAGTATGCAAGGTTTTGATGTATTGTCTATTGTTGTCTGCTTTCCTCTTTTACAGGTTCAATTGTCTGGTGTCTGGTGTTGTAGTGGCTAAGGACATTTCAGTCAGATATAATCAGATTTCAGCTGCTTTGCAATGTTAACATCCTTCCTCACAGAAATGTGCAAGCATCATCTGGACTGGACACCACAAAGCAAACATATTTTTGATCAGGACTTTTACAAAGAAAAGGCCGTGAGGGCAGGACAGAAATAGGCTAATCCTTTGTGTGTTTTACATTTTTACTACTTGTAGGCATAACTTTTGAACTTTTAAAAATATTTTAATCTTGAAATATATCTGACATTTTCTTGTTACCTCTTATTCACAGGTGTCCGTCTCAAACTTGGGCGTACCTGGAACTACTGCCACTCTCGTTGTCGGAGAGTCAGAGTAATTAAATATAATTAACCAAGATTACAATAGACCAGTGGTTCCCAAACTTTTTATAGTCCCGTATCCCTTCAGACATTCAACCTCTAGTTGCGTACCCCCTCTAGTATCAGGGTCAGCGTACTTTGTTGTTTTTTGCCATCATTGCAAGCCTGACATACACAGAAAATACGATACATTTATTAAACATAAGAATGAGTGTGAGTTTTTGTCACAACCCGAATCGTGGGAAGTGACAAAGAGCTCTTATAGGACCAAGGCACAAATAATAATATAACAATAATCAATAATTTTGCTCTTTATGTAACCATCTTACATATAAAACCTTATTTGTTAATCGAAAATTGTGAATAACTCACCACAGGTTAATGAGACGGGTGTGCTTGAAAGGATGCACATAACTCTGCAATGTTGGGTTGTATTGGAGAGAGTCTGTCTTAAATAATTTTCCACACAGTCTGTGCCTATATTTAGTTTTCATGCTAGCGAGGGCCGAGAATACACTCTCACATAGGTACGTGGTTGCACAGCGCGATTTTGCACACAACAAATCATACAATGATGAAAAGACCTGTGTGTTGTCCTTGTTAATGCAGACAGAGAATAACTCCAACTTCTTAATCATAGCCTCAGTTTTGTCCCACACATTGAATATAGTTGCGGAGAGTCCCTGCAATCCTAGATTCAGATCATTCAGGTGAGAAAAAACATGCAAGCGTTCAGACAAGTGAAAATGATGGTCAGTAAAGAACTTTAAGCTCGTCTCTCAATTTAAAAAACGTGTCAATACTTTGCCCCTTGAAAACCAGCGCAATTCTGTATGTTGTAAAAGCATTCGTTGTAAAAGCATTGCATAGTGCAGAAAATACACAAGAGTTCAGGGGCCTTGCTTTAATTTGAACAAAGTTAACCATTTTCACTGTAGTGTCCAAAACGTATTTCAAGCTGTCAGTCATTCCCTTGGCAGCAAGAGCCAAGTGGATGCTGCAGTGTACCTAAGTGGCGTGTCCTGGCTTTTGCGCAGTACAGATACCAACAAATCTTGACCACCAAAGTCCATTTGATGTCACAAAGCTGTCCAGTACTTTCAAAATATCCTCTCCTGTTGTCCTGGTTTCCAGTGGTTTGCAGAAGAGGATGTCTTCCTTAATTGACCCCCCATAAACGTAATGGACATATACGAGGAGCTGTGTCCGCCACGTCTGTTGACTCATCCAGCTGAAAAGCATAGAATTTACTGGCTTGTATGTGAAGCAGTAATTGTTTCAAAACATCTCCTGCCATGTCACTGATGCATCGTGAAACAGTGTTGTTTGATGAAGACATTGTCTGTATAGTTTTTTGGGCCTTTTCCCCCAGCATTGTCTCAGCCATATCCACGGCAGCAGGAAGAATGAAGTCCTTAACAATAGTATGGGGTTTTCCTGTCCTAGGCACTCGGTAGCTCACCATATAAGACGCTTCTAGCCCCATCTTGGTATCTGATGCTTTTAAACCTTTCTTACTACTCGAAAGTCGTCCTAATTCTCGGCAAAAAACTCCTGTGGCTTATTTTCCAAATTGTCATGTTTTGTTTCTAAAATGTCTGCGCAAGAGTGAAGGTTTCATCGAGTGGTGAGAGAAAGAGTACTTTTGCACATATAACACAGTGTGGCTGAGGAAAGGCACTACTCCCAATATAAGTGAACCCCAAATCAATGTAGTTCTCATCATATTTGTGCCTCTTCGATGCTTTCCCAGGTAAAGGGACAGAAGCTCTTCGGCTGTATCAGATTCACTACTGGTAGTAGCGGTACTACACCTGCACCTGTCGACACAAGTTGTTTTGCTTCCACAAATGTATAGCCACGTTGGAAAATACAAATGGACTGTTTGAAAATGTGAAGAAAAATAATAATGTTATGTTTTTTCAAATGTAAAAAAAAAAAGATTGAATCACATTTTGATTTGGCGTACCCCCGACGGCATTGTGTGTAACCCAGTTTGGGAATACCTGCAGTAGACTATATAATGTTACAGAAGTTTGAGCAGATGTAACGATGTGCGCTGAGAGTCGGGAAGCAAGTTCAGGGAGTGAGTGTTTTAATAAAAACAACGGAACATAATATAAAACAAGAAACTCAAACAACGAACAGACATGAAACTGAAACAGAAACAATGGTTCCTTCCCCAGGCGTCAAAGGGAGTGACATATATAGGGAAGGTAATCTAGAGGCCGGAGGGAGAACACGTGACAGTACGCGCAGCTCCAGCCACAGGATGCCGATCAAAAAGATGATCCCGGGGATCAGGAGCGGAGGTGGAACACCTGTCAGTCCGGCTGAGGCGCGGGAGCATGGCGACCTAGAGCGCCTGAGAAAGCATACATGACGGTACCCTGTCCCCGGTGAGTTCAGCTCCAGCTGCAGGACGCTAACAAAAGGGACGATCCCAGGGATCAGGAGCGGACCAGTCACCCCTGCTGTTATGCGGAGCACGGGAACCTGGCGAACTGTCTGAGACATGAGAGCCTGTAGCAGCTCCCAGACCAGACGTCATTCCCACCCCCCCAAAAAAATTATACAAAAACAAAAACACTCCCTGACGCTTCCCTTAGGTGAGGCGTTTGAAGGTAGGCCTTGAAATACATCCACAATTGACTCATATGATGTCAATTAGCCTATCAGAAGCTTCTAAAGCCATGACATCGTTTTCTGGAATTTTCCAAGCTGTTTAAAGCCACAGTCAACTTATTGTATGTAAACTTCTGACCCACTGGAATTGTGATAGAAGTGAATTGTAATTGAAATAATCTGTCTGTAAACAATGGTTGGAAAAATTACTTGTCATGCACAAAGATGTCCTAACTGACTTGCCAAAACTATAGTTTGTTAACAAGAAATTTGAGGAGTGGTTGAAAAACAAGTTTTAATGATTCCAACCTAAGTGTATGCAAACTTCAGACTTCAACTGTATATAGGGAAGGTAATCAGGGTAGTGATGGAGTCCAGGTGAGTCTGATGACGTGTAGGTGCGCATAACAACGGTGACAGGTGTGCTCCATAACGAGCAACCTGGTGACCTAGAGGCCGGAGAGGGAGCACACGTGACAGCAGAGTTGAGTAGGCCTGGCCTAGCTACTCAAGTCTGCTCAAACGTTTGCAACACTTTCTACCAAACGTTGACTTTGATGTTACCAATGTGGGAGGCTTATGATTTTCCTTCTTTGACAAAATGATGTTTGATCAAAAGTTGAAAAGATCTTTAATTTAGTTGGTTAGCTTGCTTTCTCTGCATGAATATGCTACAAGGCTAGCTAGCCACTAGCCAGCCAAGTAGTTAGCTCTAGCTGGCTGTCTATTGTTAGCAAAATATGGCTACTCTTTTCGTCAATTACAATAGAAAATATAACCTTATACCTCATCCTTTGGTGAAGATGGCATATTGCTTTCAGTCTTCCCATGCTTCACGTTCTGAACAAGCCAGCAAAATGTCTGGAGTTGCCTTTCCACTGGCATCTCCACCGTGACCCGTGTTTCTTTTCTTTGCCTTGACAAACTTGTTGCGAACCTTACCCCACTTTTTCCAAGAAGTGGTTGGGTCGGACCTCAGCATCTCCGCAATCTCCCTCTTTGAATTTGCCTTTACATGTTGGTCTTTCTATAATGTATGTCTAGAATCGTAGTGGTGATGGTACTTCTGTACCTCCTCGGGCAATCGATGCTCAAAGTTGTCGTTCGCAATATTGAATCCACACTCCGTTTCGGGCTGAATCAACAGGATGTAGAAACTTACGTCACCCCTACAGCTGACCAATCATGGAAGAAGGGGCGTAGACTTTGTCTCCTGAACAATGGCTGGCCTTGAGAAAACATTTTTATGTGCCCGAACATTAAAACAAACAAAAACTTCCCAAAATGTCATCACAATACAGTATATGCACAAACTGTTCCAAACTGTTTCGGTTGGGAAGCATGCAGCAGCCCTAAGCCTACCCCCAACCAGTTTGATTACAATGTTTGGACTTCAACCCAGGCCCACAAAACACAAGCCATTCAAACAGTTTCAACAGGTCCCCCAACCAAAACCCTACCCTCAACACCAAAACTGTTTCAACACGCTTAACCAAACCCTCCTCCTCTCCACCCACAAACTTGATCAAAAGTCCCGATAGACCTTTGGCTATAGCCTAATACATTACCACTGATCAAGGGCAAAACACATCATTGCCCCAAAATTGACTAAAAGCACCGTCTTTTGCGCACACACACGCACACCCTGCCGCAAAACCTACATCAAAGCCATCCATAACAAAGTAATCAGATCAAAGCTGTGTACATACAAAACGTGTTGACCACGTCGTTATCTAATTTAATAACCATATTTTATTTGCTCCTGCCAAACCCTTCTCAAAAATCATAAGCTGTGAAATACAGTTTGACAGAACAAACCCTACATCATTTGAAGTCACGTGAAGTCATATGGGTGTGATATTTATATCCAGGTTGTGAAGTCCCGCCCCCTCATAAATCACAAGATTTTGCAGCTAAGCATTTTGGAAACTAAGCATTGCCAAACTGTCCAGACCCACATCACCAGCCCCTCCCCACCTATACACACAATCACACAAACCTCCCTCCTGACTAACCCATCACCACTTTAAACATTTTCACTGGTTAAGAAAATTGGACAATGTGTATTACCCAGACACGGAACCCCCATCCTAACTAACCCATCATACCAACCCCCACAAGTCACCATAGTCCCCAATACCCTTTACCAACACAATAGTCTCTTTCACCCCACCAACACCTTTCACAACATATTTGCACACAGACACTAGGACCCCTTCTAACATCCACAATACTATAATCAGGACAGTGGGGTGTGATGTTTACATACAACACGTAGTAAAAAACAACAACACAAGGGTGTCATATTCATCTCCACTTTGTGAAGCCCTGGCCACTCAGAACAATGGGGTTGATATTTACATACAACACGTGGGTGTGATATTAACATCCGGGTGTGAAGTCACACCTGGGTGTGATTTTTAAATCCTAGGCGGAAGTCCCCCCCCATAAATCAATGAGATGAGGATTAAAGTTTCACAGAAGCCACCCTACAATAACTACTAACACGTATAGTACAAGCAAACACACAGTCAGAGATGTTAAGCTATTGATGGTAGCTCAGCATGGTGATAATAGTTTCCCATCAGCATGATACCTGCCATTGCATCAACTAGAAATTCTGCTCAGGATATTACTCACTATTGTTTTGGCAATAACTAAGACACACAGAACCGTATGCAGTAGTGATGACGTTGTGCTTTGTCAACATCACCCCTTAGATCTCTGACCAACATAGAATAACATAATTCCATGTAAATTAATGGAATAATCCCTGTGTATCATGTGAATTCAGGTCAGGATTGTCCTCTCGTTCTGGTCTGTGAGTTCTGAACACTGTTTATCAGGGAACAGAAGGATATGTTCAATCAAATTTGATTGACAGGTTTCAGCGGAGAACGAGATATTATCTTTGCACTTCCAGAATGTGGGGTTTTGTTTCACTAACAAATTAGACAAAACATCCCCAAATAGATTTCAGACTGTGAGAAGAGCCATTCACAGCTTTGTACCTATTCCTCCATCAGTCTCATGTAGACAGAATACAATTGGAGTTTGTTATGCATAGCCCTGATTGAAAGAGGCTGCTGATAGCCAGGTGGGCCAGTCTGCCTGTGTCTACATGAGGAACAGGTGTGTGTTCAGGACTAGAGGGATGTGTCATCACCACCTGGCTTTATAAGGACAAAAGAGCCTCAAACCTCTGGAAAATGAGTGTGTGTGTGTGAGAGAGAGAGAAATCTGTTATTGTCAGACAGTCTGTTGGAAAGTAACACAAGGTCCATTTCCTCAAAGCTCTTTGCATATCATGTGTTGAAGCATTGACTTAAGCGTCAGTATACTGTACATGATGCATATCATAGGCATCATGTCTTGTGATGTCTATATTTTTGGAAAATAATCATAGACTGATGCTCATAAACTGGCACTGGGTTGAACATATACAATAGATGTTGATATATGTTGGAGCTCAGGCTTTATTTGAAAAGTTAAAGCGAGTGATTCCTCACAAAACTCAGACATAGAAAGACCATGATTTGGGGGATTTTCACGAAACGTAATCCATAGAATAGTCCTTTGAAGGAAGGATTGTTGACATATATTTGAAATTTGTATCTAAAAGCATAGTTGAGAAATGATTTATTAAAGTTGGCATATTTATGACATTTTGGCTTTAACCAGGCCTCCTTTAATTAAGACTCCATATTATTTCATCTGTAGGTGCTACAAAGCAAACATTGTTGTCATCTGAAGTTTTATCGCTTGCTCTGTAACAAGAGTCGTGTTTTGATTTCAATAACTTTGTACATATAGATTTTTGATTTCTCAAATGTTTCAATATATTGTTGAACATAATATACTCTACGGGTATTTCACAGTTCCAGAGAGGGATCTCTGCTACTTTTAGAGTTATGATCCAATTGGTAAGCATTGCCAACAGAGTGAATGTGAACATTTATAATACATTTTTGCCCTCAGCTGGTGATTTGCAGGATATGCAATGATACAAGTAAAAGGATTGCTGTGTTTGGTTACATTGCATACAATGCTGATTCTCTGTATGAAATGGGCTCTAACTTTGATATGCCCATAGAGTATATTATGTTTAAAAATATTTGGCATATTTACATCTTCCAATATTCAGAAATGTATGTAATAAAAAAAAGTGTATATATATATATATTTACATTTACTACTCATATTATACAGCAAGCAGTAAAGCTTCATATGACACCAAGTTGAGCATTTTAGCACATCCCAATGAAACATCAGGGAGGCTTAAAGGAGGCCTGTATAAGGTCAAAATGTTACAACTTTGAATTATTATTTCTCAATTTGTCACGTTCTGACCATAGTTCTTGTATGTTTTCCTTGGGACGTGAGCGGGGTGGGCATTCTATGTTGTGTGTCTACTTTGTCTATTTCTATGTTTGGCCTGATATAGTTTTTAATCAGAGGCAGGTGTTGGTCATTGTCTCTTATTGGGAACCACATTTAGGTAGCCTGTTTTGTGTTGGGATTTGTGGGTGATTGTTTCCTGTCTTTGTGTTCGCTGCACCAGTTAGGACTGTTTCGGGTTTTGCCACGTTTATTGTTTTGTAGTGTGTTCATGTTGAGTTTCTGTCATTAAATAACCATGGACACTTACCACGCTGTGCTTTGGTCCTCTCCTTCCCAGAAAGAAAGCCGTTACACAATTATGCTTTTAGATTCAAATGTCTAATTTTCTTTATCCCCAAAGTTATGGTATTGCCTGAGGAATCACTCAAGTACTGTAGGACATTGCATGGATTTTATATTATAGACTTTAAGGATTATTATGGCTTTAGTTGGAAATGACAAACTTTCTTTCTGCATGCTCAGGTTGACTTTCCCACGGAATCGCACCTGTATGTAGGATGCAGAACAGGGTAGCGTAGATGTTTTACCATCGCTGTCTCTGCTTCTCTAAATCACTAATCATCCACAGACACAACCTTTATTTCTCTCATCTAACATAAACAATTTGCAGAGTCACTCCTGGTATACAAAATACGGTTTAGTAGCATAGCACCATAATATTGTCCGCACACACACCAACCACCATTTATCTCTCTCTCTCATATTTCTCTCTCTCTTTCTCTCTTCCTCTCTTCTTTAGGATATTACTCACTTTTGTTTTGTTCATAACAAAGACAGAGAGAGTAAACAGAATGAATGCAGCTTGGGATAACGTTGTGCTTTGTCAACAGCACTCCTTAGACCTCTAACCAAAATATAATCAAAAGGAGTTTCTGTGTGTTTCTATGTGTGTGTATGAGAGATTATGTTATTATCAGTGTCCTCGGTCTGTAGGTGTGAAAATCAGTTTGAACGCTTCCTCAAAGCTCTTGTCTGTCATGTACTTCGGGGAGATAGTGCATCTCTTCAGGTCTCAGGCAAGGTTAATCCTCATACGAGCGTGGTTCATCAAACCACCTCTGTTACTTAGTGGTCTTTTAAAATGGCATTGACATCATCGTCAACTCCTCCCATCTCAAACTCCATATTCCCAGAATGTTCCTTCACCCTCTCCTGTCATCAAGCTCCCAAACTCAGCTTTCTTTGATCTACATGCAGGTTAGCAGAAACACACACATACTTCTGAGTACATGTTTAGCCGGCATATGTAGGCATTTAACCTCTGGATGGCTGCCCAGAGTAGAGCAGTCTGCGCAGCAAATTTAAATTCAATGAAAATGGTATGTGACTGATTGTTATATAGTCTTGTACATTGCCATGGGGTGATTTTGAAACACCACACACACACACTTTTACACATATACACACTCACAATTCGATTGCACAGGTCTGAGTATTTCAACCTGAGGAGTAACTTTAACCAACACAAGCAAACAGTTCTCTCAATTCTGACTGATGCCATCAGGCACATACTATTTGCACTGCATTACATTTCCTGCACAGGCTGCTCTGTTCTGGGCAGTCTTACAGAGGTTAAATGCCTACATATGCCAGCTAAACATGTACACAGAAGTACCTGTGTGTTTCTGATTAACATGCATGTAGATCAAAGGAAGCTGAGTTTTGTTACCCACTTCTGTGCTCTTCTCCCTGCTCATATCATTTCTCCTCTGAGAAAATTAAGAGAGCATACTTAGCACAGTGAGGGCTGTGATTGGCTCTTCGTCAGCGTTTAAGCACTGTAGCTGTATAAAACCCCAACTGTGGGAGGAGGCTTCACTAAGACAGAGCGTACTACTGACTTACTGAGAGGACTACCAGTCATAATATTACAACCTTTTCCTCTGCGCTCAAAACCACTGCAAATCATTCTCCTTGATTTGGATTTAGCAAAGAGGCAACATGTGTAAGGGATTAGCAACACTGCCTGCAACCTGTATGAAAAGGTAAGATGGGTATTTTAGTTGATTGAGGTTGTTATTATGTTGTTTTAGACAACTAGTAACAGACATGTAATACATGTGAAATCCTAACAAATAAATGATGTATCTGTACTGTAATGGGAGATTTTCAGACAGTAGTGTATGTTGAATACAAGCCTTGCGTATCAGGCATCTTGGTTCTGCTATAATAATAGGACACACGTATGTGTCTTAATTTGATATTGATACATTCTGTAGCCTAACACTACCCACTCTACTTCTCCTCCCCTTAGTGCCAAAGACATCAAGCACAAGATTGGATTTCTGCTCCATAAGCCTGAGGTTCCACCAGACAAGGAACAGATAAAAGAGAAGACCAACATTGCCAAGAGGTGAGTGTACAGGAGAATAATCAATCAATCAAATGTATTTATAATGCCCTTTTTACATCAGCCGATGTCAGAAAGTGCTATACAGAAACCCAGCCTAACACCCCAAACAGCAAGCAGACACAAAGTGCTATACAGAAACCCAGCCTAAAACCCCAAACAGCAAGCAGACACAAAGTGCTATACAGAAACCCAGCCTAAAACCACAAACAGCAAGCAATGCAGATGTAGGAGCACGGTGGAAAAAAACTCCCTAGAAAGGCCAGAACCTAAGAAGAAACCTAGAGAGGAACCAGACTCTGAGGGGTGGCCAGTCCTCTTCTGGCTGTGCCGGGTGGAGATTATAACAGAACATGGCCAAGATGTTCAAACGTTCATAGATGACCAGCAGGGTCAGATAATAATAATCACAGTGGATACTGTGAATACTGAAACCTTTTAACCTTGAATGTGTTGATTGATATATCATTTATTTATAAAGGACATTGAGACAAGGGAGACCTGTTGTATGAGAGCAGCAAACAAACACTTGATTCTAATCATCATACATAATATTGAACAACATACCAGATATCATAGATGAAACAGCATTCAGGTTCTATTAAATTATTTTATCACACCACGGGGAATGATACTCTCAAGGCAATAACCAGTGTGCACGTAGGTAAAGAACTTTAATGCAGGTTGATTTGCTGTGTCGGAGTCCTCCCCCTAGGGAACATCTGCTGTTCCTAAACTAGTTATATATATCCAGCCTGACCTTTCCTTTCATTAGGACTAATCTAATTTGTGTGCTTGGAGTGAAAACAAATAAATGTAACCCCTTAACTATCTTCACAATTTACAGTAATGCAGTGGTGTAAAGTACTAAGTAAAAATGGTTTATTATTTAGTATTACTTAAGGTGTTTTGGGGGGTTTCTGTACTTTACCATTTTTTTTAAACTTACTTTTACTTCACTACATACCTAAATAAAATATTGTACTTTTTATTCCATACATTTTTTATTGCATACATTTACACCCAAAAGTACTCGTTACATGATGAATGCTTAGCAGGACAGGACAATTCTCCAATTCATGCACTTATGAAGATAACACGTGGCCATCTCTACTGCCTCTGATCTGGCAGACTCACTAAATACAAATGCATCGTTCGTAAATTTAAAAAACAAGAAAATGTTGCCGTCTGCTTTGCTTAATATAAGGAATTTGAAATGATTTATAGTTTTACTTTTATTTTTGATACTTAAGTTTATTTGAGCAATTAAATGTACTTTTGATACTTAAGTATATTTAGAACCAAATACTTTTAGACTGTTCCTGAAATAATATTTTACTGGGTGACTTTCACTTTTACTTGAGTAACTTTCTATTAAGGTATCTATACTTTAAGGTATCTATACTTTTACTCAAGTATGACAATTGGGTACTTTTTCCACCACTGCAGTAATGTTAATAAACTTTGATAATCTGATTGCAGCTAGTGTGAAATAATATACTTAAGGACAAAAACTGTCAATTGTACTTTTAAAACTTAATTGACATGTTTTAGTGTGCTTGGTTACTCATTAACTCAAAGAGGTGTATACTGTAAGGTTGATGCTCATGGAAAACACAGTAGCTCATGTCCTGTTGTAAAGAGCATTATGTAAGATGATAGATATGACATCTGCTTGTATCATTAAAATATAGGCCGTTAGCAATTTGCAGGTCAAGAACTGTGGGATATCAACACACAATGGATGTACTGAAATCCGACCTGGGTTCAAATACATGTGTATTTGATTATGTGTTTTTAAATAATAATTCTCTGTGTATTTGATTCTTTTCAATAATGTGGCCAGAATCAACTAATTATATTGGAAGTATTTGAAAGTATTTTCCATTCATTTCCTCTAAGTAGCCTACTTTCAAATTCTTATTCCAAATACTATTTTCAAATACCTGGGTCAAATGTATGGCAGTTTGTATTTTAGTATTTTAAGAACTTATAAAAGAGATTGGTGTGTTATTTCACCATTTAATTATGAGATTCATTGTTCAATGACAGACATGTATTTGTTTGAAATCTATCACTTGATAGTTTCATTTCAGAGAGACAAATAATAATGTTTTGTTGCAAAATTCTATATATCCGTCTCACTCTCAGGAGGAATAAATAGTGCTGCTAGGTTTTACACAGTCAAATGAAGAACTTTATTTTTTATAAAGAACTGTACAAATATTTATTACAACTTTTTTTCAAATGAATCATTCGATTTTATGAGATCTATTTGAAAATATTTACATTTGAGATTTTAGTATTTTAGCAGATGGTCTTTTCCAGAGTGACTTACAGTTAGTGCATTCATCTTAGGTGAGACATCCACATATCACCGTCAAATACAGAATATAAACATTTCATTCCAGCTAAACAATCAATATATAGCGTTTTACAACAACACCCATTCATTTCATGATATCCAATTGGTAGTTAGTCTTGTCCAATCAACTCCCGTACGGACTCAGGTGAGGCGCACTGCATCTTGACACAATGCTCACTTAACCCGGAAGCCAGCCGCACCAATGTGTCAGAGGAAACACAGTATACCTGGTCACCGTCTGCCACAGGAGTTGCTAGAGCACGATGGGACAACCCGGCTGGCAAAACCCTCCCCTAACCCAGATGACGCTGGGCCAATTGTGCGACGCCTCATGGGTCTCCTGGTCACGGCCGGCTGCGACCCAGCCTGGGATTGAACCAGGATCTGTAGTGACGCAGCTAGCACTGTGATGCGCCACTCGGGAGGCCCGAAATATTGAAAATATTATTGTTAATCCCAATATACTGATTATGCCCTTTCTCTGGTTTTAGAGTTTCACCTGCTGATGTGGAGAAATGGAAACTGTCCTTCAACAACCTGATGAATAGTGAAGGTGAGTTTGTCACAAATCAAAGGAGACATCTTATGGACATACATTAACATTTTAGTAATGTCGAAGACACCTTTATCCAGAGCGACGTACAGGAGGAATTAAGGTAAAGTGCTCAAGGGTACATTGACAGATTTTTCACCTAATCAGTTCGGGAATTCGAACCAGCGACCTTTTGGGTACTGGCCCAATGTTCTTAACCACTAGACTACCTGCCACCCTAATAATACAGAATCGGGGAGTCTATCTTGCTCAAATGCGCTCAAATGTGAAAACACCTTCGATAATGGGATGGTGGTTTTATTAATAAAGAAGTTGTAAAAAAAACATTTGAATGAAGCTCTCTGCTTGCCCCTTGTATAGAACTCCTAAATATTTGTCAAAACTCTGCCACTACCTATTACCAACCCACAACACTAGTGTTACACCACAATACAGGACTACATGTTTTCAAACACTCTAACTTGAGTGACATTCATATCTCTCTCTCCCTTGTCTCTCTGACCCCTGTCTCTCTGTTTAAGAGACTACCATGACGCCTGTGTGGGCTGTAGGGTACTTGGCTGGCTGTGGGTTGTTGGGGACTTTACATGGCTCTTCGGCTGTGTTCTCATGCTCTGGTCATGTGCTACGTGTCTGGAGGCAATGCTGGGTGGCCCCTGAGGGCCTGCTGCTCTAGTGTGAGTGTTAGCTAGCTAGCTAGCTGATGGTCCCTGTGGTGTCAGGCTTTCTGTGGGGACACGGAGTAGGAGCAACGGCCTCCCGAGAACCATCCTGGCCTTGACCTCCAACATTCCATAGCTTCCTCCATGACTCCCTTCAGAGGGATGCTCTCTGTTTCTCTCTTTAGGATTTTTTGTATAAAAGATCTAATAATGAAAGAGAAGGATTGCTGTTTTTAATGGTCAATTTAGTGTGGGAGAGGTGGAAAAACTATGGAGAGAAGAGGATCATTAGGATCATAATAGTGTGTAGCTTCATATAAATCGTAAAACCCAGCACCTGACTAATGTATCCTCTTTCTCTCTCTCTCTTTGTCTGTCTATCAGCTGGCCGTACGGTGTTCACTACCTTCCTGAAGGCAGAGTTCAGCCAGGAGAACATGGAGTTCTGGAAAGCTTGTGAGAAATACAAAATGTCAGCCCCCAAAAGTATGGCAGGTAAAGCCAAACAGATCTATGACCAGTACATCGCGGCAGACGCTCTTAACGAGGTAAAATGGAAATAAAAATTGGCTTAAACTTTCCCTTGGTAATCTCTGCTATCCCAACATGGTTTCATTCAAAGGCAGTATTCTGTGTTACGCATACCTGTTGGAGTCATAGTACACTTATGAGTAATGACCTGGCTCTTTCCATACATCAGTTTTCTCCATTAATATAAAAGCTTTTAATATTCCTGCATGAGTGCCTTTGACATGGATTCTGAAAACACTTCATACATCCTGTTGATGTATCCTCTTTTTCCTCTAACGATTCCTCCCTTTCTAAAAGCACCTGTGGTTTTTCCTTTATGATTGCCGTTTTGGATTTTTATAGGGCTTTTTATGGCACCTTTTATTGATACAGTATCTATGTTGTATTTCATTACTTATATTTCTCCTTTTCCCTCCCCCTCTCAGGTGAACTTGGACTCAGCAACGCGAGAGGAGACCAGACAGAACCTGTCTAATGCCGGCCCATTCTGTTTCGACAACGCCCAGCAGAAAATCTTCACTTTGATGGAGAAAGACTCATACAGAAGGTTCCTCTATTCCAAACTGATCCAGGATCTGTCCCTGTTGCCCACCACCACTACCCAACTCAGTGCTCTGGAGAAAAGGGGAGGGATGAGAGGCTGTTCTGAGAGCGGTGGTGCATAGACAGAGATAGAAAGAGAGAAACATTGACAATTAAAGCACTCTGTCATAATCTGTGAGGGAAAGAGTAGGTTGTCTTGAAGAGAAAACATTATTATGAGTGGGTGGATTTAGATTTTTTTCTGTCCGTTGTTCAAGAGAACAATTTCAACAAGTATCACAAATTGCTTGCCTTTCAGACTAGGGTATGCTTGGAGAGGGAGAGAAGAAAACGATCAGAGATGTGATTTTCAGGACAAAATATCATCCTCTTTCTCCTGATTTTCCATTGTTTTGTGAGGGTCTACTTTCTTTCCATGTAATATCTTCCTGAGCTCTAACAAGAGTCAAATGATTCAAACAGGCATTTAGGCATTTCACTCTGGTCAGCTCCCTGTTTCCCCCCTGTCTGGTTTTCATCAAGGGCTCAAAGCTAAGTCATGCATGTACGCCAATAATGCTTTCCGGCTTGAAAATGCTCTTCCTCAAACTGAGTGTTAAATTAGATTATAGTTTATGAATGGAGATAACTATGTCTGGATTGGTGTTAAAAGCTCCTTTCACATGACTGGTGTTTATGTTTTTCTATCATTGCTTTACCTTAGGCTAGTTTGTGCACTGCTGAGGTGTAGCTCACTTGCCCTCTGTTAACCTGCCGATGAAGTCATGACCAGGTGATGTTTTGATTCAAAACACAGGGAAAAACAATGAGGAACTACCTCTCTATCCATCCCTATCCCACTTTCGGGGTGACCTGAACATTGACTGGTTAGCAACTAGCTGTCTTCTCAAGAGGAAGCTTGTGACTGTGCCTGTAATATGACTCAGGTTGTCACTAAACCAACTAGAGTGCATACTAATAGTGTTGGATCTGTAACATCCATTTGTATTGGTCATATCTTCACTAATGCTGCAGAGCTTTGCTCCAAGGCAATATCAGTTTCCTTTGGCTGTAGTGACCATAACATTGTGGCAATAACAAGGAAAGCCAAAGGTTGGGCCTAAAGTCATTTATTAATTGTTAATTCCAATTGTTGACAAGCATGCACCAGTTAAGAAACGAACTGTTAGAGCCCGATGGATTGATGATGAATTGAAAAATTGTTATGGTTCAAATAAATAATGCAAAAGCGGTGGCAAACAAGTCAGGCTGCTCAGCTGATTGGTTGACATACTGTAAACTTAACAAAAAGAAGAAATTATATTACCAAAAAAAGATAAATGACAGAAAACACAATGGAAAAATACTTTGGAGTACCTTAATTGATGTCGTGGGCAGAAAACCTTTCGATATTGCCAGTCATTTCAATGACTATTTCACTAGTTAAGTGGAAAAACTCTGAAGTGAAATGACAATAATTAACAGTGAAACATCATATTTTTTGTATAAAAGATCTAATAATGAAAGAGAAGGATTGCTGTTTTTAATGGTCAATTTAGTGTGGGAGAGGTGGAAAAACTATGGTTATCAATCAGTAATCAAAAAACCACTGGGGATAGACAACCTTGATGGGAAACTATTGAGAATGGTAGCAGACTGTATTGCCACTGCTATTTGCTACAGTGCCTTCAGAAAATATTCACACCCTTTGACATTTTCCAAATTTTGTTGTGTTATAGCCTGAAGTTAAAGTGGATAACATTTCGATTTTTTGTCATTGACCTACACACAATACTCCATAATGTCAAAGTGGAATTATGTTTTTCAACAAAGAAATCTAATTAAAAATGAAAAGCTGAAATGTCTTGAGTCAGTAAGTATTCAACCCCTTTGTTATGGCAAGCCTAAATAAGTTCAGGAGTAAAAATGTGCTTAACAAGTCATATAATAAGTTGCATGGACTCACTCTGTGTGCAATAATAGTGTTTAACATGATTTTGTTAAGACTACCTCATCTCTGTACCCCACACAATTATCTGTAAGGTCCCTCAGTCGAGCAGTGAATTTTAAACACAGATTCAACCACAAAGACCAGGAAGTTTGTCCAATGCCTCACAAAGAAAGGCTCCTATTGGCCAAAAAACAGTCATTAAATATCCGTTTGAGCAGGGTGAAGTTATGAATTACACTTTGGATGGTGTATCAATACACCCAGTCACTACAAATATAAAGGCGTCCTTCCTGACTCAGTTGCCGGAGAGGAAGGAAACTGCTCAGGGATTTCACCACGAGGCCAATGGTGACTTTAAAACAGTTAAAGAGTTTAATGGCAGTGATAGAAGAAACTGAGGATGGATCAATAACATGTAGTTACTACACAATATTAACTTAATTGACAGAGGGAAAATAAGGAAGCCTGTACAGAATAAAACATATTCCAAAACATGCATCTTGTTTTCAACAAGGCACTACAGTAAAACTGAAAAATATGGCAAAGCAATAACATTTTTGTCCTTGATACAAAGTGTCCTGGATACAAAGTGTTATGTTTGGGGAAAATCCAATATAACACATTACTGAGTACCAGTCTCCATATTTTCAAGCATCGTGGTGGCTGCATCATGTTATGGGTATGCTTGTAATTGTAAAGGGCTGGAGCTAAGCACAGGAAAAAAATCCTAGAAGAAGACCTGGTTCCTTGCCCTTAACTGCACATACAGAACTAACATCAACAACACGCATGCTAGTCTTTCTTGGTTGAGGATTGACGAGAGAAGAACTGCTTCTCTTGTAGTTTTTATGATAGATATTACTGTGATGAAAATTCCAGATTACCTGCATAATAAAATAAGATTCAGCTCAGACACCCATACATATCACACAAGACATGCCACCAGTGGTTTCTTCACAGTCCCCAAGTCCACATGAGTTCACGGCAGTAGTCAGTTTTATATAGAGCCATGATCGCATGGAACTCCCTTCCATCTCCAATTACTCAAGCAAACAACAAAACTATGAGGGGACACACACACACACACAATTTTTTGTTGTTGTATTTCTTTGTTGTATTGTTTGTATTATTTTTAATCATAATATTTTTTATTTGTATGACTTTTCTTGTCTATCAATGTATCAGTGTTTTGTTACTTGTCATGTTTTGTGTTTTTTTTGTGGACCCCAGGAAGAGAAGCTGCTGCTTTTACAAAAGCTAATGGGGATCCAAATAAACAAATAAATAAAGTTAACCCACAGACAGCCAGGCCTCTGTATGGACATCATCAGAACAATTTCGATATTGTCCCTCAGCTTCGTTCCACTGCATGAAGGTAGCAACTCCCATACCGAATGATTTAATCACAGCTCAACATGCAGTGCTGAGCAACTTCTTCCATAGCTTTTAATACATGTGAATGGTCAACTTCAATGTATTGGTCTACTTTATGTCACTCTTCTTATTCAACCATTAACATTTAACTTAAATATCCATCGCTGTAAGCTTTGTGTTCATTCTATGAAAACTGTTCCAATTATAGCTTTGTTGGTATTGTATTTTGATAACATCTACCTGTATTACTTATTGTGAATGGACAAGTAGGGCAGATGAACGTGTCTTATTAGGCTCTCATATATCATTGATATTGATACTATTGCTAATACAATTGATATAATGACAGTATATCATTATATCAATTGGTGGCAGGGTAGCCTAGTGGTTAGAGCGTTGGACTAGTAACAAGGGGTCTGGATACCATCGGGTTCTTGGTCAGTTCAAACCCCCAAGCTGACAAGATACAAATCTGTCGTTCTGCCCCTGAACAGGCAGTTAACCCATTGTTCCTAGGCTGTCATTGAAAATAAGAATTTGTTCTTAACTGACTTGCCTAGTTAAAATAAAGGTAAAATAAATTAAGTATAGGGTTCTGTGAGTTTTGATTACACATTACTCCTACTCCCCTCCAATTATGATAAATAGCTAGATATTCATTGTAATAATAATTTCTATGTTTATTTTATGCTTCTATTCTAGACACGATTATTTATAATGTATTTGTAAATACAAAACTGTTTCACCGAGTTGTTTTTTCTGTTTAGTCACTTACTTTCAAACTTCCAAAAATGAACGAAAGGCTGCTATTGTAATACTTACCAGATTCTGAAAACATATCATGACTTCAGAAAGTATTCATACCCCTTGACTTACAGTACATTTGGAAAGTATTCAGACCCCTTTACTTTTTCACCATTTTATTACATTATAGCATCTTCTAAAATTGATTAAATATGATTTCCCCCTCATCAATCTACACACAATACCCCATAATGACAAAGCAAAAACAGCTTTTCAGTTTATTTTGCAAATATATTAAACAAAACTCTGAAATATCATATTTCTATAATTATTCAGAACCTTTTCAGTACTGTGTTGAAGGGGCTTTGGCAGCGTTTACAGCCTCGAATTTTCATGGGTATGATGCTACTAGCGTGGCACACCTGTATTTGGGGAGTTTCTCCCATTCTTCTCTACAGATCCTCTCAAACTCTGTCAGGTTGGATTGGGAGCCTCACTGCACAGCTATTTTCAGGTCTCTCCAGAGATGTTTGATCAGGTTCAAGTCTGGGCTCTGGCTGGGCCACTCAAGGACATTCAGAAACTTGTCCTGAAGCCACTCCTGCGTTGTCTTGGCTGTGTGCTTAGGGTCGTTGTCCTGTTGGAAGGTGAACCTTTGCCCAGTTTGAGGGCCTGAGCACTCTGGAGCAGGTTTTCATCAAGGATCTCTCTGTACTTTGCTCCGTTCATCTTTCCCTCATTCCTGACTAGTCTCCCAGTCCCTGCCACTGAAAAACACCCCCACAGCATGATGCTTCCTCCAGATGTGACACTTGGCATTCAGGCCAAAGAGAGTCCTTTAGGTGCCTTTTGTTAAACTCCAAGTGGGCTGTCATGTACCTTTTACAGAGGAGTGGCTTCTGTCTGGCCACTCTACCACAAAGGCCTGATTGGTGGAGTGCTGGTGGAGTGCTGCAGAAATGGTTGTCCTTCTGTAAGGTTCTCCCATCTCCACAGATGAACTCTGGAGCTCTGTCAGAGTGACCATCGGGTTCTTGGTCACCTCCCTGACCAAGGCCCTTCTCCCCCGATTGCGGCCGACTCTAAGAGTCTTGGTTGTTCCAAACTTCTTCCATTTAACAATGACGGAGGCCACTGTATTCTTGTGGACCTTCAATGTTGCAGACATTATTTTGTACCATTCCCCAGATTTGTGCCTCGACACAATTCTGTCTCGAAGCTCTACGGACAATTCCTTCAACCTCATGGCTTGGTTTTTGCTCTGACATGCACTGTCAACTGTGGGACCTTATATTGACAGGTGTGTGCCTTTCCAAATCATGTCCAATCAATTTAATTTACCACAGGTGGAATCCAATCAAGTGACTCTACAAGTTATCTCAAGGATGATCAATGGAAACAGAATGCATCTGTGCTCAATTTCGAGTCTCATAGCAAAAGGTCTGAATACTTATGTATATAAGGTATTTCTGTTTTTTATCTTTAGTAATTTTGCAAGCATTTCTAAAAACCTGTATTTTCTTTGTCATTATGGGGTATTGTGTGTATATTGTTGGAGAACATTTTAATTTAAAACATTTTAGAGTAAGGCTGTAACGTAACAAAATTTGGAAAAAGTGAAGGGGTCTGGATACTTTCCGAATGCACTGCCTTCCACATTTTGTTGTGTTACAGCCTCAATTTCAAAATGGATTAAATCCACCCATCTACAATACCCTATAATGACAAAGTGAAAACATGTTTTCAGATTTATTTTCAGATTTATTGAAAACGAAATACAGAAATACGTACATATTTAAGTATTCACACCCCTGAGTCAACACATGTTAGAAGCACCTTTGGCAGCGATTAAAGCTGTGAGTCTTTCTGGGTAAGTCTATAAGAGCTTTGAACACCTGGATTGTACAATATTTGAACATTTTTATTTTTAAATTCTTCAAGCTCTGTCAAGTTGGTTGTTGATCGTTGCTAGACAGCCATTTTCAAGTCTTGCCATACATTTTCAAGACGATTTAAGTCAAAACTGTAAGTTGGCCCCTCAGCAACATTCTATGTAATCTTGGTTATTAACTCTGGTGTATATTCGGACTTGTGTTTTAGGTTATTGTCTTGCTGAAGGTGAATCTCAGTTCACTGGTCACGATGGCAACACCCACCCGTAGCACGTGCTCCAGCAGGTGTATCTCACTGATCATCCCTAAAGCCAACACCTCATTTGGCCGCCTTTCGTTCCAGTTCTCTGCTGCCTGTGACTGGAACTAATTGAAAAAAATCGCTGAAGTTGGAGACTTTTATCACCCTCACCAACTTCAAACATCTGCTATCTGAGCAGCTAACCGATCGCTGCAGCTGTACATAGTCTATCGGTAAATAGCCCACCAAATTGTACCTACCTCTTCCCCATACTGTTTATATTTATTTACTTTTCTGCTCTTTTGCACACCAATATCTCTACCTGTACATGACCATCTGATAATTTATCACTCCAGTGTTAATCTGCAAAATTGTAATTATTCGCCTACTTCCTCATGCCTTTTGCACACAATGTATATAGACTCTCTTTTTTTTATACTACTACTGTTTTTTCTACTGTGTTATTGACTTGTTAATTGTTTACTCCATGTGTAACTCTGTGTTGTTGTCTGTTCACACTGCTATGCTTTATCTTGGCCAGGTCGCAGTTGCAAATGAGAACTTGTTCTCAACTAGCCTACCTGGTTAAATAAAGGTGAAATAAAAAAAATATCCCAGTTTCTGTTGGAAAGCAGACTGTACCAGATCTTCCTCTAGGGTTTTGGCTGTGCTTAGCTCTATTACCTTTCTTTTTATCCTAAAAAACTCCCTAGTCCTTGCCGATAACAAGCATTCCGGGCTCCTCAGTGGTGCAGTGGTCTAAGGCACTGCATCTCAGTGCAAGAAATGGTCCCATTGTGCAACACACAATTGGCCCAGTGTTGTCTGGGGTAGACTGTCATTGTAAATAAGAATTTGTTCTTATTAACTGACTTGCCTAGTCAAATAAATATACCCCTAACATGAAGCCACCACCATGCTTGAAAATATGAGTGGTACTCATAGTGATGTGTTGCATTTACTGCAAATGTCACACTTTGTATTCAGGACATAATGTTCATTTTTTTGCCACATTTTAGGCAGTTTTACTTTAGTACCTTGTTGCAAACAGAGTGAATGTTTTGGAATATTTGTATTCTGTACAGGCTTCCTTCTTTTACTCTGTAAATTAGGTCCTCTCCTTTCACAGACATTAATCTCTAACTGTTTTAAGGCCACCATTGGACTCATGGTGAAATCCCTGAGCGATTTCCTGTATCTTTGTAGTGACCGGCTTTATGCAAAGTGTAATTAATAACTTCACCCATCTACCAATAGGTGCCCTTCTTCTCCCCCCGGTATTTGTGGTTGAATCAGTGTTTGAAATACAATGGTCGACTGAGGGACTGAGGGATTATCTGTATGCGTGGGTTACAGAGATGAGGTAGTCATTTAAAAATCATGTTGAAAAACTATTATTGCACACAGAGTGAGTACATGCAACTTATTATGTGACTTGTTAAGCACATTTTTACTCCTGAACTTATTTAGGCTTCTAACTATGATTGATCTCAGTATACGTATTGCCCTTACCTCCCACTGTAGAGGTTACAGTGTTAGTGACAGAAGAGTACACAATATTTTTAGTAGTTTATTACCACAGACTGTAGCTTTAATGTGGAAAGACAGTATTTGCATACGTACAGCTTGGCATATGAGTTACACAAAAATAGAAGAAGCAAGTGTAGAGAAAAATAACATGTTTGCTCGCTGTTAGCTTCTCATATATGTTGTCACTAACCCGTGTTATCACAAGCCATCATTAGGAAGATATGGTTTTACGTCAGTGGTCTGCCTGATGCAGATTACCTCGATTAAAAGGTCGTTTGTGTGTCACTGAAAGCACAGTGAGTGGACAAGTATGTTGAAGGTTACCTTTTGCACAGCTCTCGTGGGTGCCAATAACAGTCATGCAAATGTTTTGGATCATAAAAGCTTGTTAGTTCAGAGCCACAGTAAATATATGTTTATTTATCAGAGAACTTTGGCTGTTCGAATCTACTTCATCTAGGATTGCGAACTCGGAGCGAGCTCATTATGGGACAAATCATGAAAAGCATTTAACACTATTAACATTTCCATGATTCATTTCAGTCAGGTCGACCTCCTGTAAAATCCCCTGTGCCCAGATTCATAAAACATCTCAGAGAAGGAGTGTTCTGTAATGTCTGCTTCCAACTCACACCCTCAAACACGTAGATCCCTGAAAGCAGCTCACTTTCCAGCCCACTTTCCAGCTCCCACTCTCAAACACTTAGATCCCCTTAACGCAGCTCACTCTCCAGATCCCAATCACCTAAATTCTAATCACCTGTATGTCACTATTGCACACTATTTAGTTCAGTTTTTGCACACAATCACTGTGAGGTATTGTTTGTTTTGTGACACACATCTTTCAGAGCTCTGGTTTTCCCGTGATTTACTCCTCCCGTGTATGATAGTTTTTGCCTGCCTCACCAACGACGCCTTTTGCCTATTCCTTGCCTGTACTTTAGCCTATCGAATGTCCTGTTAACTACCGATTGCCTGATCTTCCGGACTATGTTGCTAGCCTTTTCCCTGCCTATACTGTTGCCCTTTTGGAACCCCTGTGTATGACCTTCTACCTGCCCCTGGACACAGTTACCTGCCTCCTCCTGTGGTCTTATGAGGGGTTCATGGCTTTGTTTTAAATGTATTTTCGATCATCCCGTGGAGGGCAGAGAGGGAGGTGAGTGTCTGCTTCAGCTCCAGCAGGAGACTCAGACGGCTGCTGAGTATGCGCTTACCTTCCGGACAGTGGCAGCTTTCAGTGGATGGAATGAGCCGGTGCTCATCACGTTATTTAGAAGAGGTCTACGCGAGGAGGTCCAGATGGAACTGGCCTGCCGAGATGACAACCTCATCCTGGATGCACTCATTGCGATGGCCATCCATCTGGATAACCTCCTCCGGGAGCATCGGCATCTACATCGTTTCTCTCTCTCCTTCGGGCCAGTGTTCAGGATCAGAGCATGAACCCATGGAGGTAGGGGTCACACGCCTTTCCGCGGTGGAAGGATGCAGACGGATACAGCTGGGGATCTGTCTGCACTGTGGCCAGGGAGGGCACAAGCACCATCGGTGTCCGTTACTTCAGAATCTGGGATCCACTAGAGCAGAGGGGTGGTCATGTGATGTTACATCCCCCGGACCATGAGTGAGTATTCCATCTACTGCTCTGCCTGTTAGACTCTTTTTACTACCATCACTCTGGCTGACTGTCCCTCATGCCCTGTGTTTACAGCTTTAGTGGATTCCGGCACCGCGGGGAACTTTATGGATCAGATCCTTGCCTCCTCTCTCAATATTACTACCTACCTGCTCTCCTCTCCTTTTCTCGTTCAAGGTCTCGACTGTCATCCTCTAGGATCCGGAACCATCACACACATCACCCAACCACTCACCGTCATCGTGGAGGACAACATCCCCTTCATCAGTGCACCAGTTCACAAGATCATCCTCGGCCTACCTTGGCTTCAGCGCCACAAACCTACCATCTTATGGTCGAGGATCAGAATCACTAACTGGTCACCTGAATGCCGGAAGACCTGCTTTCCTGTCCCCTGTGGTTCCATGTCGGTTGAGAGTCCTGTGGTTGCCCTCCAGCCCAACGTCCCAGAGGAATATCAGGATCTAAGGGAGGTAGTCTCCAAGATCCGCGCTACCCGTCTCCTTCATCGCCCCTGGGACTGTGCCATTGACCTGTTTTACGGTGCTACACCTCCGTGCAGACGTATCGACCATCTGTCGGTGGCTGAGACCCAGGCCATGGAGGAGTACATTCAAGAGACGCCCCAACAGGGTTTTGTCTGCAGGTCCACATTCCCTGCGTCGGCTGGTTTCTTCTTCGTGGCCAATAAGGAGGGAGGATTACGCCCTTGTATCGATTACCATGGACTCAATGACATCACCACAAAGTATCGGTACCCTCTCCCGCTTGTGCCATCAGCCATCGAGCAGCTCTGAGGGGCCCTGGTTCCTCACCAAACTGAGTGCCTACAATCTCATTTACATCCGGGAGGCGGATGAGTGCAAGATGACGTTCAGCATCATGTCTGATCACTACGAATACTTGGTTATTCCCTTTGGCATAGCCAATGCTCCATCAGTGTTCCAGACATTCGTCAACAAAGTGTTCAGGGACATGCTCGGATGTCTGGTGATTGTGTACATCGATGACATCCAGATATTCTTGACCAACCTGGAAGATGACATCACTCACGTTCGAGAAGCTAACCATCTGTTCGTCAAGGTGGAGAAGTGCCAATTCCACCAGAGGGCTCCTCCTTCTTCAGCCCGCATGGAGTGAGGATGGAGGACAAGAAGGTAAATGCGGTAAGGTCATGGCCAGTCCCAACCATCATGAACCATCATGAAGGGGTTACAACAGTTTTTGGGGTTTGCCAACTTTTACCACCGCTTCATCGGGAACTTCCGCGCCGTCGCCGCCCCTCTCACTTCCCCTCTCAAGGGTGGGCCTCATAGGTTGGTTTGGTCTCCAGCAGCCGACGAGGCATTTCGTCTCCTCAAGGGGCGTTTCACCTCCGACCTCTTGCTAAAACACCCAGATCCCACAAACCATTCGTCATCCTCACCGACCATCGGAACCTTGAGTACATACGGCCAGTGAGGAGATTGAATCTGCGCCAAGCCAGGTGGGCCCTCTTCACCAGGTTCGACTTCTTATTGATCTATCGGCCAGGTTCTAAGAACATCATGGCCTATGCCCTGTCCCGTATCTATGATTCTGGAGAGGCTCCTATCCAGAAGGCAACCATAATCCCGAGTCGTGGGTCCAGTGGTTTGGGACTCTGGAGAGGTAGTCCACAACCCGGAATTGTCCTCCCGCACACATCTACATTCCCACAGGGATAAGGGATTGGCTACTGACCTGGGCACACACAGCTGTTGTCACTGGACATCCAGGTAATTCTCGCACCATCCATTCCATCATTGAGAAATACTGGTGGCTCCACCTTGGTGCAGGATGTTATGCGGTATGTCAACTCATGTTCCGTGTATGCTCAAACCAAGGGTTTGATGAGATGACATGCAGGTTACAATTACCCAGTCACTACCGTATCTCACTCCCTTCTCAGGCCAGTGGTTCCTGGTCCCCTAGCTGATGCTGTCCCCCATGACGCACCCCCCCTTCCCCCTCGGACGTCCGAGGGGAGCCCAGTGTAAGCTGTCAGATCCCTACTGGACTCCGGACGTCGTAGGGGTCGGCTCCAGTATGTGGTGGACTCGGCGGGGTATGGCCCAGAGGACTGGTGTTGGGTTCCGGTGGAGGACAATCTGGACCCCAACATCATCTGTGATTTCCACCTTTGCCCGGACTGACCCGCTCCTCGGGGTTGTCCCCCTGGTCAGCATTGTCCTATGGCTGAAGCCGCACGTCAGGGGGGGTGCTGTCATGGCTGCTCCTGCTCTTCGCGTACAACGTCGCCAGAGTACTAACCACCGGTCCTGGGATTTATCATTATGCACACCTGTGAATCATGGTTCACATGTGGACTCCATTACCTTCATATTTCCTCCCCTTAATGTCACTCTCCCATGTTCACTCACCATTTGGTATTGTTCTTGTGTATCGGCATACTGCCTTATGGTAGTGTCGTGTTCTTGGTTTTACACCTGCTTCCGACTCACCGCCCCATCATTACAGAAATGCTTGTGTTCCTAGCTCCAACAGTACAGTAGTATCTAACAATACACACATCTAAAGGTAAAATAATGGAATTAAGAAATAAAAATATTAGGATGAGCAATGTCTGCGTGGCATTGACTAAAATAGAATACAGTATATGACATGAGTAAAGCAGTATGTAAACATGTATTAAAGTGACTAATGTTGCATTATTAATGTGACCAGTGATTCCATGTCTATTATATAGGGCAGCAGGGTTGAGTAATGGGGTGGTAGCCGGCTAGTTCCCTTACCATGAGACCACACAATGTGTTCCAGACTGTAGACCTTTATTGGCCTGCTAGTTGTACCCGTTTAGTTTGTCAGACAGTGAAAGGGATAGATATGGTAATGTTTAATTGCTATGTATACATAAAATACAAAATGCCTCCTGTTACATTCCTGATCATGACTCTGGAACACGATCATAGTGAAAACTGGTTAGTTGGTGCTCTGACAGTATCTGTGTTTCTGATGTCAAAGAGGCAGACTCCATTTAGAAACCACTCGGGTGACTCATGGTCTGGATGGACTGAATCTGATTAGGGAGAAAAGCAGTTGATTGGAGAGGTCTGGTTTCCACAGGAGAATATGATTATGATCCACACACACATTCATTGGTCACCAGATCTGAACAGAAAAGATTCAACCCTTGTCCTGTCAACCCTGTTAACCATTCTAGCTGTGTGCCTACCTGCCTATCAGGTATGCATTCACTGATCTAATTACAGTAACCTCAACATTAGCACACTAACACACTATAACAAGTCTCTGACGCATCACCAAGCCCACACAGACTCTCTAACCCACAAAAAAATCATAATTTGCACATATCATGGCATAATTATAAGGTGCCAGATTACATTTAAACCAAGTACTTTTCTGCATATATAAGCATACCTCTTGAGCTGTCTGTATCTTCCTGACTGATGGTTCTTAACAAAATAAATCTGTGTAAAAGTTTGAAAGGAATGTGAGTCTTATTCAGTACATTTAGTAATTGCTTCCTTGCCAGAAGGCATGCTAGCTAAGATAGTTAGACAAGCTACTGTAAATGGATTGATAGCCTGCAATGGCTTGGTAGCTACAGTAGTTACGAGGTTGAGAGAGGGACCTACAGCTGGCTAGCTAAAGTCAATTTCATAAAATTACTAGGTGGCTAGTATTACAGAGAAACAACAAAACACTTTTGTTTTATTTATGAATCAATAAGTAATCAATAGGCTACATAGCTGGGTCTAATTAATTTACAAACATACCTCCTGTGAGTCCTGCCCATCACCGACAGCTGAAATCAAATCATACACTGTGTGTGTGTCACTCTACACTCTCTCTCCTCCACCACTGACGATACTATCTGTACGCACTACTAGAGTATCTAGCATCCTGCCTAGCATATCTTTGCTCCGTGGTGCACCTTGGAAGGAATCACTTACTAGGGAGAATGGGGTGGGGGGCTACTCTTTGCCTGGTCCAGTCAGTGTGCCCTTTCCGCAAAATAATTTTTATAAATAATTATGATAAAACGTGGGCTTAAAAACTAAGTTGAGTAAATAATTTAACATCTGAAAAAAATAAAAACATGGGGATGACATCTCTGGTACCAAACTCTTCCTCTCATTGGAAGAGAACAAAAACAGACCATTTCAATGCTGGAGAATATATTCGTCTTAAATCATTAGGATCATTTCACCATTGCTGGTGATGTTTGTTTTTAGTGGATGGATGGGGTGTTTACATGTGTTTGTGATATTTGTTAGTGGATGCATCAATAATGAGTATGTGACAGAGTAGCAGAGTGCTTTGTGGGGCTTTGGATGCATGGATAATCTCTATAACCTGTTTTTATCTCTTATGTTCTCTCTCTCCTTCTGCTCCTCTGTTCTCTCTCTTCCTCTGTTCCCCTGTTCTCTTTCTCTCTTCCCTCTCTCTCACTCTGTTCTCTCTATCCCCCTGATTCTTCTCCTCTCTGTGTCTTAGCAGCTGCAGGCAGGACAGGAGCCATGCAGGCCTGGTCATTAAGGAGTAATGTTACTAATGTCATCACACTCAGTCCCCTAGGCTGTAGCCCTGCATCTCTGGAGCTCTGGAGGCCTGCAGCTCTGGATCCCTGCTCTGGGAGGAGAGGAACTGCAGTTCCATTGAAACATCTCATACTGATGTGTTTCAGATGACTATTTTTAGATTATAATAAAGTTTACACAATTTGATTGGGAAGCATTTGTGCGTCTGTATATGTATATGATTGTTTTCTGTTGTGTTTTGTGTGGACAGAAGGAAGTGTAGTTCTTGCCAACATGGATCTGAACAAATCAGTATGAAGTTCAAATGTACTGTTTGTTCTGTCTTTCATCTGTCACAAATTATTTATTTATTTTTACGGTCAGTGTTTAAACCAAAACTTATTTTCTGAGCATTCATGAGAAAGTTCTAGAGTCACAGCGTTATCTGGTATTAATGACCTTCATGTGCATGTTTGTGTGTGTGTGTGTGTGTGTGTGTTACAGCCTGTCTGTGACAGGGACAGAATATTCCAGGAGCCAAGGGAGTAAGAATCTGGGTAATTCCACAGTAACAGAGACTCAGAAGTTTAACAAACCATACTCTATGCAAAATTACTTTTTATTTCCACTGAGAACAATTTACAGAAACACATTTACTGGAAGAACTGTGCGGATGCAAAGTTTGGTAACATAATTCCAGCTATGACATGACACCTTGACTTTAAACAAATATATTTTGGTTATTGAACTACAGTAAGTGTAGTGGATTTACATCCGGTAACAGAATTATGGTAACAGAATTACATCATGGGTCTCTGATCTGTACTATACAGAAATGCATAATTATGGATATTAATATTACTTTCTTAATTGTGATGTATGTGATGTATGGATATTATTCTACAAATGGACTATTACTGTAATGAGCTCCGCTCCCAAACAAGACCATATTTGGTGGTCCGGACCAGGATTTCCATTAGGAAAATGTGGCTCCTTACATTGTGACTGGGAAGACTTAAACTTACCGGCCATTTGAGAAATTTACCAGACTCATATGCATTGGGTGCATAACCATTAGGGTTGTCACGACTTCCGCCGAAGTCGGTCCCTCTCCTTGTTCGGGTGGCTTTCGGCGGTCGACGTCACCGGCCTTCTAGCCATCGCCGATTCACTTTCATTTTCCATTTGTTTTGTCTTATACACCTGGTTTCAATTCCCCAATTACATGTTCATTATTTAACCCTCTGTTTTCCCCATGGTTTTTGTGCGTGATTGTTATATGTATGTTCGGTCCGTTATTGTGGGCTCGGTGTTTACGACATGTTATTGGAATATTTGAGTAAAGTTACTTGTGTTACTCATCTCTGCTGTCCTGTGCCTGACTCCTCTGCACCAGCTACACCCAGACCATTACAAGGGTGTTCACCCAAGGTGCTCAGAATGACAGAAATCTATGGTAATGCATTTTAACAGGACATGCAACTCATGTAATGAAGCAGCCAATAAAACGTCATTTTAAAACTATTGCCAAAATGCCATTTGTGGGAAAACACCATTCTAAACAGCTGACCTGATAGCGGTCTCATATGTGACAGAGATGGAAAGAGGGGGATAACTAGAACTACTAGTTCTACAACTAGAATGGGTTGCTACTGTAATTTGACTAGGCTTGTGCCTTTGGCTTCTGGAAATGAAAGAAAGTTGTTATAAAAACCAATGGAACAGGGGAGAATTGTCATAGTGGTAGGTCCAATAAGGAAGTAAATGGAAATCAATTTGCCAAAATTATATAATTACTTCCGTCTATACCAAAATAAAATAATTCAGAATTCTTCACCAGAAAGCATGACTTAGCCACTGAAGAATCCAGGATCATGAGCTTATTTACATTTTTTTGCTGTGGATTGTTTCAAATCACAAGCTCGTAGGTCTATGCCTATTTGGGAAGCCCGCAATTTGGGCAGCGTGTGTGCCAATAGGTCTAGTGGATTATTGATGTAACGTGTACATTAATACTCGGGAAGCAATTACAGGGAGTGAATTTAATAAATAAACCAACATAGACAAAACAAGTAACACGAGTAGTGTACAGACATGAAACATATAAACAGAAACAATAACGCCTGAGGAAAGAACCAAAGGGAGTGACAAATATAGGGGAGGTAATCAGGAAGGTGATGGAGTCCAGGTGAGTCTCATGAGCTGTAGGTGCACATTACGATGGTGACAGATGTAATAATGAGTCAACTGGCGACAACGAGCGCCAGAGAGTAGGAGCGAGAGTAGACTTGACAATTGAGCCTTGGCTGTCAGTGGAGAACATCTATCTATATGTGTGAAAATAATGTGTTTTGAGTATAATTTAAAATGTTGAGACAAGAAGGGGAGGGGTATGTGGCAAAGATATAGGTGAGTCTCTCTCCAGAATGGCTCAGCTGTATCCTGCCAATTCTTGTGCATTCATCGTATTATTGTGTGAATTGTTTGCCCTTTGATTTTTTCCGGGGTGGAAACGTTGTTCACCACCTGCTACACTTGTGAGAATTAAGTTTGGATTTATTTCATAACCATCATGAAATTTGTCCATTTTTACATTGGTGTTTTGTTTAGAGTGCTCCATGTGAGCCTGCGCCTTGTTTCTCTGTCCTGATAATGTTGAGCGAGTGCGTGTACCTGAGCATGCATAGAAGCACCTGGACTGCTGCGCAGAAATGTAGGAAAGTGTTTTTTAACATCCATTGTGAATGATATGTTAAACTATCGTTCCTCACAGTAAACTATTTGAAAAATATTTCTAACAATCTCCCCCTCAATAATCTTCAATCCTCAGTGTTGTTGTGACTTTGGCTATGGCTATTCAAGATAATTTATTGATTAATTACTCAAATAATTAATTCATCTAATTTGTTTATCCTATCAAAATGAATAATGTAGGGTCACCATTAAGGGTTTTGATATAAAGAGGCCCATTGAATTAACTATCAATAGTTATCATTAACCGCTATACCATTAATACATACTGTATATCATCAGTAGTCTCAATCAATAGTCATTTTCCTCTATTCTCATTCTGAAAGGTTGTTGAGGTCTCAGACTTCAAGAATCCAACCGCTCATTTAAGAACTTCAATGCAACAAAGGTTTCATCGGCAGATATGACAACAGGACTTTGAAGAGTTCGAAATTCTTATTTGTGGAAACAGGAGGAGTGAAGCAAAGGCTACATCAGTACGTTTTTACAGCCGTGAAACTCTAGGCTCATCCAGTGGCTAGGCTATCCATTCACATCAGAATGTAGACAATGCAATGACAGTATTAATCATGATATGTAACAAGGACAAACATCCTTACAATAATAAGTTACTGCCACCACTATTACACAGAAACAGTATCACATAAATGGGAAATTCAATGCAACAAGGTATTTACGTGAATCTGAGTGTAGTCTGGTTCAGTTGAGTTTTCGTGATGACGGTGTAAAGTTCGTCATTACGGGTAGACCAAGGCGCAGCTTGATTTTGGTTCATCATACTTTATTTAAATGTGAACCAGCAAACAAAACAATAAACAACGAACGAAAAGCTTCGTCGTGCAAAATATATGCAACCAAATAAAGACAAGATCCCACAACAGAAGGTGAGAAAAAGGGCTGCCCAAGTATGATCCCCAATCAGAGACAACGATAGACAGCTGCCTCTGATTGGGAACCATACTAGGCCAACAAAGAAAAAGAAAAGATAGATATACAAAAACTACAGTACCCACCCTAATCACACCCTGACCTAACCAAAATATAGAGAATAAACAGGGATCTCTAAGGTCAGGGCGTGACGGACGGAGTGGTAGACAGAGAAAGGTCTAGGGTTCCTGGCCCAGGCTTATGGTTGAAGGAATCAACTCCCTCGTCGGGGCTCACGCATAGGGTCGTCGTTCTTTCTCGGTTCAGTTCTCAATTTGTTCAGTCCAAAGGGACAAAGACGTTTAAGGCACAGGGTGCAATTTAATGCTGGTTCGGGTACCCTTTTGGGAGCGATAAAACTCAGCAGTTCGTTGTGACTGAGCAGAGATTCTCCTGTTTGAGTAGGATGGTGCAAGTCAACATTGTGTAGGTTTCTCACAGAGAAATTTTGGTTTCCAAGAAGATAGATCACTCTGTCCTTTGGCGTGGCCTCGCCCGCTGTACCTGATCTCATTGTTTGGAGTACGAGTCTCACGAGTCTCAATATTGGGCATGCCAATATTGGGACAAAACCTGAAATTGTCTCACAAGTGTTCGTAGAATGTTAAAATGTGTTTTGAATAAGGAAATATGTAGTCTGTAGAGTGCAAATATGACTATGATAACATCCATACATTTTATGTTACAGTGAAAGACCTATTACTCTTTTAATAACATGGAAAAAGAGAAGAAAAGTAACACAATGCATACTCACGTTACAGTGCCTTTGGAAAGTATTGACTTTTCCCACATTTTGTTACGCTACAGCCTTATTCTAAAGTTGATGAAATAACAAAACATCCTCAGTAATATACACACAACACCCAATAATGACCAAGAAAAAACAGGTTTAGAATTTTTTGCAAAATAATCAAAATAAAAAAAATTGAAATACCTTATTTACATAAGTATTCAGACCCTTTGCTATGAGACTCGAAAATGTGCTCAGGTAAATCCTGTTTCCATTGATCATCCTTGAGATGTTTCAATAACTTGATTTAGAGTTCACCTGTGGTAAATTCAATTGATTGGACATGATTTGGAAAGGCACACACCTGTGTATATCCGGTCCCACAGTTGACAGTGCATGTCAGAGCAAAAACCAAGCCATGAGGTCGAAGGAATTATCCGTAGAGCTACGAGACAGGATTGTGTCGAGGTACAGATCTGGGGAAGGGTATCCAAAAATGTTTGCAGCATTGAAGGTCCCCCAAGAACACAGTGACCTCCATCATTGTTAAATGGAAGAAGTTTGGAACTGCCAAGACTTATCCTAGAGCTGGCCGCCCGGCCAAACTGAGCAATCGGGGGAGAAGGGCCTTGGTCAGAGAGGTGGCCAAGAACCCGATGGTCACACTGACAGAGCTCCAAAGTTCCTCTGTGGTGATGGGAGAACCTTCAAGAAGGACAACCATCTCTGCAGCACTCCACCAATCAGGCCTTAATGGTAGAGTGGCATCATGCTGTGGCTGTGTTTTTCAGTGGCAGAGACTGGGAGACTAGTCAGGATCAAGGCAAAGATGAACAGAGAAAAATACAGAGAGATCCTTGATGAAAACCTGCTCCATAGCGCGAAGGACCTCAGACTGGGGGCGAAGGTTCACCTTCAAAAAGGACAACGACCTGAAGCACACAGCCAAGACAATGCAAGAGTGGCTTCAGGACAAGTCTCTGAATGTCCTTGAGTGGCCAAGCCAGAGCCCGGACTTGAACCCGATCAAATATCTCTGCAGAGACCTGAAAATAGCTGTGAAAATAACCTGACAGGGTTTGAGAGAATCTGCAGAGAAGAATGGGAGAAACTGCCCAAATACAGGTGTGCCAAGCTTGTAGTGACTGTAATTGCTGCCAAAGCAGCTGAGTAAAGGGTCTGAATACTTATGTAAATGTGATATCTGCTTTTTTAAATTTATTATAAACTAGCAAATATTTCCAAAAAGCTGTTTTTGCTTTGTCATTATGGGGCATTGTGTGTAGATTGCTAAGTTTTTTTTGTTTAATCTTATCTTAGAATAAGGCTGTAACCTAACAAAGAGTAACTCACCACCTGGATTTGGTCTTACAGTATGTGGCAACATTTTAACTTCTGGATAAAAGTATAGACTACAAAATTGTTTATCATACACTGCATTTGAGGAAACAATGGGAAAGTAATTCTGATATGAAAGTTGATCAACTTGTAAACTCACTTTTGAGAAAACCGTCTTTCAAAGTTTTGGTACTACTATTGGAGAACCCTTATTTGTCTTCACCCATTCAGCATTGATCACACCCTATTAAGCCTTAGCCCCACCCATCTCTTTAAGGTTTGATCCGTGCATTGCATCAGTTATTCTGCACTCTGGCACACTAAGACGAGAGTATTTTGTTAAGAAATGTAGCTAGCTAGCTAGCTCGGTAAACAATGAATCCACAATGCATGACATAACATAAGTTAGCGAGCCAGCCAGCTAACGTTAGCTAAAAGTACACTTGAAATTAAACCACTTTCTGTCAAAATTAGAAATGTGTAATATCTGAAAATGTAGCTAGCAAGACTATTTTACCAGTATACATCATGGTTGGATGCGTCTCTTGTCTGATGCACGATGTAATCCAGACGTGTTTTCTCCAGCTCTTTAGCTATCACACTCGAATTCCACTGATTTCAAAACTTGGTGCTCCAGAAAATGGAGAGCATACACATAACGTTAGCTAGCGAGCCAGCCAGCCAACAGTAGATAGCTAACAGTACACTTTACCTTGACATTAGGTTTGTGCAGTTTTACTACACAATACATTTTTTTTAAAGTCAAGTTTGACACGATTACCTAGGCATACTGACCAGCTCCAATAGACAGACGCCTGCTATATGGCAGACAAATCCAAACTCATCTCTCGGCTTGTCCAGCCCACTCATAATCTCAGGCAATCATGGCTAGCAGGAAGGTTGCCCTCTTTTTCAGTGGCTAAACCAACTGGGCTCGTAATTTAACAATTTTATTTGTATTTACAGATGGCATACAAGTTTGATATTAAGGTACATGAAGTTCACATGTCCGAGAAGGCATTTCTGCCAAAAAAAACACATTTAGCTAAAAAACTACTCTCCTGTGAATTCGTGACTTGCGACATGCGCCTAGTTTCCTGAATCGGATCACGTGTGAATGAAGTCAAGGAGTTTGAATCCTTTCCGAAGGCACTGTATATCAACATCTTGAGTCCAACAGTTCCAATACAGTGAAGAAAACGTCTTTTAATTTAATTTTAGCCCTCTTAGCTCCATTTTATCTTTGTTACATAGAGTGGGAGGAGAAATTTGGCTCTGGCGCCCTAAGATCTCTAATAACCCAACAGTCTTATCACATGTGAGTCGTAAAAGACGTCCTGTTCTTTGTCTCTTGTCCTCCTCAGGCCATTTAGAGTCGTGAAGGGAGCAGTTGATTTGTCTTGTGATAGGCTTGAAAGGGGGTTGTCAAACACAGAAAGGTAAACTCTTGGCCTGGAATCTGGTACATAAGAAACCCTGTTCTCAGATTTTAGGATTAATCACATGACAATGATTTTGAGAAATGAAAACATTATTATAGAAATAAAACTGTTCCACGAAAATGAGCATATGAAAAGCATAACTGGCACGCAGAATGGTAGAAATGGTAGGATAATTGTAAGCTTCCCCAAACTTGAAACTCACGTGCCATCTATGAAGTTTTTATAAATAAATTGCCTCCATTTTTCCATGGTTGGATTTTGCCTATAGACTACTTTGAGGCAAGGTAAGACATGCCTCATAATAATATGTTTCAAACTATTAAGCATGTTTTCAAAATGCATACTGCCACCAGCTCACATTGTTAAGTGGTGGGTAATGCGCAGATAGCCTGTTGCCTGAACTTGAATGGTGAATGGGAGGCATGCTTCAATTACCAGTTGAAAAATAGAAATAGTAGCTATTTTCAATCATGCACCAAAACAGATTTTAACAGGGGATTGCATTTAGAATTGTTACGCAATGAATGGGCTTATAAACTCACGTTTTACTCCACCAGGAGCACAGTGTACAGTACAACAAGAGAAATAAAATAGTTATCAGCTGAACATAACCGTATGCCAGCAGAAGGGAGGACAGTAGTAGGTGACAACTATGGAATCCCCTTGTAGCCAATTAAATTAGAATAGATCTGTTCCAGGAATTTTTTGTAATTCCTTTACTGATTTACTATTTTCATTTTTGTTATTAAGCAGATGGTCTTATCCAGAGCGACTTTTCACCTAGGCGACTCAGGCTTTGAACCAGCAATCTTTTGGACCCAATGCTCTTAACTGTTAGGCTACCTGCCTGCCTGTTTTTCATAAAAAAAACTTGATATCAATAAGAACACAAACTAATTGGTAGAGCTACCTTAACTTGTTACTTTACTTCAGCATTTTGTGTTTTGATGTATTTCTAATACCTTTTAAGATTTTTTTCTGGTAGATGTGTCATGTATTGTCATATTATGTCTTGTTCCTGTTCTTTCTCTTCAGTCCGTTTCCCTCTGCTGGTCATATTAGGTTACCTTCTCTTCCTCTCCTTCCCCCAGCTGTTCCTCATCTTCTCTAACTACCTCGTTCACTCTTTTCCCACCTGTTCCCTTTTTCCCTCTGATTAGGTCTCTATTTCTCTCTCTGTTCCTGCTTCTTTCTTTGTCAGATTCTCGTTTGAGTTTCTCATGCCAGAACCAAACTATCGTCTTGTTTGCTTCACCCTTGTCCCATCCTGTCGGAATCTGCCTGTTCTTCTGATGCTACGTGTGATCAGGTACCTCTGTCTGCCACGACCCGCGCCTACCCAGAGAGACCAGCAGTCTGTCGCCGCAACCCAGCTATTCTCCTCTGCTGCTAAGAAGGGGACTCTTTTGTAAATATCAGAAGGACTTTCTGTTTCATTTGTCGCCCTCTCTGAGGGTTGTCTATTTTGCCATTTTCTACATCTGAAGAGGATCTATGTCTTCCCTGTGTTTTTACATTAAAGGACTCTGTTTTTGTTAAACCGCTTTTGGGTCCTCACTCAAGTTCACAACAAGATGTTGTCTAAGATCCATTTTCCATCTGTTTGACCAAAAGTCAAAGCCTTTGCTTATTCCAAATTTGTGGGATGGAAAATGGTCAAAATGTATATTTCCCTTAATGTCTAAAAATATAGACCCTTAGCTTTCATTTGACACCCATTTTGACATGCTCCTTTAAATTTCACGTTGGTGCTCATGGAAATGCCCAGCTCACAATGGTTTCAGAAAGACTCTTCAGTCCGTAAGCCCTCTGCCTTTTATGAAGCTACTATAAATATTAATACTATTACATGGAGGTTTATGGCCACTATCCATCAATGGGATCTAAATTTAGAGACCTTAGGCAGTACTATTTTGTTTTCTTTCCCCAAGTCTTGATGGCGATATTCCATGACAGATGAGCAAATTCACCTGAGAAGCTTCCTCACTGTATGCTGTAGGATGAGACAGCTTGTGCTTCTACGGACTAAGAGACGAGGAGCAGTTGAAGTGAAAAGTTCATATGGGGAGAGAAGGTGAAGCCCTTTTTTATAAAAGCAACCTTGATGTTTCTGTAATCCTAGCTTTCATCGTAATCCTCCATCTCTTCATGCTGACAGAAGAATTGAGGTGTTATCTGACCATCTCCACAGTGTGTGTGGTTTTATCTCCAGCCCAGTGTTGTGTGTACTCTCATGGTATATTATTAGACACATGGCTGGGGACGTTATGGTTCATGGAGTGGTAATGGTGTTGATTGGCCAGAGAGTAAAAAGAGATGTAGGATATTTTTGGTCTGGCTTTTAACAGTATTTGTTCATAAAATGTATATTATAAAGATTTACCAGGATGACTGATAATCTTTATCCTGTTCCAATGACACAGCCCTCCCACTGGACACAAATGTCAGTTTAACATCATGTTTCGATTTTAATTTGGTTGAGTTATCAACTAACATGAATTCAACGTGAAATCAACAACAAATGTCACCATGTTATTGAATTTAGGTTAAAAGTTGTGTGAAAAACCTTATGTTGATGACTTTTTGCAAATCCAATTTGTTTTCCACGTTGATTCAACGTCATCACAGATTTATGGGGATTAAAATGAACTGTTCAACCAGTTTTTGCCCGTTTGGGTTGTGTAAATCTTAACACATACGACAGAACCTGCTAGTGTGTGTGAAGTGAACGCATGTAAAAGGGAAGATAGAAAACCAACGAGACGTTTTGTCAGGTTCACAGATGACCACAAGGGGACATCACAACCCTCCATGTGACTAAGAACCATGACAGAAATAAGGAGTGCGAAGCCTACATTTTAGGCTGTGACACTGTTTGTGCATCAGCTTCCTCTTTGTTTTCCACTCGCTACTCTGACGTTTTCATTCACTGGCGGGAAAATGATGCTCTCCTCCTGGGTACAATGTACGCACTATGTTAATTAGAAGAAAAACAACCTCTCTCTTCATGTGAGTAGTCGTGAGTCTGGAGGTTAGCTAACTCTGCCTCAGGTAGCTGTGTGTTTATTAATATACAATATCATAGCGGGTGTGTATTTTAGATGGGATTTATCATCATCTCCCCTCTGTCTTAAATTGGTTATTCATTTTGTGTACTGTATGTAGGGGAGAGTTGTGAGTTGAGACATTTTTTCCGTTCAGCATTACTCCCAGCAAGGGAAATATAGTCGTTTTTCTAACAAAGATATTTACATATATTTCAAGATGTTCCCTGGAAATAATCAGAATTCATGTAAATTGAGCCGCAGGGCCACATAAGTTAAACCGACACGCATTTCTGTGCTGATTGAAAAATTACCACTACTTTTATCTTCATTTTTCAAACACACTTCAACACAATCACAATTGATTTTTTGTATTTTTATTATTTTAAGCATTAACACAGCCTTAACACCTAACAAACACTGTATTTAAAAAAAACACTTTTAATATATTCCAGGCCCTGTTTTTTTACCTTGTATCCCAGTGATAATCCCTTGCATTATGCCTTGGAAGAAAACACTTCAATTTGCTCAACTTGCCATTGGCTCAACCATTGGCTGAAGGCAAACATTTTGTCTATAGCCCACACAGCTACAAGGATGCACTTTCATGCTAGGTTTAGGACCTCATATTGAAGCTTATAAAGACCCCCAACTGATTTATAGAAGAATCTTAAAATGATCTACTTTGGTTTAGATACAATACATAACACAGTAAATTAATATGACTTGGTGAAAATCCGTTTGGACCAAACTTGCTTACCACTTTTCCCATGTGGTTTCTTCCTTCACAAACTCCATAAAATGATGAACTCTTTTTAAATATTTGGTCAACATTTTTACATTTTCATTTTAGTAATTTAGCACACACTCTTATCCAGTGTGACTTACAGTTTGTGCATTCATAGCTACTGTAGGTGGGACAACCACATATCACAGTCAGAGTAAGTAAATGTTTTAAATAAAGTAGCTAAGCAAAGTCAGAGCTAGGAAGGGGGGGGGGAAGTCAAGTGTGACTATTAGTTCACAAAATTGTTATTTATGGGAGGATTTTATGGTTTCCTAGAAACAAGGATGGCTCAACTTACCCCCTTGGCTCAACTTACCCCACTCTCCCTTATATATCTGTGTAATATTGATCCCTTATGTCATCACACAAAAAAATCCTTGTGTAGGCCTTCTCTTGGGTACTATGTTGAGAGATTTCTTTAGTAAACGATAAACTTGTGATCACAAAAAGAGTAAAAAATACATGGATATTGCATAATACAACAGATAGTCAGATGTTTTCTCTTTTATGACAGTTAAAATACATGGTTCTCTCCTGGATACTCTTCAATCAGTCCTCTCTTGGCCACAACTCCCATTCAGTCCAGTGGGGTAGTCAACTTAATCAACACAAATACTACTAATTACTGTAGATATTTACATAGAAAAATAACTACATCTTCAGGAATTTAATGTATTGATGTCTTTTATGTGGTTGACTACAAATAATACAAGTGTCAGATATTAACTCCATAAGTCATAGGTCCATAAGTGTTTTCACCGAAGGCACAACATCTTGAGCAATAGCAGTAGATTGGCCAATCTATGCAACCAGATACACTTATCAATGCTACATCAGAAACATATTGTTTTGTGTTAGTATTGGGAAATTCCACAGTAAGAGAATACAACGATGCAACTATGCATTAGGACGATGTTTAACAATTTCCACTGAAAATATTACAAAAACACTGAAACGTTTCAAAAACACATTTGCTTGAAGAACACTGCAGATGCAAAGTTTAGCAAAAGAAGGATGGCACAAACAGGACAAACCGTCATTCTGTTACCAAACTTTGCATCTGCTGTTCTTCAAGTAAATGAGTCAGTGGAAATGGTTTAAAGTAGTCCTTGAACATAGAGTTGTATGGGTCAACTTTGCAGTCATTGTTTTGTTTGACATACGTTTTAATGTGAAAAGTCTCAGCATCATTCTGTCAAAGTGGAATTGCCTAATCGTTACTAAACTCTATTAGTGTACCGTGTCAAGTGATTGCAAAGTATGTGATCGAACATTGTAGCTTCAAGTGACATTTTTTATTGGACAATCAATGAATTACAATGACCATATTGTCAACTCCTAACCTGCAGTGTTGCAGTAAGTTGAATTGTGTGTATTGGGCAACAATATGGACTTGTATAGGTACTGAGTTGTTGTGTAATAATACTCCAATGTTGTGGCTATGACAGCGGCACCCTTAAAATATATAAAAACATGCAAGTGCAGAATAGAAACACAATGTAAGGTATTTATATCATTGCTACACTAGACTGAGATAGCGTACTACAAGAACCTTTTCATACTGATACACCTCTACTTTTCAGACCAGGAAAGGTGTGAAGACTAGTTATGATAGTGAATGGTGAGTGATAAACAGAAATGCTCAAAGCTGTATAGAAATACTTGATACGATTAGTTCATTCATAATGGAGTGCATATATTTCTATTTTGCTATGGTAGAAAAGTCACAAAACTTTATGATGTTGATGTATTGGGTATGTGTCCTTTACTCATCTCCTATGCGTCATTGCTATCTTTAGGTGAAATGATTGACTTTCAATTAGTTCACCCCCCCCCCCCAAAAAAAAAAAATAATATTTGGAAAAATACTGAGTTCTATTATTTTATGAGATCCACTCTTACTCAGTATTCCCATCTTATCAACGTACAATACAGTGGTCCGTAAACCACTGAACAAACTGCCTACCACTTGTCCCAAGGATTGCATGAGAGCATGGTTGGGGACACATTCTCACAGCTTCTCAAGGCACCTGGTTTCTACTGTATGTCTTTTCTTCTTAGGCTGTTTACTACTTGGCTGTGGGAACACTAGAGTGTCCGGTTCCAAGAAGTCCCTCACCCTTTCTCCCCCATTTAGAACACTGGATGGGTACTGGATGTGTCACTAAGAGTCTCAAGGCAGAGGTCATATTCTCCTCCCCAGAAACTCTGAAAGCCAATGGTCTTTTATTCCAGGGAAAGTTGTTATGGTCTGTCTATCTGTCTGTCTGTCTAGGATCTTTTTATTTAGACTATTTATTTACACTTTTTATTTAGACTATGGGACAAAATCATTGCAGATTATTTTGTCTGCAATAATTATGACCTTTGGTTTATCTTTCTATGAAATGGTGATATTCAAATGTATTTGTTTAAATCACTGTTTAATTGATTGGTGGTTTGTTTGTCTCTCAGTTGGAGTAAACATTTAACAAATAATGTCAAATTGTCATATTGTGTTTCCACACTCTTGACTTTTTTAATTGACTTGTAAAATTTTGATTGGCTACAGCTATATAAGACAAATATAATAGTAATTAGTCATTTGAAATATGGAGTCAAGATGGTTTAGAATGAGGTCTATCTTTATGTTTGTCTTTGTTATCAAACCTGCAGTCTTGCTTGAGTCAGTTACATCAAATAATTTTAAAGGCCTAATTCCACTTCAAATGATAACCAATTGGTTTGGAATTTACCCTTACTCTGCAATCATCTTCTTAATTAACCAGCTCCTGGTACTTCTCAGATCTCAGGAAACGGCCAAAGGAGTCCTTCTCCATCAGAGCATAAATTCTCTTCTGGGCCAGGTCAAAGGTTGTGGAGGAAAGGTCAACCAAGTTCCTCAGGGTCACATCCTTGGTGTAATGATCAATGTTCACCTTAAGGGAGGAAAAGTGAGAAGTATGGGAGGGATGAGAGAGTCAGAGAGAGAGAGACAGAGAGAGACGGAGACAGGAAGGATAAGGTAAGTCTGGGCTTCCACAACAAATACAACAATAGTACACATTTGCTTGCCACATTTTCTGTCACCTCTCTGGGTCCCTCGGTCTGGATGAAGTCCTCATAGATCTTTCTGGCTTTCACAGTCATCTTCATGGGAGACTTGGTCTTTTTGAAGTTCTCACAGGCCACCCAGAACTCAATGTTCTCCTCACTGAACTCAGAGCGCAGGAAGCCACGGAACATGGCCAGGCCATCTGGGAGACGGAGAGATAGAGGAGATGGGAATATTAAATGATCAGAGAGAGAGAGTGGGGGAAGAGGGAAACAGAGCAGAGAGCAAAGAGCAAAGAGAGAGAAAGTAGAGACAGAGTGAAATAGAGAGACAGTGAGTTGTTCCCATATTTGAACTAAGAGGGCATTTGGCCAATCCTCCAACATCTCCCCTGAGTCCTGAATTCCAGAGACATGCTGCCACTGTGCCTCTGTTATGATAGGATGATGATAAGCTCCAGTGGCTGAGTGTTTACAATATCAGAGTTGGGGGTTGGATTCTTACATGGCCCGCTAATACTCAATATGTGTTGCTGAAGTGAAAACATAACGGGCCTGACTGTATATACAGTATACTGATCAAAAATACAAGACAACATGTAAAGTGTTAATTTAATGTTAATTTCTCTACCATAAGCCGCCTCCAACATCATTTTAGAGAATTTGCCAGTACGTACAACCACAGACTACGTGTAACCACGCCAGCCCAGGACCTCCACTTCCGGCTTCTTCCCCTGCGGGGTTGTCTGAGACCAGCCCTCCGGACAGCTGATGAAAGTGAGGAGTACTTCTGTCCATTATAAAGCTCTTTTTTAGGGAAAACCTCATTGGCCTATGCCCTCCCAGGCCCACCTATGGCTGCGCCCTTGCCCAGTCATGTGAAATTCATAAATTAGGGCCGAATACATTTTTTTCAATTAACTGATTTCCTTATATGAACTGTGACTCAGTACATTTGTGGAAATTGTTGCATGTTGCTTTTATATTTTTGTTTAGTATAAATAAATAACCAGAACCCTAATCCAGCAACTTCCCTTGACACAGAAATAAGAAAAAACACCTGACCTCTTTTTGGAAAAATCTCTTTGCTTTCATCTATCCAGGGACTCTACTATAGTGGCATTGCCGAGAGCTGAAGCGCATAGAGTGTAAAAATCATCTATCCTCGGTTGCAACACCTACTACCGAGTTCCAAAATGCTTCTGGAAGCAATGTCAGCACAATAACTGTTCATTGGGAGCTTCATGAAATGGCCAAGCAGCCTTACACAAGCCTAAGATCACCATGCGCAATACCAAGCACCAGCTGGTGTGGTGTAAAGCAAGCTGCCATTGGACTCTGGAGCAGTGGAAATGTGTTCTGAGGAGTGATGAATCACGATTCACAATCTGGCAGCCCGACGGATGAATCTGGGTTTGGCGGATGCCAGGTGAACGCTACCTACTTGAATGCATAGTGCAAACTGTAAAGTTTGGTGGATGAGGAATAATGGTCTGGGGCTGTTTTTCATGGTTCGGGCTAGGCCCCTTAGTTCCAGTGAAGAGAATCTTAACGCTATAGCATACAATGACATTCTAGACGATTCTGTGCTTTTAACTTTGTAGCAACATTTTGGGGAAGGCCCTTTCCCTTTCCGGCATGACAATGCCCCTGTGCACAAAGGGAGGTCTATACAGAAATGTTTTGTTAAGATCGTGTGGAAGAACTTGACTGGCCTGCACAGAGCTCTGACCTCAACCCCATCAAACACATTTGGGATGATTTGGAACACCGACTGAAAGCCAGGCCTAATCGCCCAACCTCAGTGCCCGTCCTCACTAATGCTGTTGTGGCTGGATGGAAGCAAGTCCCCGCAGCAATGTTCCAATATCTAGTGGCAAGCCTTCCCAGAAGAAAGGACATTGTTATAGCAGGAAAGGGGGGACCATCTCCCCATTACTTCCCATGATTTTGGAATGTGATGTTCAACGAGCAGGTGTCCATATACTTTTGGTCAAGTAGTGTATCTGTATTCAATAGACGGTTCTGATTGAAAAGTGGGTTTTTTTGCAGCGTGGAGCAGTTCCCAGGAAAACATTTAATGCAATTGCTAGATGCTACCACACCCACCTCCAAATCAAAACCAAACATACTGTAGATGTCAATGTTTGCTCGCACATGCTCCATTTTACTTCCTGTCTGGCAGCATGGTGCCTGTATTGCGACGCTGATTAGCTAGGACAAACAGGTGTGAAACACAGACAGGCATGCGCAGAAAATGAGAACACAATATGAAATTCATGTTTGGTTTCGATTTGGAGGAGTGTGGTAGCATCTAAAATTTGGATTTAATATGAAACAGCAAATGTGTTTTCAAGGCATTCAGTATTTTCCAGCTTCATTTTTGACCCAGGTGTCATATTTTACTTAATATAGACTTTATGTTCACAGATGGATTATAAAATGTTAGTTCTCCCAGGAGATCTCTCTGCATAACGATAATGAATACCATCAGACTTAATGTTAATTCTAGTCGGTCTGCTCAGTATTTCGTGTAAAGTATCATATGATTGGGTTAAGAAACATATGGTTTTCTAGAAGACCTCATGGCTTTTCACAAGGACTTATTTGGTGTGTGTGTATGTATTTCTGGGCGTACTTACAGCTGTTGGTCAGCACATGGTCCAGGGACTCACGCCACTGAGCAGCCTCTTCAGGAAGGGGCCTGTTCAACACACAAACACAATATAACAGTTAAACAACACACACCGTACCCTTGATTAAACAGTCTGTCACCCACAGCCTATTAATGCAGCACCCTGTAAGGTCATTGAGGTTCAGAGGTCCTCGATTGTTCTCCCCCTAATACACACACACACACACACGCAAAACCTACATCAAAGCCATCCATAACAAAGTAATCAGATCAAAGTTGTGTACATACAAAACGTGGTGACCACGTCGTTATCTAATTTAATAACCATATTTTATTTGCTCCTGCCAAACCCCTCTCAATAATCATAAGCTGTGAAATACAGTTTGACAGAACAAACCCTACATCATTTGAAGTCACGTGAAGTCATATGGGTGTGATATTTATACCCAGGTTGTGAAGTCGCGCCCCCTCATAAATCACAAGATTTTGCCGTTAAGCATTTTGGAAACTAAGCATTGCCAAACTGTCCAGACCCACATCACCAGCCCCTCCCCACCAATACACACAATCACACAAACCTCCCTCCTGACTAACCCATCACAACTTCAAACATTTTCACTGGTTAAGAAAATTGGACAATGTGTATTACCCAGACATGGAACCCCCATCCTAACTAACCCATCATACCAACCTCCACGTGTCACCATAGTCCCCAATACAATACCCCCTTTACCAACACAATAGTCTCTTTCACCCCACCAACACCTTTCACAACATATCTGCACACAGACACTAGGACCCCTTCTAACATCCACAATACTATAATCAGAACAGTGGGGTGTGATGTTTACATACAACATGTGGTAAAAAAAAAAAACACAAGGGTGTCATATTCATCTCCACTTTGTGAAGCCCTGGCCACCCAGAACAATGGGGTTGATATTTACATGCAACACGTGGGTGTGATATTAACATCCTGGTGTGAAGTCACACCTGGGTGTGATTTTTAAATCCTAGGCGGAAGTCCCCCCCCATAAATCAATGAGATGAGGATTAAAGTTTCACAGAACCATCCTACAATAACTACTAACACGTATAGTACAAGCAAACACACAGTCAGAGATGTTAAGCTATTGATGGTAGCTCAGCATGGTGATAATAGTTTCCCATCAGCATGATACCTGCCATTGCATCAACTAGTGCGAGAGAGAGCCCTGCAGCATCTAACCATAATTGATGGCTGTACTACAAACAATCATGTACTAAAAAATGAAAACCAGCCACGTTACAGACACCGACGTCTAAACACTTTGCCTGCTTTGAGGATAATACAGTGCCACCAAAGTGGCCCGCTACCAAGGACTGTGGGCTCTCCTTCTCCATGGCTGACGGGAGTAAGACATTTAAACGTGTTAACCCTTGCCGCGTCCTCAGAGCACGCGCAGACCAGTTGGCTGGTGTGTTTACAAACATATTCAATCTCTCCCTATCTCAGTCTGCTGTCCCCACATGCTTCAGGATGGCCACCATTGTTCTTGTACCCAAGAAGGCAAAGGTAACTGAACTAAATGACTATCGCCCTGTAGCACTCACTTCTATCATCATGAAGTGCATTGAGAGACTTAACAAGGATCATATCACCTGCACCTTACCTGTCACCCTAGACCCACTGCAATTTGCATACCGCCCCAATAAGTCCACAGACGATGCAATCGCCATCACACTGCACACTGCCCTAACCCCTCAACCCAACCCTATGCAATTGGGACCTGGACTTGGGAGGAACTATTGGATATAAGAGCAACGTCAACTAACCATCATTACGATCAGGAATACGACTTTCCCGAAGCGGATCCTCTGTTTTGCCCACCACCCAGGACAATGGATTGGATCCCAGCCGGCAAACCAAAACAAAGACGCCGTAAAAGGGGCAGACAAAGCGGTCTTCTGGTCAGGCTACGGAGACGGGCATATCGCGCACCGCTTCCGAGCATACTACTCGCCAATGTCCAGTCTCTTGACAACAAGGTAGATGAAATCCGAGCAAGGGTAGCATTCCAGAGAGACATAAGAGACTGTAACGTTCTTTGCTTCACAGAAACATGGCTCACTTGAGACACGCTATCGGAGTCGGTACAGCCAGCTGCTTTCTTCACGCATCGCACCGACAGAAATAAGCATCTTTCTGGTAAGAAGAAGGACGGGGAGGGGGGTATGCCTTATGATTAACGGGGCAGCAGGGTAGCCTAGTGGTTAGAGCGTTGGACTAGTCACCGGAAGGTTGCAAGTTCAAACCCCCGAGCTGACAAGGTACAAATCTGTCGTTCTGCCCCTGAACAGGCAGTTAACCCACTGTTCCTAGGCCGTCATTGAAAATAAGAATTTGTTCTTAACTGACTTGCCTGGTTAAATAAAGGTTAAGAATCTTTTTTATTTATTTTTTTAAACGAGATGTGGTGTGATCATAACATCATACAGGAACTCAAGTTCTTCTGTTCACCTGACTTGGTATTCCTCACAATCAAATGTTGACCGCATTATCTATCAAGATAATTCTCTTCGATTATAATCACAACCACATATGTTCCCCCCCAAGCAGACACATCGATGGCCCTGAACGAACTTCATTTGACTCTATGCAAACTGGAAACACATATCCTGAGGATGCATTCATTGTAGCTGGGTATTTTAACAAGGCTAATCTGAAAACAAGACTCCCTAATTTCTATCAGCATATCGATTGTGCAACCAGGGCTTGTAAAACCCTGGATCATTGTTATTCTAACTTCCGCGATGCATATAAGGCCCTGCCCCGCCCTTCTTTCGGAAAAGCTGATCACGACTCCATTTTGTTGCTTCCAGCCTATAAACAGAAACTAAAACAGGAATCTCCCACACTCAGGTCTGATCAACTCTGGTCCGACCAATCTGATTCCACACTTCAAGATTGCTTCGATCACGATCTTCGACTTGGATATGTTCCGCATTGCGTCAAACAACAACATGACGAATACACTGATTCGGTGAACAAGTTTATTACCAAGTGCATCGGCGATGTCGTACCCACAGCAACTATTAAAACATTTCTAAACCAGAAACCGTGTATTGATGGCAGCATTCGTGCGAAACTGAAAGCGCAAACCACTGCTTTTAATCATAGCAAGGTGACCGGAAACATGACTGAATACAAACAGTGTAGCTATTCCCTCCACAAGGCAATCAAACAAGCTAATCGTCAGTATAGAGACAAAGTAGAGTCGAAATTCAAAGGCTCAGACACAAGAGGTATGTGGCAGGGTCTACAGTCAATCACGGATAACTAAAAGAAAACCAGCCCCGTCGCGGACCAGGATGTCTTGCTCCCAGACAGACTACAGCTCAGCATTTAACACCATTGCACCCTCCAAACTTGTCATCAAGCTCAAGACCCTGGGTCTCGACCCCGCCCTGTGCAACTGGGTACTTCCTGACTGGCCGCCCCCAGGTGGTGACGGTAGGTAACAACATCTCCACCCCGCTGATCCTCAACACTGGGGCCCCACAAGGGTGCGTTCTGAGCCCTCTCCTGTACTCCCTGTTCACCCACGACTGCATGGCCATGTACGCTTCCAACTCAATCATCAAGTTTGCAGACAACACTACAGTGGTAGGCTTGATTCCCAACAACGACGAGACGGCCTAAATGGAGGAGGTGAGGGCCCTCGGAGTGTGGTGTCAGGATAATAACCTCACACTCAACGTCAACAAAACAAAGGAGATGATCATGGATTTCAGGAAACAGCAGAGGGAGCACCCCCCTATCCACATCGACGGGACAGTAGTGGAGAGGGTAGTATGTTTTAAGTTCCTCAGCGTACACATCACAGACAATCTGAATTGGTCCACTGACACAATTCAGCGTGCTGAAGAAGGCGCAGCAGCGCCTCTTCAACCTCAGGAGGCTGAAGAAATTCGGCTTGTCACCAAAAGCACTCACAAACTTTTACAGATGCGCAATCGAGAGCATCCTGTCGGGCTGTATCACCGCCTGGTACGGCAACTGCTCCGCCCACAACCGTACGACTCTCCAGAGGGTAGTAAGGTCTGCATAACGCATCAAGTACAGGCGCATCAAAGCAGGGACCGAGAGACTGAAAAACAGTTTCTATCTTAAGGCCATCAGACTGTTAAACAGCCACCACTAACATTGAGCGACTGCTGCCAACATACTGACTCAACTCCAGCCACTTTAATATTGTAAAAGTTGATGAAAAATGTATCACTAGCCACTTTAAACAATGCCACTTCATATAATGTTTACATATCCTACATTACTCATCTCATATGTATATACTGTACCCGATACCATCTACTGCATCTTGCCTATGCCGTTCTGTACCATCACTCATTCATATATTTTTATGTACATATTCTTCATTCCTTTACACTTATGTGTATAAGGTAGTTGTTGTGAAATTGTTAGGTTAGATTAGTCGTTGGTTATTACTGCATTGTCGGAACTAGAAGCACAAGGATTTCACTACACTCGCATTAACATCTGCTAAACATGTGTATGTGACAAATAAAATGGTATTTTATTTGACGCGCCGCCCCCGGTGGTGAAGGTAGGATACAACATCTCCACTTTGCTGATCCTCAACAGAGTGTGGTGTCAGAATAGCAAACTCTCACTCAACATCAACAAAACAAAGGAGATGATCGTGGACTTCAGGAACAGCAGGGGGAGTACCCTCCTATCGAAGGACAGCAGTGGAGAAGGTGGAACGTTTTAAGTTCCTCGGCGTACACATCACTGACAAACTGAAATGGTCAACCCACACAGACAGTGTAGTGAAGGAGACTGAAGAAATTTGTCTTGGCACCTAAAACCCTCACAAAAAGTTACAGATGCACAATTGACAGCCTCTTGTCAGGCTGTACCACCGCCTGGTATTGCAATTGCACTGTCTGCAACTGCAGGGTTTTCCAAATGGTGGTGCGGTCTGCACAACGCCCCACCGGGGGCAAACTACCTGCCCTCTAGGACACCTGCAATACCCGATGTCACAGGAAGGCCAAAAAGATCATCAATGACAACAACCACCCGAGGCACTGCCTGTTCACCCTGCTACCATCCAGAAGGCGAGGTCAGTACAGGTGTATTAAAGCTGGGAACGGGAGACTGAAAAATAGCTTCCATCTCAAGGCCATCAGACTATTAAACAGCCATCACTAACACAGAGAGGCTGCTGCTTACATACAGACTTCAAATCATTGGCCACTCTAATGAATGGATCACTAGTCACTTTATTAATGGCACTTTAATAATGATGTTTACATACAGTGCCTTAAAAAAGTATTCATCCCCTTTGTATTTTTCTATTTTGTTGCATTACAAACTGTAAATTAAATTGATTTTTATTTGGATTTCATATGATGGACACACACAAAATAGTCCAAATTGGTGAAATGAAACAAATAACTTGTTTCAAAAAATAAATAAGAATTAAAAACAGAAAAGTGGTGCGTGCATATGTATTCACCCACAATTACCTTCAGAAGTCACATTTGCCAATGTCAATTGACAAGGTTGGCAGCAGAGAAGTTTATATATGTTTCCTTCCTTTGAAGAGCACAGGGATGTAACTGATGCACTCTGTAGCCATGCTGTTCTTAGGTGTTTACGGGAGTGTGTGTGGGAGTGTGTGCGAGAGAGAGAGTATGTGTTAATGTTTGTGTATGTGAGGGCTGTCTGAGGGAAGGAGAAAGTTACACTACTCACTTCTGAAGCTTCTCTGGCTTCTTCTCTGGTTTCTCGGGGTAGGGGATAATCAGGTCAATGCCATTCTCAGGCTTCTGGAGGAGAACCCCCAACTTAGACTTGATCTCTTTAGCCCTGAGAAAGAAAATACATGAGGAAGGGCATTAAGGAGGATGCTGTCATTTTTTTAATGACACACATTCAGGAGTTAGAACAGTATAACAACCATAGTAATGGCTTTGGCTAATGCAGATTGTAGTCAGGAAAACCAAGTGAGCACAGATAGCTATAACCAATCAGTGAAGTTTGTGAAGTTGAAAAGCAATCAGCAACAGAGCTGAAGACCTACAGTACACTGTAAGACTTTTCTGTCATTTCAACAGTAAAACACTGTAAGATGCACAGTATACCGTTCATGTGTTCTACAGCATAGATTGCACTGCATTATGGGTAAAATGCTGAATAATACCGTTATTAACTGTAATTAGGAAGCCTCCTGTAAAAATTACTCTAATATATTGTACTTTTTATTTTATTTTATTTTTTACAATAATAGCTTATGCCCACTGTAGATTCAAATGATTCATTTCAGGTGCCATCTTCATGCTGCTGGGTGAGACATGAATAAATTAATAAATATAATCTTGAAGCAGCTGTGAAGTGGAAGAATAATTTCAGATGCTGCTGGGTAGGTACCTTGCCTTGTCTATAAGCAGATTTATAAACAAATAAGGGCATTAAGGAGGATGCTGTAATTTTTTTAAATGACTCAGACAGCCCTCACACACACAAACATGAACACAGTATTTACTTTTATTTACAAAGCCATTTTGGGTTTACTACCTTTTTGTTTGGGCATTTTTATTGTTCAGAAATGTGGTGGGTACTCTCTTCGTTTGCTGGACAAGGGCTTTTATGTACTCTGCGCCATCGTCTTGGAACGCCTTACAAAATAGTTTTAGACTGGAAGAACTTGTCCCGATTTGTCCCATACGTGGGAACTCCTTCAAGACTGTTGGAACAGCATTCCTTATGAAGCTGGTTGAGAGAATGCCAAGAGTGTGCAAAGCTGTCATCGGGGCAAAGTGTGGCTACTTTGAAGAATCTCAAATATAAAATATATTTTGATTTGTTTAGCACTTTTTTGGTTACTACTTGATTCCATATGTGTTATTTCATGTTTTCACTATTATTCTACAATGTAGAAAATAGTAAAAATAAAGAAAAACCCTTGAATGAGAAGCTGTGTCCAAACTTTTGACTGGTACTGTATTTTATGATAAGGTTTATATCACAGCTAAAGTGGCCAAATATCTTCCTAAAATTTAACAGGTTAATCCACTTTACATAGCGTGTAGAGCCTAACTGGCATAAATATGCAGTATGTGAGTTTCAAGTTTGGGGAAGATAATATTAACCATAAAAATGCACCTTTATAATAAAAGCATTACATGCATAATCGCATATGCGATCACTTTTGAGAATGGTGTTTTTCTGCTAATGGAACATTTTCCTTATAATGTGAAGAAATAGTCTAATAGTTTATCAACATTTGAAGCTAAACATTCTGATTGGTTGCGTCAGCTTTTTTACTATGGGGGATAGTAGATTGACATAGACTAGTGCTTTTGCTGTTCGTTGGGCCACTCATCTTGTTGGCTGACGAAAAGTAAATGTGGACAGTTCTTCCAATATCTTCAATATGCGCCTCGGGATTGGATACGGAGGCATGCAGTTGTGTCCCCGATGTGTCTGTCTTCACTTGTAGCCTGTGAGAAAGACCCGATCACGTGACGGAGAGCGATATGAGTGAGAGGTGCTTCGTGGTGCCCGGCCGGGAGAAGGGAATTATAGATATTATATTCAGCCCAAGGCCACAACTGCCATATAATGCCACGGAATTCTAAGCAAATCTTGTCAGCTAAATTAACTAGTGTAGCCCACAGCCATAATGGCATAGCCAGATCAGGGCCTAACATAAGCACAGTATGCTATTCTGTTCAACTCAGAGTATGCTATTCTGTTCTTCTGAAATATACTAAATTTCTTTCATATCATGTTTCTTTAGACATGCCTAAAATAAATAATGGATTTATTGTGATGTGTAGGCTATATTACATGGACTTATTATACTTTTAAAAATGTAGATGTTCCAAAGGTATGAATTAGTGGAAGCCAGGAGATGCTAAATGTGTTTGTTAATTAATGGTCAATTACAGTGAGACCTGAAGTTATTTGCTTGACAATCACCGTCTGACAGAATTTCATGATCGACACTGCCTTAGTTTAGACCCAGGATAACACAACCCCACCTCAGATGAATCAGGCCCATTAGAGATCATGTGATGTAGCCTTTGTTTTCAATGGCACAGTGTCAGTACACTATAATGACCCGTGTAATAATTTCCATTTAAAAGGGATAAAACGGAATTTTTTCTAATATGGTTTTTCCTTTTAATCATCGATCAACTAAATATGTTAACCGTAATTTCTAATGATCAAAATACCCACTTTTAAACATCTCAAACTAAACGAAAAGTAAAAAAAGAGAAAAGAGGCTGGACACAATACTTTGTGGACACAATGACACACTAACAATTTTACTGCTATTTCCAAAAACGCAATAATCAAAATTATTTAATACAAAGAGGACAGGGCTGCAATTGAGAGGTTGACCAAGAGTTTAGGGCTATGTCATAATAAATCAGGATAGCCCATAAAGCAGATGAACATTTAAAAATCTCCAAGTAATGTTGTGTAATTTTAAGTAATGGTGTTAAATCCCCTATGAAAATAAAATATATCTTAAATCCAGGATTTTTTTATCAACTGGTAGCTGTCTAATTGCTTTGAGTGATGAACAGTTTTCAGCGAATGTATATTGGAAAAACAGCCAATGAGTTCTATTGCTTTATTTGCCAATTATTTATGAACATCCTTTATAAAAAAATACTGCTCCGAGTAATAGTTTGATTTAATAAATTAATATGCATAACTCAATATATAAGTTATAAATCATGTATGCATGATACTGGTATGTATCAATTCTCCCTGTGCCAGAAACAGGGCAGTGCAGTATATCATACTGATTTCTCTTAGCTTTTTTGGTCTAATCTGCTTCTTAATAAGTTAATCACCAGAGGATGACAAAGAGCACAAACTGTGCCTCTTTTTTGCTTTTAAGTTTGGCAAAGGTGGAAGAAATTGCTGAGTCTGGACTGCAGTAGTGGAATACAGTCAGCAAGATGCTAACATTAAGCCATTAAGATCTTATCATATCATGGAACAATACCTTTATCTCTGCAACTGGAACCTTTCAACTTTTTGGACAGTTGAAAGATTTTGGAAGAGTATTTAATCAAGTTTCCATTTATCGTACATGTTTTGCAAAAAGTAGAAAAATTATTTAATGAAGAACTATATTCACAATTAACTTCATTACCATACAGCATATGTCAATGACTTCAGCATGAAAAATTAACTATGAATAAAGAAATCTGATTTTAATTACAGACCAAACATTTTCCGACTAAGAAATCAGCCTCAGAAACTTGTGATGTGATATCTCTGGGGTTATTTCAGGCAAGCTACAGTAGGAGAGATTACCCTTTCAGAGAGCAGAAGAGCATATTGCTTTTGGTATCTCACCTTTCCAGACATGATTGGGGTAATGCAGCTAATCCTCTACACATTTTCTGTTTTTCTTTTGATGTGTTGTTGAGTGAGTCCACCACCGTAAGATTCCCTTTTTCTTTTTGACTTTGTCTTTCAGCACTCTTGAGGAGTTTATATACATAGTGCCTATTGGCTCAGTGCCAAGAGCATAAGCCAATGAAATGGAGGTCTGCAACTGCAGGAAGAAAAGTCAGGGTCAGCTGGATGAGAAGTGGTCTGGTAGAACTGGGATGGCTGGAAGTAGAGGTTAGTCCCTAACCACAAATCTGGGACCAGATGCTTAAATTTACAAAGGTAAAAAAAGTTGCACTGAACTGAACCATTGATCAGGTGGTGAAAGAGAAATGTGTCAAGTAATTAAGCAGGCTTTTAACAGCCTATTAACACTCAAATCAAGATTACTTTTGATGATCTTTCTCAATTAGCAAAACATGGAAGTGAATTCAACTTTAGGTATAGACTGCAAGTAGGGGGTCCTAGTACTGGCATGAACTCCAGCGGAACTGGAAAAACATGTTTCCGATAAACATTATCTATGTGAGCAATGCATGCATGGCTTTTTCAACCATCACACAAAGCAAACATTATTAGCTATAAATAGGAAAGGTTCAGTCACAGATATCCTGTCTACAGCTGTTGAGGTAAAAAAATGAAAGACCAAACCTGGTAATTTATATGGTAGTTGGAGCATGTTTATCCAAAAAGACCAAAACGTATCTCCTTACAAGAGAGATCCGGACCTCATGTTAAAAGTTGCTATTAAAGTAGTTTCATGTTGAATTGTTTTCAACATTGTGTTGATTAGTCAGAGTGACAAATGTATCTGACCATGCTGTAATCAAGAATGGTGAACAATGATTGCATTTCCCCATTGACGAGTAATGGTATGTATAGACATAGAGTGCACACCCACACTCTCCAACTTTCTTTGGCACTAGCAAGTTTCAGTAGACTGAGGTTTGGACTTGAACCCTGAACAATGGGATGTGAAGTTACCATTCCTATATAGCTGATAACATTGGTTACTAATGTACAGTAACACGAAAAAGACTGGCTCACATACCCATGCCAACTCAAGCTGATTGTCATGTGAAAGTTCACCACACTGGTAAAGAATGTAGCTACACCAACAACACTAAATAAGGTCTACTCGCTAATGGTGGTAAAGAGTAATACTTGCTGTATATCAATCATTATAAAGCAAAATCATAACAATGATAACAGTGGGACTTCTCAAAAACGTGCTTGTCTGAGAGTTGAGGTATTTCCCATTTATCTTGGATAGATTGTGAAACAAGCCTGCATTTAATAAACGGTGTATATTCTCAGTGATGTAATCATTCATCTAAAAACACTGGACTGATGAAGCTAATGCAATGTAACTTGTGACAACATCTCACACAATTACAGTTGAAGTCAGAAGTTTACATACACCTTAGGCAAATTCATTTAAATGCAGTTTTTCATCATTCCTGACATTTATTCCTTAGAAAAAATTCCCTGTTTTAGGCCAGTTAGGATCACCACTTTATTTTAAGAATGTGAAATGTCAGAATAATAGTAGAGAGAATGAGTTATTTCAGCTTTTATTTCTTTCATCACATTCCCAGTAGGTCAGAAGTTTACATACACTCAATTGGTGTTTGATAGCATTGCATTAAAATTGTTTAAAACCTTTTTGGGATAGGGAGCATTTTGGATGAATAGCGTGCCCAGAGTGAAATGCCTCCTACTCTGTCCCAGATGCTAATATATGCATATTATTATTAGTATTGGATAGAAAACACTCTGAAGTTTCTAAAACTGTTTGAATGAACAGAACTTATATGGCTGGCGAAACCTGAGAAAATTCCAACCAGGAAGTGGGACATCTGAGGTTTGTAGTTTTTCAAAGCTTGGCCTACCGAGTACACATTGAGATATGGATGAGGCTGTACTTCCTAGGGCTTCCACTAGATGTCAACCATATTTTGAAACTTGAATGAGGAATCTACTCTAAAGGAGGGGCTCAGGAGACCTGTTTGAGTCAGTGGTCTAGCAGAGAGCCTTGGTCTCATGACGCGCGCTCCCATCAGAGTTACCTCTCGTTCCAGTGCCTTTCTGAAGACAAAGGAATTGTCCGGTTGGAACATTATTGATGTTTTATGTTAAAAACATCCTAACGATTGATTCCATACATCATTTGACATGTTTCTAAAGGACTAACGAAGCTTTGAGTTTTTGTCTGGATGAAATGCTCACGCCTCATGAAGATGGATTACTAGGCTGAACACGCTAACAACAAGTGGCTATTTGGACATAAATGATGGAACTTTATGGAACAAATCAGTCATTTATTGCCGAACTGGGATTCCTGGGAGTGCCTTCTGATGAAGATCATCAAAGGTATGTGAATATTTATGGTGTTGTTTCTAACTTTGTTGATTCCAAAATGGTGGCTATTCCTCTGGCTGTTTTGGGTTCTTAGCGTCGTTCTCAGATTATGCCTTTTCCGTAATTTTTTTTAGAAATCTTAATGCGGTTGCATTAAGGAGAAGTCTATCTTTAATTCGGTGAATAACACTAGGATCTTTTATCAATATTTATTATTAGTATTTCTGCAAAATCACCGGATGTTTTGGAAGATTTTTGCATATAAAATCACATTATCGAACAAAACATACATGTATTGTGTAACATGATGTTCTATGAGTGTCATCTGATGAAGATCATCAAAGGTTAGTGATTAATTTGATCTATATTTCTGCTTTTTGTGACTCCTATCTTTGGCTGGAAAAATGGCTGCATGTTTTTTCGACTTGCCGGTGATCTAACATAATCATATGTTGTGCTTTAGCTGTAAAGAATTTTTGAAATCGGACATGGTGGGTAGATTAACAAGATGTTTATCTTTCATTTGCTGTATTGGACTTGTTAATGTGTGAAAGTTACATATTTGCCTTTCTGCCTCTGCCTTTTCAGCGGAATGTTGTCGAGGTGTTCTGCTAGCAGAACCCCTGCGCTAGAAAGGTTAACTTGGGTCAAACATTTTTGGTAGCCTTCCACAAGCATCCCACAATAAATTGTGAGAATTTTGGCCCATTCCTCCTGACAGAGCTGGTGTAACTGAGTCAGGTGTGTATGCCTCCTTGTTCACAAATGTTCTATAGGACTGAGGTCAGGGCTTTGTGATGGCCACTCCAATACCTTGACTTTGTTGTCCTTAAGCCATTTTGCCACAACTTCGGAAGTATGCTTGGGGTCATTGTCCATTTGGAAGACCCATTTGCGACCAAGCTTTAACTTCTTGACTGATGTCTTGAGATGTTGCTTGTCGCGCCCTGACCTTAGTTATCTTTGTTTTCTTTATTATTTGGTTAGGTCAGGGTGTGACAATGGTGGTTTGTGTAGTTTTTGTATTGTCTAGGGATTTTTGTATGTTTATGGATTTGATGTAGTCTAGGTGTTTATATGTCTATGGTTGCCTAGATTGAGAACCAATCAGAGGCAGCTGTTTATCATTGTCTCTGATTGGGGACCATATTTAGGTAGCCATATTCCTTGGTTAGAATAACAACCCACAAACTATGTTTAGTTGCCTGTTCTGCACTAGCCATATTGCTTCACGGTTTGTTTTGTTTAATTAAAGAGAGAACACTGAACCGAACTAAAGAGTTACGTTCGTTTACCACGCTGCACCTTGGTCTCCTCTTTATGACAACCGTGACATTGCTTCAATATATCCACATCGTTTTCTATCCTCATGATGCCATCTATTTTGTGAAGTGCACCAGTCCTTTGACTTGCAAGCCTCCACCTTTTTCATCCAAAAATAACGATGGTCATTATGGTCAAACAGTTCTGTTTTTGTTTCATCAGACCAGAGGACATTTCTCCAAAAAGTATGATCTTTGTCCCCATGTGCAGTTGCAAACTGTAGTCTTGCTTTTTTTTATAGCAGTTTTGGAACAGTGGCTTCTTCCTTTGCTTAGCGGCCTTTCAGGTTATGTCGAAATAGGACTTGTTTTACTGTGGATATAGATACTTTTGTAAATGTTTCCTCCAGCATCTTCACAAGGTCCTTTGCTGTTTTTCTGGGATTGATTTGCACTTTTCGCACCAAAGTACGTTCATCTCTAGGAGACAGAATGCGTCTCCTTCCTGAGCGGTATGACGGCTGCGTGGTCCCATGGTGTTTATACTTACATACTATTGTTTGTACAGATGAACGTGGTACCTTCAGGTGTTTGCTCACAAGGATGAACCAGACTTGGAGGTCTAGAACTGTTTTTGGCTGATTTCTTTTGAATTTCCCATGATGTCCAGCCTGAGTTTGAAGGTAGGCCTTGAAATACATCCACAGGTACACCTCCAATTGACTCAAATGTCAATTAGCCTATCATAAGTTTCTAAAGCCATGACATAATTTTCTGGAATTTTCCAAGCAGGTTTAAAGGCACAGTCAACTTTGTGTATGTAAACTTCTGACCCACTGGAATTGTGATACAGTGAGTTATAAGTGAAATAATCTGTCTGTAAACAATTGTTGGACAAATAACTTGTGTCATGCACAAAGTAGATGTCCTAACCGACTTGCCAAAACTATAGTTTGTTAACAAGACACTTGTGGAGTGGTTGAAAAACCCGTTTTAATGACTCCGACCTAAGTGTATGTTAACTTCAACTGTACCATGACTGGCATAAGCATGACTGGTTGGATCATGGTGCTGGCATTTGACAGGTTTAGTTGCCAATATACAGTATACTGTAGTTGTAGTCAATATATGGAATCATGTAACCAATTTTTTTTGAACAAATCAAATATATTTGAGATTCTTCAAAGTAGCCACCCTTTGCCTTGATGACAGCTTTGCACACTATTGGCATTCTCTCAACAACATAGAAAATAGTAAAACACAAAGAAAAACCTTGAATGAGTAGGTGTGTCAAAACTTTTGACTGGTAAAGTATCTTAACTTCTAGTTGCATTGAATTTTTTTCAATAATTCAGTAAATCAGTACCATTTACGTACCATGACATTTATGATCTGTATGTGTAAAGTACACCAAAAAGGAACAATCCTCTCAAATCTCCTAATGTGAGGAGTCCTCTCAGAAGAACATTACATTTCGTAAAGACAGTTCCGGAACAAAATGGTGAACAAGCATGGAAAACTGCAATTACACACATGACACTCATGAAAATGTTCCATTACGTCTGATCCTTCTACTGTGTGAAGAAGATATATATATTTAAATACACTTAATTTGTCTGTTTGCTGGAAACTAAAGAGCATCTCTGAATAGAATCCAAGCCAGGAACTACACTCTTAGAAAAAAAGGTGCGATCTAGAACCTACAAGCTGACCCCATAGGAGAACCCTTTGAAGAATCCTTGTTGGTTCAAAATAGAACCAATTTGGGTTCCATGTAGAACCTTTTCTACATGGAACCCCAAATGATTTTTACCTGGAACCAAAAACATTTTTACCAGGAACCAAAAAGGGTTCTCCTATGGAGACAGCCAAAGAACCCTTTTGGAACCTTTTTTTGTGTAGAACAATCTCATTCTCTGGGTGATGGAATGTGATTTACAGCCATACTATACAGACTAGGCTGCTTGACAGGGATGGATATTTGGAAAGCACAGGTCGCAATTGTAAATGAGAACTTGTTCTCAACTTGCCTACCTGGTTAAATAAAGGTGAAATAAAAATAAAAGCACACAGAAAACAGAGGCCTGTACCCTGGATAGGAGGAAGAAGGTGCCCGTTCCTGTCCCAGACAAACCAAGATCAGAACTTTAATGCAGGCAAACTTAAATCCGTTTGACCTAATCTTTACCAGCATGTCACATGTGCAACCAGAGGAAAAAGAACTCTAGACCACTTTTACTACACACGCACAAAATGTATACAAAGCTCTCCCTCGCCTTCCATTTGGCAAATCTGACCATAAATTTATCCTCCTGATTTGTGATTACCAACAAAAACTATAACAGGAAGTACCAGTGACTCGCTCAATACAGAAGTAGTCAGATGACGTGTATGCTACACTATAGGACTGTTTTGCTAGAACAGACTGGAATATGTTCCGGGATTCATCCAATGGCATTGAGGAGAATACCACCTCAGTCACCAGCTTCATCAATAAGTGCATCGACGACGTTGTCCCCACAGTGACAGTACGTGCATATCCCAACCAGAAGCCATCAAGCTAAAGGCCAGAGCTGCCGCTTTCAAGGAGCGGGACACTAATCTGGTCACTTATAAGAAATCCCGCTATGACCTCAGATGAACCATCAAACAGGCAAAGCGTCAATACAGGATTATTGAAATCTAATACACCGGCTCTGACGTTCATCGGATGTGGCAGGGCTTGCACAAGGCCTGCCCAGTGAAGCGAGCCTACCAGAAAAGCTAAATCCCTGTGCCCAAGAAAGCGAAGGTAACCTGCTTAAATGACTACCGCCCCGTAGCACTCACGTCGGTAGCCATGAAGTGCATTGAAAGGAAACCCTAGATCCACTCCAATTCGCATACGGCCCCAACAAATCCACAGATGATGCAATCTCAATCACACTCCACATTGCCCTTTCCCACCTGGACAAAAGAATCACCTATGTGATAATGCTATTCATTGACTACAGCTCATCGTTCAACACCATTGTGCCCACAAAGCTTATCACTAAGCTAAGGACCCTGGGACTAAACACCTCCCTCTGCAACTGGATCCTGGACTACAGGAAAAGGCGGGCCGTACAGGCCCTCATTAACATCAATGGACCAGGTCGAGAGATTCAAGTTCCTTGGTTTCCTCATCACCAACAAACTATCATGGTCCAAACACACCTAGAAAGTCATGAAAAGGGCACAACAATGCCTTTTCCCCCTCAGGAGTCTGAAAAGATTTGGCATGGGTCCCCAGATCCTCAAAAAGTTCTACAGCTGCACCATCGAGAGCATCCTGACCAGTTGCATCAGCATCTGGTATGGCAACTGCTCCAGTCACCCAAGTCATATTGTTTTCTTTGCTACCGCACGGCAAGCGGTACCGGAGCACCAAGTCTAGGACCAAAAGGCTCCTTAATAACAGCTTCTACCCCCAAGCCATATAACTGTTGAACAATTAATCAAAATGGCCTTCGGACTATTACATTGACCACCCCCCCCCCCCATTTGTTTAGTACACTGCTGGTACTCGTTATTTATTATCTATGCATTGTCACTTCACCCCTACCTGCATGTACAAATTACCTCGACTAACCTGTATTCCCACCACCTGTAAATAGCCTCATTATTGTTATTTTATTGTGTTACTTTTTATTAAATTTTTACTTTAGTTTAAATGAAGATGAAGATTCAATAACTTTAGTATCGGCAGTGGATCTAAACATTGGTTACATCATGTGAATGAGGTCATCATATGTTTTATTACAGCTTTACTGATTGTAGTTTGGTTGAAATGTGACTTAAATCTTGGTCCAATCGCAATCACACAACAAAGGGGAGGCAGAACATCTGCGTGTATATTTATAGAACTATATAACTATTTAGAAAATCACCTCACTTCCCAGAGCTCTGAAGAAAGAACAAGTTGCCCAGCTATAATTGCTCTAAAGTGAGACCCTTTTCCCTTTTTTTTGCATATCCCATGAGGTGCCGTTTGGAAAGAGTCTGACTTTAGGGAAATGGCAGTTAAAGACAGTTACACTGAATTTAGCTTACCAATCGCCAACTGCCTATTTTGACCCCCCAATCACCATCTCGTCAAAGTCATTTACTACATATAGTCCAGTTTGTAACAATCGCTATGAAATGAGCTTTGAAATTATGGATATATGTCCATTTAAAAGTGGTTATAATTCATGCCATTTTGATGACAGTAGTATGATACATTAAATATACATATACATCAAGTTGTAGATGGACCAAAATACCAAGAAATCTCAAAATATATAAGATGCAAAAATGAAATTTTACCCTTTTGTGCCTGGCCTTTAACAATATATCAATTTTATTAGGTCTTACGGGTTTCCCCCAAAATTTAAAACAACAGGACTTCTGTACCAGAGTATTTGGCCAAACAGGAAGGCGAGTTTAATCTCACGTTGACATTTCTCCAAAAATAACACAGAACACCAATTCTTATGTAATCTCAGTGCTTTGTTATGACTCATTGGTTTACTTGGTGTGGCTCTTAGACTGGCCCTCTAACGTTTCACTTCCTACTGAGCAAAGGTCAACTATAGGAGGGGCTGATAAAGCAGAGTAAGATGAAGTTGCCCCAGAACAAGTATCATCATGGAGACTATAGTAATGAAACCCAATGGATTGCCAAGACTGTTATCTCCAATGCCATATCCACACTTCTAAACTGTTCCAAACTGGACTGGACTTGACCCAGGACACGGGATAGACAGAACAGGCCTCGATGGATTCTTATGAAGTTGTCCTGTTTCTCCAGAATGCTATCACAGGCCAGAAGAGAGTGGAAATTAAATGTACTTTCCCACAGCACCACTAATTGCTTACATAAAGGAGGTTTATTTGCAAAGGCTTTTCTGGAGAACTTGCCTGCTTTAAGTGGAAGAAAATAATTGCAGAAATGATTTGCTTTTGAATTACAATGCCTATTTCTATTTTCCATTATGCAACTATAGCCGGAGCTATATACAAGCCAGGGTATAAATATATATATATTAGTTATCATTCCTCCCCTTAGAGAAATAAATTAATAAATTAGTTTCCACCACACATGAAATGACATCACCAGTCTAAAGAATTATAAGTGGGTCTATTGTAAAAGCCTTTCTATTATAGTATTTATAGATGCCATTAGGCACTGATTGATTTGTACCTTTGATCAATTTGTCAGTAAGATTTATATCGACATTGTTCCATAGATATAATGTGTGTTCAGTACCAGTCAAAAGTTTGGACACACATACTCATTCAAGGATTTTCTTAATTTGTACTATTTTCTACAATAATAGTGAAGAGAGCAAAACTATGAAATAGCACATATGGAATAATGTATTAACCAAAAGTGTTAAACAAATCTAAATATATTTTATATTTGATTCTTCAAAGTAGCCACCCTTTGCCTTGATGACAGCTTTGCACACTCTTAACCAGCTTCATGAGGTAGTCACCTGGAATGCACTTCAATTAACAGGTGTGCCTTCTTAAAAGTTAATTTGTGGAATTTCTTTCCCTCTTAATGCCTTTAAAAAAAAAAATATGTTACCAGGTACGTTGACTGAGAACACATTCTCATTTACAGCAACGACCTGGGGAATAGTTACAGGGGAGAGAAGGGGGATGAATGAGCCAATTGTAAACTAGGGATTATTAGGTGACTGTGATGGTTTTAGGGCCAGATTGGGAATTTAGCCAGAACATTGGGGTTAACACCCCTACTCTTACGATAAGTGCCATGGGATCTTTAATGACCTCAGAGAGACCTTTAACGTCCCATCCGAAAGACAGTACCATACACAGTGATTGGGGACACTGCCCTGGGGCATTGGTATATTTTTTGAGGCCAGAGGAAAGAGTGCATCCTAATGGCCCTCCAACATCACTTCCAGCAGGATTTGATCTCCCATCCAGGGACTCACCAGGACCAACCCTGCTTAGCTTCAGAAGCAAGCCAGCAGTGGTATACAGGGTGGTATGCTGCTTTGAGCCAATCAGTTGGGTTGTGACAAGGTAGGGGTGGTATACAGAAGATAGCCCTATTTGGTAAAAGACCAAGTCCATATTATGGCAAGAACAGCTCAAATAAGCAAAGAGAAATGACAGTCCATCATTACTTTAAGACGTGAAGGTCAGTCAATGGGGGAAAATTTCAAAAACAATGAAAGTTTCTTAAAGTGCAGTTGCAAAAACCATCAAGCGCCATGACGAAACTGGCTCTCATGAAGATCGCCACAGGAAAGGAAGACTCAGTTACCTCTGCTGCAGAGGATAAGTTCATTGGAGTTACCAGCCTCAGAAATTTCAGCCCAAATAAATGCTTCACAGAGTTCAAGTAACAGACACATCTCAACATCAACCATTCAGAGAAGACTCTCTCTCTCGCTCCCCCACCCCACTGTTTTTTTTGCAGATGCGTGAGATTACGACTGTTCAGAGTTATGATATGATAAGCGGTTTTGATTTAATAAATTGACTGTTTTAAGGATGCGATAGGTAAGGACCTTCTAGAGTTTCATTCTGGAAATGGTAACTCTTTAAACAACCGCTCTTGTGGTGCCCCAAATTCCTAATGAGTTAATTGTTACATGATTAATTTAATCGGGTAACAATTAAACATGGTTAGTTGTTTCGATAAATAACAGTCATCAGGTTAATGAAAGTAAAGTCACAACACTGTGTACCCTAAGACTGTGTATCCTAAAAAAATGAGCAAACCAAACATGACCCTGAGTCAATTATGGAAAATAGCTCAGTCTGAGGTGACCACTTTTGTGGTCTTGGAGATGGAAAGGTGAATGGAAGGCTGAGTGATGCTTGAGTAACAGCCATTCAGTGAAAATTATAAATTCCCTGTAGACTATGTACCTCATTGTAATCTATAGTGTTTGGCTGCCTGACTGGGAGAAGAAGGAGGGAGTTCACACAGAGGAACACATCTAACAGATATTTAACTAAATAAACTGTGTCCCAGAATTTGGCACATTACTAGACCATATTGCAAAATACTATTTTCACACTTTGGGCTGCAAGACCTGAAAACACTTCAGGTACTGTAGTCTCTCGTTATCAGCCCTATTATAGAGATGTACAGTACTGTAGCTAGCGAAGACAGAAAGCCTTATTTTCCTCTCAACATACATATGGCCTTTTTTTTTACCAAGACCTCTTGTGTAGCATTCCCTGGATCAATATGTTTTTGGTACTGATTAGTCCAGACAGTTCTATTTCTAAGTTCTAAATTAGTTAAGTTCAAACATGGAGCGACATGGTAAAAACTTTGAGATTGATGTTGAATAGGTGAACAACAACACATAACCTGCCGCTGGTTTTGTGCAATCGCCCATATAGCATCTGTATGTTTCGGACTTAATATTCATCACTATGTTCCTCATCAAGGGTGCGTCCTCGTTTCAGAGAAGGAACAGAATGCACTGAGAGGAGCGCATAATTGATTTCACAAGCTGGTACAGAGTTGAGAGGAGGGGATGAATAGATGAATAGCAGAGAACATGAAAGTGGAGGCTCAATCAGAGTGTTAGTTGATCTTAGAGAGGAGTTGCCAAGTAAAAGCTTTGCTGAGGTCACTGCAGTCCAGGCTCCTGCTGCTCTTAATCTAACACTGAGCCAGGGGATTGAGATAGGGTTATCTAACAGGTTCAAGTGTATATAGGAATTTGTATTGATTAAAAAAATATCTTTTTGTATTATTAAATACAAAGGTTATTGATTTGACTGTTGTAGAAGGTTCTTGCGTCTCAGATTGTATGAGTAGGCGTGTATGGAACATACTGTATCTGTGACAACACACACAAGCATTGGGTAAGACGTCATAAAAACATATTTGAGGATATTTTTGTATTTTTGTGCCTGATGATGAGTTGAATGACCTAACAGAGATATAACGTATGAGTTGGTCTCTCTGGGTATCTCTGTGATCCACAGAGGATAAAGCATCTAAACCCCATGGAGACCAAGGTCAGGGGATAGCACAGTTTTCCCTTTTCACTAGGGACACGCAACAAGACATTTCCCACGCTTTGAGTGTAACATGCAGTTGCCTCTCTCTTTTTCTCCCTTCCTAGTTGAGGTTAGATTTTGTAACCAAATTGAATCTACATTAAACCTCAGCAGTTTTTAATTGGCCTTTCTCTAACAGACAGGCTGTACTGAGAGTGAGCATCTATCCTATACGCACTCAACTGACAGTTCAACCAAGGCTACAGAGGATGAGGACAACTGTAGTTTTGTCTGAAAACAAGGCTTATTCATTTACTGGCTCTCAAGCTGAAGTTGTCCTGTTTTTTCTTTCTACCTGGTACTGTAATTCTCAACAAACCACATATAATTGTAAGTAATAATGTTATTTACACGTATGGTTCCTTCAGGACAATGGAATTAAATAAACACATACAAATTTAATTGGTAGTGAAATATGTTGATTTAATTCCATTGTCCTCCAAGTGTTGAATCTTCCCTCTACTTCGGTGTAAAATGGACAATGGACACTTCGAGGAGAAGGGGAGACAAAGAATTGGGTTTAAGAAGGCTTCTGTTTTATTTAAAAGCCTAGCATGCCCACTGGTGGTTCCCTCACATAACTACCCCTTAAGTCTGCACACCCAGTACAGTAGCTTGCGAAAGTATTCACCCCCTTGGCATTTTCCTATGTTGTTGCCTTACAACCTGGAATGAAAATGTATTTTTGGGGGTTTTGAATAATTTAATTTACGCAAAATGCCTACCACTTTGAAGATCCAAATATCTTTTATTGTGAAACAAACAAAAAATAAGACAAAAAAAACAGAAAACTTGAATGTGCTTAACTATTCACCCCCCAAAGGAAATACTTTGTAGAGCCACATTTTGCAGCAATTACATCTGCAAGTCTCTTTGGGTACGTCTCTATAAACTTGGCACATCTAGCCACTGGAATTTTTTGCTAATTCTCCAAGGCAAAACAGCTCCAGCTCCTTCAAGTTGGATGGGTTCCGCTGGTGTACAGCAATCTTTAAGTCATACCAGGCATTCTCAATTTCATTGAGATCTGGGCTTTGACTAGGCCATTCCAATACATTTAAATGTTTCCCGTTAAACCTCTTACAGCTACCCCCCTACTTTTTTCAATTTCTGCCCGAAGACATACCCAAATCTAACTGCCTGTAGCTCAGGCTCAGAACCAAGGATATGCATATTCTTGATTTCATTTGAAAGAAAACACTCTGACGTTTGTGTAAATGTAAATTGAATGTAGCAGAATATAACACAATAGATCTGGTTTAGATAATACAATGAAAAACACACGTTTTTTTCATTTTCATTGTTGTATCATCATCTTTAAAATGAACAAGACAAAACAAACATTCAGATAGGAAGATGGGGACAATTTCAGTGAAAAACATAAGAGGGCAACAGTACTTGTGCAAAGTTTCTAAAATGAGTGTGCTACATGACATTTATCATGAAGTCACCCAGGTGTCCCACAAGTAGCCCAAATGTACCCAAGTGGCCAAATTGGTGAAGTTATACATTTTGAATGGAATAACTATATACTAATAACTAATAACTATATATATATGGTATTCTAACACACACCCCCCCCAAAAATTAAAAAAAAAAAACATGAAAAGAAATATATACATTTACAAAATAACACTTTCAATATTTGGAAGACCCTCTACACAATATTGTGGTGCTGATGCCAGGTGCCATAGCAGTCTATTTCTGCTGTAAAGCAGAGGGTCACCAAGCATGTGGTGCAGGTGATGGGGGACTTCATTTTGCAAAGAACACAGCGACGCCTCCATGCTGTGCCCTTTTGGCCCTGAGGCACATCCATGCCTGCAGAAATACATTTGGGCAGATTAACACCACTTGTGGCAGGAGCTGGATGAACCAGCTTCAGTGGGGGATGGACACCTTGGCACTGGGGGCTCCCATTCGGAGTCAGTGTCACTGTGAAAGAAAATGTTCAGTTAGAATAGTTTCACATATGAGCCCTGTATCAACAGGTATAATAAACAGATATATATATATATATATAGAGTACAGGGAACATAGGGTTGAATATATTATTATAGACCTGCTAGATCTACTGTCTCATTTATATTATGACAGACCAGCTAGATCTACTGTCTTTATAATATTACAACAGACCAGCTATATCTACTGTCTCCATTTCACTCTGGCCATTGTTGTGGGCCTGCCCTCCCCTCAACAACCTCAAATAGGCTATTTCATGTGGGGCTGGGGTGGGGCGGCAGACACACGCATCTCACATTTCATTACATTACATTTTTATATATTGCTACTCAAATTAAAAAAAATCACAAATAATATTTTATAATTTCAAACAACGGCATTAGCATGAGAAGAACTTACCAGTCCAAAATGATGTCCTCTCCATTCAAAAAATAGTCCTCCATTTGGGAATCGCTAAATGAATCGTCCTCCAACAATCTCTGTCTTACTTTCCCGATCAATTTCTTCTAAAATTGTGTGTACATCTGTATATCTAGACTTAGATGCCATACTGATTGATATATAAACAGCTGAAGATGCGCTTTACCAAAACAACGCTGTGAGTAAAATGTGTTGCTCCTTCCGGTATGAAACTTCAATGGCGAATGACCCTCTTTACGCCGGAGTTTACTACATGGGTTGGTCTTCCAACACAGAAACATTACATATTGTCGTTTACCTCAGCTCATTGGCTATCTACCCAGCTAGATTTCAAGACGATCAGTGGTCATTGGGTTAAAATACAGTCAATCAACGAAACAGCGGTCATATCATTGGTGCACAATGATGTCATTACTTGTTGTCTTCAAATCGGTTTCTTTCAGTCAATACGTCCCACGAAATGACCCATCAAGTTTGGTTGTGTTACAAACAAACCAGTTGATTGCAATTAAACCAAACATGACTGGACAAGTCACATTTAGTGTGTGTATTTACATCGAATGTGTAGTCGAAAATGGAATGAGACGGAATTCACGACACAAGCGGTTCACAAAATGTTTCGTGTTAGGCTATAAAAATTGATTTTATCAAACAAAAGACCATTCATTGTGTAACAATGAGCATTGGGATTGCAAACAGAGGAAGATCGTCAAAGGTAAACTATTTATTTTATTGCAATTTGTGATTTTGTTATGCCTGTGCTGGTTGAAATAGTTTTTTGGGGGGGCTCTATCCTTATAATCGCATCGTATTCTTTTGCAGTAAATCCTTTTTTAAATCTGACAACGCAGTTGGATTAGCAAGATTCTAGGCTTTCGAAACATGTGAGACACTTGTATTTTCATGAATGTTTAATATGACTATTTATGTAGCGATCACCGTATGTTGTCGAATTTCATCCCATAACGGGTTCGGGGCGCAGAGAGGTTAAACCACTCAAGTGTTGCTTTAGCAGTATGATTAGGGTCCTTGTCCTGCTTGAAGGTGAACCTCCGTCCCAGTCTCAAATCTCTGGAAGACTGAAACAGGTTTCCATCAAGAATTTCCCTGTATTTAGCGCCATCCATCATTCCTTAAATTCTGACCAGTTTCCCAGTCCCTGCCAATGAAAAATGGTGGTGTTTTCAGGGTGATGAGAGGTTGATGGCCAAAAAGCACAATTTTAGTCCCATCTGACCAGAGCACATTCTTCCATGTGTTTGGGGAGTCTCCCACATGCCATTTGGCGAACACCAAACATGTTTGCTTATTGTTTTCTTTAAGCAATGGATTTTTTCTGGCCACTCTTCCGTAAAGCCCAGCTTTGTGGAGTGTACGGTGTAAAGTGGTCCTATGTAGAGCTACTCCCATCTCCGCTGTGCAGTTTTGCAGCTACTTCAGGGTTATCTTTGGTCTCTTTGTTGCCTCTCTGATTAATGCCCTCCTTACCTGGTCTGTGAGTTTTGGTCAACAGCCCTCTCTTGGCAGGTTTGTTGTGGTGCCATATTCTTTCCATTTTTTAATAATAGATTTAATGGTGCTCCGTGGAATGTTCAAAGTTTCTGATATTTTTTTAGAACCCAATCCTGATCTGTTCTTCTCCACAACTTTGTATCTGACCTGTTTGGAGAGCTGCTTCATGGTCTTCATGGTGCCGCTTGCTTGGTGGTGCCCCTTGCTTAGTGGTGTTGCAGACTCTGGGGGCTTTCAGAACAGGTGTATATATACTGAGATCATGTGACAGATCATGTGACAGTTAGATTGCACACTGGTGGACTTTATTTAACTAATTATGTGACTTCTGAATGTAATTGGTTGCACCAGACCTTATTTAAGGGCTTCATAGCAAAGGGGTGAATACATATGCACACACCAGTTTTCCGTTGTAATTATTTGTTTGTTTGTTGCTAATTTCACACCAATTTGGACTATTTCGTGTATGTCCTTTACATGAAATACAAATAAAAATCATTTTAAATTACAGGTTGTAATGCAACAAAATAGAAAAAATGCCAAGGGGGATGAATACTTTTGCAAGACACTGTACGTCTCTAAGAGGAAGGTGGGCGACCCCTTGAGTCGGTGAAAGGATATGCTGTATCAGTTAATCCCCAAATGGTGGCAGTACTCTCCTGTAAATGTTCTCCCAGTGGTCAGCCTTATGCAGTTTCTAGGAGGTTTTATAGCTTAGCTGCTGACGTGTTAGCAATACGATGTTTGGCATTGAGAAATCACATGTACAAAAGTGGAGGCTGGTGGGAGAAGCTATAGAACGGGCTCATTGTAGTGGCTAGAATGGAATACATGGAATGGAGTCAAACATGTGGTTTCCCTATGTTTGATGTGTTTGATACCGTTTGATTTATTCCTTTCCAGCCATGACAATGAGCCCGTCCTCCTATTGCTCATCACACCAGCCTCCACTGATGTACAGAAGGTAGCCTATGATGTATATCAACTTAAAGTATATTTTTCTCAATACATTTGTTGTTACACGATGAAGCTATAGAGAATTACAATGGTGCAAGGTAAAATGTATTTAAACCACACACTGTAAATATCTATCAACTTTGTACCTTTCTGTTCTTGTTTCTACAATTTCGATTTTTATAAAGACAGCAGGTGACGAATTCCAGAGTATTTTAGCATTTTTCTTTCATGAAATTACTGAGAGAACTTCAGGCAGTCGTGTCAGGAAGTTGATGACGCAGAGGTCTGCACCACTCTCTCTCTCCACTATCATGCAGATAATGACCATGCAGACAGATGAAGTGTGCTTTGCGTAACAGTCCACCTCCTCCTCCACGGCTTACTGTATGAGATGGTGGACAGGATAAGGTAATAGGGAAGAGAAAGAAAAGAAAAGCAGTGTTTCAGGGTTGTTAGAGAAAAATATCATAATCATGTGGTATTCTCTCCAAACACATAATAGCATTACAACGTATTTAAATGGTGTAATACGATTGGAAATGTCAATTGACATATTAATTTCAGTATCAGAGTCAACACATTTAGCAAGTGTATATGTTATGCCTCTCTTTTGCTGAGCTAAAAGTGAACCACAGTTGCTTGGTGATTCAGCTATCCAAAACCAGGGCAAACTATCTCACCTGGAATTTGCTACTCCAGTATACTATTTCCAACAAGGTTTGAGTACCTAATTGACTGGGGACACTCCACATTCATCCCTCACCACCTGTTAGCACTACAAACGAGTATGCTCTAACACATCTGCACACATAAGGGCCAGATACAAAGTAAGCTATCTCACTACAGATTGACATTTTTGGAAACTTTGCACAGGTGCAAAAATGCTCTTAGGTCTCTTCCCAACCCAAGTTTCAAGCTTCATTTTTTTATTTGTTGCATTTGCCTTCAAGGTCAAACAACCGTTATCTCTGGTTTGCAAGCTTGCTTTTCCAGTCAGAACATTGCCTGGTGCTCCACTAATAATTTCCAACAATGAGTTGATGCTGAAGAGGCTTCATCAAAATAGTCCTGAGTACCCCTCTTCCGAGTCCCAACTGCACTGAACAGTTCTCGACAAACAGCATATGCTTACAAAACCATCTTTATTGACATTCATCGGCTGAGATGAATGGACATTTTGTTCCCAAGAAGATCAGATGTAACTGAGATCAAATTCAGCAGCTCTGAGTTCCACCTGCACTAGATCCATTCCTCACGGATAACATTTAAATAACAAAAATGGTTTCAGTGACTAGGACACTTATCATTAAGATATTGTCTGAATAAAAGAAAACTTAAAATGTCCATTGTCAAAATCAGATAACTATCCTTATCACATTAGCAGTAGGTACTTTGCAATACTGTGTAGGCTACCAACATAGTCATTACATTGCACTTACTTGTACCGAGTAATTGAGCGATTCCATGCCAGCAAATACCGAAAATATGTTTTTGTATCTCAGATCGTCTGACAGTTCTCACTTAGAAATTTAATTGGGATGAAGTATGTTTGAAATGCTTTTTACATTTGCAACACAAATCATTTTTGAGAAAATCATGATGATAGTGGCCATTTTAGGCAATTTTTTTGACTTATACATGCCTCCCCCCATGAACCAGACAACACCTTGATGTCATTATACTCCTAATAGGCGTATCACTACATTATGAAATACAATTTGACACATTCATTCATTCAACATTAAAACTATGAATATCTCAAAAGTACCCCTTTTCATGTTGTTAATTTTTATACATATATTCTCTACAAGTACTTACAATTTCCAGAGTGAGCTCTCTGCTACTTTTAAAATGATGATACATTTTATGAGCATCACTAACACAGTCAATGGGAAAATTGATTCAAAGGGAACTCCCTCTGCTGGTGATTTGCTGAATATTAAATTCTATTGGAGGGCTGTGATTGGCTAAGGACCTATAATGTACATTTCTATGTATAAAATCGATAATTGATTGAAAGGTGCAGGGAGCTCACTCTGGCAGTTTGATGTGCTTTAAGAGTATATTGTTCCAAACAATATGTCTAAAAATAACTAAATAACTAATAACTAAAATAACTAAAATAACTAAATAACTAAATAACTAAATACTTTTGAGATATTAATAATTATATGTTTTAATGTTGAATGTTTATCCATAATGTAGCAATACTCCATATGTTAGAGCACACTATAAGGAGTATATTGACACCAAGATGTTGTCTGCACCATGTATGGTTCACCGGTGATAGGGTCTTACAGGAGGCATGATTAGCTCTAAAAAGGGCCTAAATTGGCCACTTTCATCATGATTTTCTTTTGTGATCCATGTAAAAACATTAACTAACATTAACTAAGTCATAAAAACGGTTTTACATAATCTCAGCAGGAGTATTAAACCAATGTGGATATGTTAGATGGCTGGTGTGGTTGTAGCAGCCCTGTCACAATGCTAGCTTGATTTATGTCCTTTATTGTCAAAGATCGATGACTTGTCCAAACAATTATGACTAACAAGGCTTTATGACTCTCTATTACGTAGATGCTCTCACACTATCTCCCTTTTATTTCCTGTTTCCAAGAACTAACTTCCATTTCACACCGAGTGAAACGAAAGCTCACATAGTCAACACAATGCACATACAATGCACAATGAGACAAAAGCACTGTCCGTTAGCTGACAAGAACATTTTGTGTTCCTGATGCTTTGTAATACAGGCCGAACAGTTGCCTTGGTGACCCAATCAGTGTATGGCGTGACACCTGCTAGTTCATCTCACTGTAGAGTGGGCTTAATAAAAATAATCACAGGCTCATAGTAATCATAGTAATGATAGAGTATGAGTAAACATGTTCTATCATCATCCGGAGAGAGGAAGCAGTGTTATTAAATGAAGTCGGATATCCTATCGCATTGAGATGGATGCTGCCTAGCTTCCTAAGGATAGGCTCTGTTTAGTATCCAAGGATAAAAAGTTTAAAATAAATGGATCATTCTGTATATGCTTCATATTAATCATGCAGTGAGAATGTTAGTATTTTTTTTTAAACAGTGTTGTACTACACTGTCAAAATCATGTATCTCGACTTTGCTATTAATTTACCTTATCAATATTGGGTGTCTGCAAATCTTCTCAAACTCTGACCGTCACTGACTCATATCACCCATTTGCGTATGGAAGTGGTATAATCAAAAGTAAGACACAGACACAGTGTCAATATTCAAATATTCGTTTTTTAATTCAAATAACTTAGCATATTCTTTCTGTCAAGTAAAAACAACAACAGTATCAGACAACAGTATAAATATATTGCAGTTTTTTCTTCCTCTCTTTGTCTTGTTAAATACATAATTTAACACAGAGACAACAGAACCGAGTAGAAACTAATAAATAGTATAAATACTAATTTGCATGTAGAAAACATTCAGAGTTCGGGGGTAACTGATTACATGCAATCAATTACATGTAATTTGATTACAAAAAACAAACTACAACTGTGATCAGTTACAGTACGATACCAGCAAAAATATTCTAATCAGATTACAGGTACTTTGTAAGAACTCGATGATTACTTCACAGATTACTTTTAAATTCAGCAAGGATGTTTGAGGAAAAATACATTTACACCTTTCTGTTTTCTCAATAACAATCAATTCAGCATTGAAAAAAGGCTCAAGTTTAATTGTTCCACCTTAGTGAGTCTGACCACAAGTCAGAGACCACTATGATGACACACCAAATGCGTTTGATGGATCCTTTTTGTCTTCTTCTAAAGCCTCTTAAGGGGAAAGTCATCTAAATGTATTCCAAAAGTTACTTTACTGATTACAATTTTGGACAAGTAACTGTAATGGATTACATTTACAAAGTAACATACCCAGCCTTGATAACATGTCTAGTTACGAACACAGTTAGACATTGATGCAATAGAATGAGACACTATATCAGTGTACCTTTAATTGTTAAAGTCCAACTCATTGTCAATGCATCATTTGCACACTTCCTTCAGCCCACTCTGTATCTCCGTACATTCACTAATGATAGTCCACATCATGTGGTGATATTGCCATCTCGGTTCTTGTCCCAACTTCTGTCCATATGGGGTATCACCCCGTCTGTCTTTTCTCTTTCTCTCCTTCAGAGCTCTATGGTGATTGACAGTCTTCATCTTTCAAAATAGCTGGCATCAGAATTTCCCCATCTCTTGTCCGTTCAAGACGAGACATCTTTCCATCTCCATCTGTAGACATTCCCATCTTAAGGCTTCACGACTGGTCAACGTTCAACGGCGACAAGTTCCTTTTCTGTTCAAACTTTAGATGACCACACTAGGTCCACTGCTACTAGTTCACGCCTTCTTGGAGGTGGAGGTGCACTTGGCACAAAGCTGGCTGATATGGTCTTTGTAAGCTGGGGAACGGAGGAAGCGAGGGTAGCAGTCCTTTGCCATGAGAAGATAGATCCTGTGCTGGGCCATGTCGAAACAGGACGTAGACGGATCTTTCAGGTTGGCCCTGGTGATGTCACGAGTCTCATGGTCAATGTTCACCTGGAGATAGAGAATGGAGAGAGAGAGTTTAGTCAGCTGCTGCAGTCTGAATGAAGATGTGTTATTTTTTATTTATAGTTGTAAATAATAGTTGTAATAAAGATTATTGAAATTGGGATGCCATAAAAATGTCATTGGTGAGGGAGAATAAAGCAGGCTTTTGAGGGATGCATACCTCTCGGGGGGCGTCGGTGCAGATGAACTCATCATAGATTCTCTGGGCTTTGGTGGCCAGCTTGGCAGCAGACTTAGTGCTCCTGAAGTCCTCACAGGCAAAGTAGAACGCAATGTTTTCCTCACTGAACTCTGACACCAGGAAATCTGTGAAGGCTATCAGTCCATCTGATGAAGAGAGAGAGAAAGTGAGAGAGAGATTAATATTGGTACAGTTCAATAACAATGATGCTATGTAGTAGGCCATCCTAGCATCTGTGTCCTTGCATTACCTACTGTGTGGGTATGTGTGTGTACATTAGTGTGTGTGTACATGTGTGTGTATGTGTGTGTGTCTCTACATGTGTGTACAAGTGTATGCATTTGTCTGTATCTTGTGGAATAACCCCCAGCACTGTGCCAGCATGTGTATTCTACAGCAGCGGCTGTGTTATGTTGTGAGGATCAAATCTCTTATCTTCGTAATTAGCAAGCTCCCAGTAATACTCTATAAGCACCTGGGGCTAAAATGGGACATATAAGCCCCAGGTGCTTATAGAGTATTACTGTTATATATATATGTATATAACATTTTTAAATGGGACAACATATCCTACTCTAACCTAAGTGCAGAATTAAAGGTTTATTTTCGTCGCATCTCTGCAGAACAAATTGTGTGTATATGTATGTGTGCAGTGAAGAGTAAGGTTTACTTACGTTTATTGGACAGCAGCTTTTCGAAAGACTCTTTCCACCTCATGCATTCTTCCAGAGTAGGTCTAGTTTTGCCTATTTTGCAGCTTGATAGACTCCAGTTTGATTTTTGCAGAAAGTTGACCATTCTTGATTTCAGTTCCTTGGCCCTAAGAAGAGAGAATAATATCATAGGTAAGATAAATAATGCACAAGTCCTTGAATGGAGTCCTTGTTCAGTACAATATTTTGATACTAACTAGTCATTAACAAATCGAGACATGTCTCATCGCTGCAAGGTCTAAATTTAGAATCCACTAAAACCGCCTTCACTTTCATCATTACAGAAGCTGGAAAGCCAAATAATAATCCCCTTTAATCCTTTAATCCAAATGCCAGAGACAGCGACAGTGAAGAGTTGTATGTACCTTTCTAGGCAGGTGGAAGACAGAGCTAGTCCTTTGCACATAGTTGATGTGGATGGAGAGTGCGGTACGTAGTGTAGGTATGTAAATCCTTTGAGTTGAGGCGTGCAGTTGGACTGAGATCAACAGAGTGTGTCTGCAGTGAGGGAGCAGAGAGCTTTTATCCTCCAGCCTGAGGCTTGTCATCAGCCTACTCAGCCAATGACACGGCCTCGAGACTGGGTGTGTGTGTGTGTGTGTGTGTGTGTGTGTGTGTGTGTGTGTGTGTGTGTGTGTGTGTGTGTGTGTGTGTGTGTGTGTGTGTGTGTGTGTGTGTGTGTGTGAGATAAGGTGATACAGAGAGAGAGATGGGGAAGGAGCACGAAAAATAGGAAGGGAGGGAGGGTGTGAGAGAGAGAAAGAGAGAGGGAATTATAGGAGAGTGAGAGATGGAGGGAGAAGCTGGGAAATTACTTTTCAACATCCCTGATATCAAACAAGTCTTTTGTGTTGTTTGTTTTCTTTCTGCTCTCTGAAAAGATGTTATTGTCTGATTGGACAAAATGAATCTCCCACTTACATGGGCCAGCGGGTGTTTGTGTGTGTGTGTGTGTCCATATCGGTGTGTGTGTGCATGCATGGATGTGTTTGTATGCATATGTTTGTGCGTGTATGTGTGGCAGTGTTTACTAACCATAAGGAAGCGGTGTCAACATGTTCACTGTTATATCCACCACATGCAAGGATGCTCTTCCTTTGTCTGTTGTTAATGATCACTGCTTGGACAACCACACACACACAAGAGACAACAGGGGAGATAAAATGAGAATACAGTAATAGAGATGATCTCATACTGTAGATACAAAAAGTTCAGGGGCCTCATTTATCAATCATGCACAGGCACACATTTCTTACAGTAATAATCGATATTAAGTACAGTAATTTGTTCAATTTGAGGCATGTGTAAAAGTTTTATAAATCACACTTTTTCTATGCGTTTTAAATTGAATTTGTAAGTAGTATTTTAGAATAACTACGCAATATAGATAAATGAAGCTTGTTTCAGGGAAGGAAATGTGGTTTGATTATTTAGTCATGTTCAATGATCATTATAACATTTGATTGGATATACACACCTCCTTGATATTCTAGAAATGGAAAGGTTGATAGCATCTCCGGTAAATGACTGGAGATGCTATCACCTTTCCTTTTTTTAGGAATATCAAGGATCTACAATGACTCAGATAAACACCTCATTCCAGTGGCGCCACATATACTGTATATTTTAAAGTTTACTGGAACCAGGAACCACTTAAGATAAATAATAATAGTACCTGCACCTCACATTCAGGAGAAAAAACAGGACAAATATTAATTTGGGAAGTACAATAAACAGATGTAATAACACAAACACACACTACAATGAAACAGAAACGCCCATCACCACACCCATTGTTTTGAGCCCTTTTTCAATAAACTCTCTCTACACAACAGCTCTGCCTTCATAGTTGCATGTACAGTATATCATCATAATGTCATCAGAGACAGATGCATCATTTTTATTGCCCATCCTTCTTACATGACCCTAGAGAAAAAAACATATGACTGTGCAGTACACAAACATAATGACTCAGTGCATGAATAAAGCGTAGTTGGCGATGATGAGGATGAATCAACCTGCATCATCAGTGTATGATTCATAGAATAGACCCTAGGGACCATTTGGGTTACCTAACGCTCCACACAGGGGCATCATACACCAATTATTTTAGAGGGGGCACGAAATACATAGTATGTAGAAGGGGAAAGTTGGAGAATTTAGCATTTTTCAAACATAGCTTTTTCCTGCAATCTAGAACCATAATCATTATGGCTAATTCTATGTAAACAATATGTGCATTTTTCTGCATAGGTTATATAAGTGATAATGACCGAGAAGCCGGTGTTTGTTGGCTATATTGGCACGGGTGTTGTTAGGCCCGAGACGAAGTCGAGTGCTGGCAAACTGTGCCAATATATCCATGAAACACCGGATAATGATCGACATATTTTCATAAAACATTTTTTTAAATTAATTTATTTTTAATTCATCCTTCCACAAGATATAATCCCGACACAAATCTAGGGTTGCTAGAGACGAGACCTAGTCGATCGTTATTTTTGTTCTGTATCTATGGACGACCCAGTCATTCGTTCTAAATGTTCCATTGCCATACTGACTGGCAACGTTCTAATCCCTTGCCTGCTAGCTAGCCAACTATGGCTAATTTACTGTCACCTCAAAAGGTGCAGCCAGAATAACAAAGTAACTGCATTTGTTTAATCAGATTTCTAGGTAAGATGTATTTGGATACATCCATAGCAATGCGCTTATGATGCGTGACTTTGCCTGGCAGAAAACATGTGCTCTCTTGTCAGGACACTGTTCAGACAAAAGAAACACAATCCATGATATTCATTTGAGCTGATTTTAACAAATGAAACCAGACATTCCCTTTGTTAACCACGACAGCTGACTTAAGTGATAATGCCAGAGAAGCCAGTGCTCGTGTCACGATCGTTGTAAGAACATTCGGTCCAAAGCGCAGCGTGAAATCGGTTCAAATGTTTTTATTATAAGTGAACCGCACAAAAATACAATAAAGCATGAACAATACGTGAAGCTATGGAGTGCTCACAGGCAACTACACATAAACAAGATCCCACAAAACACAGTGGGGAAATGGCTGCCTAAATATGATCCCCAATCAGAGACAACGATAAACAGCTGCCTCTGGTTGGGAACCATACCAGGCCAACATAGAAATAAAACAACCTAGATTATCCACCCTAGTCACACCCCGACCTAACCAACATGGTCAGGGCGTGACAGTTTGTGGGATATATTGACACGGGTGTCTCCCTTGGGTCCAGCTGATTCTTTGTGGCCTTGTTATATGTGAGAGTGGCGTATCTGAGAGAAAGAATACATTGTTATAATATTGTTTTCGAGTAGCCTAATTATGAGTGCAACTTAGAAATAACACAAACAGGCTATGAACAACATACCTTAGACCGTTCTCGTCTGTTTTTACAAGGAATGAGTTGAAATCTAATCGTCTGTTCCCCTCTTTTCCTTTTCGACCCAGATGTAACTGGCGGTCGAACCACACTTTTTGGACCAGACCCCTTGGTGTACTGGGATTCAGAGCCTGGGAGTTTTGGAGCTGGGCCACATCCTTATCGGTGTTGGGAGGGTGGCTGTTTGTGATATCTTTTCCTTGCCTTCTTAGCTGTTTGAAATTGCCCAGAAATACATGACACAAAGTGATACATTCAGTTTCCTTCATAAGGCACCAGCTGCAACCGATGGGTGGGTCATTTAGAAACTGGTTGAGCCCACTCCAGAGTGCCAGGTAGCTACACATGTGGTACTGCTCCCCCTTCCCATTTCGTATATTTCCATAAAACTGTCGGAGAAGGATGTTAAACTCATCATTAGTGACAGTTTTGAAGTCAACAACTTTTTTCTTCTCTGCTAGCCAGCCCCCGAAGCATCACACAGCTCAGTTTGTATTCCAATATTGTTCTTGACTGTGTTATTTTTGTTGCGGCTTTTCTCTAGGTCATTCAATGCAGTATCCTCCAAATATACATGCCTGGGTATTATTGCCATCTCTTTTTCCCATTCATCCATAGTCATGCTGCCAAAAAGATCAAAAGAAATGTTCCACTCATCCATTTTAGTTTTCGCAGAAGTATCGATTTAGCCAGTCAACTGAAAAAAAGTTCTGTATGTTGCTAGGATATGCCTAGGATATTACAGTACATCCAAATTACAATGGAGTACATGGGACCATAACACACAATCAATACAGGCACATGGCATCATAATTATTTTCTGCATATCTAAGCATCCATCGAGCTGTCTATATCCTCCTGATTGGTGGTTCTTAAAAAAAAAGTTTTTTTTCTTTTCTACATCTCTGCTCAAATCTGGGTAAAAGATGGAAAGGAATGTGTTTTATTTAGTACTTTTAGTACCCCAGGAAACCCATGGCAGGAGGTAACTGTAAAAAGTTTATACTTTACCCCAGGATACCCATTACGGGTGGAAAATATACCAACAAGGTAGCTGTATTCACGTTGGAGGAATTTAACGAAACAAAGTTGCTATGTTCACGTGAAGGGAATTTAGCGAAAAGTTTCAGCCTATTTGCAATGGACCTCCTTGTTATTGCAGTTCTCTTTTTTACAATTTGCGTGATGCACTTGCATTCAGTGGCATTAACAGTGGTTCCTCCTTTAAAAGTTATGTCATACTGCGGCACACCTTGCGGGCTGCTGCAGCATTTTGTGGCACGTTATCTATTTGTCAGCCATTTTTCTGTTAATGCAAGTTATTGCTAGTTTGACCACTAGAGGTGATCTTTGAGAAGCATTTGATAGTCTTCCGTATTGGCATTACCAGAGAATGTAAAACCTTTTTTGTAATAACATAGTATATGGGAATGATATGAAGAAATTTGTCTTAATTAATTTTATTAATATTATGGTGTTTCTATTCAGAGAAAAAAAAAACATCAGGGTTTCCATAAGGATGGGAATGGAAAATATTACGCTGTACCATGGGAGGAAGGAGTAGGCTGTTCTTGTAAATAATAATTTGTTCTTAACTGACTTGCCTAGTTAAATAAAGGTTACACTAACATTTCTGCAACCTAATTTTCTAATTCTAGTCTAACCAATACCCAAACCGAGATTAAGTGAAATTAAAAATCTTATTGATTTATTAAGACCAGTCCCCATGCTTGCCTCAGAGCAGCGCAAAACGGTGCTAAAATAGTTGTAGGCTTTTGCTTCTAACTTCAATATGCTCTTTAAATAAATAAGACCTACACCATTTTTAACAGCACATTACTCAATACTAGTGAGACTCATTCACCTATGGTAGGCCTACAATATGTCGAAGATGTTTTTTTTTTTCAATGATGTGACTCTCCTCCAATAATTACATTTATACTCTATATTAATATCTAAGGGGCATTGTCCATTAGGATCGGTGAGAATATCTAAGGGGCTTTTCTATAATTCTAAATTAATTAATATTAATAATCGCTTTGTTTAAAAAGTAACAATATTTTGGAGATTTCATTTTCATTTAACCTAGAGTATGCAAGAAAAAGGCAATTCTTGAACATGGGGTGAGACATTCTCACTCATTTGTAAATAAAGCCAGTTTGTTATTTAGATGTATTTATTTCTGGAGAAACCTAACCTGATTATTTAGCAGACATCACTTATTCAGTCAACACATATCTTAAGAATATCATGGAATATTTGAACATTTTTGTTTTTCCATGCCTGTCCAGAGCAGTGTGAAACAATGCTGAAATAGACGTCCACAGCGGGAAGGCTATGTATTATGTGCCCACTCGTGGTATCTCTATTCGGGTACACATCCATGGATAGCAGAACAGCATAATGGTCCGGGTGGCCCTTGCTGTGCCTGGTGAGCAGTTGGTCAAGTTCTGTTGTCAGAAGAGGAATGGAAATGTCAGGGTGAACCAAAGACCTGACGAACCCGTCACGTATGTTGACTCTGCCTGTCGGAGGTGGAGTTCCAGAGCTCACAGGTGTGCCTGGCATGGATTGTGACTCCATCTCGTTCCTCGCCCTTTTCAACGCGTGAGTGAGTCAATGAATATTAAAGCCATTGACTCACTGATGAATGAAGATGATGAGCGATCGGCAAAGGCAATCTGTAATCTGCGGGCATCTCGGCACAACATCAACATCGCTCTAATCACAGTCAGAAGACAGTTGAAGAAACTTGCGTGGACTTATGGAAAGGCTTGGTTAGAATTTATATATATATATATATATATATATATATATATATATATATATATATATATATATATTTTAATTATCAGAACATTAACCATGTTTTGTACTGTTCTGTAGTTTCAACCCAATGATCCGTTTGACAAACAAAGAACTTTGCGTCCTGCAGGCCCAGGCATGGATCAAAGCCGGTGAGACATTCAATAACATCATCTTCACTGACGAATCAACCGTGGCCCTTGAACAATTTGATCAAAATTGCTACAGAAAAAAAGGAAGAAGATCAAGAAGATTAACGAACGCTTAAAGATGTTGATGAAGAAATGCTGTTTTGAGTTAGAAATGTATCACTTCAGAGTAGTTAAGTATCGAATACATTCCAAGTTGAGGGGTTTTCACAACAGTAGCTGGGCTATAAAAAGTCTATTGACCAGCTAATAGGAAACAATTGCATAATGATCTACATTCTTTATTGTAACCACAATTTCACACATAATTTGTATCTACCTTTCCATTTACTTTTAGAGTTTGAGATTTACAGATGTGTCCTTTCATTATTAGTTACATTGTTTGTTTGAACGTGCAGACTTGTTTCTTTAAATTACTGTTTCATGTAGGATGCTACATTTTTGACCAGTTGCAATTGTAAGTAAGCCTAATAAAAAAATCCTACTTGTATTAGGCTGTTAAGTTATTTTATATAGGTCTGGGGTCCAAAGAAATAGACTTCAATTAAGCCCTCTTGTTGTTTGTGAAGTCAAATTAAAATGAAGATCATTGTTGAAATGAATTGCTCGACTGGTGTAAGTTTTCTCCATCTGTTGGTGTGCAACATTTGCATAAAAAGTTAGCTATATTTTAAGAACCAGCCACTGTTCACCTACTATTGATTGCGCTGTGGTTGCCGCCAGTTGTTAAAAAAAAATTGAACCCTTATTTAACTAGGCAAGTCAGGTAAGAATTTTTTTTATTTACAATGATGGCCTACTCCGGCCAAACCCGGATGACGCTGGGCCAATTGTGCGCCGCCCTATGGCACTCCCAATCACGGTCGGATGTGATACAGCCTGAATTCAAACCAGGGACTGTAGTAAAGCCTCTTGAACCGAGATGCAGTGCCTAAGACTGCTGTGCCACTTGGGAGCCATGGCCAATATATATATATATGTGTATACAGTGCCTTGCGAAAGTATTCGGCCCCCTTGAACTTTGCGACCTTTTGCCACATTTCAGGCTTCAAACATAAAGATATTAAACTGTATTTTTTTGTGAATAATCAACAACAAGTGGGACACAATCATGAAGTGGAACAACATTTATTGGATATTTCAAACTTTTTTAACAAATCAAAAACTGAAAGATTGGCCGTGCACAATTATTCAGCCCCCTTTAAGTTAATACTTTGTAGCGCCACCTTTTGCTGCGATTACAGCTGTAAGTCGCTTGGGGTATGTCTCTATCAGTTTTGCACATCGAGAGACTGACATGTTTTCCCATTCCTCCTTGCAAAACAGCTCAAGCTCAGTGAGGTTGGATGGAGAGCATTTGTGAACAGCAGTTTTCAGTTCTTTCCACAGATTCTCGATTGGATTCAGGTCTGGACTTTGACTTGGCCATTCTAACACCTGGATATGTTTATTTTTGAACCATTCCATTGTAGATTTTGCTTTATGTTTTGGATCATTGTCTTGTTGGAAGACAAATCTCCGTCCCAGTCTCAGGTCTTTTGCAGGCTCCATCAGGTTTTCTTCCAGAATGGTCCTGTATTTGGCTCCATCCATCTTCCCATCAATTTTAACCATCTTCCCTGTCCCTGCTGAAGAAAAGCAGGCCCAAACCATGATGCTGCCACCACCATGTTTGACAGTGGGGATGGTGTATTCAGGGTGATGAGCTGTGTTGCTTTTACGCCAAACATAACGTTTTGCATTGTTGCCAAAAAGTTCAATTTTGGTTTCATCTGACCAGAGCACCTTCTTCCACATGTTTGGTGTGTCTCCCAGGTGGCTTGTGGCAAACTTTAAACAACACTTTTTATGGATATCTTTAAGAAATGGCTTTCTTCTTGCCACTCTTCCATAAAGGCCAGATTTGTGCAATATACGACTGATTGTTGTCCTATGGACAGAGTCTCCCACCTCAGCTGTAGATCTCTGCAGTTCATCCAGAGTGATCATGGGCCTCTTGGCTGCATCTCTGATCAGTCTTCTCCTTGTATGAGCTGAAAGTTTAGAGGGACGGCCAGGTCTTGGTAGATTTGCAGTGGTCTGATACTCTTTCCATTTTAATATTATCGCTTGCACAGTGCTCCTTGGGATGTTTAAAGCTTGGGAAATCTTTTTGTATCCAAATCCGGCTTTAAACTTCTTCACAACAGTATCTCGGACCTGCCTGTTGTGTTCCTTGTTCTTCATGATGCTCTCTGCGCTTTTAACGGACCTCTGAGACTATCACAGTGCAGGTGCATTTATACGGAGACTTGATTACACACAGGTGGATTGTATTTATCATCATTAGTCATTTAGGTCAACATTGGATCATTCAGAGATCCTCACTGAACTTCTGGAGAGAGTTTGCTGCACTGAAAGTAAAGGGGCTGAATAATTTTGCACGCTCAATTTTTCAGTTTTTGATTTGTTAAAAAAGTTTGAAATATCCAATAAATGTCGTTCCACTTCATGATTGTGTCCCACTTGTTGTTGATTCTTCACAAAAAAATAAAGTTTTATATCTTTATGTTTGAAGCCTGAAATGTGGCAAAAGGTCGCAAAGTTCAAGGGGGCCGAATACTTTCGCAAGGCACTGTATACGTGTATATATATGTATATATATGTATATATATTTTTCAGAACATTAACCGTGTGTTGGTAGATATGTGTGTAGATAGATGTGGAAAGAAAGATACAAATTATTGGTTTCAAGACGGTGGGGGGGGGGGGGGGGGGGGTTCAAACCTAGCTCAAGTTGGGGAGTGGGGTTTCACACCTAGCTCAGCTATTAGACAATTCTATAGTAAAGGTTGAATTGTTCGGCAAATAGCCCAACTTTCTATGCTTGTGAAAAACGAATAATAATACTTTTTCCCCTTTCCACGTTAAAGATTCCAATTGATAAAGTGTTTTTAGCCACAATCAGCCCCAACCCCAATTAATACATTTGGGCACAGTCAATAGTGCGCTGGACTTTGGGCTATAATGTTGAGGGTTCAAAACCTGCTCCCTGCTTGTTTCATTGCATTATAATGCCTGTCTCAGAGCAAATAGCCTGGATTGTTATTCCCATCTCGTTCCTCGCAGTCATTCTCCGCCTGAGTGGCTCACTTGTGGGTGTGCTGGCAGGATGTACTGTTTTTTATTATGTATATATGAATTACAAATCAGCCTTTACTTAAATCATGTTTCTAGTCTATTGCATAGTTACAATGTATAATTATTGATGTCCCAGGAGCAGGAGTGGTAAACACTGTTGAAGTGTATGATTGTAATACATAATTCAAAGAATGGAGTTTGATACACCTGGTATTAGATATGACTGAAGAAAAACTTGCAAAATAGTGATTTTCGTAAATGTACTTTTTGACAAAAGAATATGCACTATTGTTTGTCTCTACATTAACTAACATATTCCTCTCAATTGTAATTGTTTTGCTTGACTCGTTATGACGTTATAATTACTTAAATTTGCTTCCAACATAATGTTTTGTCAGCCATCTTTGCTAAAGAAAGTCACCAGGGACGGGTGGCTCGCGTCAAATTCGGAATTGGAACCACTCGATATGATTGGTCATATAAAAACCTTGGGATCCAAATGCTAACAATGAGTGCTCTAACTTCCCCTGGAGGTGGTCTGGAGCCATGAAGCCGTGACACTGGGTACCTCTAAGTCCGCGGTGTAAGCTCACAAATTTTAAAGGAGGAACAACTGTATGTATCACATGATTATGAAGACATAAATGTATGAAAATGTGTAGACTTTAAAAAAGATTGATGTCATTCTGTCTATTAATGTTATGTATTATGTAATGTTTTATGTTTTGTGTGGACCCAAGGAAGAGTAGCTCTTGCTTTAGCATCAGCTAATGTGGATGCTAATAAGATACTAGTTATTGCATGTTTTTCTAAAGTTTAACAACCTTGCAAGCAGGCATGCCAGCTAAGATAGTTAGACAAGTTACTTTAATTGGATTGATGGTCTGAAATGGCTTGGTAGCTATGTATGAGGTTGGGAGATTGGGATCCTATCTAGCTGTCTAGCTAAAGCCAACGTCATACAATTTCTAGGTGGCTAGTATTACAAAGAAACAACTAAACATTTTCATTTTATTATTCATCAAGAAGGAATCAATAGGCTATATAGCTTGATCAAATTAATTTATAAACATACCTACTTGTGAGTCCTCCCTATCACCGTCAGCTAAAATCAAATCAAACACTGTATGTGTCAGTCTGCACTCTCTCTCCTCTTCCACTGATGATACTGCACACACTATTATCTAGCATCCTGCCTAGCATATCTTTGCTCCGTGCACCTGGGAAGGAACCACTTACTAGGGAGAATAGGGGGAAGGGGGGCTGGATAGTGTGCCCCCTCCACAAAATACCACTGACAGATCTTTCTATGAATAATTATGACAAAATATGAGTTTAGAAATTACGTTTTTTTTTAAATCTGAGGGCATTGGTTTTTGTGCCTCCGGAGGACATGATGTCACTGGCTCCAAAACACAGTGTCTTAACCACGATGCAAAAGAACATTCGATTAGGATTTAATACGAGCGTATAAAAGGTCTCTCTGGTCCCTAGAAAGGCCTGGGGGAACCCACCCACACATACAGACACATAGTCATCACACTACTGTCATCACACACTAAGGTCTGTTTGTTCCTCGATCAATCTGTACAAGGAAGGAAATAATGTGTTTGTTGTGTAAGATGAAGCACAAAACAAGTTCTCCAGAAGCTGTGAAAAATCTCTCTCTCTCTGTCTCTCGTTGAGTCTTTTCGAGCCCCCCCGGCTGAGTTGACTTAGTACGTAATTTTAGGCGAAAACTGGAAAAAAAGGTGTACAATCCTTAAGAGGTTTAAAACTGTCTCCTCCCCATTCATCTACACTAATTGAAGTAGATTTAACAAGTGATATCGAAGAGTCGTAGCATTCACTTGGATTCACCTGGTCAGTCTATTTGGTATTTTATTAGGATCCCCATTAGCTGTTGCAAAAGCAGCAGCTACTCTTCCTGGGGTCTACACAAAACATGAAACATGAAACAGAATGACATAATACAGAACATCATTAGACAAGAATAGCTCAAGGACAGAACTACATACATTTTTAAAAAGGCACACGTAGCCTACATACAAATGCATACACACAAACTATCTAGGTCAAAAAGGGGAGCGGCGTTGTGCCGTGAGGTGTTGCTTTATCTGTTTTTTGAGCCCAGGCTTGGTGTTTATTTGAGCAATATGAGATGGAAGGAAGTTCCATGCAATAAGGGCTCTCTATAATACTGTATGTTTTCTTGAATTGATTCTGGATTTGGGGACTATGAAAAGACCACTGGTGGCATGTCTGGTGGGATAAGTGTGTGTCACAGCTGAGTGTAAGTTGACTATGCAAACAATTTGGGATTTTCAACACATGAATGATTCTTACAAAAAGAAGAAGTGGTGCAGTCAGTCTCTCATCAACTCTTAGCCAAGAGAGACTGGCCTGCATAGTATTTATATCATCCCTCTGATTACAATTAAGAGCAAAACATGCCGCTCTGTTCTGGGCCAGCTGCAGCTTAACTAGGTCTTTCCTTGCAGCACTGGACCACACAACAGGACAATAATCAAGATTAGACAAAAGTAGCGCCTGCAGAACTTGCTTTTTGGAGTGTGGTGTCAAAAAAGCAGAGTATCTCTTTTTTACGGCTAGACCTTTCCCCATCTTTGCAACCATTGAATCTATATGTTTTGACCATGACAGTTTACAATCTAAGGTAACGGCAAATATTTTTGTCCCCTCACTTGTTCAAAAGCCACAAAATTCATTAGCAGATTCAGCGGTCTAGCACTTAAGAGGTCTAGCACTTAAGGAATGATTTGTACCAAATACAATGCTCTTAGTTTTAGAAATGTTCAGGACAAGTTTATTACTGCCCACCCATTCCAAAACAGACTGCAACTCTTTGTTAAGGGTTTCAGTGACTTCAATAGCTGTGGTTGCCGATGCGTATATGGTTGAATCATCAGCATACATGGACACACATGCTTTGTTTAATGCCAGTGGCCAGTCATTGGTAAAAATAGAAAAGAGTAGAGGGCCTAGCGAGCTGCCCTGCAGTACACCACACTTCACATGTTTGACATTAGAGACGCTTCAATGAAAGAAAACCCTTTGAGTTCTATTAGATAGATAGCTCTGAATCCATGATATGGCAGAGGTTGAAAAGCCAAGTTATGGTCAATAATATCAAAGGCTGCACTGAAATCTAACAGTACAGCTCCCACAATCTTCTTATTATCAATTTCTTTCAACCAATCATCAGTCATTTGAGTCAGTGCAGAACATGTTTAGTGCCCTTCTCTAAAAGCATGCTGAAAGTCTGTTAGTAATTTGTTTACAGAGAAATAGCATTGAATTTGGTCAAACCCAATTCTTTTCAACAGTTTGCTAAGACCTGGCATCACGCTTATAGGTCTGCTGTTAGAACCAGTAAAGGCCGCTTCACCACTCTTGGGTAGTGGAATTACTTTGACTTCCCTCCAGGCCTGAGGACAAAGACTTTCCTCTAGGCTCAGATTAAAAATATGACAAATAGGAGTGGCTTTTGAGTCAGCTACCATCCTCAATAGCTTTCCATCTAAGTTGTCAATGCAGGAGGTTTATCATTATTGATCGTTAACAATCATTTTTCCACATCTCAAACACTAACTTTACAAAAATGGCACTGCTTTTCTTTCATTATTATTTTTTTTGTGTGAATATAATTCATCACTGTTTGTCATGGGCATTTTCTGCCTAAATTTGGCCATTTTGCCAATGAAATACTCCTTAAATTAATTGGCAACATCAAATGGTTTTGTGATGAATAAGCCATCTGATATGTCAAGAAAAGAGCAGGTGTTCTTAAAATGTTGTAAACAAAAATAATAAGTAAAGATTTATGTTAAAATTATGGATTCTATATGGCTGTGAAATTCAGCTATAGAAAGGCAAATCATATAAGGGATGTTTTGCATAGGTCTTGTAGCAGTTCCCAGTAGCCTTTTGGTCTTCATTTGAGATCCTGAAAATTTCACAAAACAGATGATTCTCTGTCACTGTTAGATGCTTGATATAACACAATCATACAGACCGTTATAAGATCCCCTGACAAGGACCTATTCTTGGTATACCCTGCACACAAGCAGATGAGAAGATAAGATACTGTATCAACCAAAGATATATCCATTCACACATAATTTCACATGGAAATATTAATTAGAAGCATCTCTATTCTTTTATTAATTCCGTACTGGTCTTTCATGGAATGTGCTTGATTATCTCCCGACATAGCCTCTCTGAACCGGTTTGCTGGCGCTTTGTAGTGGTGCTGTGTTGCAGCACTGAGGGTGTTATTCTGCAACAAATAGCCATCTGAAAATCTAATCTGTTGAAATCCAATTTACTTGTCACATGTGCTGAATACAACAGGTGTAGACATTACCGTGAAATGCTTACTTACAAGCCATAAAAAAACTGCATTGTTGGTTGTTGAGTGTAGTCTGGCCCAGGAGTGGGAAGGTGAACGGAAAGGCTCTGGAGCAACGAACCGCCCTTGCTGTCTCTGCCTGGCCGGTTCCCCTCTTTCCACTGGGATTCTCTGCCTCTAACCCTATTACAGGGGCTGAGTCACTGGCTAGCTGGGGCTCTCTCATGCCGTCCCTGGAGGGGGTGCGTCACCTGAGTGGGTTGATTCACTGTTGTGGTCATCCTGTCTGGGTTGGCGCCCCCCCCTTGGGTTGTGCCGTGGCAGAGATCTTTGTGGGCTATACTCAGCCTTGTCTCAGGATGGTAAGTTGGTGGTTGAAGATATCCCTCTAGTGGTGTGGGGGCTGTGCTTTGGCAAAGTGGGTGGGGTTATATCCTTCCTGTTTGGCCCTGTCCGGGGGTGTCCTCGGATGGGGCCACAGTGTCTCCTGACCCCTCCTGTCTCAGCCTCCAGTATTTATGCTGCAGTAGTTTATGTGTCGGGGGCTGGGGTCAGTTTGTTATATCTGGAGTACTTCTCCTGTCCTATTCGGTGTCCTGTGTGAATCTAAGTGTGCGTTCTCTAATTCTCTCCTTCTCTCTTTCTTTATCTCTCTCGGAGGACCTGAGCCCTAGGACCATGCCCCAGGACTACCTGACATGATGACTCCTTGCTGTCCCCAGTCCACCTGGCCATGCTGCTGCTCCAGTTTCAACTTCAACCTGACTGTGCTGCTGCTCCAGTTTCAACTGTTCTGCCTTATTATTATTCGACCATGCTGGTCATTTATGAACATTTGAACATCTTGGCCATGTTCTGTTATAATCTCCACCCAGCACAGCCAGAAGAGGACTGGCCACCCCACATAGCCTGGTTCCTCTCTAGGTTTCTTCCTAGGTATAGGCCTTTCTAGGGAGTTTTTCCTAGCCACCATGCTTCTACACCTGCATTGCTTGCTGTTTGGGGTTTTAGGCTGGGTTTCTGTACAGCACTTTGAGATATCAGCTGATGTACGAAGGGCTATATAAATAAATTTGATTTGATTTGATTTGGTTAAGGAACCTTTGGGACCTAGACTTAGCGCTCTGGTACCGCTTGCCATGCAGTAGTGGAGAGAACAGTCTATGACTTGAGTGGCTGGAGTTTTTGACTATTTTTATGGCCTTCCTCTGACACCGCCTAGTCTAGTTGTCCTGGATGGCAGGAAGCTTGGCCCCAGTTATGTACTGGGCCGTACGCGCTATCCTTTGTAGTGCCTTGCAGTCGAATGCCAAGCAGTTGCCACCCCCCCTGTGATGCAACCAGTCAGCAGTTGTGTAAAGTACTACTTAAGTAGTTTTTTGGGGTATCTGTACTCTACTTTACTATTTAAACAACTTTTACTTCACTACATTGCTAATGAAACTAATGTACTTTTTTACATCATACATTTTCCCTGACACCCAAAAGTACTCATTAATTTTTGAATGCTTAGCAGGGCAGGAAGATGGTCCAATTCCCACACTTATCAAGAGAACATGCCTGGTCATCCCCACTGCCCTGTCAGACTCACTTAACACACGTTTCCTTTGTAAATTATGTCTGTGTTGCAGTGTGCCCCTGGCCTTCAGTACATTGTACTTTTACTTTGATACTTAAGTATATTTAAAATCAAATACTTTTAGACTCTTTGTTGTAGTCATGCATGGCCACTCAGTCATGGGTGAAGAGGTAGTACAGGAGGAGACTAAGCATTTGCCCCTGAGAGGCCCATGTGTGGCAGATATGTTGTTGCATACCCTTACCACCTGGCGGCAGCCCGTCAGGAAGTCCAGAATCCAGTTGCAGCGGGAGGTGTTCAGTCCCAGGGTCCGTTGCTTAGTGATGAGCTTTGAGGGCACTATGGTGTTGAACGCTGAGCTATAGTCAATGAACAGCATTCTCACGTAGGTGATCCTTTTGTCCAGGTGGGAAAGGGCAGTGTGGAGAGCAATAGAGATTGCGTCATCTGTGGATATGTTGAGGCGGTATGCGATGTGGAGTGGGTCTAAGGTTTCTGGGATGATGGTGTTGATATGAGCCCTGACCAGCCTTTCAAAGCACTTCATGGTTACAGACGTGGGGTCTATGGAGATGTGTTCTTGGGCATGTGGACTATGGTGGTCTGCTTGAAACATAAAGGTATTACAGACTCAGTTAGGGTGAGGTTGAAAATGTCAGTGAAGACACTTGCCAGTTGGTCCGCGCATGCTCTGAGTAGAAGTCTTGGTAATCTGTCTGGTCCTGCGGCTTTGGGAATGTTGACCTGTTTAAAACTTCTTAAAGCTGCAATCCTGTTAACGGGATGATATGACAGCCAGTGAAAGTGCAGGGCGCCAAATTCAAAACAACAGAAATCTCACAATTAAAATTCCCCAAACATACATGTATCTTATACCGTTTTAAAGTTAATCTTGTTGTTAATCCCACCACAGTGTCTGATTTCAAATATGCTTTACAGCGAAAGCACCACAAACTATTATGTTATGTCACCACAAAATCACAGAATAAACACAGCCATTTTTCCAGCCAAAGATAGGAGTCACAAAAAGCACAAATAGAGATAAGATTAATCACTAACCTTTGATGATCTTCATCAGATGACACTCATAGGACTTCATGTTACACAATACATGTATGTTTTGTTTGATAAAGTTAATATTTATATAAAAAAATCTGAGTTTACATTGGCACGTTACGTTCACTAGTTCCAAAAACATCCAGTGATTTTGCATAGCCACATCGATTCAACAGAAATACTCATCATAAATGTAGATGATAATACAAGTTATACACATGGAATGTGTATAACTTATACACATGGACACATGCAACCTCTGTGTCAGATTTCAAAAAAACTTTACGGAAAAAGCAAACCATGCAATAATCTGAGACGGCACTCAGAAAAATAATCAAATTAGCCGCAATGTTGGAGTCAACAGAAACCACAAATTACATGATAAATATTCCCTTACCTCTGATGATCTTCATCACAATGCACTCCCAGGAATCATAGTTCCACAATAAATGCTTGATTTGTTCGATATGGCCGTTATTTATGTCCAAGTAGCTACTTTTGTTAGCACGTTAGGTATACAAATCCAAACGCTCGTTCAGGTTGAGCATTACTTCAGACAAAACTTCTAAAAGTTATATTACAGGTCGAAGAAACATTTCAAACTAAGTATAGAATCAACCATTAGGATGTTTTTATCATAAATCTTCAACAAAGTTCCAACCGGAAAATTCCTTTGTGTCTAGAGGAGCAACGGAACGCAAGCCGATATCATGTGGAATGCGCATGACCATGAAATGTTTCTCTGCCAGTAACCTGACTCATTCAGCTCTTTTTCAGTCCCACAACACAGTAGAAGCCTCATTCAAGTTTCTAAAGCTGGTTGACATCTAGTGGGAGCCCTAGGAAGTGCAACTGCATTCATATCCCAATGTGAATTCAATAGGGCCTCGGTTGAAAATCGACCAACCTCAGATTTCTCAATTCCTGTTTGGATTTCTTCTCAGGTTTTTGCCTTCCATATGAGTTTTGTTATACTCACAGACGTCATTCAAACAGTTTTAGAAACTTTGAGTGTTTTATATCCAATACTAATAATAATATGCATATATTAGCAACTGAGACTGAGGGGCAGGCCGTTTACTCTGGGCACCTTTCATCCAAGCTACTCAATACTGCCCCTGCAGTCATAAGAAGTTTAACAACTTCTACCCCCAAGCCATAAGACTGCTATTTGCATTGTCGCCGTTTTTTACGCTGGTGCTACTTTTATGCTGCTGTTTATTATCTATGCATAGTCACTTTACATCTACCTCCATGTACTGTACATATTTCCTAAATTACCTCGACTAGCCTGCGCATTGACTCGGTACCGGTACCACTTATATATTGCCTTGTTATTGTTATTTTATTATGTTTTTATTTTTATTTTTTAACTTTAGTTTATTTAACTTTTCATTAATTATTTTAGCAAACTTAGTTAATGTCTAATTCACATCAGCTATGGAGACCGTGATCACACAGTTGTCTGGAACAGCTGGTACTCTCATGCATGGTTAAGTGGTTCATAGCTCGAAGCGAGCATAGAAGCATTTAGCTTGTCTGGTAGGCTTGCATCACTGGGCAGCTCAAGGCTGGGTTTCCCTTTGTAATAATAGTTTGCAATCCCTGCCACATCCATCGAGCATCAGGGCCAGTGTAGTAGGATTCAATCTTAGTCCTGTATTGACGGTTTGACTGTTTGAAGGTTCGTGAAAGCAGCAGCTGTAGCCTTTAGCTCAGTGCGGATGTTGCCTGTAATCCATGGCTTCTGGTTGGGATATGTACGTACAGTCACTGTGGGGACGACTTCCTTGATGCATTTATTGATGAAGCCGGTGACTGATGTGGTATACTCCTCAATGCCATCGAATGAATCCCGGGACATGTTCCAGTCTGTGCTAACAAAACAGTCCTTTAGCTTAGCATCCACTTCATCTGACCAGTTCTGTATTGAGCGAGTCACTGGTACTTTCCTTTTCTTTTCCTTTAAGCAGGAATCAGGAAGATAGAATTATGGTCAGATATGACAAATGGAGGGCGAGGGAGAGGTTTGCACATGTCTCTGTGTGTGGAGTAAAGGTGGTCTAGAGTTTTCTTTCCTCTGGTTGCACATGTGACATGATGGTAGAAATGAGGTCTCACTCTACCTTACTTAGCCACCACGTATCATAATTATACTTTACCTAGCCCCAAGGTATTATTGGTCTACTTGCCCCTTATGCATTCTCTCCAATGTAACTCCTTGTATCTCATTTTATCCTTCCCCAGATCTCTCACTATGCTATGGAGTGCAGCTCCATTTGGATCATACTGGAAGGAATGCATTAGGTATTGGGTATTAGATGCTCAGAGATGATGGATTCAGCTGCTTCTTTGAAGATGCTCTGCTTTCCACTGCTCTCAGGAAACAGGAGATCCGTCTTGGACAATGTTTTCTAAATGGGTGGCCATGACCAATTGTTGGGTCACTGCTAGTTCATTCTGGGTCACAGGTAAAGATGAGGCTGGATCATCAATCATGTGTTGGGTCATGAAAAAATTATGAAGGCTTTTAGTCACCCCCCCATTTTTAAATATTTTTTTTTACAAAAATGAAGAGTGCTTTCATGAGTTCTAATGCACTTGTTTTTGTTAAAGTCAACCTTTATTCAACAGAAAGTGTTCAAAGTGGCAAAAGAGAAGAGTTTAGCTCTCTCTCGCTTGGAACAAATATTCTGCAGTTTGTACTTCCAAATGTGCAATATCCTGTACTTCTACTACACAAACATCAATAATTGCATTAATGTAAACAAATGATTATTGATGTAAACCAATCAGCATTGAGCAGAAAGTGTACTTTCTGGTTACTCTCTATTGAGTGTACTTTCTGTCATCGCACTGCTTTTTTCACAACTGTTATTCACCTCACCTGTCAACAGAAACAGTTGATTGTTTCCGTCTTAATTAACACGGATGTAATCAAATCCACAGGCATAATTTAATATAAGTCGGTCTCTATCTATGTATCCTGAGAGGACATGGTTGCCCTAGCAACTTGTTGTGAAAAGCCCAGTGGTTTGGTGAATGTTGAGCAGCAGCATGGACCATAATGCCTGTGAAATCCAGTAAATTAGCAGTTTGTTTGCGTGCGTGTGTTTGTTCATGTGTATGTTTGTGTGAGTGTCCTGGAAAACGGTTTGCTTGAGTTCAATGCCACCGGAAAGGCCCGCAATGATTCCTGGCAGCACTTGTTTGTCAGTTTTTCAAGGCCTTCACGTGGTGAGTCAACTGCACAGGAAGGGATGGGTTGGTTAACATCGTTGATGCAGAATGATAATAGGAAAACGTTTCCCTGGATAGCTTTAATTGCAATTCTCAAAGTAATTGATATACACAGCCAGCTGAAGGAATCCTTGGGACACATGGGAAATCGCACCCCTATGAATCCAGAGTTATTGGAGTGTGTTCCGCTACTGTACATGTTGCTATAGATGCCTGATATGCTCTATGGCACTGGTGTCCATATTGTCAGTTCAAAACCTCTGTTTCTGCAACATCCACGAGTAGACAAAGATTATCTTTGCAGGTTTAAAATGTAAAGATATGAAAGGCGTCATTGGAATGCGTATGCTTCTTTATGCTTCAGGTCTCCGCGGTTGTAGTGTTAATAAAATATCTATATTAATACAGTGAAATCACAACTCACTTTAATTCCAAACTCATTTTCAATAAAATGCCATGCAATGAGTATCGTGTGAAATGACACATTTTTTGTAATGATTAATCTTTTTGTACCAAAATATTCCCCTCCATCTGTAGTGGCAACATGGCTCAATGTGATGAGTTTGAGAGCCTCAGGTTGACCATCTGCCTGACAGTTCCCAGGGGAAAAGCGGAAGGGAAGAGGTGGAGGAACCAACAGATGCTGCCTAGGCCTCGTTACACACTGTACTACTCCACGGGGACAGGCAATATAACCTCTATTGTCTGACCATCAACTGAAGGCCAACTTCAATCAAACACACTTTTGCTATGTACTGGAAGTGGCATATGTAATATATGATGTAATGTTACGGAGTGCTGGGAAATCACTAGGGTGACACACCATGTACGCTTACAGCATTCAAAAGAAGCTGTGTGAGCAAGGCATGAATGTCCATATGAATATAGACTAGTAAAAACATTGCTGCGGTAGGTTTGATTGCCATATAGGGCCCTGAGAGCCATCCCAGACCTGCAATAATGTATTTATTGTATTTATTTGTATTTAACTAGGAAAGTCAGTTAAGAACAAATTCTTATTTACAATGATGGCCTACACCGGCAAAACCCAGACGATGCTGGGTCAATTGTGCTCTGCCCTATGGGACTCCCAATCACGTCTAGTTGTGACAGTCTGGATTCGAACCAGGGTGTCATAGTGACACCTCAAGCACTGAGATGCAGTGCCTTAGACTGCTTCACCACTTGGGAGCCCAATAAGCTGCATTCCCATCATACACACTCTGAAAAAGTAAATATTCCATATGTTGACATCACGTGAACACTACAGACTTTAATATCGCAATCAATCAGAGATAGTGGCCCCAATGTCCCTAATGCTTGTCTCCGACAGGACATGTTGCTATGTACATTCCATTTGTGTCGCAGGATCCTTTCATAGCATACTGACTGGGCTGAGACAATATCTCTGTGACTGCATTGTCCTGTAATGTGATGATTGTTTTGTCTGTTTTATTGTCTTGTGATAAACTATTTCACAGCTCCTCAGCCTCAGAGGAGGGACTGAGTTTGACTAGGGTCCAGTCTATTGACCACTACCACCTGAGGTTTTGACCACATGCCACCCAGTGTTCGACTGGGTTTACCGACTGCATAGTGGTGTCTCGACTGTTGGCCATGTGATCAACATAGACTGGTAGCTGATTAACTCTAGCATAAAGAGTTCATCTTTCACAACACAATGGGAAGCCTGGGAAATAACATGTTGATCACAGGTGTCTTACTTGACCTGTAAACATACCTGTAAACACAACATGAAAATGACATATGTAAAGTGACCACCTTTGGGATGGAAGGTGATGTGTTTCTACTCTCTTGGACACTCTGTAAATGTGAAGCTAGCAATCATAACAGCAGCAGGCTCTGGGCAGGTGATTGTGTTTGTTATTAATTAGGAAGCTACAGAGAGAGAGAGGAGAGAGAGTGGCACATTTGTAAGATTTCTCCTTAGCGAATTAGAACACGTTGCCATGCTGACAGTTTGCTTTGGAAATTTGTGCAGCTGAAGTCTGACATTTGTTTGGCTTTACTGCAAATAAATACAGACAGTAGTGATAATAACATTAAAAAAAGGATCACCCAAAAACATTATGTTGAAGATTATTTTATGTAAGAAAGGACTACCACTACTGCTATGTAATCATCACCATTCAGATTATTATAATCATTTAGGTCATCATAACAATATCTATCATCACCATAATTACATAACCATCATCACCATCAATAATATCCAAGGTAGCACGGTGGGTGTGTTGATTGTCTATTGACCTACATCAGCCCAAGTGCTGCCCGTATGCTGCCGTTTGTCTATGAATGATGTGACGTAGAAGTCCGTCACTGGCCGCGGGCAGCATTTGGTTCTTTAACACATGCACACATTCATCACTCCTCCCTGCTCCGTTATAAGATAAGTTAACAATGTAGGTCGACACACAGGTTAACTTCTCTGTCTTAGTACATACATTTCACACTTATGTCAACGTTCCTATTTAATACAAGCAATATGTATTTACTTATCGATGTTATGGATGAGCGCGGTGTTTGTTTGTTTGTTTGTTCTGTTCCTCTCTCTCTCTATCTCTGTAGCTTCCGGGTATGCTGGATAAGGACCCGAGCTAAGGGAATTGGGCTGACTTTGTAGTGCCTGTCCCAAACTGCTCATTAATGTAAATGTGCATATTGAAAGACACTCTCAGTAGTGATGTAATTTTGTAAATGTTATGTTGTGATATTGTTTCATAAACATGTTGCAATGTGTATACTTTAGTGTGTTTAGTTAATGGGAAATGTAGGTCTGACGAGGTAATTGCACTGAGGCTAGGTAACACGGTCACCACTGATAAATCCATGATTATCGAAAACTTCAATAAGCATTTCTCAACGGCTGGCCATGCCTTCCGCCTGGCTACATCAACCTCGGCCAACAGCTCCGCCCCCCCCGCAGCTCCTCGCCCAAGCCTCTCCAGGTTCTCCTTTACCCAAATCCAGATAGCAGATGTTCTGAAAGAGCTGCAAAACCTGGACCCGTACAAATCAGCTGGGCTTGACAATCTGGACCCTCTATTTCTGAAACTATCTGCCACCATTGTCGCAACCCCTATTACCAGCCTGTTCAACCTCTCTTTCATCTCGTCTGAGATCCCCAAGGATTGGAAAGCTGCCGCAGTCATCCCCCTCTTCAAAGGGGGAGACACCCTGGGCCCAAACTGTTACAGACCTATATCCATCCTGCCCTGCCTATCTAAGGTCTTCGAAAGCCAAGTCAACAAACAGGTCACTGACCATCTCGAATCCCACCGTACCTTCTCTGCTGTGCAATCTGGTTTCCGAGCCGGTCATGGGTGCACCTCAGCCACACTCACGGTACTAAACGATATCATAACCGCCATCGATAAAAGACAGTACTGTGCAGCCGTCTTCATCGACCTTGCCAAGGCTTTCGACTCTGTCAATCACCATATTCTTATCGGCAGACTCAGTAGCCTCGGTTTTTCGGATGACTGCCTTGCCTGGTTCACCAATTACTTTGCAGACAGAGCTCAGTGTGTCAAATCGGAGGGCATGCTGTCCGGTCCTCTGGCAGTCTCTATGGGGGTGCCACAGGGTTCAATTCTCGGGCCGACTCTTCTCTGTGTATATCAATGATGTTGCTCTTGCTGCGGGCGATTCCCTGATCCACCTCTACGCAGACGACACCATTCTATATACTTTCGGCCCGTCTTTGGACACTGTGCTATCTAACCTCCAAACAAGCTTCAATGCCATACAACACTCCTTCCGTGGCCTCCAACTGCTCTTAAACGCTAGTAAAACCAAATGCATGCTTTTCAACCGGTCGCTGCCTGCACCCGCATGCCCGACTAGCATCACCACCCTGGATGGTTCCGACCTAGAATATGTGGACGTCTATAAGTACCTAGGTGTCTGGCTAGACTGCAAACTCTCCTTCCAGACTCATATCAAACATCTCCAATCGAAAATCAAATCAAGAGTCGGATTTCTATTCCACAACAAAGCCTCCTTCACTCACGCCGCCAAGCTTACCCTAGTAAAACTGACTATCCTACCGATCCTCGACTTCGGCGATGTCATCTACAAAATGGCTTCCAACACTCTACTCAGCAAACTGGATGCAGTCTATCACAGTGCCATCCGTTTTGTCACTAAAGCACCTTATACCACCCACCACTGTGACTTGTATGCTCTAGTCGGCTGGCCCTCGCTACATATTCGTCGCCAGACCCACTGGCTCCAGGTCATCTACAAGTCCATGCTAGGTAAAGCTCCGCCTTATCTCAGCTCACTGGTCACGATGGCAACACCCATCCGTAGCACGCGCTCCAGCAGGTGTATCTCACTGATCATCCCTAAAGCCAACACCTCATTTGGCCGCCTTTCGTTCCAGTACTCTGCTGCCTGTGACTGGAACGAATTGCAAAAATCGCTGAAGTTGGAGACTTTTATCTCCCTCACCAACTTCAAACATCAGCTATCTGAGCAGCTAACCGATCGCTGCAGCTGTACATAGTCTATTGGTAAATAGCCCACCCCTTTCACCTACCTCATCCCCATACTGTTTTTATTTATTTACTTTTCTGCTCTTCTGCACACCAATATCTCTACCTGTACATGACCATCTGATCATTTATCACTCCAGTGTTAATCTGCAAAATTGTAATTATTTGCCTACCTCCTCATGCCTTTTGCACACATTGTATATAGACCCCCCCTTTGTTTTCTACTGTGTTATTGACTTGTTAATTGTTTACTCCATGTGTAACTCTTTGTTGTATGCTCACACTGCTATGCTTTATCTTGGCCAGGTCGCAGTTGCAAATGAGAACTTGTTCTCAACTAGCCTACCTGGTTAAATAAAGGTGAAATAAAAAAATAAAATAAAAAATTGTTCTGAGGGGAGGGGCTATCCCTACAAAAGGAGCCTCTCTTTCAGTTCATGGAGAGGCATTTTGGATTGAGCTGTGAATGGGGCAGTATTGTTTTTAGCTGTCCCATAAGGTGTAAGTTTGATGGCAGTACTGTTTTTGTTCTGGAATCACTATGTAAATAAACACCCTTGCACAGAAGAACTTTTGCGGCTCCGCCATCTTTTTATTTTGATAGAGGTTAGGTTTTCCAGTATAGCCTTCTGGCCTACTCTACGTGACAGATGAGAACATTGGCCTACATTTCCCCTGTTCCTCTTCCCAACAGTGACTCAACAACTCACAGATACACAGCAAGCGAAACTAAGTGGTGCAGTGGGCGAGACCACTGGGCACCTGGTCTACATATTCAACGGGTGCAGATCCCTTGTAATTGGCACCACAAACATACATTTTTTACGCCTGCACTTGTTTTGGTATTTTACTTAACGTCCCCCTCTTCTTCTTCTCTCTTTCTATTTCTCCCATTCATTCTCTATCTCTCTCTTACCCTCTCTCACCCTATCTTGCCCTCTCTCTCGCCCTCTCTCCAGAGGGGTTATCTATTCAGTGGTATGTTGTGTATCTGTGTGCGTCATGTCTGTGTCTCAGAGAATTCAGCTCGACACCAGGTCATACATTTTTTTACATGTTAAAATCTCAGAGGACATTGCATTCAAGGTATGTATGACTATGAGCAAACCATTGGCAATGATTTGATGCAAAATTCACATTTTACTAATGAAGGTTCGTAAGTGTAAATCAAACATTTTAAAATGTGTATATCATGAATAATTCAAATATACTCTATATTATATCTTCGTCATAATAATACAAATATTCATAATATGAAAATAAACTCACAGGATATGGGTAATTCTACAGAAATGTTGTAAATGGCTGCTTACATCATGATACTTATTGTATGTTTAAACAATAAGGCATGAGAACCAAGGAATTATTGTGTGTGTCACGCCCTGGCCATAGAGAGGCTTTTATTCTCTATTTTGGTTAGGCCAGGGTGTGACTAGGATGGGAATTCTATGTTCCTTTTTCTATGTTTTTGGCCGGGTATGGTTCTCAATCAGGGACAGCTGTCTATCGTTGTCTCTGTAGCTCTTGCCCACATGGGTTTTGTGGGTAGTTTCTTTCTGTTTTGTACCTGACGGAGCTGTTTCGGTTGTTCTTTTTGTTACTTTGTATTTAGTGTTCAGTTCTATTTAATAAATGACGAACACGTACCACGCTGCGCTTTGGCCCTCACCTTCTTCCACCACCGGCCGTTACAGTGTGATGGCTCCCGACTAAGGGCTGTTAGGCCCGAGGCGAAGCCAATAATTAAACGATAATTCCCGGGTTCGAGTGCCTTAGTGCTATTATAAAATGTTTGCCAACATATAAAAAAAGATGAAAAAGTTATTTTACTTAGTAAACATGTTTTATGTCATCCTTCCACCAGACAATAAAGCCCGTTTTTAGTTCTCAGATTCTGAAGTTGCTAGCCAAACGCTGGTCGTTCATTATATTCACTCTATTTGCCATGATTTGTTGATTTCTGGTGTCAAAATAAAGAAATCAGAGCACATTTTTGGACTCAGTCAGTAGTTTTTACAAAATCATTGGAAATGAATGTTGAAAGTTCAATTTTTATTCCTAAATCTTAACTTGAAAATGATGCTGTCGCTGCTTGCTGTTGACAAGACATTATGATTAAAAAAAACAATGTCAAAATACATTTCTAGTGTCCAAATCAATATTTAAAACCTACAAATAAAATGTACTATCTTGACATACATGTGCAACAATAATCAAATACCTTTTTATTTTTTATATATATTTTTTTACAAATACCTTAACTGCACACACCAGAAAGCGGCAATAATTCACTCATATTGACTTGGGGGAACACCCAACACAAACTAAAAAAACACATGGAAACTGGAAATATTTTTTACATCACTGGATAGACGACAACCTGCAGAAGGTAGTCAGCTACATTTCAAAGTGTTGGATTTTGATACAGAGGACACCAAAACAGAAAAAGAAATGCAACACTGTTTTCTCAAGTACTCATACTGATTTCAAGTTTATTACTAGGTGGTAATAAACTGGTCCTAAACATCTCTAAAACAAAGCTTTGTATTTGGTACAAAAAGTTCTAGACCTCAGTTGAATCTGGCAATGAATGGTGTGGCTTTTGAACAAGTTGAGGAGACTAAATTACTTGCCTTTACCTTAGATTGTAAACTGTCATGGTCAAAACATATAGATTCAATTGTTGTAAAGATGGATGGGGAGAGGTCTGTCAGTAATAAAGAGAGACAGCACTCCAAAAAGCAGGTTCTGCAGGCTAGTTTTGTCTAATCTTGATTATTGTCCAGTTGTGGTCCAGTGCTGCAAGGAAAGATTCAGTTAAGCTGCAGCTGGGCCAGAACAGAGCGGCACATCTTGCTCTTCATTGCAATAAGAGGGCTGATATAAATACTATGCATGCCAGTCTCTCTTGGCTAAGAGTTGAGGAGAGACTGACTGCATCACTTCAAGAAACATTCATGTGTTGAAAATCCCAAATTGTTTGCATTGTCAACTTACACACACTTCTGACACACACTTATCCCACCAGACATGCCACCAGTGGTCTTCTGATAGTTGCCAAATTCAGAAAAAAAAGTACAGTATTATATAGAGCCATTATTGCATGGAACTTCATTCCATCTCGTATTGCGCAAATAAACAGCAAACCTAGTTTAACCCCCCCCCCAACCACCCCAAAAAACAACTGATACAACATCTCTCCCCTATTTGACTATTATCTCCCCTATATTATTATTAAATACTTTTTTCTTTACATAGTTGAATGTGCTGACAACAAAATCACACAAAAATTATCAATGGAAATCAAATTTATCAACCCATGGAGATCTGGATTTGGAGTCACACTCAAAATTAAAGTGGAAACCACACTACAGGCTGATCCAACTTTGATGTAATGTCCTTAAAACAAGTCAAAATGAGGCTCAGTAGTGTGTGTGGCCTCCACGTGCCTGTATGACCTCCCTACAACGCCTGGGCATGCTCCTGATGAGGTGACGGATGGTCTCCTGAGGGATCTCCTCCCAGACCTGGACTAAAGCATCCGCCAACTCCTGGACAGTCTGTGGTGCAACGTGGCGTTGGTGGATGGAGCGAGACATGATGTCCCAGATGTGCTCAATTGGATTCAGGTCTGGGGAACGGGCGGGTCAGTCCATAGCATCAATGCCTTCCTCTTGCAGGAACTGCTGACACACTCCAGCCACATGAGGTCTAGCATTGTCTTGCATTAGGAGGAACCCAGGGCCAACCGCTCCAGCATATGGTCTCACAAGGGGTCTGAGGATCTCATCTCGGTACCTAATGGCAGTCAGGCTACCTCTGGCGAGCACATGGAGGGCTGTGCGGCCCCCCCCAAAGAAATTCCCCCCCCACACCATGACTGACCCACCGCCAAACCGGTCATGCTGGAGGATGTTGCAGGCAGCAGAACGTTCTCCACGGCGTCTCCAGACTGACACGTCTGTCACATGTGCTCAGTGTGAACCTGCTTTCATCTGTGAAGAGCACAGGGCGCCAGTGGCGAATTTGCCAATCTCAGGTGTTCTCTGGCAAATGCCAAAAGTCCTGCACGGTGTTGGGCTGTAAGCACAACCCCCACCTGTGGACGTCGGGCCCTCATACCACCCTCATGGAGTCTGTTTCTGACTGTTTGAGCAGACACATGCACATTTGTGGCCTGCTGGAGGTCATTTTGCAGGACTCTGGCAGTGCTCCTGCTGCTCCTCCTTGCACAAAGGCGGAGGTAGCGGTCCTGCTGCTGGGTTGTTGCCCTCCTACGGCCTCCTCCACGTCTCCTGATGTACTGGCCTGTCTCCTGGAAGCGCCTCCATGCTTTGGACACTACGCTGACAGACACAGCAAATCTTCTTGCCACAGCTCGCATTGATGTACCATCCTGGATGAGCTGCACTACCTGAGCCACTTGTGTGGGATGTAGACTCCGTCTCATGCTACCACTAGAGTGAAAGCATCGCCAGCATTCAAAAGTGACCAAAACATCAGCCAGGAAGCATAGGAACTGAGAAGTGGTCTGTGGTCACCACCTGCAGAACCACTCTTTTATTGGGGGTGTCTTGCTAATTGCCTATCATTTCCACCTGTTGTCTATTCCATTTGCACAACAGCATGTGAAATGTATTGTCAATCAGTGTTGCTTCCTAAGTGGACAGTTTGATTTCACAGAAGTGTGATTGACTTGGAGTTACATTGTGTTGTTTAAGTGTTCCCTTTATTTTTTTGAGCAGTGTATAAGCTACATGTGCCTTTTTTTTAAATGTATGTAGTTCTGTCCTTGAGCTGTTCTTGTCTATTAATGTTGTTAGGCGGAGCGGAACGGGTGAACCCAAGAGCTGACAGAGGAATCCAAGGGAGTGGTAGAGTGGGGAGTCCAGGACAGAGTAGCAGGATGACGAGACGTGGGACAAGAGACAGGGACCAGAGTCAGAGCGGGCAGAACTATAGCAGAGAGGAAAACATCAGGCAGGGAAACAGGCATAGCAGAATCTGAACAGTAACAAATAGCTAGAAGCGTAGACTGACTGAGCAGAGATTACGATCTGGCAGTGTGGAAGTGGCAGGACTGAGTATTTTGCAGAGGTCTTGATTATGGAATGGGTTGCAGCTGGTGGGGATCTGCTCTGATTCCAGCACACCTGTCTCCACCCACACACAGGGAAAGAGCACTGGGGGAAGTGGCAAGTCAAAGAGAGAAAGGATGAGCATTAGATGGCGGTGCAGGAGCAGATGTGACAGTAGTACCCCCACCACGACCAGGCTTATCTGGGTGTGAGATATAGAAATCCCGTAAGAGGGAGGGGTTCCAGAATATGGTGGAGGGGCACCCAGCAAGGCTCCTCAGGCCCGTATCCCTCCCAGTCTACTAGGTACTGCCAGCCACAACGGCACACATCCAGAAGCTGCCAGACAGTATAGGCAGGATGGTCATCGATGAGAAAAGGGGGTGGAGGAGCTGCAGCAGGAGGAGACAGGGGACTTGGCCAGACAGGTTTAATAAGGGATAAGTGGGAGGTAGGATGGATCAGGTGCACCATCGAGGGATTGATAACATGATCAATTTCAAAGGGGCCAATGAATCGGGGGGAAAGTTTCTTCGATGCCACCTTCAATGGCAGGTCCTTCGATGAGAGCCATACCTTGGGGTGTAGACTGGGGCTGAGGCCCGGCGACGGTTGGCATGGTACTGAGTCATGTTGGAGGCACGAAGAAGGGCAGCCCGGGCCTTCCTCCAGGTATGGTGACAACGGAGCAGATGTTCCTGGACAGAGGGAACCACAACCTCTTGGGCGGGGAACAAGGGGGGTTGGTAACCCAGAGCACACTCGAAGGGTGACATACCTGACGAGGCATTGGTGAGGGTGTTGTGGGCATATTCAACCCAGGGTAGCTGAGCTCTCCAGGAGGAAGTTTTGGCAGAGATCATGCAGTGTAGGACAGTCTCCATCCCTTGTTTGGCCCGTTCGGTCTGGCTGTTGGTCTGCGGGTGATATCCAGAAGGCTGACATTGATACCAAGAGCTTAACAGAAGAATCTCCATACCTGGGAGGTGAACTGGGGTCCTCTGTCGGAAACAATGTCAGTGGGGATGCCATGCAGACAAAATATATGGGATACTAACAGGTCCGCATTCTCCCTGGAGGATGGTAGCTTGGAGAGGGGAATGAAGTGAGCCATTTTGGAAAACTTGTCAATAACTGGGTATGGGAAGAGAGAGGAGCAGACCGGACGTGGGTTTTGTGGAGGTTTTGTTCCGGGCACAAACCGAACAGGCTGAGACAAACTCCCAGACATCTCTTGCCATGGTGGGCCACCAAAAGTGCTGATGCAGGAAGGCGAGGGTCCTGTTCATACCAGGGTGACAGGTAAGGTGGGTAGAATGGCCTGACTGAAGATCAGAATGAGCACAATCTGTAACAAACAGAGTATTACTAGGACCATTACCCGGGTCATTGAAATGTTATCTTCCGAAGAAGGCCCACCTGGCTTGCCTGGTGGTCTGGATGTAGGACAGGTTTTTATGGTCAGTCAACACGATGAAGGGGGTTACAGAGCCCTCCAGCCAGTGACGCCATTCCTCCAGAGCTAGCTTAACTGGCAGGAGTTCCGGGTTTCCGATGTCAAAATTCCTCTGCATGTGAGAGCTTATGGGAAAATAATGCACATGGATGGACCTTCTGATCAGAGGGGAACGTTGAGACATAACAGCACCTACCCCGGTGCCACAATGAACTGGAGTTCTGGGTCGGGCTGTGTAAGGACCGGGGGTGAAGTGACGCTTGAGTTCCAGGAAAGCTGCCTCTGCCTCAGGAGTCCAGTGGAACGGAGGTGAGAGGTGCTGCTAGATGGCTGTAGCTGCGAATGAAACGTCTGTAAAAATGTGCAAACCCCAGGAAACACTGTAGCTGCTTCAGGTTGGAGTGCACAGGCCACTGACTGTTATATATCCATACGAAACTGTTCCTGTGCACTAATATAACCCAGGAAAGACACTGGCAGCATGGAACTCATATTTTTCAGCTTTATCAAAAATTGTATTCTCCAACAGCTGTTGAAGATGAGCCTCAGGGTCCTTGGAAAAAAAATCAGGATGTCATCTAATTAGACAAAAACAGAGCGTCCAATCACATCCCTCAGCACGTCATTTACTAGGTTATGGAAAACCGCAGGGGCGTTAGTAAGACCAAAAGGCTTGACCAAATACTCAGTGGTGTGCTGAACGCAGTCTTACACTCGTCCCCCTCTCTTATGCGGACAAGGTGGTAGGTATTCCGGAGGTCGAGTTTGGTAAACACCGTGGCACCGTGGAGCGGGGCAAAAGCGGAGCTGATGAGTGGCAAGGGGTACTTGTTGTTAACAGTAATATTATTCAGCCCAAGGAAGTCTATGCATGGCCTCAGTGACCCATCCTTCTTCACAAAGAAAAACCCAGCACCTACCGGGGAGGATGATGGCTTGTAGCCAGAGAATCCTGGATGTACCTCTCCATAGACTCTTGTTCGGGACGAGAGGTAAAAAAACCTGCTACTGGGTAGAGCAGGCGGTTTGGCTCAACAGTATATCCCCCACTACTGCCGAGCCCTCTCTTTTGCTGGAAGCAGGGAACAAGTGGAGACAAAGTGACCAACCTGGCCATAGTATAGGCAGCTCCTAGCACCGATTCGTAATTGCCTCTCCTCTGGAGAGAGACGGGCCTGGCTGAGCTGTATGGGTTCAGGATCTGGACATGTCTGGGGATGGGATGCAGTCGGTGAAGGGGGGCAAGGCACTGAAGGAGACGTTATGGGACATGCAAGCCTATCTACTCTCTCCCTCCGATGCTCACGGAGACGGTTGTTGATGCGGATAGCGAGAGAGATGACTTCATCAAGTCCATCAGGCTCATCCCTGGACACCAACTTGAGGGTCTCAGTGAGAGCATTCTGGAATGCTCCCTGATGTAGATGTAGATAATGTAGATAACAATACAAGTTATACACATGGAATTATAGATATCCCTCTCCTTAATGCAACCGCTGTGTCAGATTTTTTAAAAAGTTTACGGAAAAAGCAACCCACGCAATAATCTGAGACGGAGCTCAGAACAGTAGCCAAATTAGCCACCATGTTGGAGTCAACAGAAAATACATGATAAATGTTTCCTTACCTTTGATGAACTTCATCAGAATGCAGTCCTAGGAATCACAGGTCCACTATAAATGCTTGATTTGTTCGAAAGCCGTCTCTTCTGATCCGCTGTTGGATACACAAGTCCCCAAGCAGAGTGGTAAGCACTGCTTGATTGGCTGGACTGAACATCGGCCTTCAAAAATAACAATCCTTTTCCCTCCCCCTGGTGAAGTAGAACTCAGCCCACCTTCCATTGTGGAGGTACTGACAGGCCTCTGTACTCTTGTAATTTTTCACAGTGGAACCATCCACTCCCAAGGAGAGCACAAAGTAATACAAAAATTCCCCATACATAATTTCAGGACATTATATCATGTCACACCATCTGACCTCCAAAGAGCCATTTGTGTCCATTCCCAAATGTGAGCCATGTTGTTTTGTTTGTTTATTTGTTGAAAAATACAGGTTATTGGTCACATACACATGGTTAGCAGATGTTATTGCGAGTGTAGCGAAATGATTGTGCTTCTAGTTCCGACAGTGCAGCAATATCTAACAAGTAATATCTAACAATACCTAATACATACCAATCTAAGTACGGAATGGAATAAGAATATATAAATATAAATATATGGATGAGCAATATCAGAGCAGCATAGGATGCAATATAGTGTAGAATACATATGAGATTAGTTATGGAAACGTTATTAGAGTGGCATTATTAAAGTGACTGGTGTTCCATTTATTAAAGTGGCCAATTATTTCAAGTCTGTATGTAGACAACAGTCTCTCTGTGCTAGTGATGGTTGTTTAACAGTCTGACGGTCTTGAGATAGAGACTGAAAAACAGCTTCTCGGTACCAGCTTTGATGCACCTGTACTGACCTCGCCTTCTGGATGGTAGCAGGGTGAACAGGCAGTGGCTCGGGTGGTTGTTGTCCTTGATGATCTTTTTGGCCTTCCTGTGACATTGGGTGCTCTAGTTATCCTGGAGGGCAGGTAGTTTGCCCCCGGTGATGCATTGGCAGACCGCACCTCCCTCTGGAGAGCTCTGTGATTGTGGATGGTGCAGTTGCCGTACCAGGCGGTGATACAGCCTGACAGGATGCTCTCAATTGTGAATCTGTAAAGGGTTTTAGGTGCCAAGCCTAATTTCTTCAGCCTCCTGAGGTTGCAGAGGTGCATGGGTAGAATGTGGGTGGACCATTTCAGTTTGTCAGTGATATGTACGCCGAGGAACTTAAAACTTTCCACCCCCTCCACTGCTGTCCCGTCGATGTGGATGGGGTGGTGCTCCCTCTGCTGTTTCCTGAAGTCCAAGATCATCTCCTTTGCTTTGTTGAAGTTGAGTGAGAGGTTATTTTCCTGACCCACACTCCGAGAGCCCTCACCTCCTCCCTGTAGTCTGTCTCGTCATTGTTGGTAATCAAGCCTACTACTGTTGTGTCGTTTGCAAACTTGATGATTGAGTTGGAGGCGTGCATGGCCACATAGTCATGGGTGAACAGGGAGTACAGGAGAAGGCTGAGCACGCACCCTTGTGGGGTCCCAGTGTTGAGGATCAGCGAAGTGGAGATGTTGTTTCCTACCTTCACCACCCGGGGGCAGGCCCGTCAGGAAGTCGAGGACTCAATTGCACAGGGTGGGGGTTGAGACCCAGGGCCTCAAGCTTAATGATGAGCTTGGAGGTTACTATGGTGTTGAATCCTGAGCTATAGTCAATAAACCGCATTCATACATAGGTATTCCTATTGTCTACATGGGATAGGGCAGTGTGCAGTGTGATGGTGATTGCATCGTCTGTGGACCTTTTGGAGCAGTAAGCAAATTGAAGTGGGTCTAGAATGACAGGTAAGATGCACTTCATGATGACATAAGTGAGTGCTAAGGGGCAATAGTCATTTAGTTCAGTTACCTTTGCATTCTTGAGTACAGGAACAATGGTGGCCATCTTGAAGCATGTGGGGACAGCTGACTGGGATAGGGAGAGATTGAATATGTTCGTAAACACATCAGCCAGCTGGTCTGCGCATGCTCTGAGGACTTGGCTAGGCATGCCGCCTGGGCTCGCAGCCTTGTGAGGGTTAACATGTTTAAATGTCTTACACAAGTCGGTCACGGAGAAGGAGAGCCCACAGTCTTTGGTAGCGGGCCAGGTCGGTGGCACTGTATTATCCTCAAAGTGGGCCAAGAAGGTGTTGTTTGGAAGCAAGACGTCGGTATCCGTGACATGCTTGGTTTTAATTTTCTAGTCCTTGATTGTCTGTAGACACCGCCACATACGTCTCGTGTCTGAGCCGTTGAATTACGACTCCACTTTGTCTCTATACTGACATTTTGCTTGTTTGAGTTCCTTGCGGAGGGAATGACTGCCCTGTTTGTATTCTGGCATATTCCCAGTCGCCTTGCCATGTTTAAATACGGTGGTATGCGCTTTCAGTTTTGTGCGAATGCTACCATCTATTACGATTTCTGGTTAGGGTAGGTTTTAATGTTATCATGTGTTAATGATGCTCGTTTGTCAGTATTAGCTAGCCACCGCTGAGGTAATTCACTAGCGTTGACGGAAGTTGTGAGACGGAAACAAACACAATCACGTTCAAATGGAACTGAGTCGAGTGGACGGGGCTAGATAAGGTGAATACCCACTGTATCTGTTGTAAGATGAAAAGAAAGTTTTGGAAAAACATGATATTGATTAGACTTTTTTTCCAACCCACAATTTGCACCACTTCTTTACAACCACCCACATATAGTGTATATATCATATGACATGTTGCAAAACTTTAATAAAATTGCCAGACATATTTCTACACCACGATAAATCTATAGTGATGGGAGAAATAAATATCATCAACAACAACACATTTTCTAATAGGAGTAATAAAAGGATACACAGTACAATGTCTTGTGATATTTTGTTTTCTAAGTGTAAACTATATGTTGACACAGTTCTAAGAGGGATGATACAATATCACAATATGTCTAAATACTAAGAATCTCTCTGTGAGAGGAGAATCCTAACTTGATATTTATATGGATAACTCAAAAACGTTCACATGATTCAACATGTCATCTTGAGTTATTGAGTTACGCATTGAGATCTCAAGTTAGAACTTGAGGAATAATGGTTCCTTGGGTTCTAGCTACTGAAGAAAAACACAACTGTGTGTGTGTGTGTGTGTGTGTGTGCGACGGCACATGTGTGTGTTCTTCAGACAGAGTTCCGATGGCAGTGTGTGTACTGCATGTCGAGTAAGTCCTGGTAGATCTTGGAGTGGAGAAAGCGTGGGTAAGAGTCTTTCTCCATGAGGCTGTGGACCCTGGCCTGAACCTCATTCAGACTGGAGGGGGTGGGCTCCGCAAGGCTCTGCCTCATCACTTCCCGCGTACGGAAGTCTATGTTTACCTACAGAGACCAAGGAAGAGAAACGAAAATGTAGATATCCAAATCATCTTAGTGTGAATTTCCTATGAAACACTTGTTTGTAGACAGCATAAGCATGATTATTAATCCTTATGATCAAAGTATGCATAGAGTATTCATGTGTATCTATCTGTAATATTGGGAGGTTGTGGATTAAAATGTTTATCTGACACATAGTAACCCCAAATATAAAATGAATCATAGCCTTTTGCATTGTTATTTAAGGCCAGGCACCACAGGTTGAAAATATATTTTTGCATATACAGTACTTTGGTCCATTAATATTTTCTATATTTTATCGTATTCTTACTCATCAAAAAGTCATGAATTGTAACCACTTTTACAAATAATTTCAAAGCTAATTTAATCACACATCATTTATAAGCCCATTTCATAGAGAATGTTACATGTTAATTTACTTAGATTTTTTTTCTTTTCTAGATGACATTTTCTTCTGAAAAATGTGCCAAAAAGGCATTTTACCTATCTTTCTTTAGTATTTACAGATAGATGTGTGAATAAATACTTTAAAAAACAATCTATGTGTAAGTCCAGTCATGGAGTGTCTTAACAAAATGAAACACGAATATTTAGTCTTTCTTCATTCAGCGTCCAGAAAAATGTATTTGTGTGATATGCAAATATACACATATTTAATTAGAACACCTAATTTTCATATTTAATACAAAAAACTATTAGATTTCTGTACACTTTCAACTGGTAAAAGATTGTGATATGATTAAGGGGGAAAATACCCTATTAGGGTGTGGTGCCTGGCCTTAAAAGAGACAAAGTGAATATTTTGCATCATTAGTCATTTGATCAAACACAAACCTCTCTGGGAGCCTTGACATCAATAAACTCATTGTAGATCTTGTTAATTTTGGTCATCAATTTAGCGGGAGTCTTGATTTTTTTATATTCCTCGCAGGCCATCCAGAACTCAATGTTCTCGTCGCTGAACTCCGTCTTGAGAAAAGCCTGGAAGGCAGCCAGGCCACCTAAGACACAAAACATCCATCAGATAGATAGAAGAGCTAACGGACAGCAAGTGTGTGAGTGAGTGAGTGAGTGAGTGAGTGAGTGAGTGAGTGAGTGAGTGAGTGAGTGAGTGAGTGAGAGAGAGAGAGAGAGAGAGAGAGAGAGAGAGAGAGAGAGAGAGAGAAAGCACGTGTGTCTTTACAAAGATCGATAATGTATCCCAGCACCTATTTCTGAACATGGGCCAGTTTCTTTGGAATTTATGTTTTTTTTCTTCACAGAGAGCAGCTGTAGATACTAACAGGGTTGTTTATCATGTGTTGATATTGTCTCAGATGCAGAGTGTGCTCTTGTTCTCAGCACAGGGAAGAGCTCTGTTATTAGAACATAAACATGTGGCCCACAAACCTTCAATGAGCTTTTTGTCTTCATCAATCAAAGATAAGTGATCAATTTGTCTGACATCAATGAAAACACAGGAGGTCATGTTTTGCAATCGGCCATGTCATGTTAACATATTTTCTCCATACTTTCTATCCCTCCTTCACTCCCTCCCTCCCTCTTTTCTCTTGAATTTATTTGCTTAACATTTTCCCAGCAGCAGCAGTAGAGTAGTCCATCAGGCCCTATCACCAACATTACTCACACACTCTCACTACACACTGGTTATAGGAAAATCACCAGGGACACTGTGACTGCATGCAGCCTTGTCAACAGACAGTGTTCAAAATAAAAAAAGCATTGAACTTAGCTTGGAGGAAGATTCTCTCGCCCTGCTTTATTCTTAAATATGTGTCCCAAAAAATATACAAAAATCCTGAGCTTTCTTATTTCTCCTAGATATAGGACAGACACTTCAAAACCTTATTCCTTATGACTGTCTTTTTCCCTATTTATGAATGTGTTATTCAATGTGTTTGTATGGGCTGTAGTTGTAAAAACCAAATTCAATATTCTATCAAATTATATTTAATTTACACTTTTTTTACCTAAAGGGGTGCTAAAATTCTAAATCAAATAGCTCAATTATCCATGGTATGACCATCTTAAAACAATTCCATATATTAGCTTGTATTTTTATAGGTTTTAATTAATTCGCCTATTTAGGAATAGGCTATTATCTGGTAGTCAAGCAAAGGCCTTTCAATGTCTGAATGTACTGTAGGTCAGTGTTCATTTCTCACTCTCATTCGATTTTCCTCACAGAATGCAGAAATACACTACATAGAAAGAGCTAATGTACACATAAAGATTATAACTGAATATTGAAAAACATAGATTTAGTTCAGCATCAAGGTCTCTTTACCCATTGCCAGGTCGCAGTTGTAAATGAGAACTTCTCAACTGGCCTACCTGGTTAAATAAAGGTGAAATAATAAAAAAAATTGTGTTCTGCGAAACCGGTTACAGAAGTGTTTCCCTTTGTCCCCTTCTGTCTGAGGATAATATTTGTCAATTCTAGGAACAAGCAGTCTGAGAGCCTAGACTTTCATGCAGCTAGGGTCATAAGAGGTTATGTGTGGATGTGACGTCAAACCATGATTGAAGTTTACACCAATTTGTCTATGTTATATAACAGCACCACCTGTTAAAGTGTTAGTAGAAGGGTTTACAGTACTGCTTGATTAACTCAATAGAGACAAATGCTAATTTGAAACATTCACACATTACATTACAAATGACCATTAACATAACATTACCATATGACTTGAGTTGTGAGTATATCTCTAGTTTGGACAAAATGTTATTGTAATATTAAAAAACAGCAAGTTGTTGTTCATTGACACACTGAAAAATGAAAAATAAAATGAAATAGAACTAAAGTCAAGGTAGGTCGTCTGTCTTCCTACTGTGCAGTCTAGTTTTCCGCTCCCTGTGGAGAGCCTACAGCTATCACTCCCTTTTCTGTCCTTTTTGTCAGGTTATTTAGTGAGAGTGTATGTGCGAGTGAGAGAGAGAACACTGACAGTCTCTTCAGATGGCCTGTTATTATGAACACACTTAACCTGTCACGTGTGTGTGTGTGCCTGCACGTGAACGCTATGTGTGTGCTTGTGAGTCTGTGTGTGTGTTTGCATGTGTGTATTTGCACATGAACATGTGTGTTATTGTGTAATCCACAGAGAAGGTCACAACCAAGCGTGTGACTCATTGTGTGTTGAGGAGTAACACAATGAGTCACACATCAATAGCCAGACAGACAGCGGATCTTACATAAGAAGGGTTTAGGGGGAAAGGAATGGACTGATGTGGGGAGCCATCCTCAGATAGGAAACAGAAAGACAATCATGTTTTCAAAGGGAACAGAAGGGGTATAGAATGAGACTGAGGAAAAAATGTAATCCGTACAGTTGTGTGGTTTGCTTCGCTAACAATGGCACGGACAATTTTTTGGAGGGGTTGGTTGATAAAAAAATTAAATATTGTTTCCTCCTCATTTTGGTTCAATTTCTCATATCTAACTCTAAGGAGAAGGATTGACTGATACTTGTCAATAAAAAGGGACTTACACTTGTTCGACAGAAGAACATCGAAGGAATCTGCCCACAGAACGACTTCATCTTTTGACAGCCTTGAAGAAAAGACAGAAAGATACAGTGACATGTTTTCAAATGTGTATGCAACCATGCAGATAAAGGCAATTCAACACACACACATTTATAGTTTAAGAGGTTGCTCAAAAAGAGTCTACACCATCTATCGCGTAGTCTTATTACATACAGCTGAAGTCAGAAGTTTAAATACACTATACTTAGCCAAATATATATAAACTGAGTTTTTCACAATTCCTGACATTTAATCTGAGTAAACATTCCCTGTTTTAGGTCAGTTAGAATCACCATTTTATTTTAAGAATGTGAGATGTCAGAATAATAGTAGAGAGAATGATTTATTTCAGCTATTATTTCTTTAATCATATTCCCAGTGGGTCAGAAGACTACATACACTCAATTAATATTTGGAAGCATTGCTTTAAATTGTTTAACTTAGATCAAATATTTTGGGTAGCCTTCCACAATCTTCCCACAATAAGTTGGGTGATTTTTTTCCCATTCCTCCTGACAGAGCTGGTGTAACTGAGTCAGGTTTGTAGGCCTCCTTGCTCGCACACACTATTTCAGTTCTGACCACACATTTTCTATGGGATTGAGGTCAGGGCTTTGAGATGGCCACTCCAATACCTTGACTTTGTTGTCCTTAAGCAATTTGGCCACAAATTTGGAAATATGCTTCTGGTCATTGTCCATTTGGAAGACCCATTTGCGACCAAGCTTTAACTTCCTGACTAATGTCTTGAGATGTTGCTTCAATATATCCACATAATTTTCCTCCCTCATGATGACATCTATTTTGTGAAGTGCACCAGGCCCTCCTTCAGCAAAGCACTCCCACAACATGATGCTGCCACCCCCGTGCTTCACGGTTGGGATGGTGTTCTTTGGCTTGCAAGCCTCCCCCTTTTTCCTCCAAACATAACGATGGTCATTATGGCCAAACAGTTCTATTTTTGTTTCATCAGACCAGAGGACATTCCTCCAAAAAGTACTATCTTTGTCCCCATGTGCAGTTGCAAACCGTAGTCTGGCTTTTTTATGGCGGTTTTGAAGCAGTGGCTTCTTCCTTGCTGAGCGGCCTTTCAGGTTATGTCGATTATTGGACTCATTTTACTGTGGATATAGATACTTTTGTACCTGTTTCCTCCAGCATCTTCACAAGGTCCTGTGCTGTTGTTCTGGTATTGATTTACACTTTTTGCACCAAAGTATGTTAATCTCTAGGAGACAGAACGTGTATCCTTCCTGAACGGTATGACGGCTGCGTGGTCCCATGGTGATTAGACTGCATACTAATGTTTGTACAGATGAGCGTGGTACCTTCAGGCATTTGGAAATTGCTCCCAAGGATGAACCAGACTTGTGGAGGTCTACCATTTTTTTCTGAGGTCTTGGCTGATTTCTTTTGATTTTCCTATGATGTCAAGCAAAGATGCACTGAGTTTGAAGGTAGGCATTGAAAGACATCTACAGGTACACCTTCAATTGACTCAAATGATGTCAATTAGCCTACCGGAAGCTTCTAAAGCCATGACAAAGTTTTCTGGAATTTTCCAAGCTGTTTGAAGACACAGTCAACTTAGTTTTTATTTTATTTTATTTTACCTTTATTTTACTAGGCAAGTCAGTTAAGAACAAATTCTTATTTTCAATGACGGCCTAGGAACAGTGGGTTAACTGCCTGTTCAGGGGCAGAGCAACAGATTTGTACCTTGTCAGCTCGGGGATTCGAACTTGCAACCTTTCTGTTACTAGTCCAACACTCTAACCACTAGGCTACCCTGCCTGACCCACTGGAATTGTGATATAGTGAATTATAAGTGAAATAATCAGTCTGTAAACAATTGTTGGAAAAATGACTTGTGCCATCCACAAAGTAGATGTCCTAACCGACTTGCTTAACAAGGCATTTGTGGAGTGGTTGAAAAACATAAGTTTATGTAAACATCCGACTTCAACTGTATGACATATTTCTGGCATTGCGAGTAATAATACCTACATTCTATATCAATGGGAGGGACTGGAACAATGTCATCTGATGAAAATATCTACTTACTTTCGGCATCTGGTGGCCCTGTCCTGGGCAGGGGGCAGGAACTCAGTGAAGTCGGGGTATGAGTCAGACTTATTGGACAGGCAGCCTAGTCTGGTCTTCATGGTTCTACTCATATGAATGGGAGAATGGAATAGAAGCACACAAGAAAGTACCTCTCCTGATTACTGATCACATGACATGAAAACCTATTATATCAAATTTAGACTGTCCTCTGATTTTGTTAACCTTTATTTAACCAGGTAGGGAAGTTGAGAACAAGCTCTCATTTACAATTGCGACCTGGCCAAGATAAAGCAAAGCAGTTCGACACATACAACGACACAGAGTTACACATGGAGTAAAACAAACATACAGTCAATAATACAGTATAAACAAGTCTATATACGATGTGAGCAAATGAGGTGAGATAAGGGAGGTAAAGGCAAAAAAAGGCCATGGTGGCAAAGTAAATACAATATAACAAGTAAAACACTGGAATGGTAGATGTGCAGTGGAAGAATGTGCAAAGTAGAAATAAAAAATAATGGGGTGCAAAGGCGCAAAATAAATAAATAAATAAAATAAATACAGTAGGGAAAGAGGTAGTTGTTTGGGCTAAATTGTAGGTAGGCTATGTACAGGTGCAGTAATCTGTGAGCTGCTCTGCTCTGACAGTTGGTGCTTAAAGCTAGTGAGGGAGATAAGTGTTTCCAGTTTCAGAGATTTTTGTAGTTCCTTCCAGTCATTGGCAGCAGAGAACTGGAAGGAGATGCGGCCAAAGAAAGAATTGGTTTTGGGGGTGACCAGAGAGATATACCTGCTGGAGCGCGTGCTACAGGTGGGTGATGCTATGGTGACCAGCGAGCTGAGATAAGGGGGGACTTTACCTAGCAGGGTCTTGTAGATGACATGGAGCCAGTGGGTTTGGCGATGAGTATGAAGCGAGGGCCAGCCAACGAGAGCGCACAGGTCGCAATGGTGGGTAGTATATGGGGCTTTGGTGACAAAATGGATTGCACTGTGATAGACTGCATCCAATTTGTTGAGTAGGGTATTGTAGGCTATTTTGTAAATGACATCGCCGAAGTCGAGGATTGGTAGGATGGTCAGTTTTACAAGGGTATGTTTGGCAGCATGAGTGAAGGATGCTTTGTTGCGAAATAGGAAGCCAATTCTAGATTTAACTTTGGATTGGAGATGTTTGATGTGGGTCTGGAAGGAGAGTTTACAGTCTAACCAGACACCTAGGTATTTGTAGTTGTCCACGTATTCTAAGTCAGAGCCGTCCAGAGTAGTGATGTTGGACAGGCGGGCAGGTGCAGGCAGCGATCGGTTGAAGAGCATGCATTTAGTTTTACTTGTATTTAAGAGCAATTGGAGGCCACGGAAGGAGAGTTGTATGGCATTGAAGCTTGCCTGGAGGGTTGTTAACACAGTGTCCAAAGAAGGGTCAGAAGTATACGGAATGGTGTCGTCTGCGTAGAGGTGGATCAGAGACTCACCAGCAGCAAGAGCGACCTCATTGATGTATACAGAGAAGAGAGTCGGTCCAAGAATTGAACCCTGTGGCACCCCCATAGAGACTGCCAGAGGTCCGGACAGCAGACCCTCCGATTTGACACACTGAACTCTATCAGAGAAATAGTTGGTGAACCAGGCGAGGCAATCATTTGAGGAACCAAGGCTGTCGAGTCTGCCGATGAGGATGTGGTGATTGACAGAGTCGAAAGCCTTGGCCAGATCAATGAATACGGCTGCAAGGTAATGTTTCTTATCGATGGCGGTTAAGATATCGTTTAGGACCTTGAGCGTGGCTGAGGTACACCCATGACCAGCTCTGAAACCATTGCATAGCAGAGAAGGTATGGTGAGATTAGAAATGGTCGGTAATCTGTTTGTTGACTTGGCTTTCGAAGACCTTAGAAAGGCAGGGTAGGATAGATATAAGTCGGTTGCAGTTTGGGTCAAGAGTGTCCCCCACTTTGAAGAGGGCAAGTACAGGGAACATGTACACCTACAGCTCTAAACATAGTCTTCTAGGAAAGTGCTCAGATCTAAACCTCCTGCCTGTAGTCACTATGCTGATGGGCCATTCTTGAGCAACGCCATGGCCTGTGGATCAGTGTATTGATCCATCCAATGACTACATAATTAAATGTTTGCATCCAGGTGTTCAGATGTTGGAAGTGGGAGAGCAGTCTCAGGATGCGCCTCATGAAGTTTACTAAAACATTACTTCACATTTGTTTAATATGCACCGACCTGATGACACATAGTAATTTGCCTTCGACATATTTCTACTTACTCACTCACACTACATATCACACAATCAATCTGTTCAATGTTTTTTCTATAGTGTATCATGGACACCGGTTGTTGATGTAATCATCAAATGAAAGAAATGGCAAGTAAAGTTCTACCTGACTTATCAAACAGTAACGTTTCATATCATGACCTATTGGCCAGCTGCTGTAGGATTAGACAGATCAGACAGACAGACATATTGATGGATCTGATTAGAGTCATTGCTCTAAAGAGACACACCAGATAGACATAGAAAGCAGGTGTAGCTCCATATGGAGAAGCCAACATGAATACCCATCAGCTAGCTACCAGAGAACATCCAATCTGGATAGTGAGCCACAAGCCTCTCTACCATGCACCTATTTCCCCTGATAACACGCACACCAAACACTGCTGAGTGCTCAATATGCCAAAATGGAATGAGAGGAATGAGTTCCCCCATCTGTAGTTAGTTACATCAGTGACATGATCAGTGACATGATCGCCATCCCATTGGTGGGTAAATTGTTAAAGTACTCAGTGTTGCTTTGCCTCTTGGTGTTATTGGAATGGTCAGTCAAGCTTCTGTAATCCAAGGACTCCTCTTTTAAATAACTGGTGTTTGCAGTATTTCTCTGCTGGCGAATAAAGAGAGAGGGGTTGTCTGGTCTTTTTATACTTATGAACAACAGGGTAGTTAGTGTAAGTATTACTTCCTTTGGTGATCATTACCCTAAAGACAGATGCCACCGGCAGTCCCACTACAATATCAACAAACTGCTTGTATCACAAAAGCTTTTCCTTTTTCAATAAGCTTGATTCCTACAGGCCACTATATTGCAAAACAATATATATTGTTGGTTAAGATGGTTTAGTTGGATGGAACATGGTGCTGCTAGAAACACTGAGGTTGTTGGTTTGATTCATGAAAGTGCTACCATACATACAGAATATATGAGTTAATTCTAGGGCACTTTGGATAAAATTGTCTGCTAAAATGTATTATATTACTATTGTATTTCAGCATCTATCTAAACTAACACTTCCTCTACAAAGAAACATTGGTGGGTGTTGGAGGAGGCGTCATGGAGGATTGTTTTGGCGTCTGCTGTAATTGGTAAAATTGCATGCAAAAATCACTTTAACCTCTTGAGCTTATGGGGGCGCTATTTCATTTTTGGATAAAAAGACGTTCCCGTTTTAAGCGCAATATTTTGTCACAAAAAGATGCTCGACTATGCATGGAATTGGTAGCTTTGGAAAGAAGACACTCTGGCGTTTCCAGAACTGCAAAGATTTTCACTGTGAGTGCCCCAGAACTCATGCTACAGGCGAAACCAAGATGTTTCTGCAACCAGGAAATGAACAGGATTTCTGAGGCTCCGATTTGCATCATCTCCTGGTAATGAGCCTGAGGGTGTAGTCACGCTCCCGGATCCGGTATCGGTAGTTCAGAGAGGTTAATAGGCCTTATCATCATGCACTCATAGATTCCATCTAGGCAGAGCAGGTTTATTAGAACGCTTTGTGTGTGTGTGTTTGTGTGTGTTGTGTGTCTGTTAAATTCAGGCTGTAACACAACAAAATGTGGAAAAAGTCAAGGGGTGTGAATACTTTCTGAAGGCACTGTAGGTAGAGAACATTGAACAGAACAAGACTGTGTAAATAACTCAATTTGGACAAAATTGCAGATATAATCTTATAGTCCCAAGCTCTCGAAATGTCCCTTGACTATCTACAGATCAGTATCAGCTGTGATAATTCTCTAAGATCCCTAAACTGAAAGTCCTCAACGATTATAGACCTGTTGCCCTCACGTCAATAGAGATAATAACAGAACAGCTGTTGGACCCCCTCCAATTCACCTACAAAGCAGCGCGGATTACAGAGGACACTCTGTTATTCTTCATGCACATCCTGCACCAGCACTTGGATACACCAAAATCATATGCCTGGATTCTGATCCTGGTCTTCTCTTCAGCATTCAACACTGTTATGTTCTGTTAATTACTGATGTCCCCTTTAAGGCGGGAGCACCCTTGGTCATGCGCAGTGTTGTTCTATGTTATTCTGGTACTAACTAGTTTGAGTAAATGTGAAGCTCCAGTTCAATTACTTGTATTCAGAGTCTTTCTTATTACATAAATAAGTACTAAGTGTTAAGACACTACAAACACCATTCAACCACATCTCCTTTTGCAAAAACGTATGGACAACAGCTACATCATCATGGGTTGACAGCGTCCTGAATAACCACCCTCAAACAGTGAGGATGAACTCTGCCCTTTCGCATTCCATACCCAGCAACGCAGTTGTCCCCAAGGAAGTGTCATTTCACCAGTTCTCTTCATATTGTTTACAAATTACGCAAAGCCATGCTCTGCCACACCATCAAATTTCCAGATGGCACAGCCATGGTCGGAATCATGTTAGGCATTCAAGAACACAACTACAGACAAGAAATACACACATTACCAGAATGGAGCAACAATCACTCACTACAGCTAGACGTCCAAATATCGACAGTGTAAAAGCATACCACTCCCTGGGAACAATCCTCGACTCTACACTAACCTGGAATTCTAACACAAAAGCAATATTCAAAAAAGGACAACAAAGACTGCACTTCCTCATTTAGAACACCTCACATCTCTTCTATAAGGCATTCTATTCTATTCTATTCTATTCTATCTAAAGCATTCTCACCTTCTGTTTCCTTGGCTGGTATAGTTCACTCTCAATAACAAACACCCACACAATTCGCAAAACTGTCAACATTGCAAGTAAAGTCTGCTGTGTCAAGTGCCAAAGCATATCATGATAAAACCAGAACCATCTACAAAGCCAGACACATCAATAAAGACATCACACACCTGCTGTACAACCAGTACATTACAAACATTACAGTCCGGCCGAAGACTCAACATCCCACTCTACAGGATTCCAAACAAAAACAGATTCCTGAACACATACATTTTCAAAACAAATAACATTTTATTTGTCACATGGTTTGTAAAGAATAGGTGTAGACTAACAGTGAAATGCTCACTTACGGGCCCTTCCCAACAATGCAGAGAGAAAAATAAACACCAAATAATAACACAAGGAATAAATACACAATGAGTAACGATAACTTAGCTATATACACAGGTTACCAGTTCAGATTAGATGTGCCGAAGTACGAGGTCATTGAGATACAGTAGATCAAGTTGAAGTTGGAAGTTAACATGCAACTAGGTTGGAGTCATTAAAACTTGTTTTTTCAACCACTCCACACATTTCTTGTTAACAAACTATAGATTTGGTAAGTCGGTTAGGACATCTACTTTGTGCATGACACAAGTCATTTTTCCAACAATTGTTTACAGACTGATTATTTCACTTATAAGTCACTGTTTCACAATTCCAGTGGTTCAGAAGTTTATATACTGTACACTAAGTTGACTGTGCCTTTAAACAGCTTGGAAAATTCCAGAAAAGTATGTCATGGCTTTAGAAGCTTCTGATAGGCTAATTGACATAATTTGAGTCAATTGGAGGTGTACCTGTGGATGTATTTCAAGACCTCAGAACATTTTTTGTAAAAATATAGATCAAAACATCAGATGAAAAGTATAGATGAAAACTCTCTTGGTAATTAATGTGTGTATGTATTACTGATTCCTGCTAGTAGCTCACTAGTCCCTATGAGGTGTCTAGTTATACAGGTTATGAGCTCTATATGCAATTAGTTGTTGGTAGAGAAGTCGAGAGAACAAGCAAGGTTCAACACGACCACGCTATTATCCCACACTCTCTGTGGTTCATATGAGCCCCCAAATGAGCTGTCTGTGTCTAGCTCAACACTTTTCATTCCCTATGGAGGTGTATGGGAATGATACAGTATTGCTGTGCGATAGGAGCGCGACATAATTGCCTATTTCATCTCAGAGTTTATACAGAAACAAAATACTGAACAACAATAAGTATTTTTGCATGCCGTGGCCTAATAGCAATAGTTCCAAATTATACAGCAAATACAGCATTATCGTCACAATAAAATGTGAACGGAGGCATTTTCCAGGTGGAATTTCTATACTCATTTATGACTGTTTTACGACAGCTTTATGACAGATCTGATTTATAATGGGAAACATGCTTATGTACTGTATAGGGTGCGCCTAGTTTATAAATCTCAATATTTTTGTACCTGCGCAGACTTTTCAGAAATCTTCATCCAAATTGATGTTAGTGATCGCTGTTCTGATGTCCAGAAGCCGTTTTCGGTCATAGGATGGCAGAAACATTAGAAAAGAAAAGTTACGATCAGCGAAAAAAAGCACAAAAAATAGCAGAATTGGTCAGGAGCCCGTAAGATGGCAGTTATGCACTGACATAACTCCAAACTTTCAGTATTCATCCATAAGTTTGAAATACGTCTTGTGATATGTGTTGTCTGTAAATGGAGTGTTGTAGGTCCTGTGCTTTGATTTTGTGTATGTTTGCCAGGAACTGCTGTATGTTGCCAGACGACTTTCCCCTAGAGGGAAAAGTATTCAAATAAAGTATTCAATCAATCAATCTCTGCAGTGGAGAGCAGAGCTGTGTTTTCACGTTTTCTCTGCTCTGTCGTGAGCTGAATCTCTTCACCTACATTGGGTGGGAACACGTGCCTGTCTGCCTGCCTGCAGAGCTATTTATAAAGTTCTGTGACAAATCTGTGTAGTCAGGGGTAAGCCACTTAATGTTCTATTCAGCCATGCAGCAGGCACAGACTCCTGGAGGGGCTGCTATAAAAAGGATTCCAAATTTGAACATGTCAGTTTCCTCATGAATTTTTTATATAACAACATTCGCAATTCCTTTAAAAAGATGCCTGGTTGCTGAAAAGGGATCCTGAAAGTACTGGGTCTAAAAATTCCCTTTGATGTTGTTTTGGTGCCTTACGGTATTTTGACTTTTTCCTGTGCCATGGTTTTCTTGTTCTTATTGTGGAGAATGTAGTTGGAGAGCAGATCCTGGTATGTCCATCTGTCAAGGAAACATCATTGGCCTTGACATTTGGCCATGAACATGTATCGGTTCAAATCAGTGTATTGTTTGTTGGAATACCACTGCAGGGTATAAAACACTGCATGAATAACCAACCTGGTCTCAGAGCATTTCATAGTATTCTGTACTTATATGATATGTTAGGTTTCGCATGGTATGTATTCATTTGTGAATGTCCATCACCAATTTCATTTGATATCTTACGAATAAATTTGTAATATATGTTATGATTAACAAATTTGTTAAAAGTGGAATATGTTACGAATTTTCAAAAGGTACAGTATGTCACAAATTAGAAAAACGTACAATATGTTAGGAATTTGCAAAACATACAACAGGTTAAGAATTTCCTAAACGTGTTATATGTTACGAACTTCCAAAAAGTACAATAGGCTAGGGGTTAAGTTTAAGAGTTAGGTTGCAGGTTCAAGGGAAGGGTAAATGTTAAGGAAAGGTTTAGCTCACATGCTAGTTACAAAGTAGCAAGCAGTTGATGAGATTTGAACTCGCAATTTTTGGGCTACTAGATGTTTGCGTTTTACACCGAACCATCCACCATGACCAAGCACCCAATTTAACTTTTTTCCATAATAATCTTAGTGCGGAAATCCCGCTACCGAGATCAAATTCGACAACATCCGGTGAAATCGGAGCAAGCCAAATTCTACATAAAAGATTATAGTATTAAACATGAATGAAAATACAAGTGTCTTACATCGTTTAAAAGCTTAACTTCTTTTTAATCCAGCCGCTTTGTCAGATTTCAAAAAGGCTTTACGGTGAAAGCATACCATGCGATTATCTGAGGACAGCTCCCTGCGTACAAAAGCATTAAACTTTTTTCAAACAAGCAGAGGCGTCACAAAAGTCAGAAATAGCGACAAAATAAATCCCTTACCTTTGAAGATCTTCCACTGTTTGCAATCCCAAGGGTCCCAGCTACATAACAAATGGTTGTTTTGTTCGATAAAGTCCTTCTTTATATCCCCAAAAAAGTCAGTTTAGTTGGCGTGCAAAATGCATACAAATTAATGCCAAAGTTACCAATAAACTTTATCCAAACAAGTCAAACAACATTTCTAATCAATCCTCAGGTACCCTAATATGTAAATAAACAATCAAATTTAAGACGAAGAATAGTATGTTCATGACCGGAGATAAATAACGAAGTGCGCGCCCTCATCCACGCGCGCCACAATACTACTGCCAAAATGGGAGCTCTTTTTAAAGACTGTTGACATCTACTGGAAGACCTAGGAACTGCAATCTGGGAGGTATTCCATTGATTTTCCCATAGACAGCCATTTCAATGAGTGGTGAGCTCCAAAAACATTTTTTCCGGATGGATTCTCCTCGGGTTTTCTCCTGCCATATCAGTTCTGTTACACTCACAGACATTATTTTAACAGTTTTAGAAACGTTAGCGTGTTTTCTATCCAATTCTACCAATTATATACATATCCTATCTTCTGGGCGTGAGTAACCAGAAGTTTACTTTGGGGACGTCAGTCATCCGAATTTCGGAATACTGCCCCTCAAGAAGTTTTAAGGAACCATCTGTAACCATACCACATGTAATGTATGTGACCGACTGGCTCGATTCGTTCTTATATAGCAAAATTTGAAATTGTACAAAAGTAGACTCAGAGCTAGAAATGTGTATATTATACACTACAGTTGAGGAACAATGGGAAAGTAATTCTGCTTTGAAAGTTGACAAACTTGTGACAAACTTTTAAGAAAATGGCCCTTGAATATTTTGGTACACCAACTGGAGAGCTCTTTCTTGTCTACACCCATTCAGCATAATTCACACCCTCTAAAGCCTTAGCCCCATCCATCTCTTTCAGAATTGACATGTGAGACCATCTACTAAACAACCAAAGATTAAGCCTAAAGGCTGGTTTATACTACGGGTGTGTTCGTAAATTAAATCTGGAGTGCCAGAGTGCGCTCAGAGTGCACTCTGGGTGTTCATAAATTCAGAGTGCTGTCAAGAGCGTTTCACTCTCGGAACATTCAGAGCTTACACTGGATGCTCTGGCTGAGGAGTAGGGTTGATCCAAGCGTTCTGACCTCACAATGGCAGTCAACCATCGAAGCTAACTAGCTAACGTTGGCTAGCTTGCTAGCTACTTCCAGACACAAATATTATAACACCTCACTTTGACCATTTACTCACCCTGGCAGAGCTGATTAGGCTGTTTTCATGTTATTCAGAGCGTTGGTGACTGTAACTGTGCTTTGCAACAATTGAATTAGACTTGTTTGCTGATGTTTACTGACACCAACCATATTCAACGTGTGTTGAGCGTTCGTAAATTCGTCAGTTATTCTGCACTCTGGAATACTCAGATGAGAGTGCTCTGAAATTAGAGTAGATAGCCAGATCGAATTTACCAGCTACGTCTATCGACAGTTTTTGCAGTGATATCATAGGCATTCTATTGAAATGGTTACTTGCATACTGGAGTCTTTAGGATTAGTCATGTAGCTAGCTAGCTAAACAATTAACCCTAATCCCAACTCATAACGTTACAACCCTGCATGAATCTGCAGGTAGCTTACCAACCAGGTTCAATGTTAGCTGGCTAACATTAGGCTATAACTAGCATTGTAAATGGCTCTGAGATAAGAATAATATAAATACACAGATCATACACATAACGTTAGCTAGCGAGCCAGCCAGCTAACTTAAGCTAGCTAGCTAACAGTACACTTTCACTTGAAATGAAAAAGTCTTTCTGACAAAATTAGAAACGTGCAATATCTGAAAATGTCGGTAAGATAGACTATCTTTACCCATATACATGGATGGACACTTCTCCCTCTCTATCACAGATGCCATGGTTGCCCTTAGTTTGAATCCTGAGATAGGTGTTTTATACAACAGCCTTCTGTGTGATCTCTTTTCGACTCCGTCTGCATATTTTATCCAGCTCCTTAGATATCAAACTCTAATTCCACTGATTTCAAAACTCGGTCCTCCAGAAAGTGGAGCGCAACACTTATGCACTTGTACTATGTGATATCTTTCAAAAAAGCTGCGTTAGAAAGGATTACCTACACACACTGACCAGCTCATATTATAGACAGAAGTGTGCTACATGGCAGACCAATCCCAACTCATCTCTCGGCATGCCCAGCCCACTCCCTATCGCCGCTAATCATGGCTAGCAGGAAGGTTTGTTCCTTTTTCTGTGGCTAAACCAATTTGCCCTGTAATTTAACAGTTGTATTCGTATTTACAGATGGCATACACATTTGATATTAAGGCACATGAAAGTTCACATGTTCCCGAAGGCATTTTTGCCCAAAAACACATATGATAAAAAAAAGTTTACGTTCAAATTACTTTCCTGTGAAGTATTGACGCGCGACATATGCCTAGTTTCCTGAAACGAGTCACATATCATACTAAATCAAGTGTTTCTGATTTATGTACAGAATAATACAAAATGCTCTGAGACCAGGTTGGAATAACCACCCTGTTGACTTGGTGCAAGCAGTTTCCCACCATGCAGAGTTTCTCTTTGTTGCTAAAGTACAGTATTATCTAAACGTTGCATTAGGTATGGAGAGAAACAATTGCTGCAATCACTTATTTCCCATGTGAGTTAAACATCATGGGAACACTGAATAATTCGGTGTCCTTTCTATTTATTGTGTGTATCTGTATGTGTGTCCACTTTTGCATAAGGGTATGCGCATGCACACATTTGGATACCGTCTGTGTCCCTGTCTGAAATATGAGTGCCAGTGCTGAAACCTTCCCAGGCTGTTTATGGCCTTACAGACCTATGCTGCTCTGCTGTCTTTGTTTAAGGCTGGGGTTGTCTGCCTGTCCCTGCCCTGCTCTGTCTATCTGTCTGATGTCCAGTTTGTCTCCGAGGAGCAAACTTGAATCTGTTTGAACTTATTCCATTCTTCTCTCTACCCTCTTTCCATCCCTACCTCATCACTCTCTCTATATCTCTCACATCCCTATTTGTGTACGTGTTGCCACTGCCAACGGTTACCCTTCATGAACATTGTTATGTGGACCCCCAGCTATCATGCTTTTATACACAGAGGCATTGACCTTACCCTCTCAGGTAATCTAACTCTAAAATTAGCCCTGTTGTATGTTCTGCAGGCTGCAGCTTGCTGTCTCACTGATGTCCTTGCCTTGTTATGCCAGCTTTACAGTATACACAACTGAGTGTAGGCTATCTCTATACACTCTCATAGAGTAGACCTGATCCTGATAAACACATCAGCCCTGATGCATGGTGCACCTCGACAGGCATGGGGCAAAGCCAGTCTCAGTTCATCAAACTAACACTGTCTATCTATTTTTACCCTAGCTCTCTTCAGGCACAGTGATGTACGATCATATTAATGTCACTTTTGTTCTACAGAGAGGTTGATTTTCATGTGTGCTGCTGCCCAGTAAGCTACAATTGAATCTAATGCACTCATTACGATTTCATATAAGAAAAAATTAAGACACACTCGCATGCACACCCACACAAACACAAACACACATTCACTGCCCCCTGGAGGTGGAAGTTGGGGACTGAGGCATATGTCACAAGGGCAGTAAGGACCCTGAGCAAGGCCATATATCCATCCAGCCCTGAGCGATGAGAACAGTTCTATTTCAACTAAATATATGCACAGAGTGACCATGTTAATGGGACATTTGGATGTAATATTGGCTAAAAATAACATTGTGCGGAGCATCACAGCATGCAATTTATAATTACATTTTAAGCTTTCGTTTTCATCTCGGTTTCAGAATCATTGTACGGTTTACAACGAGCACAGACATGTGCTTCTTTATTCAACCTTAGCACAACAAAACTACATTTATTTGTTAATTTGCTCTGGAATCATGGATAGGTGATAATACAGCCAGGTCGTTCAAGATTGATGTTGAAATGTCCTAAGGATGATGGAAAATGGCTTCAAAGCTTGGGTTGTACTACAACATTGTGGGCTGAGGTGGATGGAGGTGGTGGACTCTGGATCAGAAGGTTGTGTGTGTTCGATTCCAGCCTCTGACACTTTTTTAAATACATTTTTTATTAACATTTTTGGTTTTAACCTCTGAAAGTCTAAGATGTTGGGGGGGTGGGGTACTAAGCTAACATATGGAATTTTTTTCAGATGGTCATATCATGAATCATTGGGCTATTTGATTAAGGATTCGAGGACCCCTTTTGATATAAAAATTAGGTTGAAAAATTATTTTATAAAATATTTAATTTGGCCTTTACTACCATAGCCCCTACAAACGCATTGAATAACACAGTTCTAAATGGCAAAAAAGACTATCAAAAATAAATCATAAGGAATAAGGTTTTTAAGTGTCTAGGAGATGTAAGAAAGTGAAGGAAATATTTTTTGGCACATATTTAACACAAATCTCTTAAGGATGATCTCTTAAGGATGAACCATATCCCAAACCTTAACCATTCAGAATGACTGCCAAAACCTAATCCTTAACTTCGAAATTTGACATTTGGTGAAATGGAACGATACAGAGCAACAGGAGCAACAAAAACACATAGACATTTTATGTTTGGAGCAACTATGAAATTTGACATTTAAAGAACGTGGATCAACGTCTAATTATGCGTTGAAAATGTGAGATCTTGTTGGATAATAACCACTGGGCAGATGATTATGAAGAAGATGATTACAAGTTTGAACATTGCCCTTCTTATGTTATTTTTTTAAATGTTATTTTCTGCTGAGTCAGAAATGATGCTCTTAATCCTGACTTTAGGTTTTTATGTAATCAATGTATTTGGGGGATTAGGTTTGCAAACCACTCTATCCAGACTGAATAAGCTTGACAGCTCATTCTGTTGAAAGCTTTCACAGTTACTAACCCTTTGTAGGGTCATTTGGCTTAAAAATACTGTAGCTGTATCTAGATTTAGGTAGCTATAGCTGTTTTCTCTTTCAAATGCACACTTTTTGGATGTAGATGTTCATATAATGTTTCTGAGTTGAGAGTGGCCAGGCAGAATCTCTGTTTGATTAGGGGCAGGTTTTTGGGTAATATATGCTGAAAAGGGTGGGAGGAATACTGAGATGAGAGGGAGGGAGGAACGATATTGATTATTTCTGTTCCCAAGGATGATAAATATTTGTTGGATTACCCTTGTGTGATAAATGATAAAGAGGTGAGATAATGATTGAGATAGAAGAGAGTGAGAGAGAGGTGTTAAACCTGTAGGTGGGATTTGTGGGTGCTTCAAATCCCCTCTGTCTGTAGCTCCTCCACTGTCTGACATTTACTGACATACACGCACACATACTACAATTTCTAAATGTGTAAACAATGCACTGATGATGTAAATAAGCAATAACCAAAAACAAACTATATTTGGAGTAGTAAATAAACTATCTTCTCATGTCTCTAACAGTGTGTTTCCAGATGATGACAGTTATCTGTCCTGTAAACGAACCGTCTCCATCTTTTCTATTCTGGTGATCAGACACATTGACAGCAGATGTACATAACAACAGTCTGCTTCCCATCCTTTATCCATAGTGGACTTAAGTAATGTAGCGATCTACTAGTAAGATGAATATGGATGATGTTTTACCTTAGCCCTCTTGTGTATTTGATCAGCGCAGGTGGACACTTTCTCTCTTTTCCTCCCCAGCGTACGTTTGAGGGGAACAAGCCGCTATTTATCCATGTCGGTGTGTGCGTGAGTGTGTGTTTGTCTGTGATGGCACTCCTCTTTGTGTGGCGATTATATCTGCTGTTACTATTACAATTGCCGTAAGTAGGAGGCTAGGAGCCACGCAGCTCATCAGTGTGAAAACGTGGTAGGGGGGAAAGGAAACGGGGCGAAGGGGTTAGGAAGAGGGAGAAACAGAGAAGGAGGGAAAGGCAGAGAACATTGTTAACGCACAGAGAACCCATACAGAAAATCCACATGATTTCACGTGAACATTCACGTGAAATCATATGCAAACTTATTTTTGGAACCCTTCACTTGAAATCACATGTTTTCATATGTTTAGTTTCATGTAATCATATATTAATTTACATGTTGTCACATTAACTTCACATGAAAACGTGTGGAAAACATGTTTTTGGAACAATTCATATCTGATCAAGTGAAATGCATGTGCTTTTGCGGTAAGGTTGTTTAGATGATGTATGGCTATAAATATACAGTGGCTAAATAGAAATATACTTTTCTGGACAGAGGCTATATAAAAACAGTTCTAGACTGGATCTTTATAAAAAATACTGTTCTAGGCACTGTAGGGATAAAAGGTGGGACAGAAACATTGTTCAGCTGATAGAAGATCATAATGATGCTGGAAGATGGAATTAAGCTGTAAGGTTGTGCGCTGAGAGTCGGGAAGCAAGTTCAGGGAGTGAGCGTTTGTAATGAAAAACGCAACATAATCTAAAACAAGAAACTCGAAAAACGCACAGACATGAAACTGAAACAGAAACAATGACGCCTGGGAAAGGAACCTAGGGAAGTGACATACTGTATACAGTTGAAGTCGGATGTTCACATACACCTTAGCCAAATACATTTAACCTCAGTTTTTCATCATTCCTGACATTTAATCCCAGTAAAAATTCCCTGTTTTAGGTCAGTTAGGATCACCACTTTATTTTAAGAATGTTGAATGTCAGAATAATAGTAGAGAGAATTATTTATTTCAGCTTTTATTTCTGTCATCACATTCCCAATGGGTCAGAAGTTTACATACACTCAATTAGTATTTGGTAGCATTGCCTTTAAATTGTTAAATTTGGGTCAGACGTTTCGGGTAGCCTTCCAAAGGCTTCCCACAATAAGTTGGGTTAATGTTGGCACATTCCTCCTGACAGAGCTGGTGTAACTGAGTCAGGTTTGTAGGCCTCCTTGCTCGCACATGCTTTTTCAGTTCTGACCACACATTTTGTATGGGATTGAGGTCAGGACTTTGTTGTGATGGCCACTCCAATACCTTGACTTTGTTGTCCTTAAGCCATTTTGCCACAATTTTGGAAGTATGCTTGGGGTCATTTTCCATTTGGAAGACCCATTTGCGACCAAGCTTTAACTGACAGATGTCTTGAGATGTTGTTTCAATACATCCACATAATTTAATCTATTTTGTGAAGTGCACCAGTCCCTCCTGCAGCGAAGCACCCCCACAACATGATGCTGCCACCCTCGTGCTTCACGGTTGGGATGGTGTTCTTTGGCTTGCAAGCCTCCCCCTTTTTCCCCAAAACATAACAATAGTCATTATGGCTGAACAGTTCTATTTTTGTTTTATCAGACCATAGGACATTTCTCCAAAAAGTACGATCTTTGTCCCAGACTTGTAGAGGTCTACAATTATTTTCTGAGGTCTTGGCTGATTTCTTTTGATTTTCCCATGATGTCAAACAAAGAGGCACTGAGTTTGAAGATAGGCCTTGAAATTCATCCACATGTACACCTCCAAATGATCTATCAGAAGCTTCTAAAGTCAGGACATAATTTTCTGGAATTTTCCAAGCTTTTTAAAGGCAAAGTCAACTTAGTGTATGTAAACTTCTGACCCACTGGAATTGTGATACAGCGAAATAATCTGTCTGTAAACAATTGTTGGAAAAATTACTTGTGTCATGCACAAAGTAGATGTCCTAACTGACTTGCCAAAACTATAGTTTGTTAACAAGAAATTTGTGGAGTGTTTGAAAAACGAGTTTTAATGACTCCAACCTAAGTGTATGTTAACTTCCGACTTCAACTGTATATGGCACCACTGTGAGGAAACTAAGATAAAACTAGGCCGCACTTTTGGGTTAGTTCCATACCGATTGTGTAGCAAGATACATATATTCAAATGATAGCTAAAGGCAGGATTATTGTTGAGAGGGGAGTGTGTGTGGTTTCCCTTTTCACCCAGATACTGGTAGGGAGAAAACCACCCCTGTGTTGTATATCTGACAAAGGTCAGAGTGTGTGTCGGATTTACTAAATGCTACGAGCTAGGCCATATGTATCAGCTGATGCAGGCATTCTGAGAATAATACTATTTGGGCCCAACGTACTGTTATTTCTCTTTCAGGAGCGAATAGACTCGGTCATAAGCAATTCCTAGAGCAGAGGACATATGAGCTGGCAATTACGCGAATTTGAGTAGATATAATTGCTTGACCGAAGCGAAGTCATTATCCCTCTATCTCTCGCGTTTTGGTAATGTGAAGAGCTCACGGGTTGAACGTAAGACGTAATTTAGTAAGCCTGTTCCCTTGTTGGAGGGAACTTTCCTCATGCTGGTTAGTGCAAATCCCGCACAATTGAAGCTAAGCATTGCACCAGATGCTAAGCTAACAAAGGGGAGGGAACGAGGGAATGTAGATGACAGGAGATTTCAGCCTTTTCCTCTTGGCCACTCGGCAGCTAGTGACATGGAACTTCATCGCCAACACAACCACAGCTTGACTTTTCCTCTTGGTCTTTCGGCCCACAATTCCCCACGGGAGGGTGAAGTTGCTCCCCGTTCACGTGGCGGGGATCGCCTTGGCAAAATCATCAAAAACTTCCGCCTCTTTGACCCAGTTCCAGGAAAGCCAAACAACACTGAGACATTCTTAGCAGACATAGAGGACGCCTTGGCTGGCCACCCAAACGCTACGAATTACAACAGGCTCTACCTGTTGAAGCTAACATCCAACAGACACGCGACAAGGTTAATCCTTCTACAAGAGCAACACGTGCAAAACTAATACGCTAAATTTGCCACAGTTTTTAAAACAGAATTCAGTGGTTCTGCGACTGGCAAAATAACGTTGGCTAACAATATCAAACAAACTAGAAATTAACACCCACAAGCCTACTGTCATAGGCTTCATTCAGCTTACTTTGGCATGCTCAGTGAAACAGGAATGGAAGATCTATTGCCATTCAAACAACTGTTTCTGTCAAAACTGTCTCCCAACTTCAGCAACTACATGGGCCATACTGCCCACGTTGGTTTGCCGATCTCGACACTGAGAGCTTGCAAGTGCCGCTTTTGAAGCATCAAAAGCAAGACGGGCTAAGAGCCTTGACAGCTCGGTTTTTGAGCTTGGGCAGGAACAATCACTCCAATTGAAAGGTGCAGCATCAGGGACAGGTGCGGTAAAATATGATGCACAAAGGGGGTGGCTACCAAGTAACCACCACACCTATAACCACCGCAGTAACAATAGCTATGATGAATGTCCCCAACCTAACAGGTCCCGTAGAGATTGACCTGGCCACTACGTCCCTGCACCTAACCCTCACAAAGATTCAGGACACAAGGGTAAGAAGTGTAACAAGGGCAAGAAAGTGTTCAACAACAATCTAAACGCTAACCAAAACAATATAGAAGCTCTGGTTAAGAGATGTACTGCAGCAGAAGAAATTTGAGAAAGATTACAAGGATAAGTCATCATGACTAGGTGTAAAATAGTTTGAGAACAAGTCCACCGAAATTCGCGAGAACGTCAACATTCCTATTACCCTCACCCTCACTCAAATCCCTGTCCACAAGCCCGCAGGTTTTGTCTACCAACTTTGATACGGATGTGGAGACGCACATGGAAAGATGAATGGTAAAATGATTCCTCTCCCATTCCAATAGAGGATCCACTGGGTCACGAAGACGGGTTATCTGTCTTGAAAATCGACACAGATAACAAACCGCTCTGTTCTTCCAACCCACTCAAATTTGTTGGGGATATGATGAGAAAAACCAACTCGAACAGGCCATACCTTAGAGCAGTCTTGGAGGACTGTTTGACCTGAGATGCTCTGGTAGATTTGGATTCGACAACTTTGCTGGATGAACTAAAAATGGCAGTGGACCCAGCAAAAAGTTGGTTGAAAACGGAAGGTTGCGACAAGAATCTTCGAGGTTTCACTCAAGCTACCGCACCCCTAACCAAGCGTCTCCTACTTAAACTCAACTTCGAAAGAGCGTCATTGATCCACCCTGTGTACGTGACTAGCATCGACACTGAACGGATGCTGATTGGATAGATTTAATTGACCATTTGGTACCATTAATGTGTTGGAAAACCAATCAAATCTGGTCACAAATAACTATGCCAACTCTGTTGACTTCACCGCATTCTTCCGAGGCTACGTGACATACATTGAGCAACCCCGCTGAACTTGGTCATGAGTCCGCCAATTTTGCAGGTTTTCCTACTTACAAAGCATGTAGAGGTCTGTAATTTTTATCATAGGTACACTTCAACTGTGAGAGACGGAATCTAAAGCAAATATTCTGAAAATCACATTGTATGATTTTTAAGTAATTAATTTGCATTTTATTGCATGACATACTGTAAGTATTTGAAACATCAGAAAAGCAGAACTTAATATTTGGTACAGAAACCTTTGTTTGCAATTACAGAGATCATACGTTTCCTGTAGTTCTTAACCAGGTTTGCACACACTGCGCAGGGATTTTGGCCCACTCCTCCATACAGACCTTCTCCAGATCCTTCAGCAATACGGACTTTCAGCTCCCTCCAAAGATTTTCTATTGGGTTCAGGTCTGGAGACTGGCTAGGCCACTCCAGGACCTTGAGATGCTTCTTAGTTGCCCTGGCTGTGTGTTTCGGGTCGTTGTCATGCTGGAAGACCCAGCCACGACCCATCTTCAATGCTCTTACTGAGGAAAGGAGGTTGTTGGCCAAGATCTCGCGATACATGGCCCCATCCATCCTCCCCTCAATACAGTGCAGTTGTCCTGTCCCCTTTGCAGAAAAGCATCCCCAAAGAATGATGTTTCCACCTCCATGCTTTACGGTTCGGATGGTGTTCTTGGGATTGTACTCGTCCTTCTTCTTCCTCCAAACACGGCGAGTGTAGTTCAGACCAAAAAGCTCTATTTTTCTCTCATCAGAGATTTACTTTGGGAAATAGAAACTCAATAATGCCAAAACTTTCCCATGTTGCCCCAGGTTAATGAGTTAGTAATTACCTGATTAATTTAATCACGTAATACGATGAACAACGTCATGACAACACCTAGCTATTGATATGGATAATTTTAGCTAACATTAGCTGTACGATGATAGAGGTGTAGTATTTTTATGGTTTGGAAGGACAATCACATATAAATGTTTGACTATATGGTGGATTCTGCATGATAATCAGAATCGTTATACTTTATAGTGTTTGATCATCATTCAGATACACATACATTCCAAAAAATATGGATATTTCCTGTAGACTAAAGGTTTAACATCTCCAGAAAAGACACTGGGTTTCCCAACTGGTGGCCCGGGTGGTTTTATTTGGCCCCCCAAGTTCTTTCTATTTGTATACTTTTTTTTTATACATAAGACTGTAAAAACACCAGGAAAACAGTTAGTTTAATTTTGGAAATCTGTTCCCAATTGTTCCTACGCATAATAGAGATGCTGATCGTATACGTTTAAGTAAGTAAGTAAGTTTAGTTTGAGCAGTCATTATGTTTTAATCAAATATTATATATGTTTCGGCATCTTGCAGTCATTTTGTAGTCTACAAATTATTTGCAATTTTGCAAGCTAGATGGGCCCTACTGTTCACACGGTTCAACTTCTCCCTCTCATATTGGTCCAAGAATGTCAAGCCGGATGCACAGTCTCGCCGTTATAGCTCCACAACTATTACCCCGGAGCCCGAGACCATCCTTCCCACCTCGTGCCTGGGGACGGCACTCAGCTGGGGTATAGGGAAACAGGTCCTGGAGGCACAGTGTTCCCAGCCGAACCCTGGGGGGTGGTCCAGATACAGTGCCTTGCAAAAGTTTTCACCCCCTTGGCGCTTTTCTAATTTTGTCGCATTACAATCTATAATTTAAATATATTTTTATTTGGATTTCATGTAATATAATGGACATTTAAAAAAATACTTGTTTCAAAGAATTTAATTTTTTTTAAACTGAAAATGTGTGCCTGCATATGTATTCACCCCCTTTGCTATGAAGCCCCTAAATAAGATCTGGTGCAACCAATTACCTTCAGAAATCACATACTTAGTTAAATAAAGTCCACCAGTGTGCAATCAAAGTGTCACATGATCTCAGTATATATATACAGTGGGGAAAAAAAGTATTTAGTCAGCCACCAATTGTGCAAGGTCTCCCACTTAAAAAGATGAGAGAGGCCTGTAATTTTCATCATAGGTACACTTCAACTATGACAGACAAAATGAGAAATAAAAATCCAGAAAATGACATTGTAGGATTCTTTATGAATTTATTTGCAAATTATGGTGGAAAATAAGTATTTGGTCAATAACAAAAGTTTATCTCAATACTTTTTATATACCCTTTGTTGGCAATGACAGAGGTCAAACGTTTTCTGTAAGTCTTCACAAGGTTTTCACACACTGTTGCTGGTATTTTGGCCCATTCCTCCATGCAGATCTCCTCTAGAGCAGTGATGTTTTGGGGCTGTTGCTGGGCAACACGGACTTTCAACTCCCTTCAAAGATTTTCTATGGGGTTGAGATCTGGAGACTGGCTAGGCCACTCCAGGACCTTGAAATGCTTCTTACGAAGCCACTCCTTCGTTGCCTGGGGTGTGTGTTTGGGATCATTGTCATGCTGAAAGACCCAGCCACGTTTCATCTTCAATGCCCTTGCTGATGGAAGGAGGTTTTCACTCAAAATCTCACGATACATGGCCCCATTCATTCTTTCCTTTACATGAATCAGTCGTCCTGGTCCCTTTGCAGAAAAACAGCCCCAAAGCATGATGTTTCCACCCCCATGCTTCACAGTAGGTATGGTGTTCTTTGGATGCAACTCAGCATTCTTTGTCCTCCAAACACAACGAGGTAAGTTTTTACCAAAAAGTTATATTTTGGTTTCATCTGACCATATGACATTCTCCCAATCTTCTTCTGGATCATCCAAATGCTCTCTAGCAAACTTCAGACGGGCCTGGACATGTACTGGCTTAAAGAAAAAATAAGCAAACACGTTTGGTGTTTGCCAAAAGGCATGCGGGAGACTCTCCAAACATATGGAAGAAGGTACTCTGGTAAGATGAGACTAAATTTAGCTTTTTGGCCATCAAGGAAAACGCTATATCTGGCGCAAACCCAACACCTCTCATCAGCCCGACAACAACATCCCCACAGTGAAGCATGGTGGTGGCAACATCATGCTGTGGGGATGTTTTCATTGGCAGGGACTGGGAAACTGGTCAGAATTGAAGGAATGTTGGATGGCGCTAAATACAGGGGAATTCTTGAGGGAATCCTGTTTCAGTCTTCCAGAGATTTGAGACAGGGACAGAGGTTCACAGTCTAGCAGGACAATGACCCTAAGCATACTGCTAAAGCAACACTTGAGTGGTTTAAGGGGGAATGCATTGGGATGTTCTAGTCGAAGCCCAGACCTCAATCCAATTGAGAATCTTTGGTATGATTTTAAAGATTGCTCTACACCAGTGGAACCCATCCAACTTGAAGGAGCTGGAGCAGTTTTGCCTTGAAGAATGGACAGAATCCCAGTGGCTAGATGTACCAAGATACTTGAGGCTGTAATTGTTGCAAAAGGTGGCTCTAGAAAATATTGACTTTGGGGGGTGAATAGTTAGGCAGTTTTTTTGTATTATTTCTTGTTTTTTTTCACAATAAAACATATTTTGCATATTCAAATTGGTAGGCATGTATTTTAATTCCAGGTTGTAAGGCAACAAAATAGGAAAAATGCCAAAGGGGGGGAATTCTTTTGCAAGCCACTGTACACGTTTATATTCAGACAAAGTCATCTGGATGTTGTATACTTCTAAATATTGCAATCAGTTGTCCGATATTGACACTCCTTCATACCTCTTTGTGTGAACAACAACTAAGATGGAAGATGTCACTCATCAAGGTATTTTATGAGACGACATAATAATAACTGACAACAGGTAGAGGAGAGGAACAACAAAACAGATCTCACCTGTACAAACAGGACGGAGAATGAGGGTGAGAGGGAGAGCGAGAGAGAAAGAGACATATTTCCCTGGGATTACAAGGACCCCCAAATTATTTGAACAATAAACAAATATTGATAAGTTGCTGTATATGTTAGCTGTTAAGTGAAATACCGCATTGTGTAATCATCAGAGCAAATGAGTGTCACCTGTTGCGATAAGAAAAGGGCAACCAGTGGAGCACAAACACCAAAGTAAATTAAACTATATTTATCTGTTTATTTATTTGCCCTTGCCATTTGTACTTTTACCATTTGCACATTGTAACAACACTACACATAATTAGTAATATAATATTTCAAACATATTTCTCTTTTGTGAATTTAATGTTAACTATTCATTTGTGATAGTTTATTTCACTTGCTTTGGCAATGTAAAAATATGTTTCTCATGCCAGTAAAGCCCTTTTGAATTGAATTGAAAGAGACAGAGAGAGAGCGAAAGAGGTTGCATCTGTTCTGTCATAGGTAAAACAAAGCACGGGAAACATGAAGTCGCTACACTGCAGCTAATTTTACGTAGTTTAATTCTCTTTGACAGATCTTGTTCTTTACCTACCATCATGACTCTCCTCCTGCTGTAATTAGACTGATAACAGGCTCTGACTGCTTCAAACTGTTTCCTCTTTCTTCCCAATTACGTGCCCTGTGACATTTAAAGACATTTTAGCACTGATGGGTGTAACATCTCTGGTTAGATCAATGGTAGTCAGTGGCGGGCCGTGGCTTCATCTGGAGGTAATGCCACGCATTTATGTGGGGAGGCGAGTGAAGACCTTGCATGCGTCAGAGTGATGCACTGTGGTTCGGCGACCGGTGGGTGGGTGGAAAATACCATTCTGAATGAACGCCCACCCACACACTGTTAGTTCAGTGTGGATAACGAAGAGGAGAAGTCACACACACAGGGATTTCCTAATATGGGTTGTCTACTTCCTAAATGATTACATTATACTGACAGTGAGTATGGGTGATTTACTTCCTAAATATTGAATTCGTACTGACGGGGGATGGGGGGGGGGGCAGATAATACATGTTTTGGTCTGTTTTATGTCATGTTATATTTAAATGCCTAAATGCCATTCCTTGTTTGGGATAGATGTGAACTAAACTATACTGTACATACATTTTTTTTATGTTATCAGGTATTTGTTATTTTCAAAAACCGAGAGAGCAAAAGAGATTAGGAGGGAGTCGAGAAGGAAGTCAGACACACATAGAACTGTCTTTGTGACATGCAAATTTAAGGTTGTCATTTAGTTTTATCGCCAGAGGAAGTATGATGATAGAGATGCTATGCAATATAATAGGATGTGTACATAGTTTCCATTGGAGCTGAGGGGCTGATAAGAGACAAAGCTTCTGCTCCTGCTTATACTGGCTTTATGAGAACAACAGTGTCCGACCGTCACTCAGCCCTCCCTGTGAATGCCTGTGGTAGACTTTAAACTCAGCAATATGTCATCATCATACAACAGTGTAAACTCCTTGCTTACATACATCAATAAGCACAAACTTTAAATTCTAATCTGTTAACTGCTAAATAAACATGGAAATCTAATTGGACATTAGAATTATGTGTAAAGTCTCCTAAATATGGACATAGCAATCACCCACCTTATCTCATCCTATCACAAACAACGTGAATCAGTCTACACCAGAACTGCTAAACAAAACTCTTAATCTAAAATGTTAGTTCCATGACTTCCGCAGATTCTTAACAAGTTTGTTACAATAATTAGCAATTAAAGATCAGACATGACCATACATTAATCTTTCTTACATGGTATTTTCCAGGCCGTCATTGTAAATAATAATTTTTTCTTAACTGACTTGCCTAGTTAAATAAAGGTAAAATAAAAAAAATAAAAAATCAGTGATGAGGGCATGAACGCCAAGGTGGTGGGGCAGAACCCGGATGACGCTGGGCCAATTATGCGCCTCCCAATGGGACTACCAATCACAGCCAGTTGTGATACAGCCTGGATTCAAACCAGGGTGTCTGTAGTGACGCCTCTAGCACTAAGATGCTGTGCCTTAGACCGCTGCGCCACTCGGGAGCCAGAGTGTGTGTGATGAAGACCTTGAGGTACATTTCTTGTTTGAAGAAATTATTTTGATTGTCTTGATGAGTCTCTCAACTACAATTTGCTTACAATTCACATGACTAACAGTATCCTTCCACTTACTGTAACTATTACATTGCATACCGAGAGCTTTCCGACTGCACAGTCAAAAATGATTGGATGAGCAAGTGGCTGGATCCTTCATGATCATTAAGGGTGAGACAAGAAGGCTCGAATTTTGCTAATCCTGCAGTCTCATAAGGAAGATATAACAGGCTCATTGTAAGCTGGACAAGGACTTTGATGCTGACACCCACTTCTACTTCATTACATAAGTTATGTTCAGAGAGGTAATTAAATATGGTATTGGATTTTTTTATGTGTTATAGGAGTGTACATTTTGTAGTCGATGCACCATCTGTTTGCATTCTTATTTTACAGGTCACAGTAAGGATTCTGCAGAAGCATGAGGGTTTCAGTCGCTTTTGAGAAAAGCTGTCCTACGATGAGGTGTGTGTCAACCGACGCATGTCAACTGGATTGCACCATTGATGCAAACACACACTTGCACGCACACACACACACACACACACACACACACACACACACACACACACACACACACACACACACACACACACACACACACACTTGTACACTTTAGTTTTCCTCACACATATTTCCTCCCCATAAACTGTTTTTATTTATTTCACTATTTGGTTGCATCTGCATGTTCATTTGAGAGGCAGAGTCTAAAAGCCTACATTTCGTATTGTCTTCTTGCTGTTTGGGATCTGCTTACTACTTTGTTAGAACTTATTCTTTGCTCAAAGTAGCGTACAGCTTTGTTTACTTATATAATAATAAAGTCAGACACACTGTATACTCAAATCATTTAATGCACATGCATTAATTAAAAAACCCTGAAACTGTCAGCTGCTAATTTTCATATTTACACCTCATAACACTCAGTAATCTTCACTGGACAATCAAGCCCCTGTTGCTGCCAAGTCAAGCCCCTGTTGCTGCCAACTGTTTTGTTTTCTTAAAGCCCACATTTCGTATTGTCTTCTTGCTGTTTGGGATCTGCTTATTACTTTGTTAGAACTTATTCTTTGCTCAAAGTAGCGTACAAAGTAGCGTACACTGGACAATCAAGCACCCGTTGCTGCCAAGTCATGATTTCCCTGTGGGTTAGCCTTGCAATAACCAAGTGGTGAGACACATAGCACTCTACATTTAAATGTTTCAGGTACACTCAGATAGGTGTCTGTGTCACATTGTCAGTAACCACTCACAAAGGCACACACAACTTGCATTTATATAACATGGACCCACCTCAGTGTTCACTATTGACGGAGGAAGACCACAGGACCACAGAGATCAGGTCCCCCCCACCCCAAAATATATTTTACATTGCTCTGTTAGAGTGCAACGCTTATGGAGAGATATTTGGAGTGCTGTGACATGTCAGTACTACAACTTGCTGCACAGTCTTCTTTGTTTGTCCTCATGTGTATGTTTTTTAGCATAAAGTACTCTGTAGTCACTTATGTGAAGGTCAACAGGTGAGACTACACACACATAGATTCCTGTTTAACACAGTCTCTTTACCTTATTTTCTCAACAACTGTCTATCTCCTTCACTTCATCCCTCTACTCCTTCTCCCTAAATCCTCTAGGTTATATCAGCTGTGTTGGTGAAGCCCTCCCGCATCTGAACTGGCTAACACAGAGGGCACAGCATGATCATAGGTGAGGTCACTTGGTCGGGTCAACAGGAAGTATTATTAAAGAGATGCTTTCCATTGAAATACAGATAGAGCTGTAGTAGTCCCAGAGTTAATAATCCAAGGTCAGTTTTGCATTTCACCTCCTGATGATTATGATAACTGACCGTGTTAGAATAATAAAAAAAATCTTAATCATGCTCTCTCTCTATCCATCTGTCTTTCGTTTACAGGTATGTTTTGATGTGAGAGAGGAAGCCAGGTATGTTTTGATGTGAGAGAGGAAGCCAGTCCCATCATTGCCACCTCACCCGCTCTTACGACAACCTTCGGGCGGACTGGGAGCTCAAGGCTGGTTAGGAGACACCGCTAGAGACACTATGTAATTGTGATGAACTGAGAGAATATTAGGGTAGCACTGTAATTCATTAATCATATGCTGTCTTCCCTGCTACTCTGTTTTACCACTTTCCTTTTCTGTCTTCTACACCTCTCTTCCACCTCCTCTTCTTCCTCTTTTTTTTTATAATGCACACCATATGTGCATTAAAGTACAGATTGAACTTGTATTTCTAATATAATATTACAATTATAATATTTATAATGCATGTATTATGTATTTATAACACCTGGAATTAACTTTCAATAAAGCGTTTCACATGCTCCACTGGTTGAAATTAAGTATCTCATTGAAATACTACACCTATCCTGTGTCCTCAGATTAATGCAGATGAAGAGAGTTAGATATGCATAGGAAGTGTAGTGTCATGTTTTTTTCTGTATATATGACAAAAAATATGCACAATCGTTTGTCTCTACATTAACTAACTTATTCCTCTCAATTGTCATTTTTTTGTTTGACTCGTTATGCCGTTATAATTACTTAAATTTGCTTCCACCATAATGTTTTGTCAGCCATCTTTGCTGAAGAAAGTCACCAGCGACGGATGGCTCGCATCAAATTCGTCATTGGAACCACTCGATATGATTGGTCATATAAAAACCTTTGGACCCAAATGCATAATGAGTGCTCTAACTCCCCATTGCGGTGGTCTGGAGCAATGAAGCCGTGACGGTGGGTACCTCTAAGTCCCACGGTGTAAGCTCGCAACTTTTAAAGGAGAAACCACTGTACAAGTGTAAAAATATACATTGCAATTTTGTTAGATTGAACGGCCATTCATGTGCAAAGTATTCACATTCCCATGAGCATAGTTTTCCAACTGTATACAATGTACAATGTCTTTCCCGCTCTTTATCTGTCCCCACCCCTCTCCATTGTGTAACAAGCCATCATATCAGGTTAGTCCACTAGGGACTTTTCATTGTATTATGTTAGTAATCAATTCAACCTATACTGTGTGTGTTTATGTATTTCTGTGTCATTGTTTAGTTAGTTACTAAATAAATAAGCCAATGTGTGTATCGCTGAATCATCATTTAGACTAGGGTTCGTGCAGATTAATGAGGTCAATGACATCAGAATGAGACTGATATGAGGCAATAATGATTAATGGATGACTGGTATGATAACGATATATTCTGATAAATTCTTGAGTTAATTCGGGAAATGGTAACTCAATAAACAAACTTTTTCAGTGGTGCCCCAAGTTACTAATTAGTTGATTGTTACATGATTCATTTAATCACTTAATAATAGTTCATTGATTTGATAAAATAACAGTCACCTCATGACACCAGTCTGTGGTCCTGAGTGCTCTGGAGCAGGTTTTCATCAAGAATCTCTCTGTACTTTGCTTCGTTTATCTTTCCCTCAAACCTGACTAGTCTCCCAGTACCTGCCACTGAAAAACATACCCACAGCATGATGCTGCAACCACTGTGCTTCACAGTAGGGATGGTGCCAGGTTTACTCCAGATGTTACACTTGGCATTCAGGTCAAAGAGTTCAATCTTGGTTTAATCAGACCAGAGAATCTTGTTTCTCATGGTCTGAGAGTCTTTAGGTGTCTTTTGGAAAGCTCCAAGCAGGCTGGCATGTGCCTTTTACTGAGAAGTGGCTTCCGTCTGGCCACTCTACCATAAAGGTCTGATTGGAGGAGTGCTGCAGATGTGGTTGTCCTTCTGGAAGGTTTTCCCATGTCCACAAAGGAACTCTGGAGCTCTGTCAGTGTGATCATCGGGTTCTTAGTCAGCTTCCTGACCAAGGCCCTTCATCCCCAATTGCTCAGTTTGGCGGGGCTGCCAGCTCTAGGAAGAGTCTTGGTGGTTCCAGACTTCTTCCATTTAAAAATGATGGAGGCCACTGTGTTTTTGGGGACCAATGCTGCAAAAATGTTTTGGTACCCTTCCCCGGACAATCCTGTCTCAGAGCTCTACGGACAATTCCTTCGACCTCATGGCTTATTCTTTGCTCTGACATGCACTGTCAACTGTGAGACCTTATATAGACTGTTGTGTGCCTTTCCACTGTCTGAATAATTATGTAAATAAGGTATTTCTGTATTTATTTACTTTTTCATTTGCAAAAATATTAAAAAATATGTTTTCACTTTGTCATTGTGTGGTACTGTGTGTAGATTGATGAGGGGAAACAAATAATGTAATCAATTTAATATAAGGCTGTAACGTAACAAAATGTGGAAAAAGTCAATGGGTCTGAATACTTTCCGAATCCCCAGTAGGCACCGCCCATGTTATTTGAGAATTAAAAAGTAAATAAATACAGAAATACCTTATTTACATAAGTATTCAGAACCTTTGCTATGAGACTCGAAATTGAGCTCAGGTGCATCTTGTTTCCATTGATCAACCTTGAGATGTTTCTACAACTTGATTGGAGTCCACCTGTGGTAAATTCAATTGATTGGAACCTAAACAGTCTCACCCTCTAGATGCCTTCCACAACAACTTCAAGTATATTTCCTCCCCACCCTTTCTTCAAGAAAGAAAACAGTCTGTGTTTTCTCAACTGAAAACTTGAATCCCCACCTGAGGGACCACTGTTCAACTTTACTGATTGCTTCTTGAACTCTCCTGGCTGTATGGGTAATATTTCTTCCTCTCCTCCACAGTGCCCCGTCATCCGCAAACAGTGACCTCCCAATAGCAGGTCTCACCTCACCGTCAATCATAATGGAGAACAACAAAGGATTTCCATAAATAAACAAAGAGTACCAAACCATAAGTTTGGACACACCTACTCATTCCAGGGTTTTTCTTTATGTTAACTATTTTCTACATTGTAGAATAAAATAACACAAGTGGAATCATTTTATATTTGAGATTCTTCAAAATAGCCACCATTTGCCTTGACAACTTTGCACACTCTTGCCATTCTCTCAACCAGATTCATGAGGTAGTCACCTGGAATGCATTTCAATTCACAGGTGTGCATTGTTAAAAGTTAATTTGTGGCATTTCTTTCCTTCTTAATTTGTTGTGTTGTGACAAGGTAGGGGTGGTATACAGAGGATAGCCCTATTTGGTAAAATACCAAGTGTAACGGTTCCGTAACTACAGATGCTGGGACATGAAACTTATCAAGACCAACGTCTGGAAAAGATAAACAAAACAGCATCAATGCAGACACGGGAACAAAACTAAGGAAGTGACAAATATAGGGGAGGCATTCAATGACGTGATAGAGTCCAGGTGAGTCCGATGAAGCGCTGGTGCGATCGCAAAAACCAGTTGCAGTTGCAAAAACCATCAAACGCTATGATGAAACTGGCTCTCATGAGGACCGCCACAGGAAAGGAAGACCTAGAGTTACCACTGCTGCAGAGGATAAGTTTGTTAGAGTTACCAGCCTCAGAAATCAGCAATTAAATGCACCTCAGATTGCTGCCCAAATAAATGCTTCACAGACTTCAAGTAACAGACATCTCAACATCAACTGTTCAAATTAAACTACGTGAATTAGGCCTCATGGTCAAATTTCTCAAAATAAACCACTACTAAAGGACACCAATAAGAAGAAGAGATTTGCTTGGGCCAAGAAACATGAGCAATGGACATTATACCGGTGGAAATCTGTCCTCTGTTCTGATGATTCCAAATTTTGAGATTGTTGGTTCCAACCGCCGTGTCTTTGTGAGTCCCAAAGTAGGTGAATGCATGATCTCCGCATGTGTAGTTCCCATCGTGAAGCATGGAGGAGGTGTGATGGTTTTGGGGTGCTTTGCTGGTGACAATATCTGTGATTTATTTAGAATTCAAGGCACACTTAACCAGCATGGCAACAGCATTCTGCAGCAAAACGCCATTCCATCTTGTTTGCGCTTAATATCACGATAATTGGTTTTTCAATAGGACAATGACCCAACACATCTCCAGGCAGTGTAAGGGCTATTTGACCAAAAAGTAGAGTGATGAAGTTCTGCATAAGATGACCTGGCCTCCACAATCACCCGACCTCAACCCAATTGAGATGGTTTGAGATGAGTTGGACCGCAGAGTTCAGGAAAGCAGCCAACAAGTGCTCATCATATGTAGGAAGCTAGTTAACTTCACTAGGGTAAGGGGCAGCATTTGGAATTTTAGATTAAAAGCGTGCCCAAATTAAACTGCCTGCTACTCAGGCCCAGAAGATAGGATATGCATATAATTAGTAGATTTGGATAGAAAACACTCTAAAGGTTCCAAAACTGTTAAAACAATGTCTGTATGGGTTTCTGTGGCTAGGTGCATACCTAACATAATCGCAAAGTGTGCTTTCTCCATAAAGCCATTTCGAAATCTGACATAGCAGTTGCATTAAGGAGAAGTTTTATTTGTATGTTTAACACTTGTATCGTTTATCAATGTTTATGATGAGTATTTCTGTAATTTGATGTGGCTCTCTGCTCTTTCACCGGATGTTTGTTTGAGACAATGCATTTCTGACCATAACGCACCAATGTAAACTGAGATTTTTGGATATAAATATGAACTTTATCAAACAAAACATACATGTTGTTAGAGTTTCATCTTCATCTGAGGAGGAGAAGCGAGAAGGATCTGAGGACCAATGTGCAGCGTGGTAAGTGTCCATGGTTTTTTAATACGAGAAACATGAATACACTACAAAACAATAAACGTGGCAAAACCCAAAACAGTCCTAACTGGTGCAGAAAACACTAAGACAGGAAACAACCACCCACAAATCCCAACACAAAACAGGCTACCTAAATATGGTTCCCAATCAGAGACAATTACTAACACCTGCCTCTGATTGAGAACCATATCAGGCCAAACATAGAAAGAGACCAACTAGACACACAACATAGAATGCCCACCCAGCTCACGTCCTGACCAATACTAAAACAAGGAAAACACAAAAAACTATGGTCAGAACGTGACAGAGGTCAGAGGTCAGTCAGCCCTATTAAGTGAGTGTTTGATTTTCCTGTACCTCAGACATTATTTAAAGATATATATTTTTTTAAGTACATTTCTTCTAATCAATAAAATGTATTTATAAAGACCTTTTTTACATCAGTCGATGTCACAAAGTGCTATACAGAAACCCAGCCTAAAACCCCAAACAGCAAGCAATGCAGATGTAGAGAATTGACGTGTGCAAACAAAACTCTCAAATATCAACTTTCATTTGTTTTCAGCATCTTTTCTAACCTGTTAAAAACCCACTAATACCAAATACAATTACCCCAGACCTCTAAATCCAACAGAGTATTAACAGGTGGGTTGTGTGTAGGGTAAACACAAACAAAATGGCTAGGTCTTGCTTAATTTGGGAGGTCCCTAAACAGCTGGATCCGGGAACTTTTAACTGCTCTCCCAAGGCACCTGCCTCAGGGAGCATTTCAAAGGGAGAGATACAGAATCATTGATTAACATGAAAAGAAACTTGGTAGCGGACATTCCATCAGTCCTGGAAGAAAGAAAATAAACATAATCGAGTTCACTCCATCTTGGGCAGGAAGTCTTAATAAACCCATGAGTATACAGAATTATACTTCAGACCCACTTATACTTCAAACACATCAGATGATACAGTATCCCGTAAAGCTGAATTAAGCACATTCTAAAGTAAACAATTATCTTGTAATCTTAATCTTTTTGACCTGTTGCATTGACATGCAGTTATGTACAAACTGTCCCAAATTTCCCTACTGTGTCTCCATTATAATGCTACCCCAGCTTTAGCTAATTCTCGCTTCATCTTAGCCAACGTAAAAGGGGCATTCAATTCATCCCCCACCATCTCTCTCTGATCCAGTATCCCCGGATGTTCTCCCTCTCTCCCCCATGCTGCCGCTTTTCTGTCAGATTATTTGAGCTCTGCACCTTCACAAATGCCTGGGCTAACATCTCTGCCTTTTCCATATTGCCTACTGCAACAATCTCCCCACTTTTCAGCACAGGAAGATCCCAATCTCGTCTGACCCCACTCATTCTGTTAGCCATCCCCCATACCTCTCCCACAGGAGTGGTCCTGCCTATGTTTCCACAGAACCAGCGCCAACACTCCCTCTTAGCTGTCCTAATGATCCTCCTTACTACTGATTGTGTTTGTTTATGCTGAATCAGGTGCTGGTAATTATGGGACCTTTTCAACATTCTGAAAGCCCTGTTCCTACTCTTCACAGCTTACATTCAGTCAACCAGGGAACTGCTTTACTCTTTCTCTCCACTGTACCCATAGGAATCACCTGCCTTGCAGCCCCTACTATTGCTCCATCATTCACTTTTCTATATTTGAATTGAGATCAACCTGAGACAGCTCAGGTTCACTCAACTCCTGAAACTGACCCCACTTTCCCAAATATCCACCTCAATCCATCTTCCAACCTACTGTACACATGATAGGATAGTGATCACAACTCCTGTAGATACAGTGTTGTCGATTCATCCTCAGTTTTTTCCTATCACAGCCATTAAACTGTAACTATTTTAAAGTCATCATTGGCCTCTTGGTGAAATCCCTGAGCGGTTGCCTTCCTCTCTGGCAACCTAGGAAGGACAATGGTATCTTTGTAGTGACTGGGTGTATTGATACACCATCCAAAGTCTAATTAATAACTCCACCATGCTAAAAGGTCTATTCAATGTCTGTTTTTTTTTACCCATCTGCCAATAGATGCCCTTCTTTGCGAGGCACTGGAAAACCTCCCCAGGCTTTGTGGTTGAATCTGTGTTTGAAATTCACTGATCGACTCAGGGACCTTACAGATAATTGTATGTGTGGGGTAAAGAGATGAGGTAGTCATTAAAAAAATCTTGTTTAAAACTGTTTTTGCACACGCAGTGAGTCCATGCTATCACATTTCAGGAGAAGACCCAGATGCAGACAGTGTCGAAGAAACACAAGTTTATTACCAGAACTGTGCAGGCAAAACAACAGGTCAAAGGCAGGCAGAGGTCAGTAATCCAGATCAGAGTCCATAAAGTACAGAATGGCAGGCAGGCTCAGGGTCAGGGCAGGCAGAATGGTTAAAACTGTGAAAACTAGAAAAAGACAGGAGCAAGGGGGAAAATGCTGGTAGGCTTGACGAACAAAACGAACTGGCAACAGACAAACAGTGTTGAAGGAAGTTTTCCACTTGTCCCCTTCCCATATCTGCACTGAGGTGGTAGGCGTTCTGTAGGTCCATCTTAGAGAACATGGTGGCCCCCTGGAGCGTCTTGAAGGCCGAGGAGATGAGTGGTAGCAGGTAGCGGTTCTTTACCGTGAGGTCATTGAGGCCCCGGTAGTCGATGCATGGGTGCAGGGTTTTCTCCTTCTCCACAAAGAATAACCCTGTGCCGGCGGGGGAGGCAGAAGGACAGAAGAACCCTGCAGCTAGGGAGTCCTCAATGTAGGTCCTCAATGCAGGTCTCCATAGCCTTGGCCCCCGGAAACGACAGAAAGACAGACCCAAATCATTGGCCACTAATACATGGATCACTAGTCACTTTAAATATTGGCACTTTGATAATGTTTACAAATCTCACATTTCTAATCTCATATGTATATACTTATTCTTATACCATCTATTGGATCCTGCTTATGCTGCTTGGTCATCGTTAATCCATATTTTTAAATGTACATATTCTTATCCATCCCTTTAGATTTGTGTGTATTAAGGTAGGTAGTTGCTGTGGAATTGTTAGATTACATGTTAGACATTGCTGGGCTGTCAGAACTAGAAGCACAAGCATTTCGCTACACTCACGATAACATCTGCTAATGTGTATGTGACCAATAAAATGTGATTTGATTCGATTTTGATTTCAAAAGGTTGATCCTGCAGTCATAGGGTCGGTACTGCAGAAGTGAAGTGGCCCACGTCTTACTGAACACCTCACGGAGGTCCTGGTACCTCGCAGGAATGGAGGAGAGGTCCGGGGCAACTTCCGAGACCCCAGGAAGATGTCCCGGGGCAGGCTGCGCTGACTTCAGGCAATGAGCGTGGCAGAACGGGCTCCAGCCAATGATTGCACCAGCAGATCAATCAATAATGGGTTTGTGTTGCTGGAGCCAAGAGACTCCCAATACCACGGGAACCTGAGGAGACTTAATAAGCAGGAATTGGATCGTCCCACTGTGGTTCTCTTACACACGTAGGTTGATAGGGTGATATTGTGTGTGACCCGGCCTATAGAGCTCCCGTCCAGTGCTCTAAAGTCCATGGGAACGGAGAGGGGCTGAGTGGGGATGCCCAGCTCGGATGCCAGGGTAGCGTCCCTAAAGTTCTAATCGGCCCCAGAGTCGATGAGTACCCAGAGAGATTTCGACTGGTTCCCCCACAGCAAGATGGCATGAAAAGGGGTAAGGGGAGAGTAAAAATTATCTGCATGGCCCACCAGAGTACTTTCTCCTACGAGTGAGCCTGGTCTTTTAGTGGAAATAACCAGTAGTCCCATAATAAAGGCAACGCTTCATGTGAAGCCTTTATAGCCATTCGGCTGGGGACAGCCTAGCTCTGCCTAGTGACATCGGCTTGGGAAGAGATGAATTGGCAGACTTCGGAGACTCTCGGGGGAACTTGGGTAGCCTCGGGTTCACTCGGCAACGGAACCATTGGGGACTTCTGGGATGTCTCGAAGGCGAGGTGGAAGCCTTGGGCGGTCGAGTGAAATCGAACCTACTCTCCTTCCTATGCTCCCGTAGTCACCCATCGATCTGAATGGTCAAGGCGATGAGTGAGTTGAGATGTGTCGGTAATTCCCGGGCTGCAAGCTTGTCCTTTACTTCCTCCGATACTCTGTGCAGGAACATGCGAACAGTGATTCCGGGTTCCAGACACTCTCAGCTGCCAACGTGGGGAAATTCACCGCATAGTCTGCCACACTGCGAGAGTCTTGCCGAAGCTGGAGTAACTTCCGGGCAGCCTCTCTCCCGGACAATGGAGAATCAAAAACCACAATCTCCTCCAGACTGAAGTGACTGTTGTTCCGATACTGCTGTAGCCCAGACGAGAGCCCTCCCGGACATCAGCGTAATGAGGTATGCTATCTTAGAGCAGTCCAAGGGGAAGGAGGAGGGCTGCAGCTTGATGATGAGGGAACACTGAGCGAGAAATACCCGACAGGTGCCCGACACTCCATTGAAGCATTCCGGGGGAGATAAGCAGGGTTCCCGGGAAATCAAGGTGGCCGCCGGGGGGTAGCACTGCTAACAGCCGGGATACAGAGGGGCTGGAAAGTTACCATTGTGGTAGGCTGCCTAACAGCCGGGATACAGAGGGGCTGGAAAGTTACCATTGTGGTAGGCTGCCTAACAGTCAACCTGTGGCGTTGCTCCAGAAATGTGTTCAACGCTCGGTCATGGTGTATGGCCAAGGTCTGGAACCCTTCTATAAGACCACGAAGCAACTCCCCGTGTCTTCCAATGGTGTCTCCTTGGGAGGAGATGGTGTTGTGGAGCTGGTCCGAGTCTTCTGGGTCAGTCATGGCCAGGTTGTACTATCACTTTTCAGGAGAAGACCCAGATGCAGACAGTGTCGAACTAACAAAAGTGTGTTACTAGAACAGTCTTCAGGCAAAATAACAAGCCAAGGGAAAAACACTGGTAGGCTTTACAAACAAAATGAACTTGCAACAGACAAACAGAGAACACAGGAATAAATACACTGGGGATAATGGAGAAGATGGGCGACACCTGGAGGTGGGTGGAGACAAGCACAAAGACAGCTGAAACAGAAATAAGTTATCATGTGACTTGTTAAGCACATTTGTATTCCTGAATTTATTTAGGCTTGCCATAACAAAGGTTTGAATACTTATTGAGTTAAGACATTTGTGACCGACCGGCTTGATTCGGTCTTCTGTAGTAAATTTGAAATTGTGTTATTTGGATAAAAGTAGAGTCTCCGAGCTAGAAACGGGTACATTGTACACTACAGTTGAGGAACAATGCGAAAGTAATTCTGCTTTGAAAGTTGATAAACTTGTAAACCTCACTTTTGATGAAAAAATGCCCTCTTTGTCTACACCCATTCAGCATCTTTCACACCCTCATAAGCCTTAGTCCCACCCATCTCTTTGATGATTCACATGTGAGGCCATGTGGTAAACACACGCTCAAGTTTATTTGACATGCACAGGATACAGAAGCTGTAAACAGTACAGTGATAGTACTTGTGTATTTGCATAGAAGCAATATCAAAAACAGAAGGTGTCCAGATAAAAATCTTTTACAAATATTTTATTGTTATTCGATGACACTTACCTGACACACTTCTCTGAATTTATGGGACATGTGAAGTACATTCTATAACTACCCCTCACCCACATCTAGCTACTGTTAGTGGATGGGTCATTATTGTCTAGACATGTACACATGTTCATGAAATACAATCAGTGGCCGTAATCACCCCCAGACACACCTGCTAATTTGATGGGTGATGTAATAATCTGGTGAAGTTGAGTTTTTTGTTTAGACATGTAGCTAGCTAGGTAGTTAGCTAGCTAAACAATGAACTGACATAATCCCCACTCATACTCCTACCAATTCAAACATTATCAAAGCTGTAGTATGAATCTGCAGGTAGCGAAAGCTAACAAACTAGGTTCAACGTTAACTAGGTAGTCTATAACTAGCATTGCAAATGGCTCTTGATTTGAGAAATATTACTACCCTGATCATATGTGTAACTTTAGCTAGTGAGCCAGCAAGCTAATGTTTTCTGGCAAAATAACAGTATGCTTTATCTTGCAATAAAATGACTTTCTGACAAAATTTGAAACTTATATCTGGAAAATGTAGCTAGACTCTTACCCATATACATGGATGATTGCTTCATGGCAGACTCGAACCATTTAACTCCATTTTGTTTGTAGCTACATCTTGTTTGGTCAGCTTTGTTTCAAGTCACTCTGGTTCACACTGACTGTGACGTGTGCAGGAAGTAGCCAATCACTTCAGTGCAGGCTTCTCAGAGGAGATAGGGTAGGAGGACCATCCTCCTCAGTGAAATTTCATAAAAACAGAAACATTACAAAAGTTATTATTTTAAGATAAAACTATACTAAATATATTCATATGTCACCAAATAACTGATTAAAATACACTGTTTAGCAATGCAGGTCTACAGTAATGTCAACAGCACTGACTGGGGTAGCACCACGGTGTAGCCGGAGGACAACAAGCTTCCATCCTTCTCTGGCTACATTGACTTCAATACAAAACCTAGGAGGCTAAGTAGGCCTCACCCCCTTCCATAGACATACATGGTAATTATGATCACTTCCGGAGGACGCTCTCCAACCAATCAAAGGTTTTGCAGTATGAACTGACATGTTGTCCATCCAAACATAAAATTAGGATCAGAGAATGAATTTAGTGTGATACATTGGGATTGTGCCACAGAGCATTATGGGGGTTCTAATGTTGAAGAACCCCTTTCATTCTCTGTGGTACACAGAAAATGTGTGAATTAAAAGTTAGGGTCGACCTCTACCTGAGATCAGTTTCATGAAGAAGGATGAAAATGTGAGGGCGTTCAATATCAACTGGTGTCAAAGGTATAGCTGGTTAACAGGGAGCCTTACTACATCAAGCTGCCTGTATTGCTTGCCTTGGCTCAGACTTTCCAAAAAGAAGACAAGGCAAGCAATACAGGCGGCTTGATGTAAGGGAAAGTTCCACCAACAAGGGCAACTACAAGGAGCTTACAGAGGTAATTGCACGTTACGACGGTTTAATTTGCTGAACATATCGAACTTTCGACTGTCTTTTTCTAGGATGTCGAAAACAATTCTGCATGATTTGATAGCTTCCATCGCACCATTCATTAAAGTTTTGATTAAAGAGAGATGATGAACCTGTGCATTGTTTCGTGTGCGCTCAAGTAGACTTTTGACTTTCCTCCGGTATTTATTTAGCAAAGATGATAACACATAATCACTCCGGACAGACACCAGCAAAAACTCATGACAGAAATGTTGCTGCATCCTAGTGTACATATAAACATTAGAAATCTGGAATGCTGTATGTGATGAAAACAAGACTACTTTTCACTCTGAACAACTGTAGGCTAGTAATAAGAGCAGCTGCATAACGTTACATCCTATGCGCCCTGTCCATCTGGTCAGGGTAAACTAATTGGTCATGTATTTAAAGTCCATTTCTGTGTCAGGAGAAACTGTGAATGTGATCAAATGTAGTTTTTATTCTAAATTGGGCTGGCTAGGCTGCCTATACGTTTTTGATCCAACATTATTAACTGGAATTAATCAGTCAACATAATAGTGAGTAAATGTTTTGTAAGGCCTAGAGTTGCATAGGCCTGCATGATGCAAACATGCATAAAGCAAGCTCAGCCCTTGGAGTTCTACTGTCTATCAGTATATGTATATGTGTCTAGGTAGAGGAAATCCCCCTCCTAATCTAGTCTAAATATAATTTATATAAACAAATATAAGGTAGCTGCAGTTTGATAGAGGTTTTTTTATACCATGTGATCTGATTAGGAAAAAGTGGTCCCATCACAGCCCATTTAACCTTTTTACAACTGATGAATCACTGTCATACCTTATAGGGCCAAGAGTTTTCCTAGTTAGGTTATCATATAAGGAAGAACTCCAGGCCCCAGAGGGTAGAAATTGCCCCACCGCTCTGGGGCCTATGGTGTCACCAGTCTGCTTGCAGTTGTCAGTTATCATCTAGTATGTGGATGATCAGGGCTTTATTTAGGAATGTTTGTTGAACTAATTTGATTTGTCAAGTAGGCGAGATGAGCAGTCTGTGTTTGACTATATTTATTTTGAGATGTCTGAGTTTAACTTCATAGAGAAACTCGTTGTCCAAACCTACGATTGTGCAGCTGTAATGGAATGTGTCTGCTTTTTGTATTTACAGCTAAGTCCCCTTCTGTTCCCTGATTAAGAGGTGATGGCTACTCCACTCCACTGCCACTCTCTCCTGACATGAACTGAAGCCACGTCTCTTGTGCCCGCTCATCCACTGGTACATTGAATGTTTCCTCTCCAAGCACTAGAGAGTGATTGATAGAGTACCCCTATCACTTTTCTCTCATCACTGTATGTAGAGTCAATCACATACCTAAAAACAATCACATTATTACACATCAATGATTTTACTCCTTGCTTGGGCTAACTCAATCTTAGCTCTTTTGTCTGTATAGTATGTTGTGGTATTGTTTTTTGTCTTCCCAGTCATATCCTGTCCTCTGCTGGTCAAGCCTCTGAACAGTTCAACTCATGCCTCATACCCTCATTCAATCACTGCTGTGATCTCTTTCCATCACTGTGTAAGTGGCCACTTCATTCCCATTCCTCATAATATTCTACTATAAATGCCTTTATTAAATGCTTTAGGTTAAAATAATTAGTCCTAGAAGATTTTTGAAACACTTTGTTGTCTCCGGGTTCCGCGCCTGTACCGCGGGACTCCCATCCTCCTCAATGTTTTAATTCACCTGCCTCCACTGGATCACTTTTTCCTACTGCTCTGTCGATAGCGCCTGCTAAATTCAGGGCATCAATGTTGTTGAGAAAAGTAGCAGACCAATGCAAACTCATCTCCTGGGATGAAAAAATAATAATAATGACAAAATAAGTTTAAAGGCCATACAATTTAAATGATGCATAAGGTGTGTTTTACTTCACTGTTGGAAAAGGGCAGAAATACCTGTCATGTTGATACTGCATGCTTTTGAGTTTGCTTCCATTAATGTTTTCACATCCGTCTTTTGCGAAAAATGATTTACCTCATTTGTTATTTGTTCAATCCCCTTCTCCAAGAAGATTACTCGCTTACATAACTCTTAGCAATTTATAAAATTACTGTGCATGGAGAATGGTGTTGGTTCTATCTGGAAAAAATAAAGCACATGTTTTTCCACTTGGAGCCGAAAGGTTTGCTCGACCATATTCATGGTTTCCTCACGAGTAAAGGTGGTGGAATTATCAGTCAAGGTCAGAATACTGTCAAGGTTAATACAGCGCATCCGTAGACACCCCTCTTCCACACCTCAATTTCTGGGATCTACACCCCAAATGAATACCTGGCTAGCACATGTGTTTCCCCATGCTTCAGTTCAAGGTCAGAATACCCATAGAGAAAAGTGCACAAAAAGGGAATTAAGTTACATAGCCTTTTACAAAATTGTCAATAGTAAAGAATCAAGCATCGCTGCGCTGCTACCCTATTATCCGTGCAATCTATAAAAAGGCTCCCACAGTTATACTCACTGTTCATGAATTAGTCACATTTTTACATTGACTTGCATTGGTCAGCACAGCTTTTTTTATTAAAAACAATCAAATAGAATTTGACCATATACATAGTGATTACATTGTGCACATGAACGTGGTTGTAGAGGAACTGAATGGCAAATATTTGGTTTGGCACACACATCTCAAGGGTAGATCTATACAAAATACTTTTTTGTGTGTGTTGTAAAAAGTCTGCTGGAAACTTGTTGTTCATGTTCATAAGGCTACAGTGCTCTCCAATGGCTATATACACGTATTGCACTCCTTGGACAAACAATTGTAATACAGGTGTGTTGTGTATCCGTTGCATTGCTTTCTTCTCCCTTTATGTGGTGGCAGTGCTGCATGTTATTTCCCTTTTGGAGTGTAATGCCAGAGGTTAAGCTTGTGGCAGGTCAGTTCTTCTCTTTGATAAACACTCAGCTGGGATGCGCTCCACCAATCGGCTGCAAAGAATAAGATTATACACTTCTCTGATGAGAAACAGCAAAGCTGTTGACACCAAACACCAGGACATAGCGCTCCCTGCTGAAGCCTCAGGCTATCTGGAACCTGAGAGAGACACACAAAGGGAATCATTAGTCAACTCAATTATTGATTTATTGATTGATTGACTGCCCAGTTCCTAAAGTCAGATGACCACTCTCTGTATTAAATATGTATTTCATCAATTCCCCTGGGCCTGAGGAGAGTACAGTTAATGGAATGAATCTCATTCTGAAGGAGGGGAGGAGGAGGAGGAGGAGAGGAAGTGAAGGCAAGGAGAGGAGGACAAAAAGGAGAGGAAAGGGTTATGATACAGACCTGCTAATAGCTTAGCATTGGCAGTAATCCCTCCATGAAGAACAGATAATGACACATTTAAATTACATAAGCAGGGACACATTCCTTTTAATTAGTATTACAGAGTATGCCTTTGATTCTGGATGTTTTAGAGAGGAGATAGATGGAAATGACAGAACCACCTGACCATACTATGAACTGTGTGCTGCTGGGAGTGGATTCATTTATACTGATGAGGCTGGTGGTAATAACTCCAAAGTGTATAAAAATCATATGTGGATAGGATATATTACTTGAAACATTCTAAGTTTGAAGGAAACTACAATCATTTTTGTAACTTTCAAGTCACATAATACATTGCATGGACTGGATTGTTGAATGACTACCTCATCTCTGTACACCACACATACAGTGCCTTGCGAAAGTATTCGGCCACCTTGAACTTTGCGACCTTTTGCCACATTTCTTCTTTTTTGTGAAGAATCAACAACAAGTGGGACACAATCATGAAGTGGAACGACATTTATTGGATATTTCAAACTTTTTTTACAAATCAAAAACTGAAAAATTGGGCGTGCAAAATTATTCAGCCCCTTTACTTTCAGTGCAGCAAACTCTCTCCAGAAGTTTAGTGAGGATCTCTGAATGATCCAATGTTGACCTAAATGACTAATGATGATAAATACAATACACCTGTGTGTAATCAAGTCTCCGTATAAATGCACCTGCACTGTGATAGTCTCAGAGGTCCGTTAAAAGCACAGAGAGCATCATGAAGAACAAGGAACACACCAGGCAGGTCCGAGATACTGTTGTGAAGAAGTTTAAAGCCGGATTTGGATACAAAAAGATTTCCCAAGCTTTAAACATCCCAAGGAGCACTGTGCAAGCGATAATATTGAAATGGAAGGAGTATCAGACCACTGCAAATCTACCAAGACCTGGCCGTCCCTCTAAACTTTCAGCTCATACAAGGAGAAGACTGATCAGAGATGCAGCCAAGAGGCCCATGATCACTCTGGATGAACTGCAGAGATCTACAGCTGTGGTGGGAGACTCTGTCCATAGGACAACAATCAGTCGTATATTGCACAAATCTGGCCTTTATGGAAGAGTGGCAAGAAGAAAGCCATTTCTTAAAGATATCCATAAAAAGTGTTGTTTAAAGTTTGCCACAAGCCACCTGGGAGACACACCAAACATGTGGAAGAAGGTGCTCTGGTCAGATGAAACCAAAATTGAACCTTTTGGCAAGAATGCAAAATGTTATGTTTGGCGTAAAAGCAACACAGCTCATCACCCTGAATACACCATCCCCACTGTCAAACATGGTGGTGGCAGCATCGTGGTTTGGGCCTGCTTTTCTTCAGCAGGGAGAGGGAAGATGGTTAAAATTGATGGGAAGATGGATGGAGCCAAATACAGGACCATTCTGGAAGAAAACCTGATGGAGTCTGCAAAAGACCTGAGACTGGGACGGAGATTTGTCTTCCAACAAGACAATGATCCAAAACATAAAGCAAAATATACAATGGAATGGTTCAAAAATAAATATATCCAGGTGTTAGAATGGCCAAGTCAAAGTCCAGACCTGAATCCAATCGAGAATCTGTGGAAAGAACTGAAATGCTCTCCATCCAACCTCACTGAGCTCGAGCAGTTTTGCAAGGAGGAATGGGAAAAAATGTCAGTCTCTCGATGTGCAAAACTGATAGAGACATACCCCAAGCGACTTACAGCTGTAATCGCAGCAAAAGGTGGCACTACAAAGTATTAACTTAAGGGGGCTGAATAATTTTGCACGCCCAAATTTTCAGTTTTTGATTTGTTAAAAAAGTTTGAAATATCCAATAAATGTTGTTCCACTTCATGATTGTGTCCCACTTGTTGTTGATTCTTCACAAAAAAATAAAGTTTTATATCTTTATGTTTGAAGCCTGAAATGTGGCAAAAGGTCGCAAAGTTCAAGGGGGCCGAATACTTTCGCAAGGCACTGTACAATTATCTGTAAGTTCCCTCAGTCGAGAAGTGAATTTCAAAGAAAGATTCAACCACAAAGATCAGGGAAGTTTTCCAATGCCTTCCAAAGAAGGGCACCTATTCGTAAATGGGTAAAAAAAGCAGACATTGAATATTCCTTTGAGTGTGGTAAAGTTATCAATACACCCACTCACTATAAAGATACAGGCTTCCTTCCTAACTCAGTTGTCGGAGAGGGGGGAAACTGCTCAAGAATTTCACCATGAGGCCAATGGTGACATTAAAACAGTTATAGAGTTTAATGGCTGTGAATGAGGATGGATCAACAACATTGTAGTTACTCCAAAATACTAACCTAATTGACAGAGTGAAAAGAAGATCGTTTGTAAAGAATAAAAATATTCCAAAACATGCATCCTGTTTGCAACAAGGCACCAAAGTAATACTGCAAAATATGTGGTAAAGCAATTCACTTTTTATCCTGAATACAGGATACAACACAGGGTTCAATACAACACATTACTGAGTACCACCCTCCATATTTTCAAGCAAAGCAAAAAAATAAATCTAATGGAGCTAATCAAAAGGCAAAATCCTTAAGGAAAATCTGGTTCAGTCTGCTTTCCACCAGACATTGGGAGATAAATTCACCTTTCAGCAGGACCTGAAATGCATGGCATCTAGCAATGATCAACAACCAATTTGACAGCGCTTGAATGCTCTTAGAGACTTATCCATAAAGACTCACAGCTGTAATCTCTGCCAAAGGTGATTGTAACATGTATTGATTCAGGGGGTTGAATACTTATCTAATTAATATATATTTGTGTTTTGAAATAACACATATGGAACCATGGAGTAACCCAATTTTTAAGGGAGGGCGTAACTGGCGGCAGGGAAGTCAGGCGCAGGAGAGCAAAACTGGGTAATCAACGGAGCAGTTTTATTCATAAAATCACCGGAAACCAGAACAACAAACAAATGGGTACAAAACCCGTTGCGCACCAGAGAAAACGTGCACATGCACTTACAAAAAACTATTCCGCACAAAGACATGGGGGGAACAGGGGGTTAAATACACGACATGTAATGAGGGAATTGAGACCAGGTGTGTGGGAAGACAAAACAAAACAAAAGGAAAATGAAAAGTGGATCGGTGATGGCTAGAAGACAGGCGACGCCGACTGCCGAACGCCGCCCAAACAAGGAGGGGAACCGACTTCTGCGGAAGGGCGAGGCGCAGGGCGGTCTGGACTGAGACTGTGGAACTCCCGCAGCATTGAAGGGTCCAACACATCCTCGAACGGAACCCAGCACCTCTCCTCCGGACCATACCCACTCCATGAGGTACTGAAGGACCGACGCCTCGAATCCAGTATGGAGCGAACGGAGAATGCCGGGGCCCCCTCGATGTCCAGAGGGGACGGAGGAACCTCCCGCACCTCAGACTCCTGGAGCAGGCCAGCCACCACCGGCCTGAGGACAGACACATGGAACTAGGGGTTAATAGGGTAATCGGTTGGAAGCTGTAACCTGTAACAAACCTCGTTCACTCTCCTCAGGACTTTAAATGGCCCCACAAACTGCGGGTCCAGCTTCCGGCAGGGCAGGCGGAGGGGCAGGTTTCGGGTCGAGAGACAGACCCAGTCCGGGGCCTCACTGTGGTGATGGTCTGCGCTGTCTTTCTGGCGCAGCACGGCCCGCTGAAGGTGAACATAAGCAGCTTCCCATGTTTCCTCCATGCGCCTGAAACAGTCGTCCACCGCAGGAGCCTCAATCTGGCTCTGATGCCAAGGTGCCAGAACAGGCTGATACCCCAGTACGCACTTGAAGGGGGAGAGGTTAGTGGAGGAGTGGTGGAGCGAGTTCTGTGCCATCGGCCGGGTAATGGGTAATCAACGGAGCAGTTTTATTCATAAAACCATCAGAAACCAGAACAACAAACAAATGGGTACAAAACCCGTTGCGCACCAGAGAAAACGTGCACATGCACTTACAAAAAACTATTCCGCACAAAGACATGGGGGGAACAGAGGGTTAAATACACAACATGTAATGAGGGAATTGAGACCAGGTGTGTGGGAAGACGAGACAAAACAAAAGGAAAATGAAAAGTGGATTGATGATGGCTAGAAGACCGACGACGCCGACTGCCGATCTCCGCCCGAACAAGGAGAGGAGCCGACTTCGACGGAGTCGTGACACAATTTTTTTGAGGAAGTGACATATATAGGGTAGGCAATCAATGACGTGATAGAGTCCAGGTGAGTTCGATGAAGCACTGGTGCGCTTAACGATGGTGACAGGTGTGCATAATGATGAGCAGCCTGGCGACCTCGAGCGCCAGAGAGGGGGAGTGGGAGCAGATGTGACACCAAGTCCATATTATGGCAAGATCAGCTCAAATAAGCAAAGAGAAACGACAGTCCATCATTACTTTAAGACATGAGGGTCATCAATACGGAAAATGTCAAGAATGTCAAGTGCATTCGCAAAAACCATCATGCGCCATGATGGAACTGTCTTTCATGAAGATCACCACAGGAAAGGAAGATGTCTTCACAATTATTCTACAATGTAGAAAATAGTAAAAATAAAGAAAAACCTTGAATGTGTAGGTGTGTCCAAGCTTTTGACAGGTATTGTTTATACAACATTAATACATATTTTGTTATTGAAGTATAAATTACCATAGATTGCCATAGATTACCTGTTAATTACA